>NC_092778.1:4121382-4810564 GCF_047496795.1 Chiloscyllium punctatum
TCACTGATGATTTTACCTAGTATGGTGATGAAACATCTGAAAATGAACCTTCCAGCTCAGCGAGCAAACCTACATCTAGAACCTCAACCTTAACTACAAATATTATCAAAACTCGCTTTGAATTGGTAAATTATCACGGAAAGTTAGACAGCCTGGCCTCCATCCTGGTCAGCCTTGGAAATGGTCTCATAGCCTTCAGTTTGGGTAGATTAGGCGGTCCTGATCAAGCGCATAGATGACATGAAAGCTGCAAACTCACTCTAGGTGCAAGAAGTGGGTTACATGCTGCCTCTATCCAAGACTGAGTCAGAGGAACCGAACTGTGTGTGAAAATGCCCCAGAAGAGGCCTGCGAACAGACCTACGCCCCCCTCAGACTTGCAGGGGGAGGGATGTAGTGGTTGTAACAAGGTCAGCCAGGAGAGCTTCATAGATTAAGTTCCCTGATTGGGGCTATTAAACTGGCCGAACCAGGAAACCCTGGCTTACAAATAAGACCAGGAGTGTCAGTGATTCTGTTCACTGCGAGCTGGCTCTGAGGAAGTTGGGCGGTTGTCAAGTACCATACATGTGTAAATAAAGGGTGACTTGGTGACGGGATACCGGCCTCTGTGGAGTTATTTCAAGCTTTATAGATTATCTCATAATTGTCAGACTTTACTGCTACCTGTATAACAGTTGCAATGTCTAAGTCTTCTATACAGGTTCTTATTACAAAAAGTAAATCAGTTTTTAAATTCTTTCAAAAGAATGATCTCTTTGAACGCATCAATCATGGTTTCAGCATTTAATGCTAATATCCACTGATTGAAATAACTGTACTTAAAACTTTCAAATTCAGAACAGACTTTCCTTTGCTGTTTCCTCAAATTTTGACATTTTTTCTTGTATGCTTTAGGAACTAACACAAGTGTACCCAGTGTAGCTTATTTTTACAGTGGTATAATCCCTAGAAATCCTTTGATAGTGAAGCATAAGTTTCTTGCACTTTACCTGACAACTGTGGACAATGTCCAGTTTTCATTAGGTCAATTGATTTGTCATGCTATTTTCTCAACTGACATAAAGGATGTTTTCATGCCTTTTCCTCAAATCTTAAGGTTTATGCAAACTTAAGCACTTCCTTGCTGCAATTAGGTTATGACTAGAATATTACTATCTGAGACTTCTTTGGCTTCTGAGATCTGCGTTTTCAATATCATTTGAAGCTCAAATTTTTAAATCTCTAGTTTAAGCCTTTTCATTTCCATTTTTATTTGCATTCTTATTTCCCTTTCCTTTCCTTTCCCTGCTTTTCTTTGTCCCTTTCTGCTCTTGCCTTTTTGTTTTCTGCTCTTTGGGATTCCATTTTATAGAAGCAGCCTATAGGCAGGATTCAATGTTTTGATATCATAAGTTTGTTTGCATGCTCATGTTTGGTCTTTCATTCACACGTGTAAATGCACACATTTCAGAGCCTTTTGGAGGTGATTTTTTTCTTTCAACAAGGGATTTATGAAGAAACATAAATAGCAGGGGGTAGGGAGAGGTGGAGAGAGAGACATACAGAGAATCTTTGATACTTTCCCTTTGCAGACTTGCGGGTGTTCTTGCTGCACTGGCCCCATACAAGCCATGGTGACCTTATATTGTGCCAATCAGATGACTCTTAGTTCAAGATACATCAGATCAGTGATGCCTGTTTTTGCTCTTAGTTCTATGAAAAATGCAATATCATATGCAACATATGTATCTAGTAACCATTCTTTAAAACTACAGCAATCTCTTTGCACAGTCCCTTTGGTTTAAAGCAATATCTTCCTTTCCTGTGCACAGTCCAAAGATCAAGAACATTTTTAAAAAGTGTTCTTTACAATATTCTTCTCATTTACCTTTATATCATCACCAAATTTGTATGTGTTACCCCTGTCTCCAAGTAATTTATGTGTATTATAAATAGCTAAGGCCATGGCACTGGTTCTCTAGCACCCTATTTATTTCAGCCCTCGAGACTATTTGTTGACAGTATTGACAGATTATATTTTATGTGAAGCTATTGTGCTTTTCCACCTTTCATTACTGTCCTGAAATGATGGGGTAGCCTCCACTGATTCTTACTTCATGTTTGTGATGTTCATAAGTCCAACATCATCTTTTGGTGAGTAAATAAACAGCAATTCTTGAATGGCTTGAGTGCTTTTAACTTTCAGTCTGTTTTTTTCAACACATTTAGTTATTACATGTCTATTTAGAATCTATTATTAAGGTCTATTATGAAAAGCAGAAAGTAATATAGTTATATGGAACTAATGCACAAAATAGAAACCTGCAATAATAAAATTCTGATTTAAATCAGGTGGGGGGATGTGTTGCCTAAACAATATAACAGCAGAAATGTATCAAATAGGTTTCGAATTTGAGGTTTAGTTCTATTTATGTGCTTTCCATCTGCAACTTTTCACAAGGAACATGGGTGGCATACACAGTAAATCAGGCAATGTGTAGAAAATATGAAAGTCATTGGCCTGAATAAATGTGCAAGTTATGAGACTGGAAACAGCAACATATTCACTTGGCACTGAAAATTTCTCCTTTGTCTGGTAGAGCTTTGAAGTAAATGAGTCTTCCCATATCATTCTGTCATGGACAGATTGCTCAAGCTTGTTGTGCAATTGAGAAAGATGTGAATTGATTTTCTTTCTTCAAATGAAAAAGATTAACTCTTGGAGCCTTAAATTTTCTCTGCATTTTCTATATGTGTTTGTTTGTGCTTGCAAGGTAATCAGTACCAAAGTAATGAGCGTTTAGTCAAGAAATACTACCACTCTACGTAAATTTGATGCACATAGTTTGTTTTGATGGGTACAGTCTGATGCAATTGCCATCAAGGACTGTTGTGTAACAGGCAATAACAAGAAGGTAAAGGACCATGTTTAATAAAAGCTGCATTTCAAATGCAAACACCGATGCAAAGGAATAACTTTCATTTGAATCATTTAATCATCATTTAAATTGCAATCCTGGAAAGAAAAAGATGTCAATCTCTCACTTAGTAGAACTGCTTCTTCATGATTGATGTCAGATGACCACTATTCAACTTGAAATGATTAATCTCAATAGAGCTAGAGAGAGCAATAATACAGTTTCTATTCTCAGTTTGTTTTGATGTTGTTTAAAATATTGTGCTGCAGAACTTCTAACACTGATATTTTTCCATCCAACTTTTACATTTTGAATTCTCAGAAACCTTGTTTTCAAACAAGGTTCCTTTAATATATTTAGAGAGTGAAATTGAGAGTTTCCACTGCTACGTTTGTGCTGGACTGTTGTCAATACTACTTTCATTCAGGATGGAACTTGCTGAATAAATCTGTCTTAAAAATGCCAAGCCACAAATTTGTATATTGCATTATTATTTCATTTCTATAAGTGATTTACATTTTTATTGATGTTTCTTGGTTATTTGTTAATTTTTTAGTGTCTATGAACATACAGGATAGTGAATAATATTGTACTGTCTTCATTGAAGTGTCCCAGTAAAAGTTTAATGATTTTCTGATTTTGAGCTGTAGAGAGATGCTGGGCTATTTTCCCTCGAGCATTGGAGGCTGAAGGGTGACCTTTTAGAAGAGGAATGGATAGCGTTATTAGCCAAAGTCTTTTCCCTAGATTAAGTCAAGTCTAGTACAATGGTCAGATTGTCTTGAATAATATGTTCGGTTTAGTCACAAATCCATAAAGAAAAGACTGAAATTTCATGTACATTTTGTGAAGACATTGTTAATAATTTGATTAGTTTAAAACCATGATCTGATGTTGTTGGGAAGTAAAATGGCCCTATTTTAAAAAAAGGAGCAGAACTTGTGGTGTATCAGATGTAAATATTCAGCACCACTGCTTTTACCTCCATGCTTTCTAGATAATGTATCCACCGGTTAGTCAAATCTAATCTCTTAAAATGTAATTCAAATCGAATATGAACCAATGTTTGAAAGTTTTATTTTGAATTTCACGATTTGTGAGTATTTAACTTTGCCTTGGTGGTCATTTTCAATGGGTTTTCTCCTTTTAACATTCATCTGAAAGGTTCACAGAAATACAAAAATAATGGGAGGTACCTGAGTTCTTCTATGTTAGAATATGTTATTGTGCAAGTAGTTTTTCGAAGATAATTCTTGGTCTCTTAATTTTATATAATTCATCACTAAAACTACATTTTTGCCATTATTCCAACTTGTCTAACAGTATATTACAGCAGCCTGTCTCTGATTTACCATTTATTACTTTAAAAACTGAGTTGCTGCAGTGGTATAGCTGAAATCATTACCTTATATGTATATGAATGCTAGATATTGGAGTGTGTTGAGCTATTTAAATAGATATCATGTATGAGCACACATTCAAATTCTCTGCACTATTCAGAATGTGAAAGTATTAAGGGTCCATAACAATATTAATATGCAATAGGATGAGAAAGTCATTTTCGCAATAGACAATTAATGCCACAAATAATCTCATAAGTAATTTATTAGTTGTAAATGAGCTATGTGCTCAGCAAACAAATGTTATTTTAATGCACTTTATTTGCTTTTCAGTAGGACTATATAAGCTACTGAATTGATAGGATTTTGGTATAAAACGTGAAAGGAGTAGATAGAAATGTAATTGTGTGCCACAGATGGAAACCATTCATCTCATTGAGTCACTGCTGGCCTGTTTCAAGGGCAGTTTGTCCCACTCCCTTGCAATTTCCTTTTCCTTAAAATGTTTATTTAATTCCCTTCTGAAGGCTGCTGTTGAATCTGCATGTACTCTTTTATCTGGCAGTGCATTTCAAATCGTAACCACATATTAAGAAGCTTTCCTCTTGTCAGTTCTAGTTTGCATACTCTTCCCGTGTCTTCGTGGTTTCCTTCCGGTGCTCATATTTTGTCCCACAGTCCAAAGGTATGCAGGCTGGCTGGATTAGTCATGGGAAATGCAGTTATAGCGATAGGGTCTGGTTGGAATGCTCCTTTGAGGGTTGGTGTGGATGCGATGAGCCAAATGGCCTGCTTGCACATTGTATGGATGCAATGATTCTATTCTATGATAACTACAACTTCTTCATGCAAGTGTAATCCCTCATCCTGAGTCAATAGAAAAAAACATCTGAGCACTCTTTCTAAAGCTTCCACTACTTTTCTAAAAGAATTGTAAGCAGAACTCCAGGTGTGACCAAAGAAGTATTTTGGATGAGTTTAGCATGACTTCCTGACTTTTATCCTCTTTGCCTCTATTTATAAAGCCCAAGACCGAAAAAAACCATGTCAAAATGCAGGAAGACCTGGACAGCATCTAGGCTTGGGCTATAAAGTGGCAAGAGCTGAAAATTCTTAGAAGAGCAGAGTCTGATTAGAACAAGTCAACATGGATTTAGTAAGGGGAGGTCATGCCTGACAAACCTGTTGGTATTCTTTGAAGAGGTGACAAGTAGGTTAGACCAGAGAAACCCAGTGGATGTGGTCTATCTGGACTTTCAAAAGGCTTTTGAATAAGGTGCCACACGGGAGGCTGCTGAGCAAGGTGAGGGCCCATGGTGTTCGAGGTGAGCTACTGGGATGGATTGAGGATTGGCTGTCTGACAGAAGGCAGAGAGTTGGGATAAAAAGTTCTTTTTCAGAATGGCAGCTGGTGACGAGCGGTGTCCCACAGGGTTCAGTGTTGGGGTCACAGCTGTTCGCATTATATATTAATGATCTGGATGAAGGGACTGGGGGCATTCTAGCGAAGTTTGCCGATGATACAAAGATAGGTGGACAGGCAGGTAGTACTGAGGAAGTGGGGAGGCTGCAGAAGGATCTAGACAGTTTGGGAGAGTGGTCCAGGAAATGGCTGATGGAATTCAACATGAACAAATGCGAGGTCTTGCACTTTGGCAAAAAGAATAAAAGCACAGACTACTTTCTAAACGGTGAGAAAATTCGTAAAGCCAAAGTACAAAGGGATCTGGGAGTGCTAGTCGAGGATTCTCTAAAGGTCAACATGCAGGTTGAGTCTGTGATTAAGAAAGCGAATGCGATGTTGTCACTTATCTCAAGAGGGTTGGAATATAAAAACACCGTTGTGCTACTGAGACTTTATAAAGCTCTGGTTAGGCCCCATTTGGAGTACTGTGTCCAGTTTTGGTCCCCACACCTCAGGAAGGACATACTGGCACTGGAACGTGTCCAGCGGCGATTCACACGGATGATCCCTGGAATGGTAGGCCTAACATATGAGGAACGGCTGAGGATCTTGGGATTGTATTCATTGGAGTTTAGAAGATTAAGGGGAGACTTAATAGAGGCGTACAAGATAATACATGGCTTGGAAAGGGTGGATGCTAGGAAATTGTTTCCATTAGGTGAGGAGATTAGGACCCGTGGACACAGCCTTAGAATTAGAGGGGGTAAATTCAGAACAGAAATGCGGAGACATTTCTTCAGCCAGAGAGTGGTGGGCCTGTGGAATTCATTGTCGCAGAGTGCAGTGGAGGCCGGGACGCTAAATGTCTTCAAGGCAGAGATTGATAGATTCTTGTTGTCTCTGGGAATTAAGGGCTACGGGGAGAATGCGGGTAAGTGGAGTTGAAGTGCCCAGCAGCCATGATCGAATGGCGGAGTGGACTCGATGGGCCGAATGGCCTTACTTCCATTCCTATGTCTTATGGTCTTATGTTTTGCTGGAAAAGCGCAGCAGGTCAGGCAGCATCCAAGGAACAGGAGAATCGACGTTTTGGGCATAAGCCCTTCTTCAGGAATCCTGCGCTTTTCCAGCAACACATTTTCAGCTCTGATCTCCAGTATTTGCAGTCCTCACTTTCTCCTATGAAGTGGCAAGTAATGCTTATGGTACACAAAAGTGACCATCTCCAGGAAAAGACAATCTAACCACAATCCCTTGACATTTTGTGGTGTTACCGTCACAGAATCCTCACTATCAACGTCTTGGGGACCAGAGCTTGAATTGGAGAATCCATATAAATATGGTGGGTACAGGGCAGGTCAGAGGCTCGAAATACTGCGGTAGATAATTTACCACCTGACTCCACAAAGCCTGTCTACCATCTACATGGGACAAGGCAAGTGTGGTAGAATACTTCCCATTGCCTGAAGGGTTGCAACTCCAGCAACAATCAATAAGCTTGGCATCATCCAGGATAAAGCAGGCTGCTTGATTGGCAACACATCCACTGATGCTCAGTAGCAGCAATGTGTACCATCTACAAGGTGCACTGCTGAATTCTCCAAAGATCCTTAGACGTGCACCTTCTAAATCCACGATCATTCAGAAGGACAAGAGAAGCAGGTATATGGGAACACCACCGGCAAGTTCCCCTCCAAGCCATTCACCATCCTGACTTGAAATATGTCACCATTCCTTTAGTGTCACTGGATCAAAATCCTGAGATTCCCTCCCTAATGGCAGTGTGGGTCTACCTATAGCGCATGGATTGTAATGCTTCAAGAAGACAGCTCATTTTCCTCAGAAGAGGAACTAAGGGTAGACAATAAAAGCTGGCCAAGCCAGTGATGTCAACGTCCAACAAGTGAATAAAAACAAAGATCTTCTACTTTGTTAATTCTTGTTAACCTATCCTGTCACTTCCATAAAATTTGTACATAGACAATACCATGTGTCTCTTCTTACACGCGTTTTAAAATTCCACTTAATACATATTGGCTCCTCATTCTTCCTCCCAGTGAATCACATTTTACTTTTCTGTGCAGAATTTAATCTGCTTTTTTTTCCAGGCCCATACATTGGTCTGTTTAACATATTTCACTCTATTTACTACATTTCAAATTTTGTGGCATCTGCAGATTTTGGAGATATGTCCTGCACTCCCAAGTCTGTGTGACTAAGGAGCGGTTATAGTACTGAACTCTGCAGCATGCCACTATGTATACCTCTGTCCCCTCTAAAAAAAAAAGTTTCTTATCTCAAATTAAACAGCTAGCCAATTTAAATCCCTGTGATTTTTGCTCATTTCAATCCATGAGCTTTAATTTTTGAAAACACACTTAAAATTGGTTCTTTATCAAATTTCTTTTGAAGGCATCTATATACTCGTTGGGGAGTTTTGTGGGATGGAAAGGGAAGTTTTGAATGGAATGATGCATAGATCTCCTTTTGAGAACATTGCTGTTTCTAATTTGGTTAAATGTACATGTACCAAGATTATCGATTCTGATGAGGTTGTTCAAAAATGCAAGGTTAATGGGACAAAACAGGAGTGTGCTATACAATGGAAGATTTGATTTTATGTGCAAATGTAATGTATCACTCATATGAAGAGAATACATTCCATGAATAATGCTGGTATGGTTGAGATGATATAGAAGCAATTAGAAGAATTTTGGTCTTGGCATACGACAATCCTAGCAAGGTTGCAATCAACACAGCTAATAGAATGACAGCTTCGTTCAGTTTCCATCACCAACCATGAAGGAAACTGATTTAGGAAATGGAAGCATCAAACTTGCCAAGTATTCGTCGCTCTTATGGATTTTTGCAAAGCAAAATACTGAAGTGTAATAGAAGCAATTTTGTTCCAAATTTAACGAGTGAAATGACTGACAGTGCATGATTGGATGCCAAAAATGACATTGTTCAACTCCTGAACAATGGCAATCTTCAGCTTGATCAAAAAAAAGCTTTACTTTTAAGTCTCAGTAATTATAATAAACTGGTGCCACTGGGAGCTTCATTGTCAATCTGATTAAACCTCTCCTCCCCCATATTTTCTTGCAAGTGTTCATTTCTTTCTGTCTTTCATTTGAGAAATGGATGAGTGAGGAGCAAACTTAATATCCTTTGACATTGTAGCAATTTGAGCTGGCAGTTACTATTGCTTTTTCCTCTGTTGTTTTGAGTTGACCCAGTAAAACTCTGAACCATTGTAATTACCAAGAGTTGCTGACAGTCTTGAGTGTCAGGCAGCACTTAAATCTAAACCTAAACCTTAGAGTCCTCAGCTGAACGTCTCTTCCGCTATGATTTTTTAACTATAGACATAAGATCAATTATTTTTGGCTGTTCAGAGCTGGTTTGGAGCTGCTTTCACTTGAGCCTTGTTTTCCCTCTTCACTAGCTGCCTGTTAAACTTGATGCTGTTTAATGTCTTTTTGAATTGATTTCACAAATTACTGCTATGGAATAATAGTGTTTTTCCTGGCAAATGCCTATATCTGAATTAAATGTAGTATGTTCAAACTTGTACAGTAATTTATCAAATAACTGACAGCATGTACAGAACATTGCCATTCATCTCATTAGACACATGAAGAGCTCTGAATAAAGACAGACTGCGTTGTTTTTATGTAATTGATAGCATTAATGATGACAATGTGAAGCACAAACAAAACCTGATGATAGTACACCACATTGATCAGAAGATGTTTTGCAAACGCACTATTTAGTGTGTACGTACTAATAGTTTCCCTGTTGGACTCCAGCTGCCATGCAGTTTTCTTAAACTTGGAAGGTGGAGACGGACCAAGTCACTGTCTTCTTTACAATATTGTCACTGCCAGAGAAGGATTCAGTCTTGTGCATTCTTTTGGCAAGTACTCAATCTTCCTCATTTGTTTATTCTTGAGATATGTCGACTGCAAGCTTGGAGAAATTATAAGGATATTAGTCTTCTAAGAATTTATATTCACTCTAGATGACAGTTGCGTGATACCCTTTTCTTTCTAATGCATAATAATCTTAGTCAGACGTCAGTCTTTGATTTTATTTTTATTCAACTCTCCTTTTGTTCAGAAGTAACAACAAGGGCATAGCATTCCATAGAGAATAAGAAATAATCTTAAATTCATGCCTGCACATGAATAACTGCCATTTGTGTTAGATACTGGAGGTGACTTATACCTGTGGTACCATATCATATTACTTCCCCTGAGGGAAAATCTTGGAGGAGGAACTTTGAGAAGAAAATTTAAAATAAACTTCAATATTTAATAGCAAAGAAAAATTACAATTGTTTCCCTTTTTTGACCATGAGATCATAAGACCATAAGACATAGGAGTGGAAGTAAGGCCATTCAGCCCATCGAGTCCACTCCGCCATTTAATCATGGCTGATGGGCATTTCAACTCCACTTACCTGCACTCTCCCCATAGCCCTTAATTCCTTGCACGATCAAGAATTTATCAATCTCTGCCTTGAAGATATTTAACGTCTCGGCCTCCATTGCTTCTATGGCAATGAATTCCACGGGCCCACTATTCTCTGGCTGAAGAAATGTCTCCTTAATTCTGTTTTAAATTAACCCCCTCTAATTCTAAGGCTGTGTCCAAGGTCCTAATCTTCCGCCTAACGGAAGCAACTTTCCAGCATCCACCCTTTCTAAGCCATGCATTATCTTGTAAGTTTCTAACAGATCTCTCCTTAACCTTCTAAATTCAAATGAATACAATCCCAGGATCCTCAGCTGTTCATCATATGTTAGGCTGACCATTCCAGGGATCATTCATGTGAAACTCCGCTGGACACGCTCCAGTGCCAGTATGTCCTTCCTGAGGTATGGGGCCCAAAATTGGACACATTATTCTAAATGGACCCTAACTAGACCTTTATAAAGTCTCAGAAGCACGTTGCTCTGCTTTTATATTTGAAACCTCTTGAGATAAATGACAACATTACACTCGCTTTCTTAATCACCGACTCAACCTGCAAGTTAACCTTTAGAGAATCCTGGACGAGCACTCCCAGATCCCTTTGTACTTTGGGCTTTATGAACTTTCTCACTGTTTAGAAAATACTCCATTCCCAAATTCCTTTTTCCAAAGTGCAAAACCTCGCATTTGCTCACATTGAATTTCATCAACCATTTCCTGAACCACTCTACTAAACTGTCTAAATCTTTCTGCAGCCTCCCCACCTCCTCAGTACTACCTGCCTGTTCACCTAACTTTGTATCGTCGACAGAATTCACCAGAACGCACCCGTCCCTCATCCAAGTCATTAATATATAAAGTGAAAAGCTGCCGTCGCAATACTGCACCCTGCGAGACACCACTTGTCACCGGCTGTCTTTCCGAAAAAGAATCTTTTATCTCAACTCTCTGCCTTCTGTCTCACAGCCACTCCTCAATCCATGCCAGAAGCTCACCTCGAACATCATGGGCCCTCACCTTACTCAGCAGCATCCCAGGAGGCGCCTTATCAAAGGCCTTTTGGAACTCGAGATAGATAACATCTACTGGGTTTCCCTGGTCTAACTTATCTGTTATTTCTTCAAAGAATTCTAACAGGTTTGTCAGGCACAACGTCCCCTTACTAAATCCATGCTGACTTGTTCTAATCCTACCCTGCACTTCCAAGAATTTAGAAGTCTCATCCTTAACGATGGATTCTAGAATTTTACCTACAACCGAGGTTAAGCTAATCGGCTTATAATTTTCCATGTTTTGTCTTGATCCTTTCTTGAACAAAGGGGTTACAACAGCGATTTTCCAATCATCTGAGAGTTTCCCTGACTCCAGTGACTTTTGAAAGATCACACCCAATGCCTCCGCTATTTCCTCAGCCACCTCCCTCAGAACTCTAGGATGTAGCCCACTGGGGCCAGGAGATTTATCAAATTTTAAACCTTTTAGCTTTTCTAGCACTTTCTCTTTTGTAATGGCTACCATACTCAATTCTGCCCCCTGACTCTCCTTTATTGTTGGGATATTACTCATCTCTTCGACCCTGAGGACTGACACAAAGTACTTTTTCTAATTTCTTCAGCTATTTCCTTCTCTCCCATCACGAACCTTCCTGCGTCAATTTGGAGCGGCCCACTGTCTACTTTTGCCTCTTGTTTGTTTCTTATGTATTGAAAGAAACTTTTACTATAATTTCTAATAGTACTGGCTAGCCAACTTTCATATTTGATCCTCTCCTTCCTTACTTCTCTCATTGTTATGCTCTGTTTGTGTTTGTAGTCTTCCCAGTCTTCTGATTTCCCAGTGGTCTTGGCCACTTTTATAGGCTCTCTCTTTTTCTTTGATACCTTTCCTGACTTCCTTTGTCAACCATGGCTGTGTAATTCTCCAGCACTACCCTCCACCCCCCCCCCCCTCCCCCAGCACGATACTCTTTTTTTTCTTTGGGGTGAACCCCTGTACTGTGTCCTCATTTACACCCAGAAACTCCTGCCATTGGTGCTCTACTATCTTGCCCACTAGGCTCTACTTCCAGTCAATTTTTGTCAGTTCCTCTCTTGTGCCTCTGTAATTACCTTTATTTAATTGTAACACCATTACATCCGATTTTGCCTTCTCTCTTTCAAACTGCAGACTGAACTCTACTATAGTATGATTGCTTGCTCCTAAGTGTTCCCTTACTTTAAGATCTTTTATAAAGTCTGGCTCACTATATAGCACTAAATCTATAATAGCCTGCTCCCTTCTGGGCTCCATCACAAGCTGTTCCAAACAGCCATCTTGTAAGCATTCCATGAATTCCCTTTATTTGGATCCATCGGCAACATAATTCACCCAGTTCACCTGTATATTGGACTCCCCAATGATCACTGTGATTTTGTCTTTCTGACATGCGCTATCTATTTCCTGGTACATCTTGCATCTCTGGTCCTGACCACTGCTGGGATGTCTGTACATAACTCCCATTATGGTTTTTTTGCCTTTGTGGTTCCTTAACTCCACCCATACTGACTCCACGTCATCTGCCCTTATGTCATTCAGTGCCATGGATTTAATTTCATTCTTAACTAACAAGGCAACCCTGCCCCCTCTGTCCACCTCCCTGTCTTTTCAGTAAGTTGTGAATCCTTGGATGTTTAACTGCCAATCCTGAACCCCCTGCAACCACGTCTCTGTGATGCCTGCCACATCATAATCATTCACGATGATTTGTGCCCTTAATTCATCTATTTTGTAACGAATACCAAGAGCATTCAAGTAAAGTGCCTAAATACTAATTTTCTTATCCTCATGATTTGCAACATCTCTAGTAATATGTCCTCAGTTATCCTTCCTTTTTGCTTCATTCCTAGTCTGCCTTGAACTTAAACCCTGCACACATGGTAACCTGCTGCTTATCTTTCTACTTGACTCCATATGCCCTGTCACATTCCCTTTCCCTTCCCCCTGACTCCCAAGTTTAAAGTCTTAGTGACCACCTGATTTATCGTTTTTCCCAAAACAGGTCGGTTCAGGTGGAGACGGTCCCATTGGTACAGATCCCCCCGGTTCAAGAACTGATGCCAGTGTCCATGAAATGGAATCCCCCTTTCCCACACCAATCTCTTAGCCATGAATCTCTTCCTGAATTTTCTTATCCCTATGCCAATTAGCACGTGGCTCGGGCAGTAATCCAGAGATTATGACCCTTGAAGACCTGTTCTTCAATTTTCTTCCTAGTACTTGATAATCCTTCCTAGTCTTGCCTATGTTGTTAGTGCCACTGTGGACTACAACAACTGGATCTTCTCCCTCCAGCTCCAATATCCTTTCAAGCCAGCCGGAGGTGTCCTGCTCCCTGGCACTGGGCAGGCAACACAGTGCGGGACTCCTGATCTGACTAGCAAAGGATGCTATCTGTCCCCTAATTATAGAATCCCCTATAACAACCACTTGTCTTTTTGCTTCCCTTATCTTGAATGGCCTTCTGCACCATGGCGCTGTGGTCAGCTGGCTCATCCTGTCCACAGCCCTTTTCCTCATCCATACAGGGAGCAAAAATCTCATACCTGTTAGACAAGGCCAGGGGCAGAGGCACTTCCACTCCTGAACTCAGAATCCCCCTACCTGCCTCACTTACAGTCACACCCTGTTGTCCCTGATCACTAATTGAATTTGAATTACTTAATCTATCGAATGTGACTGCCTCCTGAAACAAAGCATCTAGGTAACTCTCCCCCTCCTGGTGTGCCGCAGTATTTGACGCTCAGATTCCAGATCATCAATTCTGATCGGAGTTCTTCCAGCAACCAACACCTGCTGCAGATGTGGTCACTGCATTTCACAATGGGATCAGCCAGCTCCGACATCATACAGATACAGCACATCACCTGTCAAGTCTTGTCTACGTATTCAAATAATTTATACAAATTTATGAGTTAAATAATTTCTCATACTTCTCTATGGTCTTATTCAACTCATCAACTAACAGTAAACTTTTATTAATCACACAATACACAGGAAATATCAATTGAAACGCCTTATCTAGCAACACGCGGAAGCCTTTTGATTTGGTTAGAGTAGGAGGGTGGATAGGACACACTACGTGTATAGTGTCCTCATTGTGGCGCCTCCGCCTGCTACTTCTATCAAAACGGTTCTGGCGCTCTCCCTTCCTGCAGCCCTCTCTTCTCTCCGCCCTCTCTCCTCGCCATTGTGTAAAAATGGAGACCCGACTCCCGAAGTAAGTCGCTTTTTAAGTGGGAAAATTTACCTTTGCTGGCAGTCCTCGTTTCTCTCCACCATCTCTCCTCACCACTCTGTGAAAACAGGAGCTTTGGACTCCTGTTTTCCAGTTTTTCAGTTTCACTTGTGTTGGTTAAAATTTGCACTGACACAATTGCACTGGAGCTATTTTGTTCAGATTAAAATGCTATGGTCAATACTTAGCATATCAACCGGGAATATCTGTGCTGAGTTAACTGGTCATAGTTAGTCATCAAAGTTGGCCTTTGGTTCTGTGGCACTTGTTCTTCACATCAGAGTTGCTTTGCTGGATGGATATTAATTAACTGAGACTCCAATGGAACGCTGAAATTTGAGTCTTCTTGAGGGCTTTATTCAATTAGGAATGTAACAGCTCAAAATTAACAGTGGCCCAGACTTTACAATGGCCAGATAAATAGTTTCTGCGGCTTAGATGGGAATTAGGTATCTGCATCCGGCAGAATCCCTGACATTGCAGATCTGGAGGAAATTGCCTGGGAAATTGAAGTTTTTATGAACCTGGAACTCTGCAAATGTTTCTATTTAAATCAGGGATGTTGGAGGGGTTCTGATGCAATTAAGTTAATGGCTACCCTGAAAATGTCAGAAGATTTTAAAAAGAAAACGTTTGATTCACGGGTAATTATCAAACTGATGACTGCACCAACCCCTGTCCCCAAAAAAAACCTTCACCATTCATCTCCAACTCCACCTCTTCCAGACTCCTTACACCTCCCAGACCCTGACCTAACCGCCACTGCTTTACCTCTTCCTTCAACCTGATCTTAACCCCCCCCCCACAAATGATCCAATACCCCAGGACTCAAAAACCCAATACCACTAACAGACCTGACAAATCCCCTTCCACTTGCTGGATGTGACATCCCTTCCATCTTCCCACAGGACTTGATAACCCCCACCCTGAGCTACTCTATCACTTGCCTGGCACTATCCACACATAGCACTATGGTATCCACCAACTTGGCACCTTAACCCCATGTTTTGCTGACATTGTTAATTTTTCATATGAACTGTCGAAACACCTGTCTGTGCTATTGAATGTTTAAATCACAAAATACGATATCAGCTGTCATGCTGAAGGGGCATGGTTTGATTTCACTTGACGGTCTTGCACTACGAGGGACCAATCATATTTTGACTACACTTCAGCATGATCCGAATGTTTTGCCATAAATACAATTCCTTAATTGGATAAAGTTGGAAATCTGACTGTGATCACCAGTCCGTCAAAAATTCCACCCAGTGTTGATTGATAGTTAGAGTTATAGAGATGTACACCACAGAAACCGACCCAACTTGTCCATGCCCACCAGATGTCCAAAAGTAATCGAGTTCCATTTGCCAACATTTGGCCTTAAACCCTTCCTATTCATGTACCCATCCAGATGGCTTTAATTATTCTAATTGTACCAACCTTCACTACTTCTTCTGGCATGAAAAAGTTGTCCCTTGTGCTCCTTTAGAATCTTTCCCCTCTCACCTTTGAATCTATGCCCTTTCGTTTTGGACTGTCCTACCCTGGGGAAAAGACTTATGAAGAATCTCTCAAATTTTTACCTTGAAATTTCTTCTTGAGATTGGAAGAGGTCTACGCTCATCGAGTTGCACATTTGATTTAAAAAGAATGTGGAAGGGCTGGGTCTTCATTCTACTCAAGAAAATTAGTGATGCTTTAGGTAGTTTATAATGAGGAAGTATCTATCCAGGTAATGATAGTCATAATAATAATGTGCTCTGAGAATTGTAGGTGGTGGAGAGGCATTGAGTGTTCAGGAAGCATGACTTTCATTACGAATACCCAGCTTCTGCACTGATAGTGTAATCAACTGTATGCTATTTAAACAGTTCTCGCTTTTTCCCTTGCTTTCCAAACCCTATCATCCATTCTCTCTGCCTTCTTGCATATTTTTTGTTTTTGTTCAAGTCTAAAAGCTAAATAGGCAGAATATATGCAATTCCAGATAGTTAACACATTTATTTTAGTAATTATTTCATTACTTCTACAGTATGCCCTCAATAAGATTGCCTAAGTGAAAGGAGATGTCTTCTCTTTCCAAATGTAATGTGCCATATTTTAACTATTGCGAAGCATCTGGATTTGAAGTTCAATCCTAAGCACTTAAACTAGACATTAATTGAAAATTGAATAGAAATAATGAAGTCAGAATGATAACCAGAGTTCAGTAGTTTGTGATAATACACATTGCATAATTTGATTTCTTTTCACTTAATGTGACATTAAGAAAATATCATGCAGAGGGCACTCAGCTCTTGCGAATTGTTAATGAGTGACTTAAATTTTTTTATTTATTCATGAGCATCATTGCCTAATATTCATTTGCTAATTATCCAGTGGGTAGTTAGGGATCATCATTTTGCGGGTTCGCAGTCACACGTGGACCAGATCAGCTAAGGATGACAGATTTCCTCCCCTAAAAGGCACCAGTGAACCAAATGCTTTTACAATAATCGATAATTATAGGACTCTTTATTCCAGATCTTTATTGAATTCAAGTTCACCATTTTCCAAGGTTGGATTTGAAGCCATGTTCCCAGAATATTAGCTTGGAGTTCTGGATTATTAGTCCAGTGACATTGTCTGTACACCAGCACCTCTCCAGATGAACAGGTCATCAGAAATGAATCATCATATGCAATAATTTGCCTGTACTGACGATTAACATGAGCCTATTGGCTCCAAAGGTCAACTATCAATTGTAAGCACAAAAATGGAGAAGTGTGACTTTTGTAAGTAAAGCAAATAAGGCCACTAGGAAAAATGAAAGCTGATTGAACGTATTGGATGATTGGGAATATTAAGTCCAGAAACAGAAGGCAAGAAGAAGCAGTCTAAGCTTAGACAGCGGATCTTGAAGTAAACATGTCCCTAGAAAGAGATCACACTCTAGAAACAAATCCTATTAATGGAGGGGTGGGGGAGGCGGTGGGCGGTGGAGGTTGTCAAGCTGCATCAGTTCAGAAAGTAAGAGGAGGCAAGATGAAGGGCATGTTTATCAAGGTCAAGGAATATATTGTAGACCAGGAATGCCACAAGGAGCAAAAGTCCATGAGCCTTTGTGGTTTTGCACAAATTAAAAGACATGCTAATTAAAAAAAATGCTAATAGCAAGAATCACGTAACTGTGGGGAATTTTGAAGTGCACATAGAGGTGCCACATAGCCCTATCACATAAATGGATAAGCATGAAAAAGTGGTTCCTGTTGAAATGTATAAAGCTATGGCCAGGAGACTGTGAGGTCTGCAGATGCTGGAGATCAGAGTTGAGAGTATGTTGCTGGAAATGTACAGCAAATCAGGCAGCATCCAAGGAGCTGGAAAAGTACTTGGATCAGTACTTGGGGCTACGATGTTGTGGCCATAACAGAGACGTGGGTTTCACTGGGGCAGGAATGGTTGCTTGATGTTCCAGGGTTTAGAATGTTTAGAAATAACAGGGAGGGTGGAAAAAGTGGAGGGGGTGTAGCATTGCTAATCAGACCTGAAGGCTGTTGAGGAAGGTTTGTCTACTGAGTCAGTATGGGTGGAAGTTAGGAACAGCAAGAGAACAGCCACTGCATTGGGGGGTTTCTACAGATCACCTAGTAGCAGGAGAGAGATTGAAGATCTCATAGGCAAGCAGATTCTGGAAAAATGCAAAAGTAGCAGGGTTGTTGTTATGGGTGATTTCAACTTTCCCAATATCGACTGGAACCTCCTAAGTGCAGATGGTTTGGATGGAGCTGTTTTTGTCAGGTGTGTTCAGGAGGGTTTTCTTACTCAGTATGGAGACAGACCGACAAGGGGAGAGGCCATTTGGGATTTGGTACACTGCAACAAGCTAGACAGGTGTCAGATCTCGTGGTGGGAGAGCACTTTGGTGAAAGTGATCGCAACTGCCTCACATTTAGCATAGCCTTGGAGAGTGAAAGGAGCAGTTACCAAGGAAAATATTTAATTGTGGAAAAGGAAATTATGACGCTATCAGACAGGAGCTGGGAAGTACAAACTGGGAGCAATTGTTCCACAGAAAGAGCACAGCAGACATGTGGAGACTATTTAAAGAGCAGTTGTTGCGGGTGATGCACAGATTTGTTCAGCTGAGACAGGTAAGAAGAGGTAAGATTAAGGAACAGAGGAACTTCTCGTCAAAAGGAAGAAGGCAGCTTACGTAAGGTGGAGGAATCAAGGATCTAGCACAGCTTTAAAGCATTACAGGTTAGCTAGAAAGGAGCTCAGAATTGGACTGAGGAGAGCCAGGAGGGGGCACGATAAAGGCTCGGCAAGAAGCATTAGGGAGAACCCAAAGGCATTTTATTCTTAAGAGAATGATCAGGGAGAAGATAGGGCTGATCAGGTATAGCTTAGAGAACTTGTGCGTGGAGTCTGAGCAGATAGGGGAAGCCCTAAATGAGTTTTTTGCTTCGGTTTTCACCAAGGAAAGGGAACTTGTTATAAGTGAAAACTTAGAGGAGCTGGGGTACAGTCTTGACCAGATAAGATTGGTGAAGTTGATGTGCTAGAAATTTTGGAAAACATTAAGATTGATAAGTCTCCAGGGCCAGACCAGATTTATCCTAGGCTGCTCCGGGAAGTGAGAAAGGAGGTTGCTAAGCTGCTGGTGAGAATATTTGCCTCCTTACTCTCCACAGGAGTCATACCGGAGGATTGGAAGGAAGCGAATGTTGTTCCACTTTTCAAGAAGGGTAATAGGGAAATCCCTGGCAATTACAGTCTTGTGTCTGTGGTCAGCAAAGTTTTGGAAAGAGTTCTGAGGGATAGGATTTATGACTATTTGGCAAAGCATAGTGTAATTAAAGGCAGTCAGCATGGCTTTGTGAGGGGCTCGTCATGCCTCACAAATCTTATTGAGTTCTTTGAGGAAGTGTCAAGACAGGTCGACGACGGTGGTGTATGTGGACTTCAGCAAGGCATTTGACAGGGTTCCCCATGATAGGCTCATTCATAAAGTCAGGAAGTATGGAATACAGAGAGATTTGGCTATCTGGATTCAGAATTGGCTGACTGACAGAAGGCAGAGAGTGGTTGTAGATGGAAAGTATTCTGCCTGGAGGTCTGTATTGAGTGGGGTCCTGCAGGGCTCTATTCTTGGGCCTCTGCTCTTAGTTTTTATAAATGACTTGGATGAGGAGGTTGAGGGGTGGGTTAGTAAATTTGCGGATGACACAAAGGTTGGAGGTGTCATCGATAGTAAAGAGGGTTATTGCAGGCTGCAGCGCGACATAGACAGGATGCAGAGCTAGACTGAGAAATGGCAGATGGAGTTCAACCTGGATAAATGTGAAGTGATGCATTTTGGAAGGTCGAACTCGAGTGCTGAACATAAGATTAAAGACAGGATTCTTGGCAGTGTGGAGGAACAGAGTGATCTGGGTGTGCAAGTACATAGATCCCTCAAAGTTGCCACCCAAATGGATAGGGTTGTTCAGAAAGCATATGATGTTTTGGCTTTCATTAACAGCGGGATCGAGTTTAAGAGCTGCGAGGTTTTACTGCAGCTCTACAAGTCCCTTGTGAGTCCACACTTGGAATATTGTGTCCAGTTCTGGTCGTCCTATTATAGGAAAGATACGGAGGCTTTGGAGAGGGTGCAAAGAAGGTTTATCAGTTTGCTGCTAGACTGGAGGGCTTGCCTTATGAAGAAAGGTTGAATAAGCTCGGACTTTTCTCTCTGGAGAGAAGGAGGAAAAGAGGAGATCTGATCGAGGTGTACAAAATGATGAGAGGAATAGATAGAGTCAATAGCCAAAGACTTTTCCCCGGGCAGAATTGACTGGTACAAGAAGTCATTGTTTGAAGATATTAGGAGGAAGGTATAAAGGAGATGTCAGAGGTAGGTTCTTTATGCAGAGAATTGTGAATGCATGGAATGCGTTGCCAGCTGTGGTGGTGGAAGCAGAGTCATTGGGGACATTTAAGCGACTGCTGGACATGCACATAGATAGCAGTGAGTCGAGGGCTGCGTAGGTTAAGATACTATATTTTACATTAGGATTAAATCTCGGCACAACATTGTGGGCCTAAGGGCCTGTTCTGTGCTGTACTTTTCTATGTTCTAAAATTGATGTTTCAGGCCAGAGCCCTTCATCAGGAAACAGAAAGCTATGACCAAGCTATTGATGAGGTTTTGAAGAAAAACTGGGGGAACCAGGATATAAGAATCACTTATAGCAGGAAAAGCAATTTTGAATATTTTCTTGGCTTTGTTAGGAACAGATATTGTTAGGAATGTAGGTCAATTGATATTAAAGCTTCATTTTGCAGGGAGATCAGCTCACGAGGGTGTTTTTCTTTGCCTTCCAGAGAAGCAGTAATTACAGTTTGTACAGTCCGGATATTAAATAAATGTATTTATGGCCTAAACAATGCTGCTAGAGTTTGGTTCTTCTCAGCTGAAAATGTGTTGCTGGAAAAGCGCAGCAGGTCAGGCAGCATCCAAGGAACAGGAGAATCGACGTTTTGGGCATAAGCCCTTCTTCAGGGCTTATGCCCGAAACGTCGATTCTTCTGTTCCTTGGATGCTGCCTTGGATGCTGCGCTTTTCCAGCAACACATTTTCAGCTCTGATCTCCAGCATCTGCAGTCCTCACTTTCTCCTCTTTGGTACTTCTCAGCAAAGTCTGTCTTACTAAAATTGGGTTGTTCCAGTTAAGGGCTGAAGAAGGGCTTATGCCCGAAACGTCGATTCTCCTGCGCCTTGGATGCTGCCTGACCTGCTGCGCTTTTCCAGCAACACATTTTTCAACCTTGTTCCAGTTAAGAACAACCATGTTTTATTGGCACTGCACCAACCAGAAACAGCTCAAACAGAACCACATAAATTCAAAGTGGAACAGTACAGCAGTGCTTCACAGGAGGCCACACAGCATTGATGATGTCAGAAAGGGTAACAAAATGTCTGCCAACAAACCTACCAGCTGAGTGAACAGACTAGCAACGAATCCAACTTCCAGGCATCTTTATGATGCACATAGATGAACTTTTGTGAGGTGGCTGTAGGAATTTTTAAAACATAGATTTCAATTTTGGAAGTCAGCTTCAGGAATTTTGAAATCCATGGAATCCGATATTAGACAGACCAAGTTGGGAATAACTCTGAATCAATGGTTTTACCTAGCTATTGTGAATAGAATCTCAGTAAATCGGATCAGCTTATCACAATAGGTAGACTCGGCTAGTAGGGAAGAAGCAGACCATTTAGGAAATATAATTGGGTAATTAAACTGCTTATGCACACAAACTAGACCAGATGCATGCTATGATGTATTAGAATTAAGCATCATGTGGAAATCTGCTACTGTTGGGAAGTGCTGAAGGCAAATAAGACATTAAACAAATTAAATTTAGAAAACTGTACACTCAGAATTTCAGCCTCAGGTGACCAAAAAGAAATTGAATTAGTCATATTTAGTGATGCCTAACATGATAATCTTCTCAATGATTTTTCAAGTATAGCAGGGTTCATTGTATGTTTATTGGGAAGAAATGGCAAATATTGTCCATTAGCTTAGGAAGCAAAAATGTAATTAAAAGCACCTAATATCTGCAGAGACACTTGCACTGTTAGAAGTGACAGCTGACTTGTGTATTTATGTTGTATTTGATACAAACTTCCAAATAAGGGCCTATCAGGGAAAATGTGCTCGTAAAATGCTGCATTGATAATCTTTCACTTTGGGATAATATCTATTTGCTGGAGTATTGCAGAAAGGAGATTGAGATTGATCTCACAAGTATAAAAGAAACTTTGGGAATAAAGGAAGTTTTATGTAAATAATTAGCTATCACATTGTTTTCTAAAAATAACTGCTTATTCAGAAATATTGTTGACTGTCTTGGAGTAGGGACATCTTTATTACAATGAATTGTGCCAACAAAGAAAGGTTCATGTTATTATCTTATTTGTGCTCAAGATGGAGTGGGATATATTGCACTATTATACAGTCTATAACTATTACCCTTTTGTCTTTTTTTCTATGTAGAGAAGAAATCTGTTCATCTGATTCTGTTAATAGGAAGCTAAATGCCTAAGGGTTAAAAGTAACAAAATAGAGTTTTGAACTGGTTAATTAATTGTTTTTAAATGTGTTTAAAGGAAGGCCCTCTCATGGCGCAGAGGTAGTGTCTAACGCCTAGGATGTGAGGCCTGGGTTCAAGTCCCACCTGCTCCAGAGGGCCCTCTTCTGGTGCAGAGGTAGTGTTCCTGCCCCTGGACCAAAAGGTATGTAATAACACCCCTGAACAGGTTGATTTGAAAAATAGGCTAAATGTTTTTGAAAATTGTATAAAGGAGAGGCAGCCAGTATTTTATAGCGTGTGGTTGGTTGAAATAAAACTCCAGCTAGAAAGTATATTGTTTGACTTGCTAAGAGTATTTAACTTCCAGTGAATAACATACAAGAGTATGTTTTGAAATCTGCATGTTTCTGATGGTGTTAAATTAACTTCTGCGTGGTCTAATGATTTAGGCTGATACAGCCATGGCCTTAGTATCCAGGCATATAGACTGTACAGCAATGGTATTTGGCATTTTCATGTTGGTACCTACCTAGATTTTAGTCTATGTGGTATTAACATTTATGCATCATCAGTGCTACTATAACATTAATGCAATGTTCCATGGAAATTCAATGGGGCAAGATGCTGCAAAATACTATATTACTCAAGTAATAATTGATTTCATGTCTAAGTTGACCCCTGATCTTTGACTCAAATGTCATAGCTCTCATTACAATTGTCTCACTGCTCTTTCTGCCAGCCAACACTCTCCCTCTCACCAATCATCGCTACATCTCACACAGGCTGATTATCCTGTTTACTGATGCATTTGCCACAAGTCATATCTCTGTCATCATGTCTCCCACTGGTTGACTCTCCAGTCATCACCCCTCCTGCAGGCTGACCCTTCCTCTTCTGATCCTCCCACTTACCACTCTCCCTTTTCATCAGTTGCTATGACCAAGGAACCACCAGGAGCTGCAAACAGGAGAACATCTAATGGACTGAGAGAGGCCCCTCCAAAATGGTGCTGATTGGGTTGCGCACACATCTTAAGACCCAGCATAAACAATAGTAAAGTGAAAGTGTCAATATGTGTCACCATACCCAAGAGCATATGTGGTTTTCAAATCGTTGAAGATATTTCTCAGGTACATGTTAACCCCCTAACGTTTACTTAAATAATTGAGATCAAAATATTAATTTTTATGCATGTATAAACAGTACCAATCCAGATGATCTTTGATGCATACTGGCTTTCTGGATTTCATGGATTATGAACCCTATGGCTATAATCCTAAGTGCATTCTCCTCCATATTTTCAAAACCAATCAGTATGAATTACTCTTCAAGCTACTTGCTACTTATTTTCTTCACTCCCTTTCACAGCAATGTTTCTACAACCATTGATGTACTTGCGCAACACTTGCACATTTGATGCCAAACATCACTGGCTTTCATTCAACCTGTTCCTCTTATTCGCACAATGTATTTGTTTCTTGAAACCATGAGCACAAAATATGATTGCACTGTTTCACACTGGCATAGCCAACTATCACCAGATCTGGCTGAACAATATCAAGCTTATCATGACTCATTTTCCTCTGCCAAAGCTACCCAGAATTTTACTATAATATTCGAGGAAACGCACGTTCCTCTTCTTCACCTCCATATATGTAAACTCACCTGCATACTAAATTGATAATCAGCTTGGATTTGGCTAGAAATTGGATCTAGATAATATAAGTGCTACAACCCAGGTTGGAGGAGTGCTCTAAATCTTTCAAGTCCTGCTCTATTGGCCATTACCAATTTAATTTTGACCTAAGTTCTTATACGGTCAGTTATTTAGGATTCTGATTCTGATTCTATAGATTTTGAATTAGAAACAATACAGTCAGGCTTTTATTTTGTGTCAACAAACCTATTTCCAATTGTAAATAAAACTTATTCAGACAAGCTGTAAAGATTATTGACCGAAGAAAGGTTTAGACAATGTAAAGATAAGCATGACTTGTATTCTAACATCCCAGACTTTACATGCGGCAAATATGGGAAAATGATAGATGAACATCCCAGACAAATAGTGAATGTGGTCAGGACAGATCCTATGGGTTTCTCAAAAATCTGCCCCAGATGTTAGTGACCCTACTAGGTTACCAAATCACGTAAAACCAAATCACTTGGTTGAAAGCTAAATTAGCAGGTTGCCTGGAAACGACAAAACAGATTCAAATTAGGCCAATCAATTTAAATTATACGCTGAAAAATACCAAATTCCAATCAAGTCTGCACTAAGTACATTGACAATCTTAAAAGCCAGTGACACAATTTAAAGGGAGAATCTGCTTTGGGAGTGTAAGACCAGGGAAAATTGATCAGTTGAGAGGAGAACTGCCGAGCTACCAGCACGTAAAAAGACTGCTTGAAGAAAGCTCTCTTAAACGTACCTTTATCAATCAGTAACCTGTAAAGCAGAAATCCCTAAGAAGAAAAAAAGAGCGGAAATCAGAGAAAACGAAAGCTGTCTGGTTTGGAGATAAGCCTTTGTTATTAAATTGTAATGGGGAGTTTTACCGGACTAGTATTATAGAAGGGAAGGTAAAAGATAGGTTAGAGGAAGGAATTGTTAATAGTTGTTAGTTAATTATTCTCTGTTATACTTTAAGAAATAAAGTTGTTAATTTTTACTTTAACTAGTTCTTGGCCTATCAAATTTTCAGAGATTACTGCACGGGATAAATCTTTACCCCGAGTCGTAACAAAGGCAATGTTGGTGCTGTTGGAGGGCAAGCAGTGATCTTGCACCAAGTGGTGTTCTTACCACCAACCTACTGCATCCTAGCCTGCTTTTTGCACCATTGTCAGTTACAACGTTGTGAGAAAATGAAGTGCTGAGTAGTGGCAGAGGATGGAATTTGAAATAAAGCAATGTAATTGCTGTGGTTGCAGTCATGGGAAGACATACAGCAGAATGTTTAGGAAAGATTTTGCTGAAATTTAAAGGGAGAATCTGCAAGACAATTTAGAGACCAGTCCCACTATGTGGTGTAGAAATCTGGGCAACTTCAAGAACAGACGGCTACTAATACAGGTCGTTCTGCTATAATGTGACAGTTGTGTCCTTCAGCAACCTCAGGCTATATAAAATTGCACTATAGAACACCACAGAATAGAAAATTGTGCTGGAGAAGGTTGCTAATAGAAAATTGCTTATACCCATTCAGTAGAAAGTTTGCGTTATCCAAACAATGTCCAGAAGACATTAATGTCCTGTTACTTAGGCAGCACTGCCATTTATTGTAACTGATTTCTTCTTACATTTAGATAGGATGGAGTGGAGAGAGATCCATATGCAGTAGACCTGGAAAGAAAAAAACTGACTGACAGGAGGAGATGGAGGAGAGTGATCAATTGACATTGTTATGACCTGAAGTAAAATATAAGAAGAAATCAGTTCCAATAAATGGCAGCGCTGCCTAAACAGCAAGACACCAATGTTTTCTGGGATCTCTGGCTGAATAGGACTGTAATGTGCATGATAAAAAACACACTAGATTCAAAACATGATCTAAAAATATCGGTTAGGTTTGTCTGAGAATAACTCTGGTGTGGCATGGCTATATTCTTACATAGAATGTGGACATCGCTAGCCCGGCTATCATTTATGCCATCCCTGTGGTGTACAAACACTGATAGTGATCTTAAAAACTGAGTTTGAAAGTTTTGTTGTATTGATAGTGAATGTATGGCAGAGGACTTCCAAATTCGGGTGTTGCGTGGCTTTAAAGGGAACTTAAAAGTGGCGATATTCACATGGAACTGCTTGTCTTGTCCTTCTAGGTCAGGTTTGAAAGGTTCTGTTGAAGGAGTCTTGGTAAGTTGCTCAAGTGCATTGGTGATGTTTACATCTATATCCTGAGAATTATTATATTTTTAAAAATCTATTTCCTGACATTAAAGGCATGAAGAAAAGCCAAGATCTTTTGTTCATAAAAGGACTCATTAAAACGTCAAAGAAATTTCTGATAAATATCGATATACCATCTATAGACTGTGTTTCTTCCCTGCCAGATCATGCCGGGGATGTGACGAAGACTGGCAAATAAAATATAAATGTTGTATAGGATTTGAAAGCAATTTAAAATGTCGCAAAAAGTTTAATTAGTATTTGTAGCTCAAACTTGTATTAACGCACATTATCAAAGTATGATGTGCAGAAAGACAGGAAAAGAGAGACTGTGTAATGAGAAACATTGGATAAAAAATTGTTTCCTTCCTCAGGCTGATGATTATTTTAGGAAAAACAAAGGAGGATGATATTCATATCCTTCAATGCTCATTATGTATTCTGTTTTATCATGTTGCAGAAATAACAGCGTTTAGGTGTACATACTAACTTTATATAAATGTATATATTTTTCTCTCTCATACATAGGCTGACTGCTATAAATTTGCAGCAGACCTTCCTAGTACTTTATGCTATACCACAATACATTGAAAACAGTTGACAGCTGGAGCTGTGGGTAAACTTACTGTGGAGCATCTGTGATGTGAGCTTGTCATGGACAACAAATTCAAACAGGTAGTCATACCACAGGTTAAGACTGAACAGGCAGAAAGAAGGTAGGGAAGGTGGATAGTGCAAGAGTTCCCTGTGGTGAGTCCCTTTCTACCACTGCTGTGGATACTGTTGGGGGAGATGATACACAGGATGGTGAGAATCTGGAACTCTCTGCCTGTAAGGGGGTTAAAAATAGCAATCCTCATAATATTTAAGAAACTTTTAGATGTACACTTGCTATACCAAGGCATACAAGGTTATGGGCAAGTGCTGTAAATGGGATTAAAGTAGTAATTTGGGTGTCTTTGACTGGCGCAAACTCGATGGACTGAAGGGGCTTTCTCTGTGCTGTAAACTTCTGAGTCTAAGATAATTGTGAAACAATAAGACCAGCTTTTCCTCCCACTTTTGGTGGCACAATACCCAGACTCCTGGCAATTTGGTTTGTTATGCCTAAAAAACTTTCTTCCAATGATCATTTCACGATTACTCATGACACTAAATGTAATACTTTTGTACTAATATTTTCTATTATCAATTTCAATGACAGAAAGATATAGCTTACATTCACATATCATCATATTAAAAGCTTCAAGTACTCCACAAATAATGAATCACTTTGAAGTGTACTTATTTATTGTTTAACTGAGCAACCATTGTGTCTATAGCAAGCAATAATGAGACAACTGACTGATTTTGGTTTGAATGTAGATTTTGGGAGCAATATCCATCAATATGCTGGAAGCAGTCTCCTCACGTCTTTGATTACCTTCATAACTTTGAAAATCTATCTCAAGCAGCAAATAAATATTCAGATAACAGGAAAATGCTGTTTATGCTGGAAATTTGAAAGAAAAATAAAGTACTGGAGAAACCTGAAAGGTCTGACAGCATATATGAGGAGAGAATTAGAGTTATTGTTTCAAGTCCAATAAGACCCTTTTTGATTGCATGCTATATTGAAGGACATCATCTTTGATGGTGCAAAAGTTCTTCATTACTGCACTGATGAGACACCTTGGATTGTATGCTGTAGTATTGGAGTGGAACGTGAATCCACATCCCATTGAATAATAGGTGCAAATGGTGTGAAGTTTTTATCACCATAACCTTTTACCTCTCCTTTGCACCATCGACTTTGCTTAGTAAATCATTTACATGGAAGTATTTCATAGAAATTGCCATTTTAGATGATACAAATGTCTCCAAATTTAACTAATTGTATAGTATCCTTTTTTTTTAAGAAAGGGAGCTAAAGCCATTTGCTAAAAGAAAAATATGAAGCCCATGTGCAAGGTTGATAAATCATACACCAATGTAATCAAGGAACAAATGGACAGGAGCTGTCCCAAGTTAAATGTTTTCAGTCTAGAAGGTTTTGCAGCTAGGTTCAGTGCCATTCGAGATGAGGTGTGAAGGAAACAAATCTGTGTTGGAGTGTTACCATATCAACTTACTTGAAAGTGTGTGTGGCTGATGAGTAATGGAGAATTGAGCTTTACAGTAACAAATCAGTAAACAAAATCCCCAAATACTCATTGCTTCGGTCCAAGATAAAAATTGCTACTTTGGTTAATGTGTGCCAGTGGTGAAAGCATACCATACCATGATTTAATATTTTCAACAGGTGAGGTGGCAAAAACTTATCTGAAGAAAAATAATAGAATGTATGAGGGAATTGATATTTTGTAAACTTGCACACAGATAACTAGAAAACAGTAATTGTAGAACTTTATTCATAGTTTTCTTAATGAGAAGTATTATTATTTTCTCATGAAGTTGGTGGTGAAGGAAAACCAGATATTCTCAGAACATCTTCCCTATAGACAGACCATTAAGCATAAGGATTAAATGGTTTGCCTATTATTTGAAAGCATGGACGTTGATTATTCAGAACTGTGGCTTTTCTAAACAATAAGCAAAATTAAAAACTTTGTATAATTGTGGTGAATCCAAGCAGTCCAGAAATTTGTTGCCGACATTTAATCAAAGCACTATAGGGACAATCTGTATAATGTTTTTAAAATGTATTTTGTTGTCCTTGTTGTTTTAACATGATCTATGTCCTCGTGATCATTGTGAGGTAAAGCTTCCAAAGACAGTCTTATTAAATGTTTGTTTCAGATTTAAAGTAAGGTTCAGGGAAAAGTACATGGGGAAACCAGCTTGTTTTAGTTTCTTTAGCAACTCCACTTCAGGTTAATTAAGTTACAAGTTAATCACCAGTTGTACCAGCAGTTTATCAATGGGCACATTTAGTCCAACATTTTCCTCCAGTTATTCTGCAGGCAACCTATTATTGCATAATTGTAAGGAAAAAAAAAAGAACACAAGACAAGCTTTTCTCAGAACACTTCAATCTTCCACTGCTCTTGGAATCTAGCATAATTGTAATGTGTCCCTGTCTACCTGATAATAATGAGATTCTGCCGAAGTGAAGTAAGCAATGTATAACATGGGGATTGTAGCACTTTGGTAACGTTACTACATTAATAATCCACAAACCTGGAATAATGCTCCAAAAACATGAATTCAAATCCCACCATGACGGCTGGAGAATTTAAATTCACTTAATTAATAAATCTGGTAGGGTAGGATGGAGGCAGATAATTAACTCAGGGTTGAGGAGAATTCCAGCATGGCAAACACACGTGATTTAGCAGTGCTTGCTAAAATCAGTAATGAGTGTTTGGAGATTCTGGCTAAAGTTAACAACTTGTCCTTCCATTGTTTAGTTGGAGGAAATTGCAGCTCTTCCAAGATGATATATTAGAAAATCTTGCTGACAGCTGAGAGGCAGTGGAGAAGCCTTACAGATAATGGAGTGATAAAACTACTTGTCATCAGCTTCTATGTGGAAACTGACTTCCTGGTTTTGGATTTCTTTTGACAAGGAGCAACATGTGAATCAAGCGGTACAAGAGTGTATCATTCAGAACTGCAGTCGGGTTTGGAGGTGACAATGAGAGAAGGCATTGCAAGATGTTCTCTAGCAATGAACTCGTACATTAGAGTGAATCCAAGTGAGGGCAGTTTCACAAATCTGGACACAGGCTGAGAGTCTGGGGAGGGTGGTGGAATCAGCGTGTGGTAGAGTCTTAGAATTATATATGGTAGAAACAGACTCTTTGGTCCAACTCGTCCATGCTGATCATGTTTCCCAAACTAAAGTAGTCTCACTTGCCTGTGTTTGGCCCATATCCCATGTGAACCTTTCCAATTCATGTACCTGTCTAAGTGTCTTTTAAATATTGTAAATATTAAATATTACATATTAAATATTACCTGCATGTACAACTTCCTCTGGCAATTTATTCTGCACATGAACTGTGAGAAAATGTTACCCCTCGGGTCCCTTTTGAATCTTTCTCTTGTCACCTTAAAAATATGTCCCCTGGTTTTGAACTCACCCAGTATGTAAAAAGGACCCTTGCTATTTACTTTGTCTATGGTCCTCATGATTTTATAAAATTCTATAAGGCCACCCCTCAACCTCTGATGCTGCAGTGAACAAAGTCTCAGTCTATCTAACTCGAGCCTTCCAGATCTGGCAACATCTGAGTAAATCTTTTCTGAGCCCTCTCCAATGTCATAATGTCTTTCCTACAGTAGGGCAACCAGAATTGTACACAGTACTGCAAAAGTGGCTTCACCAATGTCCTGTACAATCTCAACAATTTCTATACTCAAAGGTCTGGGCTGTGAAGACAGGTGTGCTAAACACCTCCTTAAATCACCCTGTGAAGCGACTTTCAAAAAACTATATACTTGAACCGCTAGTTCCCTCTATTTGACAACACTACCCAGGGCACTACCATGAACTGTATAAGTTCTGCCCTTGTTTCTTTTGCCAAAATGCAATAACTCACATTTACCCAAACTAAACTCCATCTGCTGCGCCTCAGCCCATTGGCCCAATTGATCAAGATCCCTTTGTAATTTTAGGTAATCTTCACTGTTGATTATACCACCACTTTTGGTGTCATGCACAAAATTACTGACCATACTTCCTAAATTCTCATCCAAATCGTTTAAATAAGTTACGGACAAAATTACACAGGATGAATAACTGAACATATTCGGAGTCACAAATCAGACTTTGATTAGGACAGTTTTAGTGGTGAAAGGAGTGGAAACATCACTTGAGAGATTTAAACACTGCTGTGAGAATGGGTTGGATTTGGGAAGCAATTACATCACCAATAAATTAGAAGAGGGAGTTCGGACTAAAGTCAGTGACTTCCAAAGACAGAGGTATCAGACAGCCATTAGAAATCCTTCACTCAGACCTGATATGTGACCTGAGGAGATACCATCTTTTAAGCTGCCAACCAATCTTATTGACCAGTTGCTCTGTTAGGCCCAGTAATACCAAGAGTTTGGGGGTGGGTGCTGTTGGGATTGCAGTCAGTCTAAAGAAAGAGGCTCAAACTAGACGTGGATCCAGGTAAATCCAGAATCATTGGGTGGGGAGAGTTTGAGCCATTTACAATGGGGGATGGGTATGTGGGTGGACTATGATGACACCCACCAACACCACCACCTGGTTGAAGGGTAGCCTTAATGTCCAGGTAGACAGAAGAGAAATGGAACATTATCTTGGTGGTAAAGATGTTGAATGATTAATTGCCTACCTTGCAGATGATCGCTGCTGATGTGGGTGAATGAGGTTCAGTGGGAATATCTTACATTAGTGGAAACATTCTAGCTTTGAGAAGGATATGGAAAGCAACAACTTACTGATGCCTGGAATAGACACATGAATTATGCAGATGAATTTCACGTTATAGCATTTAGAGTTGTGCCAAACATAATAAGATTTAGATCATCTTTACTCCTTAGAATCTTGAAAATATTAATGAACTCCCTTGGCATTTTTTCTCTCTGTATAAATATCCCTTCATCTTTACATCCAGATTTTACAAAAGGGATAACGTGTTTGACAAATTTATTTTTGAAGATGTAACTGGTAGGGTAGATAAATTTTATATCAGTAGCAGTATAGGATTGTTTAATTGACAGCAAAAAAAGAGAAGGGGTAAATAGGGTGCTTCCACGTTAGTGTACTTCATGAGGTTTGTACCACAAAGATCAATATTGGTACCTTATTTATTGTGTTCATGTCTTTCTGCCCCAAAGTAAGAATGTTTCCACTGTTTCTCAGTGACCACACCGATAAACAGCCATCTAGAGTGCCCAAAGTAAGTTTACTGTTGTCCCCTTAGGATAATGTTCTAACCACTTGAAAACAATAAAAATCTTGTTTGTTTTGTTACTATTTTTGAAATTTATACTGAGGATTGTGATGAGTTATTTACCTGTGTCCACACATTTATTGATTTCGGTCTGTAGTTTATTACCACGAACCTTGTGTTTCCATTAACTTTGATCTTGTGACTTAGAGTGCTGCAGTTCTGAAGGCAGGCTAGTTTATAGTCAGCAAAGTCGAGAAAAGGTTGGGCAGGAAGTCTGGGAGCTTCTTTGGTTGGTGTTAGGTGTAGGAAGATTATTGACTGGGACTCCTTGGAAATGCCTGCTATTTTGAACAGTATTACACAGAAACCCTGAAAAATGGCCTTTTCTGGCAGCATGGTAATCTTTCAGTTCTATACTGATGTGCCAGTTCATCATATATGCTCAAGATTTGAAGTACAATTTGAATCCTTAAATTGTTTGACTTTGAAGCAACATTGTTACTCGGTGAGCCAAAATGGATGCTATTAAAGGTTATTTAGCACAGGGGAATTGATTATATTCCATTATATAATATATTGTTTCTGTTATAGTTCATATAAAACTTCTTTTACAGTTTTATCCATTACAGAATGGTTTCAAAAGAGGATAAAAACAGGAGTGTCTCATTCTAGTGCTTGACTATGTACTAAAAATCAGTTAGACCATAATTGATTTACCTCTGAACTCTAACTGTCTGCCTTAGTTATATAATTCTTAATGCCTTTGCCAAGCAAAGATCTTATTAATATCAATTTGAAATGTGCCAATCACTTAGCCTTGAGCGTCTTTTGTGGCAAAGTTCCAGATTTCCTGTACCTTTTGTTTGGCTGCACCCTTGACTGACTTAGGTCTCAAACTAAGCATCTGCCTCCTTGTTCTGGACTTGCCCAGCAGAGGAGTTTGGTCCTATTTATTAAGTATCAATGCTTTTAATTATTTCAATCGGCCTTGAGATTGGATCATCTCTTAAACTTTTTAAATTGAAGGTACTGCAGCTTTACGATTATAAAATATACCTAAGTCCATCGAAATGTAACTGAACAACATTTTACAACCATGCTACAAGAATGGGTCCTGTGGTACAGTGGTAGTATCCTTACCTCTGAGTTAGGATGTCTCTGTTTAAAACCACCTGCATCAATGGTGTGTAATTACATCTCTGAGTAAATTGATTAGAATATACATGATACAATGTTGCGTAAGGTGATGTGATATTAAGGCTTGTGACCAATTCTTCATCAAGGAGATAGGTTTTAACACAAGTTTTGATAAGGGACAGCAAGATAGAGAGATGGGGAGATCAAAGAAATTGAGGATCTTGAAAAGTGACGAGCTAACAGTAGTGCTTTTACTGGTTTAAATCATTTATACAAATAACCGATAATCAAGGTGGGTTTCCGATCTTCAAATTCTTTTCTTGGATTAATTTGTGTTGAAAAATGAATTCAAGAAATATTTATTAATTCTTAACTCACTTTTTCTTTTAATGTGTGTGCTTTTACACCAAAAGAAATGATTCCCTAATAGTCATACATTTCTAAATCTCTCTTGAATGCCTATAATTTTGTCACTTATTAATTAAAGGGAAAATGAGCACTTCCTGATCTTTGTTCAGAGAAGAATTGTCAATTGGTGGCACAGAACTTGAATATTACAAAGAAAGAGAACTATGTTGCCAAAGTTTTTTTATCTTGGGCTCATCAGGAAAAATGTAAGATGTCAAGTTTCAAATGCTCATAATAATTTGTACTACAGGAAATAAAGATTTCTAATTGGTTTGCAAGTTGACTTCAGCTGAAGCATTGCCCTGGCGAATGCAGCAGGGGGTTGTAGAGAGCAGTCTTAATGCAGTAATAGCAACTCTTGACAACCAGTTTAAGATAATTAGTTGACCAAGTAATGTGGTCCATTCACACTTGCAAGAACCAATATATATTCATATGCAGGACCCATCCCCTGCAAACAAGGAAAAGTGTTGCACCTGTTTGAATTAACTAGAACAGAGGTGGGGAACCTTTTCATGTTGGAAGGCCGCATTATGTTAGTTGTAATCTAATAAGGCCGCAGCCAAGAAACTTCAATTATATATTCTTCAAAATACACATTATTTTGTAAAAATCTAGCTACTATGTACTAACTAACTTAAAAAAAGGAAAAAAATGTTAATTCTAAAGTTAACTCTCTGGTGTTTTAAATACATTCATTTTAAGATTAAAATAGAAATAATAAAGGATGAAAAAAATTAATAAAAAATAAAAGATTTGTTCTGCAAAATTTGGATTCATTCAAAAGGCCACACACAATGGCCTAGAAGGCTGCATGTGGCATTAAGGCCGCAGGTTCCCACCCCTGACTTAGAAGTATGGGGAACCGATTGTACCCTGTTGCTTTCTTGGTCAGTCGGAGTCAACTTGCTAATGAATGGCACGCACTTCTGCTGTAGTATAAATTGTAGCGATTGGAGGTGTATGTCAGTACGCTGCGGGCAGGTAGCATGAGTGAATCCATGAGGAAAGGCATCATCACCGTCATCTACAAGCGGAAGGGGGAGAGGGAGGAACTCAAAAATTGGAGACCAATCTCACTATTGAATGCGGATTACAAAATTTTGTCAAAGGTAATCGCCAACCGGGTCAAGTCTGCTGTGGGGTCGGTGATTCACCCTGACCAAACTGTGCTGTACCGGGCAGGAAGATCACTGAGAGTCTCGCACTCCTCAGGGATACGATCGCCTACGTGCAGGACAGAGGATTGGTCACCTGCCTGATCAGCCTGGACCAGGAGAAAGCCTTTGACAGGATATCTCACATGTATATGAGAGATGTTCTCTCCAAAGTGGGCTTTGGGGAGGGAATCTGCAATTGGATCAGACTGCTCTACACCAACATTGTCAGTCCAGTCTCAATCCATGGGTGGGAATCAGATAGCTTCCAGTCAGATCTGGAGTGGAGCAGGGCTGCCCTCTCTCTCCTGCCTTGTTTGTGTGCTGCATAGAGCCACTTGCCGAGTCCAGCAGGAAGGATGCAAGCCTGAGAGGGGTGACTATTCCTGGCAACGGGGGCCTGGAGGTTAAGGCCTCCCTGTACATGGATGACGTCGCCATTTTCTGCTCGGACCTGCTGTCTGTGCACTGACTCATGTGCATATGTGACCAGTTTGAACGGGCCTCGGGGGCCAAGGTAAACCGAGGCAAGAGCGAGGCCATGTTCTTCAGGAACTGGGCCGACCAATCCTCGACCCCCTTCACCGTCAGGACCAACCACCTGAAGGTGCTGGGTATTTGGTTGGGGGGGCTGGGGTGTGTGCCAACTCTTGGGAGGAGCGTATCAGCAAAGTGAGGCAGAAACTGGGCAGATGGAAGCTACGGTGGCTCTCCATCGCGGGATAAAACCTGGTCATCAGGTGTGAGGCACTGTCACTGCTGTTATACGTGACACAGGTCTGGCCTATCCCCAGAACCTGTGCCGCTGCAGTCACCCGGGGCATCTTCCAATTTATATGGAGATCAAAGATGGACCGGATCCAAAGGGACCCAATATATAAAGATTTGAGCAACAGGTGAAAAAAATACGCCCAATGCCACCCTCACCTTGATGGCCACCTTTGTGTGTGGCTGCATCAAGCTGTGCATGGATCCTCGGTACGCAAACACCAAGTGTCACTACGCACTGAGATTCTACCTGTCCCCGGTGTTGCGACGGATGGGCCTGGCCTCGCTGCCGCGGATCACTCCGAGTAGTTGGACCGTTCCATATCACCTGTCCTTCGTGGAGAAGTTTTTGAAGAAAAACACCTTTGACCACAAGTCCATCAGGAAGTGGTCAGCATGTAGTGTCCTTGAGACCCTTCGGGAAAAGGAGAGGGTGGATCCTATCGAGCGGTTCCCTGAGCAGACTGTCAAAGTCATTCGGCAGAATGCCTCATCGCCAGAACTTTCCAACAAGCACCAAGACATGGCTTGGCTGGTGGTGAGAAGGGCTCTGCCTGTGAGATCCTTTATGCACGCCCGGACTCTCAGCCGCACCGCACGCTGCCCTCGAAGCGGCGGGGGGGGGGGGGGGTGGGGGTGGGAGATGAGACTGTCACACACCTCCTTCTGGAATGTGCCTATGCAGAAGAAGTTTGGAGAGGAATGTTTGTCGAGGTTCGTCCCGAGCAGCGCTGTGACGCGGGACTCCGTGCTCTACGGTCTGTTCTCCGATACGCACACCAAGACGAACATCAACTGTGTCTGGAGGATCATCAACTCGGTGAAGGACGCTCTCTGGGCGGTTCGAAACCAGTTGATCTTCCAGCTGAAGGAGCTGACCCTGACTGAGTGTTGCAGACTGGCACATTCCAAGGTCCAGGACTCCTACGTGCTGAGGGACGCGCTGAAGCCTGAGGCAGCTGCCGCTAAGGCGCGATGGGGAAAGATCACCGTGTAATGTCTGCCTGCCTAAGCACAGGGGGCTGACACAGTAAGGGGGCTCTGCTGACCCCCCCGCCAAATATGTGGATAGTAATCGTACAGACCTGTATATATGAATGATTACTCTGTCTCTGTATGCAAAGAAATAGATTGTTTACATATGTATGGCATGACCAATTGTACAGATCATCAAAATATTTTATGAATAAAGTATATTTTTGAAATTTAAAAAAAATAAATTGTAGCGATTGTTTGAAATCTAGCATGCTTACGTTTGTAAGATGAAAAGCTGCACCAACAAGTCTCTCTTCTCAACAAGATTCAAACAGAAGAATTGTTCCTTTTGGTTCATGGTTTGGAAATGGTATATTGTAGCTATGATCCTCTTTGCAACAAAAATAAATATTTTTTCAAAGAAATCCTGTCCCACAATTTTTTTAAATCTCCAGACTATATAAATAGGCAATTATAATTTAGAACTGGCTGAAAAGCATAAATTTTCAGTGATGCTGGCGGCTTTCAAAATTTCACAGAACTGGAGATTATCAGCAGTGAGATATGGAACACAGATCGTAAGTTGTGATTTGACTTGTTAATTTAAGAAAAGAATCCATCTTTCCCTTTCAAAGAAAACATAGAGGCTATGGATGACTTTGTTTGACTTGTATCTACCAATGCATGCCAATATCTTGACTAAGGAAATATATATCAGGATACAGCGACCAATGATTATTTTTTATTCGACAGGACAAATGTGCTAGTAAAAGAAATATGTCAGTAGTGCATCATTTTTAATACACATATATTTCTGATGCCTGGCTGTCACTTACCAACATACCTCTCGTCTACAATTTCTCTTTGTTCCTTTAGAACTGCTTCAGGCATTATGTTCATGTGTAACTGACTGACATGTTTCCCAACACTGAACTGAAAACACTTGTGGCCAGCCACCTGTTTATGATTTGCTAGATATTAGCTAAATTTGCAAATCATTGGGAGAATGGGTAATAATTGATGAGCTCAACACATTTCTCTTGAATGTGATGAAAGGAAAGTGTGGAAGTTTTGTGAGGTGCGCTAGAAAGTCACAAAATAAATGAGATTGCTAAAAGACAGTACTAATATTGTCAAGGCAGGTCTGGGAAATATTATTAATAACTATGGCAGATTATTTCCTCTGACTCTGAGTGCTGACTAAAATGTGTGAAATTTAAAATTAGGTTTATTATTTTGTCATGACTCCAAGCTTTTTCATAGTTTTAGGGGCATTGTTGAGTTTTTGTAACTGTTTTCTGAGTTCACACAAGAAAGGAATTAGGGTGGGCTATTTAAAAAAAATTAAAATTTCAATAAGATTATGGCTCATCTGATTTGGCTCAGTTCCACAAATCCACTGACCTCTGACCACTGGCTCCCATGTTAATCAACACATTATCTACCTCTGCCTTAAGAGAATTAAATGACTCTGCCTCAGTTGCTGTTGGGGAAAAGGGAATGTATTCCTCATCTATATCTTAAATGAAGACTCCTTATTTTTAGATTGTGTCCCTAGTTTCAGTCTCTCCCACAATGTAAAACATCCTTGTGACATCGGTGTAAATGTATATGTCTTTATGATTTTATAGAATCTACAGATGGCATAAATATTCATGCATAATATTTAGGGTTTTATAATACTGCAGTGTAATAGCTTTTTTTTAAAAGGGCAAATATATTGGCATGGGCAAGCTTGTTCATATTGGAAGTAATTTAGCTAGTGCAATAATAGAAAACTTTAACTATAGTTTTATATAAAGTGGTATGTGATAGTAACGAGAGAGAGAGGCCTTGCAAATAATTAGCTGCTGACTATCTGGTTTGTTCTTCTTGCAGTTTCCCCTTAAAATACACATCAATTGGAGGACATTTCCTTTTGGAATAATCTGTTCAGTTGCTGGATTCATCAAAATAAGTGGTCTCTCAACTTATTAGTGAAATTTAATGGAATTTAATGTGCAGGACAAGATTTTGTTCTAAACAGTCAAAAATGTGACAATGAAAATGAGAAATTCTGTCTATTCAGAGCTTGAGAATTAGATTTATTGTATCCTGCAACTAAATTAATAATATATAAATTGAGAATTAATTTACAGAAATTTGTAAAATTATTTTGGTACCATTAAATATATTAAAACAAGCAATGTTTGCTGTTCTGTATTCAAGATGTTCAACTCCACAGGGGCCCCACTAGCCACTTTTAACGGATCACTGAATTTAAAAAAGATTAACATTTACCTATGTTTGTTCTTCTACATGACCTTTCTTTATGATGCTCTGCAACAATGTTGTGAGATAATGGCTGCATTTTGCTGTGGTAGCAATGTGCATTACATGTGCAAATCTTAAAGTTGCAGGTATTATTTTAAATATTTCATGAAATGTGAACCTTACCAATTAAACCAGCATTTCTGTTGATGGCATACTTATCCTTGAGAAGGCAGCGGTGAGCGACCTTCTAGAATCACTGTGGCTTATGAGGTATAGCTGTATATATAGGGCTGTTGGGAAGGGAAGCAAAGGATGTTGACCCAGCAATAGTGAAGGGACAGCAATGTAATTCCAAACCTGGATGGTGTGTGGTTTGGAGGAGAACTTGTAATTAGTTCCCACATACATGTTGCCCTAATCCTTACACAAGTTAGAAATCACAGGTTTGGAAGGTGATACAAAATAGCCTTGTTGAGTTGCTACTGTACATCTTGTAGACGGTATATTTTGCTGCCATTGAATGTTAATGGTGGAAAGAATGAATGCTTAAGGTGATGGCTAAGGTGTCAATCAAACAGGCTGCTTTTTCCCAGAGCCGCAGTTTTCCAAACAAGTGGAGAATATTCCTCCTAACTTGTCTTGCAAATAATGGGCAGGCACTTTGGGAGTTAGGAGGTGAGTTACTAGCTGAGCTGTAACATTGCTCCAGAAGCTTGAAGGAAATGCTACCTTGTCATTTAATTTCTCAGCCAAGTACATTCAGTGAAAGGCTTGAAGTTGCTGCACTTATCTCATGGATGTAAACTAAACTTGTCAAAAAAAACAGTTGAACGAACTTCACCAAAAATTAGTTAGGACTTGCCCATTCCCATGTAAATGCAATTTTAATCGCAAATTAAACCTCAGTTATTATCAAACAATCTTTCTCATCCTGAACTTTTACAACTTTCTTGCTCTCTTGTTGATGTTAGGTATGCCCAGTATGACTCAAACCAGCAGAAAGTTTTCCCCGATTCCATTGACTCCAGTTTTGCTAAGACTCCTTGCTGCCGCACTCCGTCAAATGAGACCTTGATGCCAACGGCTGCCATTCTCCCCTCTCGTCTGAAATTCAACCCTTTTGTCATGTTTGAACCCAGGCTGGAATGAGTTCAGGTGCTGAGTGGTCCTTGATGATTGCTTCCATCACTGTACTAATAATCAAGAGTTGATAAAAAGGTCTGTACTGGCCAGGTTAGATTTGTTCTGCTTTTTGTGGGCAATTTCCCACATTGATGGGTAGGTGCCAATGTTGGAACAACTTTGGTAGAGACATGGCAAGTTCTGGAGCACAAATCATCAATACTATAGCTGAAATGTGATTGGGGTCAGGGCCTTTGTGGTAAGCGGTGTCTCCACACATATCTCGTGGAGTGAATTGAATTGGCTGAAGAGTAGCATGTATGATGTTGGGCTCCTCTGGAGGAGGTCAAAAAGGATAATGAGCTCAGCAATCCTGGCTTAAGATTGTTGCAAATGCTTTAGTCTTATCTTTTGTACTGATTCACTGGACACCCTCATTATTGACGATGGTGATATTTGTGGAGCTGCCACTTCCAGTGCGTTGTTTAACTGTTCACCACCATTCAAGATTGGTTGTGGCAGGACTGCAGATCTGATCCATTGTATGTGGAATTGCTTAGCTCTGTCATTTGCTGCTTATGCTTTTGACATACAAGTGGTTCTGCTTTGAAGTGCTATCTTGTCCAACTCCTACCATCTCTCATAGAGTCGCAGAGGTCTACAGCATGGAAATAGGCTCAACTTGCCAAATCCACCCAGTTTTCACAAATAAACTAGTACCATTTGCCTGTGTTTGGTCCATATTCCTCCATACCTGTCCCATCTATGTACCTGTATAAATGTTTCTTAAATGACAAAGTTGTACTCACTTCCACCATTACCTTTGGTACCACATTCCAGACTCTGACCACCCTGTGTGTGAAGAAATTGCCCCTCTTGACTCTTTTGCAACTCTCCCCTTTCAATTTAGACCTATATCTCTGGTTTTACACTCCTCTAACATCGGGAAAAAAACATTGACTATCTACCTTACTAATGCGTCTCGTGATCTTATAGACCTCTACAAGATCGCCCCCTTAGCCTCTAACGGTCTTGGGAAAAAAGTCCCAGCCTATCCAATTTCTCCTTATAACTCAAAGCTTCCAGTCCAGGTAACATCCTAGTAAATCTTTTCTTCACTTTTTCTAGTTTATTAATATCCTTTTTACATTAGAGTGACCGGAACTGCACTTACAACACCAAATGTGGCCTCACCAATGACTTGTACAGCTGCAGCAATGCCCTGAGTAATGAAAGCACGCGTGCCAAAAGTTGCCTTTACCACCCTTTCTACCTGTGACTCCACTTTCAAGGAGCTATGAACCTGCACCCCAAGTTCTCTTTGTTCTATAACACCCCCCAAGGACCTACCATTTACCGTGCAGGTCCTGCCCTGATTGTTCAAATGCTTTTGTCCAACCATGCACTCAGTGTGATTTTTAAAAACTCACTTCCAAGGGGCTTAAGAATTTTTTTGTCATGAAGGTTTAGACTATTCGATCAGCTATCCATGCCTCTTCCCTCCCTTCTAGTCCACTAGGCAAACTGCCTCTAAAATTCACTGCTACTCTAGTTCTGCACCTTTTTTAGTTTACTTCCTATCTCCCCTCCATACCCTCAATGAGTGTGCATTAGATCCAACTCCTTTCTTCAATCCTATTTACGTTAAAGGTTGACCACTCATCCTTCCTTCCTGGTCCTCTTCATAGCTAATATTGTTAACAATTCTGTCTCTTCAGGGACAATTACTGTTTGCATTTCCATGTGCTCTCGTAAAGATTTGTCCTCAAAAATTTAAGTTCTTGACCTCACCTTTCATGCATATTATTGCAAATCTTGAACCTCCCTTTCCCCTCCAAGACCATTGACATGGTGTTGTCTCCCACAATCTGTTGTTTCAGGAATTCCATATTTGAATCTGTCCAATTAGGATTCTGCCACTGTGACAGAACTGCATTGATTCTTACTAAAATCACAAATGATATCATTGGTCTTTGTGACAGAGCTACATTACCCTCCTTGAACTTTTCAGCTTTAGATATTATCCTCCCCCAATATTTATAGCCTATTGTATATCTTGCAGACATTATGTCAGTAAAACACAAATGACCATTGGCTCCTTCAATATCATATATCCAGGCCCAGTTTCTTGTCTTGTAATAGATAATGTAAGCATTGCTCCATTGCTGGAGGTAAACTTGAAGCATGTTTAGCAGTGGTGGCATTTCTGTTTTTTAAAGAAAACCTCCAATACCATGGTGGCAGATATTAAAAAAACTAATTAAAGTCCAACTCGGCAACAACATTGGACATCAGAGAATTCAGATAATCAGCAGAATTTATTTCAGTAAGCATAGACAGCTGTATAGCGGTGCAGATATGTCACTGACCAATAAGAAGACAAAGCTAATTTCTCTTTGATTTCTAAGAGTGCCTTACTTACAAATGAAAAGACTGAAACTAAAAAAAAAACAAAATTAAAGGTTACAGACCTGTACTGCTCTTTAGAACAATTACCTGAAAGGCTGCTAATATGATTTGTTTAAAAAGGCAGTGTTTAATTGCTCTTGTAAGCTCATCACCATTGCTCCCAGAAGAACATTCAGATTAAAGATACTAAAAAGGTAGTTTTTCTGCACTTAAAAAGCTTTACCTATGTACAGCTCACAGTTGGTTCTGTTTTATTTCTCCATATTGGCACAAAATGTTTTTAAAACTCCATGTGACATCGTCACTCCTTATTTGCTATAATCACCACATGCGAGCAGAAACCTGCTACTGCAATCATGTAATTCTTCAAATACAAGCCTTCAATTCTTAAATCAGATGTTTTAAAGAGAACCAGCACCAGTGGAACATAAGTTTTAATTTACTCATGGCTGGCTTAAGGTGGTACTATAAGATTTTAAGGCAGAATTGTGGAATACAGATATATAATTATAATTTGGGCACCCAGTGACAATTTTACTGAATTGTGACTGTTCAAACAACATATGCTGTTCTCAAAGGGCTCTGAAAATATTCCTTACTGTCAGGCAAGTAGGGATTTTGCTGAATTAACAGACACGTTTTTCCCATCAGAAAGACATAGAAAAGAATATTCTGAAAGATCTGCTAAAGGAAGAATTAACTCCATGATTAATGGACTCCAACTTATGTCAACAGATAGAAAACCCGAAAGTCTATTGACCAATTTGTCAAAAGGCGTAGTAATAAGGGGAAGTTTCCGAAGAGGAACTGTCAGAGAGGCTTATTCAGATAATCATTGCTCTACACTATTTAAAACCTTCAGGAAAAATTCTTGGGCAAGCAAAATGGCCATAGCATTGATACATTACGTGGGGAGGAGTGCAAGTTTGAAGCCATAGTGGTTGGCCAGCAATAATTGCATGCTTTATGTGCAGCCAACACAATTGCTCCTGTCAACAGAATGCACCAAAACATTAAAATCTATAACAGGTGCTGCTTGTAACACCCACACAAAAGCTGTCCATCTTTTCTTAATATCTACATAGCATGTGGCACCAAGGGGCGTTAGGCTCAACTGTGCTTGAAACATCGTTCTAGAGGCTAAGGCAGGCTCAAAATAAAAGAGAGGTGCAAAACAAGATAGTTCAACACCATAACATTGGCAGCAAGGAAAGTGTTAAGAAGGTATACAAATTTCAGAAGTTAAGGAAGCTTTCCATATTGTTTACCTCCTCTACCATGCCAATAGTAAAATGCGATGAGAAGCTTCTAAACCATCAGTGGCAGGTCAACACACTTTAAAAGCTAAAAGCAACACAACAGTCAGTACTAGCATATTACCACTACTCATTTTGAAAGGCACTTCCTTCAGCATGCAATGCTTCATGTTACAGGGCATAATGCATTACTAATTTTGTGCATTGGCAGAATCATATTGCAGTGTCAATAGACAAGTTCATTTTGTCTCCCTGCATCCACTACCTGGTAGATACAATTGGTTCAATCATTGCAAGATTGCCAGTATGAATAGATCTCAGTATCGTCCAAATTTGAGAGACTCAAACCACATGCAGTGTGGTGAAACAGACCATGTGATATAATCAAATCAGTCAATGATTTGCAAGGATATGACTTTGAATTGAGATGTAAAGCAGGTACCAAGATAATTACATCTGACATACTGAGCAGCCTACGCAAAGACCACAATTTTTCCACGATTCCTTTGACTACAAGGTTGAAGATATTCTCACAGTTGATCTGTTACCCTTTGTCCAATACCAGACAAAGACAATAGACAACTGACAAAGATGCAAAGTTGTAAGAGTTGCACAGGATCATTATCCAGAATGATCTGGCAATGTTAAAGAAATACCTGAGAACATTCATTCATTTTGGCCATACAGAGATGACTTATCATTGGCAAGTCACTTTCAAGAGCTGAAAATGTGTTGCTGGAAAAGCGCAGCAGGTCAGGCAGCATCCAAGGAGCAGGAGAATCGACGTTTTGGGCATAAGCCCTTCTTCTCCAGCATCTGCAGTCCTCACTTTCTCCTCGAAGTCACTTTCAAGGGCAAACATGTCTTAAACTGAAAGTATTAGATCAAGATCTGATGTATATATTGCTCTCGGGATAATGGATATTGAGCACGTGTGAATCCACCCATAAATTAAGATATTCAATGACGTGAATGAATGTATTACGTGCCAAACATATTCACTTCATCAGTGGAGCAACACATGATGTTCCTTGGATGAATGTAGAATAGACTTATTAACAGTACATGGAGAACATTATATCCTTGTGACCCACATATTACATCTCCAAATTTCCCACTGTAGCAACATATTGGTTCTGACAAGATGAGTGCTGTTTTCAGTATTTTTGGTGTCCCAGATCAGATTTTGTCTAACATTGAGCAAAATACATTGGCAAACCATTACAGGAGATGTAAGTATTAACTGGTTAGTGACCCATAACACAGTCACCCCACTATTTATACTCCTTTCTACCAGGACCAATGATCAGATCAATGGTGATTGAGTGTTGAGTAACAAAACAAAATTTTATCATTGCATTGCTGCATTTTTATATGATACCAATGGAGTGGTGATCCCTAGCATAACTTGTGGTGAGTAGACAAGTGCAAATTACCTTACCCAGTCAATTGTCTAACAAGCCCGAAACTTTCTGTGAAGTCTGCTCAGACCATTGTATGCTACACCAATCATGCATAAAGAAAGTAAGAAGTAATAATCTGACAATGCTGTTTGTGCAGTGATGATAAGTGACAGGAATCAGCAACAAGACAACCAAGTTATCAAACAAGTGCGCTAGAGAAGAACATACCTTTCAGCAGATCAGGATAAGTTGTCAAACCTCAAAAGCGTTAGATTGAACTTTGAATTGTTCATCTAGTAAAATGTATTTTACTTGTTTGAATAAGCATCAAATTAACAACGTGTGTGTATGTATAACAATTTATATCTGGTTGGGATAAGTTTTTACCTTTGGGAAAAGGGTAATTTTTGTGTTATGTCTTGTGGTCAAAACGTCAGTGTACCTTTAAAAGTCATGCTATTAATATCATCACTGTTTCCAAGCTTGTAACCCAAAGGATATAAATGTCTTGTACTTTATCTTGCCCCAAGCCCATTTGAAATTTGGCATGCTGCTGGAACTATGATGATCTGTTGTAATCTGACATTTATGTGCAACAGTTAGCTGGAATAAATGCCTGTTGGATTCTTCTACACCACCATACTCATGCCCAGTTTCTTAAGTTAATTGAAAAGGCATAAGCTTTTCTGCATCAACTAACTGACTGTGCTGGAGGCAAACTTACACGATAGCTCGATAGGACTACGCAACACCTCGTTCCATTTTTATCTCTATAATCCTACCCAGAGTACCCTTTATGATGGCTTCACCTGTTGCTCCCACTCAGTTCCTCCCTCACCATCGCTTCTCTCCACTACTCCATTGTTGATAAATAGTCAGATTGCATTTCCATTGTCTAACACTGGATCAGCAGAAATTTCCTCCAGTTAAATATTGGGGAAATTCCGATAATAAATTCTGTTCAATTAAAATTTAAAAATTAACAAAACTTGAAAACAAAGTATATATTTAAATCATACACCCTACGTCACAGCAGTAGTTTAAGGTCACCTATTTCCATCTCTGTTGTTTCGCCCAACTGTCCATCTTAGCCCCATCCTGCACATCAGATCATTTGCTGGTGAAATCCTCATTCATGTGTCTATTTCCTCTAGACTTGACTGTGCTAATACACGCAGGTGGAACTCCACATTCTAGTCTTATAAACTTGAAGTCATTCAAAACACTGCTGCTCATATTCACACTCGCTCAATTTACCTATCATGCTGGGGCTTACTGACCTCCATTGGATGCTAGTCAAGCAATGACTTGGTTTTCAAATTCTCATTCTTTCTTTAAAGTTATATATGCGGCCTTCCCCTGCCTATGTATTATCATTAAGGCCTAACAACCCTGCGAGATATGTGCATTCATTTATTTTTGGCTTCTTGAACATTCCTAACTTTAATTATTGAACCTCTGGTTCCTACTGTATATACTTGTGTAAAAGTTGAATTTTTTACACTGTTTTCAAAGGGTCCATTTATAGCGTTGACTATTACATGGGAACTAGTTTTGAGGGGCTGAGGTTCATGCCGCATTTCAAAATACCACAATATTAGCAGAAGTTGATTTGATCGCTCAACTAATCTCGGGTAAAGAAGAAAAACACTGAATTGCGGTAAAAAAAAAGCACTGAATTGCGGTAAAGGTAATTACCGGATAAAAGCAAGAGAAACAAAAATAAATTACTGGTAGTAAATTTTCAGTGCAAATATTTAACATGTCAAAGATTCATTGAAATCCTGCAAAATCTCACTGTTTAACATCGTCCTGGCCTGGTATAATGGCACACTTAAAATGAAACATTTATTAAATTCTGAATGTGTAAGCGTCTTGAGCTTTCCCGCCAAGTTCTTCCATTTCCCTCCCATTTACTCTCATTTGTAATGAACCTCAGCAACATCAACAAATTTGTCAAAGAATTAAAGATATATGTAGCTAATGTATCTCACTTTTATTCAGAGAGTAAAATGATTAATTTGTTAGCGATATTAACTTTTGGATGTATAGTGAACAAAGTGTGATAAGTACTGATAGACTTAGTAGTGGTCTGAATCAATCAAAATGTGCTGTAGTAAACCATGTGGGCTAAGTAGAGTTATGAATGAATGAATGGAGAATAGTACAGTATACCAAAAGTAATGAGTAGAGTTACCGGTATGAATGAATGAATATGATTTGTGGGTTAATGGGAACATGCAGTTTCTTTTGTAAGAGGTTTATAATGCAATATAGTAGGGTTGACTTTTAGATGAGATGTTTGGAAAATACAAGATTGTTTGGCCAAAAATGAGAGGATTGATTTTTACATGAAATCAACTTTTACATGCGTATATAGGGTAATTTCTCAACTATTCCCCCTCAATCCCTTAGCCTTTCTATCTAATTTGTCTCCTTTAAGATAGTCCTTAAAATCTACAATTCTCAAAAATCACTATCTACTATTCTGTAAAATTTAAATCAATTGCTCTAATATAACCTCATATTAAATTTTACTAAATATTCTTACTGAAGCACCTTGATACACATTATCACATTAAATATGCTATATAAATGCAAGGAGTAATTGGAAATTATTCAGATTCCATCAGATTGTAATTGAAGATATAAAATGGAACTGTAAATTATTTTTTATGCTTTGTCTCTTATCTAATCTTGCTTAATTCAGCCTTTCTTCATTTCTTTCCCTTTTACTTTGCTTTCGCTCCCTAATTTGAAATTCATTGAATATTCTGCTAATACTTGTTAGAGACTGAACTGTTACTTACAACATTTATTTCCCATCCTTAATAACCCTTGAGCTAGTGGTGATGAACTGTCTTCTTGAACCACTATGGTAGTCTCAGTGCAGGGACACCCACGGTGATGTTAGGAAGGGAGCGCCAGTATTTTGACTCAGCAATACTGAAGTAATGGTGATACATTTCCAAGTCAGGATGCTGAGTGTCTTTGAGAAGAATTTGCTGGTGGTGGTGTTCCACATGTAGTTCCTGGCATAGTCCTTCTAGATAATAGTGGTTGTGGGTTTGGAAGGTGTTATCTAAGGAGCCTTGATCAATCTCTGCAGCCTGTCTTGTAAATGACACACTGCTTATACTGTGTTGATGGTGGAGGTAATGTTTGTGGATGTGGTACCAATCCTTCAGCTGCTTTATCCAGGATGGTGTCAAACACTTTGAGTGTTGTTGGAGTTGCATCCATCCAAACAAGTGGAGAGTATTGAATTAGCTTTATTGTCACATTTACTCAAATGAGTACGGTTAAAAGGTTATAGTTGCCATATTACAAACCACCTTGGGTACAAAGGTATGTAGGGTCAGATACTCAAGATCAAATGCTTAAGAAATAAAAATAAATTCGAAAAGTAAATAAATAAATAGTTGAACATGTAGGTCATAGGAATAAATTAGAAAAATAAATAAATAAAAAGCTTAGAATATCAGTTTTTCTGACCTTGTCCATGCAGACACCTAACGCCAAAAGAGATTTCTATCGCCTCACTACTGCCTGCGCCGGACCCACCAACGTAGGAATCACCCCACTTTAGGTGCCATCTTTTTGCTGCTGGGCCCACTTCACTGACACTGCTGAACCCATACTTGCCCAGCGACCGAGAGTTTCTGACTCCACTGCCAGGCCAGGCCACAAGTCCCACTTTGGCTGCAAATGTTGTTTTGCCAATGCTGTCATCTTGAAGAGTCCACTGCCGCCGTCCCCAATCCCTGGTGGAACTTTGCTGCCTCCGGCGTCAAACGCCAGGAGAACAATCTTGCTGCTATCACTAGCCCTGGCACCAGGACAGCAATGGAGTATTCTATCATACTCCTGACTTGTGTTTTATAGATGGCATTCAAGCTTTGTGGATCCAGGATTGAGTTACGTGATGGAGAATTCCTAGCCTTTGACCTGCTCTTTTGGCCATAGTGCGTATATGGCTTATCCAGTTTAGGTTCTGGTCAGTAGTAGCCCCCAGATGTGGTGGGCTCCCTTGTCATTGACAATGGGGATAGTTGAAGAGCTACCTCCTCCATTGATATGTTTAATTGTCCACCACCATTCACAATTGAATGTGGCAGGACTGCCACATCTGATACATTGGTTGGGGAATCGCTTAATCTCTACTTTCAACTTATTTATTGCACTGTGTGGCATGTAAATAGTCCTGCGTTTTAACTTGACCAGTTTTACATTTTTAGGTATGCATCTGGCATGCCCTCCTGCACCCTTCATTGAACCAGTGTTGACCTTCTGATTTGACAGTAATGGTAAAGTGTTGATATTCCAGGCCATGAGATTGCAGATTGCACTGACGTATAATGCTGTTGTTGATGGCTCACATTGCCTTATCAGTGCCTGATTATGAGTTCTTAGATCTGTTTAAAATTTTACCCGTTTTGCAATGTGCTTGTGTTGCATAGTGATATAGGGTATCCTCAATGTGAACATGGGACTTTGTGGTAGTTACTCTTGTTAATACTGACATGGATAGGACATCTGCACAGGTAGCTTGGTGAGAAGTAGGTTAAGTCTGTTTTTCCCTTTTACGTACTGAGTACTGGAAATCTGAAATAAAAACAAAAATTGCTGGAAGAACTGAGCAGGCCTGGCAGCACCTGTGGTAGGAGAAACCGTTAACATTTCAATTCCAGTTCTGAAGAAGAGTCTTTATATCTTTTTGCTTTTATTTCATGTTTTAACCTCTTGGTTCCCTCACCACCTGCTGCATACCCAATCTAGCAGCAATGCTCTTTGGATTTGACTAGCTCTGTTAGTAACAATATCACTGAACCACCTTTGGTGATGGAATTTGAAGTCCCCCACCCAGAGTATACACTGTTCCCTTCCCTCAAGTGTCATTTGAGGCTTATTGATTTATCAGCTGATGAAGGCTGGTATGTAGTAATTAACAGGAGGCTTCCTTGCCCATGTTTGACCTAATAAAACCTGAGAAGTCCTGGAGTCAATCCTAACTGTTATACCACTGTGCACTACCTTCGGTGGGACCATCCTGCCGCTGGGAGAGGACATAGACAGAGATAGTGATGGTGGTATGTTGGATATGGTCTGTAAGGTTTGATTCTGTGAGCATGATTGTGCCAGTCTGCTACTTGACTGGTCTGAGTGAAGTCTCCCACGTTTAGTACTAACTCCAAGATGATAGTGGACTTTTCAGCCTTGATAGGGCAGGTTTGCCTTTTTTCCTTAGTCATTCATGGGATATGGGCATCACTGGCTGGGCCAGCTTTTATTGTCCATCCCTTGTTGCCCTTGAGAAGGTGGTAATGCTTGATTATTATTCAGTGATTATTAATACTTGCACACCTATTCACATTGCCCCTATTTACAGTTTAGAGCTCGCTGCTCTTTTTGGCTGTCTCTTTTACAACATGTTCTGGTGTAATGAATAGTTGAAACCATTTGCTCATTACTCAAAGCAAGTTGTGAATATATTCTTCAGTCAAAGTTTGCAACTGTTCTGCTGCAAAGCTTGTCTGCCATTTTCTAATTTAGGATTAGTTGTGTCACAAATTCAGGTGGGCCTATGTTGTTGTGTTCTTTGTTTCCATTGAAATAATGTACTGATCTTGTATATTCCCAAGACATGGTTGATTTGATGGGCTGAATGGCCTGTACCTGCACTGTAGGGATTCTATGATTCTCTTACCAAGTTTTTCCCAATTGTCAACTGTCCTCTCTTTGGATCCTACTATTATTGTTTCCTTCTCCTGGCCCTGCCTCTTGCAACTTCTCTCTCAAACCCTGTTGTGTACAAGGATTTGGAAGGAATAAAATGAAAGGAGCTGCAAGAAGGAAAGTCATCAACGAAATGACAAGTGGGAAAGAGAGTGTCCAGAGAGGGAAGTGACAAGAGAAGGTTGCTTCTAGAACATTGCAGGCCACTCCTAAATGGCGCTGATCAGCTTATGAATGTTCCATCAGACCAGGCAAAATTCATTGGCAAAGCAAAGCAAAGGTCCTGAAGTGAGTTGTTTTATCCATGAATTCAGCATCTTTGCTTTGCTTTGCCATTGAATTTTGTCTGTCTCCTACTTTTTGCTTAAATATTTGGGTCAATAAGTTGACTTTTACATGAATTTGTAGAGTAAATTCTTACCACTTTAGCCTGTTTTGTTGAAAATAACACCAACAATGTCAATTCTTTATTTATTGTCTGTCTTTGATATGTGAAACAATGCCACAGGGAAATCTGTTTTCATGTTCTATCAGTGGACAGTCAATATGATGTAAGAAAACATTCTTTGAGAAATATATCCTTTCTTGCCCTCTGTCAAAGATGAGACACTAGCTGTCAACAAATATATTTGATCGTTAGAATTGGTAAGTACAACTGTCATCTCAGTTCAGTGTGCTGGTCTGCACAGTTCAACCTGGTATCATAATGACATCAAACACCTCAGTTTATATTCTTCAATGTCAGAATCAGTGATGGGAGTTCAGAGTCAGTCACATTGCAACCATTACCAAGTTTGGTGTGATGGACATCTGTAGCGGGCAATCATGAGAAAAGACTAATATTGATGGTGTCTAGTACAAATATGTGAAATGTGGTGCATTATCATATTTGGGAAGTGTAGTGTATGTGAATTTATTATAGCCTATAGGATACCATGTAAAAATGTCTATATATCTCATCCATAATGTACTATAAAACTGTAACAATAAGCTATTGCTCCAAATATTAAACTGAAGAGTGCAAGCCACTGAAACTCTTATCTAAATATTTTGAAATTATATTTACACAGAGAAAACAGATTAATTCAAGATGTACTGAATATTAGTGTAGAAATCAAACACATAAAAGCTTTTTTATACTGCATTTTTCTTAATGCAGTTCAGCCTGTCAAATTGTGTAAGATTTCCTGCTGTTTCATTCTGCATAGTAATTCAGTATGTCCCTTTCCAGAGAGCCTTCCTGACTGACAAATCAGAGATGACAGAAGAAAGTTTGGAATTTGTTCAAAATCCATGTTTTTGTTGTGCAGAATAATGATATTTGAACTGTTGGCTAGATTCAAAAAACATTGTATGCAGCTACAATATGTAATTAACTTTTATTTTAAAATGTCTCCATCAAAAATATAGAAAATAGAGGCACTGTTAGCTAAAAAAAATTCTTTTATTTTCCACCCTTTTTGTATCTGCAGTTTTTGATTTCCTTTCAATTCTTGGGATCCTTCAAATTCCTACCTAAAGCAGACACTTTTTCACCTTGTCCTGTCTCCTCCTTCCATCCACTTAAGTACAATCTCAGTCGTGAAGTGCCTTGAGGCAGTCTTCCATCGTTAAGTGGCCAAATTCTATCAGGCAACTTTATAGTAGTATATTCTGTAACACTTCAAATTAAAATGCTGGAAAGACCTCAAATGACTTATGGTAAATCTTCTGTATCTGTGAAATCACGAATCACGAAATCGCCTATCCACGTCAAAAAAAAGTAGCAACAAAAATCAATACCCGTGGGCAAAAATTCCATATACCCGATTTTTTACCGACCTTTAATGAGTTCTGCTCTCGCGAATTTTATCATTCGCAGGGGTTCTCAGGAATGGAATCCTCGCTGATACAACAGAATGACTGTATTTACTAAATTTAGAATGTTGGCACAAAGCATGCCTTCCAATTAGTAGGCAAAATCTGACTTTACATTAGACCATAAGATATAGGAGGAGAATTAGGCCAGTGTGGCCATCACAACTGCTCCACCATGCAACCATGGCTGAATATTTCTCAATCCCATTCTCCTGCCTCTTCCCTGTAACCTTCGATCCCCTTACCAATCAAGAACTCACCTGTCTCTGTCTTAACTAAGCTTGAACAGATAGGACAGTAGGCAAAGAAGGGGAGGTGTGAAGTTATTCTAGGTAGAAAGAAGAGAGGCTTGGACTATTTACTAAATGAGAAAAAGCTTCAGAAATCTGAAGCGCAAAAATGACTCTGGAGTCCTAGTTTAGGATTCTCTTAGCATTAATATGACTTGGCTTCCACAGCCCTCTGGCAGTGAGTTCCACAGATTTACCACCTGCTGGTTGACAAAATTCCTCCTCACCTCAGTTCTAAAGGGTCGTCCATTCACTCTGAGACTGTGCTCTCAGATGCTAGTCTGTCCTACTAGTGGAAACATCTTGTCCACATTCACTCTCTCTGGGACTCTCAGTATTCTGTAAGTTTCAATCAGATCTGCCCCCCCATCCATCTAAAGTCTATTGAGTACAGACCTAGAGTCCTCAATCGGTGGTCATATGATAAGCCCTCCATCTGAGGGAGGAAGTGAATGCTAACATTGCATTTGCCTTCTTAACTGCCTATTAAACTGCATGTTAATGTTAAGAGAATCCTGAACTAGGACTCCCAAGTCATTTTTGCGCTTCAGATATCTGAAGCTTTTTCTCATTTAGAAAATAGTCCAAGCCTCTCTTCTTTCTACCTAGCATAACTTCACTCCTCCCCACATTGCATTCCATCTGCCACTTCTTTGCCCACTGTCCTAGTCTGTTCACCCCTTATGCAGTCTCCTTAACACTAGATGTCCCTCCACCCCTCTTTGTGTCATCTGACATTGACCAATCTCTAAGGCCACAATTATTGAATGTGGTTTTGAATGTTTTTTGATCAAGACCAGATATAGATTGCTATTCTTCATCCTTTACAAGTCAGTGGTGCATGTTATGGAAATTATCCCTTGCTATGTTCATTTTTCAGTGAAGACCATATGAATTGGATTATTCTTGTTCTATAATTTCTGCATTTATTTACATGGAGAGGTTAGCATATTTTAAATAAAAAGTTATTGCCTTATATGAAGACCAAACAAAATCCTTGTTCTATTTAGTGCCTTTTACATTCCTTCATTTTTGGCACTTGCCTTGAGTGTGATTGTTCTACTAACCTTCACCATCATTGCCATGTAGCTAAGCTGTCCACTGTTAGAAGAGGATGTGGTAAGCCAGTATGTTCTTTGTTTGCAGCATCTATTATAAACCTTTTTCACAAAGTGAATAACATTGTTTCATAGAGTCATACAGCACAGAAACAGACTGTTGGGTCTGACTTATCTGTGCTGACCAGACATCCCTATCTGACCTAGTCCCATTTGGCCCATAACCCTCTAAACTCTTCATGTATTCATCCAGAAACCTTTTATGTGGTGTAATTGTATACCCCCTCCGTCACTACCACTGGCAGTTTGTACCATACACATTCCACCCTCAGCATGAAAAACTTACAAGGTCCTTTTTAAATCCTTCTCAGTTTAGTGCTATGCCCTCTAGTTTTCGACTACCCCCATGCTGGGAAAAGACCTCGTCTACTTGCCCTATCCATGCCCCTCATGACTGTATAAACCTCGATAAAGTCATCCCTCAGCCTCTAATGTTCGGGGAAAAGCCCCAGCTTTATTCAGCCTGTCCCTATAACTCAAACTCGCCAGTCCCAGCAACATTTTTGTAAATCTTTTCTGCACCCTCTTAAGTTTAACAACATCCTTTCTCGAGAAGGGCGACCAGAACTGTAAACAGTATTCTAAACGTGACTTCAACACTGTCCTGTACAGCCACAAAATGATGTCCCAACTCTTATACTCAATGAACTGACCAATGAAGGCAAGTGTGGCAAACACCTTGACGATCCTGTTGAGATTAATTTCATCATATACTTTTAAACATTAAGAAAAAGATTTACTTGCATTCTTGCAGTTTCTTTCCCAACCTCAGGACATCCCAAAGCGTAGAGTCATAGAGATGCAAAGCATGGAAACAGACCCTTCGGTCCAACCTGTCCATGCCGACTAGATATCCCAACCCAATCTAGTCCCACCTGACAGTACCTGGCCCATATCCCTCCAACCCTTCCTATTCATATACCCATCCAGATGCCTGTTAAATGTTGCAATTGTACCAGCCTCCACCACTTCCTCTGGCAGCTCGTTCCATTCCATGGAAAAAATGTGAAATAGTTGCCCCTTAGGTCTCTTTTATATCTTTCCCCTCTCACCCTAAACCTATGTCCTCTATGTCTGGACTCTCCCACCCCAGAGAAAAGACTTTGTCTGTTTATCCTATCCGTGCCCCTCAAGATTTCATGAACCTTGATAAGGTCACCCCTTAGTCTCTGACACTCCAGGGAAACAGCCCCAGCCTATTCAACCTCTCCTAATGGATCAAACCCTCCAACCCTGGCAACATCCTTCGAAATCTTTACTGAACCTTTTCAAGTTTCATAACATCCTTTCGATAGAAAAGAGACCAGAATTGCGCGCAATATTTCAACAGTGGACTAACCAATGTCCTGTATAGCCGCAACATGACCTCCCATCTCCTATACTCCATACTCTGACTAATAAAGGAAAGCATACCAAACGCTTTCTTCACTATCCTATCTACCTGCGATTCCACTTTTAAGAAGCTATGAACCTGCACTCCAAGGTCCCTTTGTTCATCAACACTCCCGAGGACTTTACCATTAAGTGTATAAGTCCTGCTAAGATTTGCTTTCCCAAAATGCAGCACCTCGCATTTATCTAAATTAAGCTCCATCTGCCACTCCTCAGTCCATTGGCCCAACTGATCAAGATCCCATTGTAATCTGAGGCAACCTTCTTTGCTGAAAAATGTGTTGCTGGAAAAGTGCAGCAGGTCAGGCAGCATCCAAGGAGCAGGAGAATCGACGTTTTGGGCATAAGCCCTTCTTCAGGAATGAGGAGGGTGTGCCAAGCAGGCTAAGATAAAAGGTAGGGAGGACGGACTTGGGGGTGGGGCGTTGGGAATGCGATAGGTGGAAGGAGGTTAAGGTGAGGTTGATAGGCCGGAGAGAGGGTGGGGGTGGAGAGGTCGGGAAGAAGATTGCAGGTCAAGAAAGCGGTGCTGAGTCCAAGGGTTGGGACTGAGATAAGGTGGGGGGGAGAGGAAACGAGGAAGCTGGAGAAATCTGCATTCATCCCTTGTGGTTGGAGGGTTCCGAGGCAGAAGATGAGGTGGTCTTCCTCCAGGCGTTGTGTTGCCATGGTCTGGCGATGGAGGAGGCCAAGGACCTACATATCCTTGGTGGAGTGGGAGGGGGAGTTTAAGTGTTTAGCCACGGGGCGGTTGGGTTGGTTGGTGCGGGTGTCCCAGAGGTGTTCTTTGAAATGTTCTGCAAGTAGGTGGCCTGTCTCCCCAATGTAGAGGAGGCCACACTGGGTGCAGTGGATGCAGTAAATGATGTGTGTGGAGGTGCAGGTGAATTTGTGACGGATATGGAAGGATCCCTTGGGGCCTTGGAGGGAAGTGAGGGGGGAGGTGTGGGCACAAGTTTTGCATTTCTTGCGGTTGCAGGGGAAGGTGCTGGGAGTGGAGGTTGGGTTGGTGGGGAGTGTGGACCTGACAAGGGAGTCGCGGAGGAAGTGGTCTCCCGCTGATAAGGGAGGGGAGGGAAATATATCCTTAGTGGTGGGGTCTGTTTGGAGGTGGCGGAAATGACGAAGGATGATACGATGTATCTGGAGGTGGACAGAGGGAGGTACATCTCCTCCACTTCCCGCTCCTCCGCCCTTGAACCCCGCCCCTCCAATCGCCACCAGGACAGAACCCCACTGGTCCTCACCTACCACCCCACCAACCTCCAGATACAGCGTATCATCCATCGTCATTTCTGCCACCTCCAAATAGACCCCACCACCAAGGATATGTTTCCATCCCCTCCCCTATCAGCGCTCCGGAAAGACCACTCCCTCCGCGACTCCCTCGTCAGGTCCACACCCCCCACCAACCCAACCTCCATTCCCGGCACCTTCCCCTGCAACCACAAGAAATGCAAAACTTGCGCCCACACCTCCCCCCTCACTTCCCTCCAAGGCCCCAAGGGATCCTTCCATATCCATCACAACTTCACCTGCACCTCCACATACATCATTTACTGCATCTGCTGCACCCGATGTGGCCTCTTCTACATTGGGGAGACAAGCCGCCTACTTGCGGAACGTTTCAGAGAACACCTCTGGGACACCCGCACCAACCAACCCAACCGCCCATGGCTGAACACTTTAACTCTCCCTCCCACTCCGCCAAGGATATGCAGGTCCTTGGCCGCCTCCATCGCCAGACCATGGCAACACGACGCCTGGAGGAAGAATGCCTCATCTTCCGCCTAGGAACCCACAAGGGATGAATGCAGATTTCTCTAGCTTCCTCATTTCCCCTCCCCCCACCTTATCTCAGTCCCAACCCTTGGACTCAGCACCGCTTTCTTGACCTGCAGTCTTCTTCCCGACCTCTCCGTCCCCACCCCTTCTCTGGCCTTTCACACTCACCTTAACCTCCTTCCACCTATCGCATTCCCAACAACCCTCCCCCAAGTCCGTCCTCCCTACCTTTTATCTTAGCCTGCTTGGCACACCTTCCTCATTCCTGAAGAAGGGCTTATGCCCGAAATGTCGATTCTCCTGCTCCTTGGATGCTGCCTGACCTGCTGCGCTTTTCCAGCAACACATTTTTCAGCTCTGATCCCCAGCATCTGCAGTCCTCACTTTCTCCTGGTAACCTTCTTCGCTGTCCACTACACCTCCAATTTTGGTGTCATCTGCAAACTTACTAACTGTACCTCTCAGGCTCACATCCAAATCATTTATATAAATGATGAAAAGTAGTGGACCCAGCACCGATCCTTGTGGCATTCCAGTGGTCACAGGTCTCCAGTCTGAAAACCAACCCTCCACTACCACCCTCTGTCTTCTACCTTTGAGCCAGTTCTGTATCCATTTGAATGGTTCTCCCTGTATTCCATGAGATCTAACTTTGCTAACTAGTCTCCCATGAGGAACCTTGTTGAATGTCTTACTGAAGTCCATATAGATCACGTCCACTGCTCTGCCCTCACCAATCCACTTTGTTACTTCATCAGAAAACTCAATCAAGTTTGTGAGAAATGATTTCCCACACACAAAGCCATGTTGACTATCCAGAATCAGTCCTTGCCTTTCCAAGTACGTGTACATCCTGTCCGTCAGGACAATGTGCCCATCACCGAGGTCAGGCTCATTGGTCTATAGTTCCCTGGCTTGTCTCTACCGCTCTTCTTAAACAGTGGCACCACGTTAGCCAACTTCCAGTCTTCCGGCACCTTACCTGTGACTATCGATGATACAAGTATCTCAGCAATGGGCCCAGCAATCACGTCCCTAGCTTCCCACAGAGTTCTCGGGTACTGAGGGGTTCTATTTCCCTAGATTTTATATCTTTCATGTCCTTTTCCACAGTAAACAGTGATGCAAAATACTCGTTTAGTATCTCCCCTATCCCCTGTGGCTCCACACCGACTTGCTGATCTTTGAAGGGCCCTATTCTCTCCCTAGTTACCCTTTTGTCCTTAATGTATCTGTAAGAAACCCTTTGGATTCTTCTTAATCCTATTTGCCAAAGCTATCTCATGCCTCCTTTTCGCCCTTCTGATTTCTATCTTAAGTATACTCTTACTGCATTTATACTCTTCAAAGGATTCACTCGATCTACCCTGTCTATACCTGGCATATGTTTCTTCTTTTTCTTAACCAAACCCTCAATTTCTTTAGTCATCCAGCATTCCCTATACCTACCAGCCTTCCCTTTCACCCTGACAGGAATATACTTTCTCTGGATTCTCATTATCTCATTTCTGAAGGCTTCCCGTTTTCCAGCCGTTCCTTTACCTGCGAACATCTGCCTCCAATCAGCTTTCGAAAGTTCTTGCCTTATACCGTCAAAATTGGCCTTCCTCCAATTTAGAACTCCAACTTTTAGAACTGGTCTATCCTTTTCCATCACAATTTTAAAACTAATAGAATTATGGTTGCTGTCCCCAAAGTTCACCCTCACTGACACCTCAGTTACCTGCCCTGCCTTAGTTTCCAAGAGTAGGTCAAGTTTTGCACCTTCTCTAGTAGGTACATCCACATATTGAATCAGAAATACTTCTTGTCCACGCTTAACAAATTCCTCTCCATCTAAACCCTTCCCACTATGGCAGTCCCAGACTATGTTTAGAAAGTTAAAATCCCCTACCATAACCACCTTATTATTCTTACAGATAACTGAAATCTCCTTACAAATTTGTTTCTCATTTTCCCGCTGACTATTTGCGACTCTATAATACAATCCCAATAAGGTGATCCCTTTCTTATTTCTCACTTCCACCCAAATAACTTTTCTGGATGTATTTCTGGAATAGCCTCCCTAAGCATAGCTGTAATCACTTATCAAAAACGCCATTCGCCCTCCTCTCTTGCGTCCCTTTCTATCCTTCCTGTAGCATTTGTATCCTAGAACATTAAGCTGCCAATCCTGCCCATCCCTGAGTCATGCCTCTGTAATTGCTACAATATCCCAGTCCCATGTTCCTAACCATGCCCTGAGTTCATCTGCCTTCCCTGTTAGGTCCCTTGTATTGATATGAATGCAGTTTAATTTATCAGTCCTTCCTTGTTCCATGCAGTTTAATTTATCAATCCTATCTTGTTCTCTGTTTTGTCCTTATCTGCCTTGTTTGACTCGCTTCTTTTCTCAACTGTACCAGTCTCAGATTGATCTCTTTCCTCACTATTTCCCTGGGTCCCACTCCCCCATCCCCACAAGATATTAGAAGGTATTGGATAAAGTGCCAATCAAGCAGACTGCTTTGGCCTGGATAGTGTTGCAAATCTTGACTGTTGCTAAAATGCCTCTTATCCAGGCAAGTATTCCACCATATTCCTGACTTCTGCCTTTTTAGATGATGGATGTGCTTTGATGAATCAGAAGGTATGCTACTTGCCACAGAATTCCTAACTGTTCATGTGGCCTCCGCATTCTATAGCTGTTCCAGATACATTTTTGTGGAATGTTGATTGTGGCATATTCAGCAACAATAATGCCACTGAATGTCATGGGGAGATGGTTGGATTTTCCTTTTTAAACATGGTCATCATCTGAAACTTGTGTGGGGCTCATGTTACTTGACAATTATTAGCTCAAGCGTGAATATATCATCTAGGTCTTGTTACATTTGGGCACAAACTGTTTCAGTACCTGAGAAGTCATGAATGGTGTTAAACATTTTGCAATCATCAGCAAACATTCTCACTTCTGACCTTCCAATGAAGGGAGGCCATTAATGAAACAGCGGAAGATGTTTGGGTATAGGATACCACAGTGATGTTCCGTTCCTGAAATGATTGATTCTTAACAATGACAACAAATTTCTTCTGTGCCAGCTATGTCTCCAAAAAATGACAGGTTTTTCTCAATTGGTATTGACTGCAGTTTTGTTACAACTCCTTGATGTCACAAGAGATGTTGAAGGCAGTCACTCTCGTTTGTTTTCCTAACTTCAGCTCCTTTGTCCATGTATGGAACTTCAGCTGCAATAAGGTCAAAAGTTGAGATGTTCTTGTAGAGCCCCTTTGGCAGGTTATTGATGAATAAATACTGTTTTGATGGAATTGACACATCTTTCTGGATGTAGAAGATCCCAAGGCATTATTGATAAGGAGTTCACTGTCAATTATCCCTCAGACCACACCTAAAATTCATTATCCTATCATTATTACATATTTGTTGGTGCAAGCTGGAGGTGTGCAAATTACTTGTTCCATTTTCTACATTGCAACAGTGACTACATTTCAAAGAACCTTACAAGTTTCAAGATAGCCTGTACAAGAAGGACAGATTGCACCTAAATTGGAAGGGGATTAATATACTGGCAGGGAGATTTGCTAGAGCTGTTCGGGAAGATTTAAACTAGAGTTCTTAGGGTGCAGAGTTTGGAGACTGAGGGGTGACCTTATCGAGCCTCATGAAATCTTGAGGGGCATTGAATAGGATAAACAGACAAAGTCTTTTCCCTGGGGTGGGGGAATCCAGAAGCAGAGGGCTTGGTTTAGTGTGAGAGGGGAAAGATATAAAGAGACCTAAGGGGATATTTTTTCACACATATGTTGGTGCACGTGTGGAATGAGCTGCCAGAGGAAGTGGTGGAATCTGATACAACTGCAACATTTAAAAGTCACCTGGATGTGTAGATGAATAGGAAAGGTTTGGAGGGATATGGGCAGGTGCTGGCAAATGGGACTAGATTAGCTTAGGATATCTGATCAGCATGAACAAGTTGGACCGAAGCGTCTGTTTCCATGCTGTACATCTCAATGACTGTATTAGCTCCCTGCACCACAACTGTACATTGGCAGCAATGTGTACAATCTCCGAAATGCACTGCATTAAGGTTCCTTGAACAGTACTTTTCAAATGGTTGAGATCTATTGTATCGAAGGCCTGGGGCAGCAGATGCAGAGAAGCACTACCACCTGTAAGTTTCTCTCCAAATCACGTGCCCTCACTTGAAACAATATCACTGTTCCTCAACTGTTGCTGGGTCAAAATCCTGGAACTAACTGTCTTGTGGGCTTACTTACACTGCATGGATTATAGTGGTTCACGAAGGCAGTTCAGCACTGTCGTCTTGACGGTAATTAACAAGATGCAATAAATGCTGGACTAGCCAGTGAGGCCCACAACTTGTGAATGAAATTTTTTAAATTGCTGGAGTGAACAGACTGGACCTTGTTTAACATCTCATCGAGAAGACAGCACTTCTATTTGTGCAGCTCTTCCTCATTGTACTGTATTGGAGAGTAAACAGAGATTCCGTTATTGTCTTGGAATCCTGGACAAGAATGATACTCACTGATTCATAGTCAACACTTAAAAACAATTGTCAAAGTTATTTAAAAGTCTACAATTTTGAAATAGCTAAGTAGAAATAGTTAACTTTTTAAGGGGTAAGTTTCAGGAATTAGCTGTGTGGTGTTTACAATAAAGTAGGTGAGAATGGTGGAGATGACCTAACTGATTCCTCTGATTGGGAAGTAGATGTTTGAGGAGTGAAATGAGGAAACATTTCTGCACACTGAGGAAGGTTGAAATTTGAAATTTTATTCTGCATATGGTTTGTTGTTGAATTGAGATTGATAGCATTTTTTTAAACAAGGATTTTAAAGGATATGGGACAAATGCAGCTCTCTGGGGATGGGAATGCATCACTCAATGAACGTTGGAATAAGCTTGATGGCTTAAACTGTCTTGGTTAATATTGACCTAGTAAGATTGCACTAATATTTAGTGATTTCATTTTAAAAACTTGTAAGGTATCAAATTACATTTGAGACTTTAAGTTGCACAGTAAAATTGATACAGAGTCAATTCATAGCACTGTTATGCTGTTATAGCAGCTGATGTTGTATCCCAGACTAAAATCTGGTTTGGTCGACCATATTTTTGTTTTTGTTTTAATGAGGTAATCTTTCACCGAAACACTAGCAAGCAATGCTTCAAGTTTCAGTTTAACCATAAAACAAGGTTATTTTAAAAGAAATGAAGATGAAATAGATTGAACCAAACTATTCACACATAGCACATATTTAAAGATTTCAAAACACTCAGTAAAATACAATCGTGTTAATCTTAAAAACATTCCTTTATAATACTCACACCAAAGAGGGAATTTCCTTATAGTTCACATCAATACAGTTCAATTTAATTGTGACTTTAGTGACCATTCTTGAGAATCAAATTGCCTCTTCCTTGAGCCATCATACAACTGAGCTTTGACTTTTTCAGCTTCAGATAACCCCTTCAGATTTTTAGCCAATTTAAAACTTAAGACATAAGATGTAATAGCAAAAATTGCCCTTCAGCCCATTGAATATGCTCTAACACTCAATGAGATCCTGGCTGCTTTGATGACCCTCTACTTTACTTTTCGCTATACACTTGATTCCCTGACTGATTAAAGGTTTGTCTACCTTAGCCTTGAAGAACTTTTAAATAAACTCTTGACACAGAGGTAACCTCATTCTTAACAGTCTTTACATATCCAGCTTCATCCAACAATTCTGCAAACTGAAGCTAAAACTTTTTTTGACCATTTTGAACCACAGTTAAAGACATTTTCTGTCTTTTCTTTGAAATCTGTTCATCAGTGTTTGAGTTGAAAATCCACTGGAAGATGTCATCACCATAAGTGGAGTGTTCCTTCAAGGAGAATTCAAAATTATATCACTGTCTCCACAACAGTGAACATGATCAGCCATAACTGATCCTTGTCCCAGCAGCTTGTATACAAAGTGACTTTCGCTATACAGCTACATTTGGGCAATCCATGAATAATTCTTTCTCCTGAATTTAATTGTTACTTGGCCAAGTACTTTTAAAATAACGCTCAGTGATTTTTCTTTCTTTTTTAAAATGCCTATTTGATACAGTTAGGGTTAGGATTTCACGTTTTCATGTAGGCATGGGGTAGGTTTAATACACAAATTGCAGCTGCCCAGAGATAGTATCAGAAAAGTTGGTGAACATTCAAAGATATCTTTATTAATATTAAGTTCTTAGTCAGAGATGCAGTGCATAGTGACCTTAAAATATATCAACAACAAAGAAGGTACAATTTAATCATATCCTGACAATATCTCAAATGTCTTTATAACCATCTAATAATTTTTAGTGTATTGCTATTACCAGGCAAACAAACATGGCTAGTAGAAACCTTGTGCAGAATTGAGTAACTGAAAGGTTTCAAGGTTTACATGGCAGTTGTTTTTGGACCTCCATTGCAATGGTAAGCATGTGGAAATAAGAAGAACAGAGATGCTTGTTGCAAAGTCATAGTAAGTTATAATGGGGGAAATTTTATACAGACTGCGTGAAACCAAAGAGTGTAAAAATCAAATGTAACCCTTTTTTTCCGTGTACTCTGAATAGTTTTCAGATCATCATGTTCTAGAACTGTCAGGAGAATAGGCATTCTTAGATTATTTATGTGCACGACTCTCCAATCTATTAGAAAGGAAACAGCAAGATGACAATGAACATAATACAATAGAATAAAATTCAATGTTAAGAGGCAAATGTGTGAGCTGTTAAAAAAAAATCTTAGGTAAAGATTAGAGTAGTTCTGGAAAAGCATAACAGGTCAGGCAGCTTCCGAGAAGCAGGAACGTCGACTTTTCGGGCAAAAGCCCTTCATCAGGAATTTAGGTAAGGCTGGTTTTGGGGGGATAAGGCAGGAATTGACCTCTGTAGAGTGGTCATAGCTATTAAATGATAACAGTACAGGCAGCATGGTGGCTCAGTTATTAGCACTGTTGCCTCACAGTGCCAGGGACCCAGGTTTAATTTCAGTCTCGGGTGACTGTGGAGTTGTACATTCTCCCCATGTAGGCATGGGTTTCCTCCAAGTGCTCTGCTTTCATCCCACAGTTCAAAGATGTGCAGGTTAGATGGATTAGCTATGCTAAATTGCCCATAGTGATCAGGGATGTATAGGTTAGATGGATTAGCCATGATTACAGGGACAGGGTAGGGAAGGTGAGTCTGGGAGGGATGTTGTTCGGAAGGTCGGTGTGGACTTCTAGGGCTGAAGGCAAGTTTTCATGCTGTAGGAATTCTATGATTCACCACAGATAAACAATGAGAGGTGTTCAAAGGAGTATCTAATAGAATACAAGATCTGTATATGTGTAAAAGGAGAACCATGATCAACAGGAAAGTGACAGATTGACAAATTTATTGTTATGCTATAGAAAGAACAGTAGCAAGTCTGGACTTAGAGAGATGTAAAGAACTTATTAAGAGTAGAAAGAAGATGATAATAACCATAAATGGGTACAACGAATAAAGGCTTGCAAAGGCTATAATAGACAATTTCACAACTATACTAAAAGTAACACAACTATACTAAAAGACACTTCAGTGACACACAGTGGTACTACTGTAATTGGAAATCAGAAAATGATAAACTTATTAATTAACTATTCTGTTGGTCTTTCCACTAGAGGATGATAATAAAATACATAAAATAAGGATGAATTATAGATTGTGTCAACCTAGATTAGTATACATTAAAACACAGTGATAGAGAAAATAATGGGACACATTTTATGGTACCAGTAGTGGCAACAAATTCAGCTTTTGCTGTTACTGGGTTTCAGAGAGGCCCCATAACTTCTAGAGTGCATTATAATGGAAAACCATTTAACCAGAATGATGGTAGCGCTGAACAGCTTAAATAGGCCTGTAATTTTTGGAATATAAAAGATTAAATGGTGATCCATTTGAGACATTCAAAATGATTGAAGGATTTAACAGGCTAGTTAGAGAGAAGTCATTTGCTTTGAGAGACTGTAGAAAATACATTCCCGCTGTCTAGTCAATAATAGCTTACACTTTTATAACGCTTTTAAAACCATGCACAACAACCGTGCAGGAAAATAATTAGCTGAAAGGAAAGAACAAATTGAACTGTATAGTGGGACTCCACGGAAGAATAAAGGGAACAACTGAGAGTTAAGAAAAAGGCATACCCAAAGTGGACAGACCTCAGAGGAGGGAAGGATGAAAAAATATGCAAAGAAGTGAAAAGAGCAGTTCATTTAATCTACCACCACTTTTGACTAAAACATAAAATTAAAGAATAAAATATTTTACATGCATTTGGGAAAAAAGGGAAGGCTTTGATGAGAGAGGTACTATTAAGGTAGAGACGGAATAATGGCAGCATAATAGATAGATAAACACGACACTGGATGATGAGATGAACAGTGAGACAAGTGAATTTAAATTTTAAAAAATACATTAAATGAACTAAGCAAACAGAGGGTAAAGTAGCTGGATTACACCCAAATATTTTAAAAGGATCTATGAAGGATATAGCAGAGGCACTTCTACAAATATTGAAGAATTTGCTAGAAAAAGGTGTGGTGCCAGAGGACTGCGAGATTGCCAATGCAATTCTTGTACTTAAGAAAGGGAACAGAACTTGTCAAAGGAATTATAGATCAGACAGTGGGAGGAAAAAATAATGCATTGATATTGAAGGTAAGTATAGAAAAAAATATCTAAAAAGGAGAAATATAACAATAAGTAGCATAGATTTCACAAAGAAAATCTTGCTAGAGTAACATTATTGAATTTATTGAGGAGGTAATAGAGTGGACAGACATGATGTAAGGACTACGTATATTTTATCTCTCTCTGTCTCGCTATCTAAGAGTGGAAGAAAGGAATTACATAACCAAAACAGAAAGTGCTGAAGAAACTCAGAGGTCTGGCAGCGTCTGTGGGGAGAAGCACTGGATTAGATTAGATTAGGTTCCTTACAGGTATGGAATCAACCCCTTTTGCCCGACAAGTCCACACCGACCCTCCGAAGAGAACCCACTCAGACCCGTTCCCCTATCCTATACTCACCCCTGACTAATGCACCAAACATTATGGGCAATTTAGCATAGCCAATTCACCTAACCTGCACATTTTTGGACTGTGCGAGGAAACCAGAGCACCCGGAGAAAATCCAGGCAGACACTGGGAGAATGTGCAAACTCCACGCAGTCACCTGAGGCTGAATAATTAATTATTCAAATTCAGTGATCCATCATCAAAACAGGAGTTGCAGGTGTGGAGGTATCATTAGACTTAGTGCTTCTTAGAGTTGGTGATTCCTAATTCAAATAATAATTCAAACCCTGTAGTCCCTGTAATATCCTTGTAAAAATCCAATGTATAATTCATAAACCATCCCAAGAGGCTTCAATTGCATCAAAATTTGCAACAAGCTGTACAGATGATGTTGAGTTCAATAACTGAAAGCATGGTCAAAATATCTTAAAGAAGGAGAGAAAGGTAAGGGAAGGGGGGGAAATTATAGAGTGTTAAGTCAAGGTAGCTGAAGAGATAGACAGCAGGGTTGGGGATGTGTATGTAACCAGAATTGTTGGAGCACATACATTTTAGATGATTATGTGGCTGACTGATTTTGCTGAGGTATGAGGGGGTAAAGTTTAGGATTCAAAGACAAGAATACAAATTTTAAAATGCAATGCCAGTACAGAATTGAGAAGAGTGAAGTGATTGTTGACCAGGACTTGATGAAAAGTAATCTGAAACATCTTCACCACTGCTTTTCCCTTTCTTTCTTATCCCTATCAAACCCTCCCTGCATTAATAAGCTGTTGTGGCTCGATTAGTTGAAAATTTAAAACCTGAGTTTCATGGCACTTCTTTTGCCAAGAATATGAAGTGTTATGGAGTCTAGGCAGATTGATAAAGTCATGCTAGAGATCAACCATGATGAATTTTAAGGCAAAGCAAGGCTGAATATCTACAATTAGTTCCACGTTCTTATTGCAACTGCAGTTCAATTTGGAGCATACTCCTGTTGGCCAGATACGTGATGAGTGCTGTATTCAATAAGGAATGGACTTCACCTTTTACACAAGAAATGTATATTGGGATTGTGAAACTATCAGAAGTGAATGTGACAGTTAATAGAGGCATTACTAACAAAAAAGTTACTTAAAATGCAATTAAACAGATCACAGCAACCCAGTATTTTATATTTAAGGATTCTAAACATATGAGGCAAGATATATAGTGGAGGCTGTGGTTATAGTTTTCTTAAATTCTTAAAACAAAATTATACTGTGGGATGTTAGGTACCAAATTTAAAATCTGGAAAAGTGGGTTTAAAGATGGCTTTTTTTTAAAAAGGTTTCCTGCAAATCTGGCCTACATTAACTTCCCAACTGATGTAATTAAAACATGTTTTCCTACATTAAAATAAAACAAAAAAAAAACTGAATGCTGGAGATCCAAAAGAAAAACAGAAATTTTGAGCAAGATTCTGGTCTTGCAGCATCTTTGAGGAGATAGCAGAGTTAGTATTTCAAGTCAGAAGACACTTCATCAGAAACCCCATTCTATCAAGAGTCACAGGACCCATAACGTTAACTCTGCTTTCTCAAAGATTTTGCCAGACCTGCTGAGTTTCACCAGCAATTTCTGTTTTTGTTTCCCTACGTTATTCTTGAGTGATATTTAAATGTTTAGATATGATATTGGGAGACTGGCAGGGGCAAATATGGGGAAAAAAATATGTTGTGCTGTAATCTTGGTGAAGACAGACAAGATTAGGATCACTCAAAATATTTGTATCTTTGTTTGAATTGAGACTGTTAACTTCCAGTGGTCTGATGATTTTGACAGTGGTACACAGCCAGCACTGAATTTTTCTGGTTTGGTTAAATATTGATTGGCATGTACATGTTAAAAGTGCTAAGGCATATCTCATTGTTGAAAAGAGATCTGAAATCACAGTCCTCCGTGGGGATGAAAAAGACTGTTACTAACTATTGTGAAGTTTGAGGTGTTTTGAAAAGTTTATTTGACTACATTATAATCACTAATTCTTAGTTAATCTATTGTTTCCAATTCAACACCACAGGGTTGAAATTGTTAAATATATTCACTCGTTTCCACATCAGTGAGCTTTCATCTACTTTTGAAGTATAATGTACTTCATTATTAGTGTTTCCTAAAAATCCTTTCAATTAATATGTGCCAAATAAAAGACATTGGGAAAACATTTTAATACAGTTTTGTTTGTATAAAGTGACACCAAGGCAGTTGTAGAATTGCTCAGGCTGTATTCAAATGAAATGTAAAAAGAGCCTGCATTTATGTTGTGTTTTTCTTGTTCTTGGGATATTCTAGATTGCTCACTGAAATAAATAATTTTGAAAACTAGTCACTGTTATAATTGAGGAAACATGTGAAGACCCCAAACAATAACTAGATGAACGGTCCCTACTGAGTTGTGGGCAAAGGGCAGACATGATGTGGGGCTCATGCGAGGCTGTGAACCCATACGAATAACCCCGAAGTCTGAGTATCGTCCTTGCAGAGCACAATACCCGTTAAGACTTGAGGCCATAGAAGGAATTACTCTAGTCTTTGAATCCCTCCTAAAGGCTGGGGTGATAATCCCTTGTGAGAACCCCCATTTTTCCGGTCAAAAAAGCAAACATTCCCGGTGAACCGGAGGAATGGAGGTTTGTTCAAGACCTGCAGGCAGTCAATACCGCTGTTGTCCCGCCCACCCCAAATGTTCGTAACCCCTATGCTATATTAGCTCAAATTCCACCGGACAGTAAATGGTTCTCTGTTGTGGATTTAGCAAATGCCTTCATTAGTGAGGGATATGGGCTGGTTGCTGGCAGGTGGGACAAGATTGGGTTGGGATATCTGGTCGGCATGGACGGGTTGGACCAAAGGGTCTGTTTCCATGCTGTACATCTCTATGACTCTATGATACTTAGCAACAATGTTGGTAGGGGAATAAACATTGGCTAAAATTCCCGTTGCATGATATTTTATGTAAATCTGAGCAGGCAGATGGGGCCTTCAGTTTCTCATCTGAAAGACTGCATCCCCGACAAAGTGACACTCCCTCATACAATATTGAAGTGTCAATCTCAGGTGCTCAGGTCTTTGTAACAAGTCTTACATCTCACAATCTTTATGACTGAGGGAGATCTGTGTCCTGAAAAATTGAATGGCTGAATCAACATGAAGCAAAACTAGCATCCAACAGCAATAAAAGCAGAAGATAATATGTTGCATTTGCTTCTGTTTTAATTTCTCTCTTCTTGCCCCTTTCCATCATCCACTTTGTAAAGTCAAAAGAAAAAGGCAAACTCTTCCTCTCAAGTCTCAGGGTGGCACGGTGGTTAGATTTGCTGTCACACAGGATCATGGACCTGGATTTGATTCCAGATTTGGATGATAGTGTGGAGTTTGCACGTTCTTCCCGCATCTGCGTGGGTATCTGCCTGGTGCTGCGGTTTCGTCCTCCAGTCCAAAGATGTGCAGTTTAGATGGATTGGTCATGGCATATGCGGGGATAGGGTGGGGTGGTGGGTTAGGTTGGGATGCTGTTTCAAGCATAGATATAGACCTAATAGGTCAAATGGTATCTATGTGCACTGTAGGGATTCTATATCATTGGGTTTGGGTATCTGTATCATAGTGGGTGGTGGGGGCGAGCCCAGACGAGTCCCAGGTCAGGCCAGTGGGAGAGCGGAGAGCCCAGGTGAGTCCCAGGTCAGGCAGGTGGGTAGGCAGAGAGGTCGGGCGAGTCCCAGGTCAGCTGAATGGGGGAGCGGAGAGCCCAGGCGAGTCCCAGGTCAGGCCGGTGAGGGAGCGGAGAGGCCAGGAGAATCCCAGGTCAGGCCGGTGAGGGAGCGGAAAGGCCAGGAGAGTCCCAGGTCGGGCCAGTGGGTGAGCGGAGAGGCCAGGTGAGTCCTATGTCAGGCCGGTGGGTGTGCGGAGAGCCCAAGCAAGTCTCAAATCAGGCGAGTGGAGGAGCAGAGAGCCCAGGCGAGTCCCAGGTCAGGCGAGTGGAGGACCGGAAAGCCCAGGTGAGTCCTAAGTCAGGCGAGTGGGGGAGCGGAGAGCCCAGGCGAGTCCCAGGTCAGGCCGGTGGGGGAACGGAGAGCCCAGGCGAGTCCCAGGTCAGGCCGGTCGGGGAATGGAGAGTCAGTCCTGGAGGTGGGCCCAGGTCAGGCTGATGTGGGGGTGCTGTATCCAGGCCAGTCTCAAGGACTTGGTGTATAGACTAGAAATCAAGGTTTTTTTTAAAAAAGAACACTTCTCTATTCTTGGTTGTAATACTGAACATTATTTATGATTCTCTGCAAAAGTCTACTGTCACATGTGCTCAGATAAGTGCAGTAATAAGTTCATAATGTCGCTGCTTTGGCACCATCTTATGTACAGGGTACCAAGGTACAGAATACTTAAGTGCTTATGACTTGATGACTCTATAAGCACTTAAGTATTCTGTACCTCGGTAGCCTGGACCTAAGATGGTGCCAAAGCAGTGACATTACAAACTTATCACTGCACTTATCTGAGTACATGTGACAGTAAAGGCTCTTCAGTTCAATTATCTTGTCTTAATGTCTCTTCAAACTTTCAAACTCTATTATGAAAATATTTTGTTGTAATGAAGCTAATTTTTTAAAAAATATCAATGTTGTATCTCTGGAATGCCTGCTGGTTTTTCTTTGCATTTTGTATTGATCAGAAGGTTTGGCGCCTTTTGTAACCAGGATGAACTTCTCCCATTCCTTCACAGGTAAAATGTGCTTTCTGACCTTTCATGACTGAAAACAAGATGCAAATTCTTTTCTGCAATTTTTTCAAATAAATCTGTCTGGCTGTGGCATTAATAAATCTTCCTGCCAAATCCACAGTTTGTTATGTATCGCCAAATCTTATCGCAGTCTTAAGGTAGTCCCAACTATTATGCTTTATCAGACATTGTTCTTTAATTCTTTAAAATTGACCTTTTGCTCCACGACATCCCAGTGCTGAAGCCTCCATGTAAATTATTTTAATTGCCCTTGGAAGGTTTCTGGATCTGTCCTGTAAGAGATTGTCTTGTACGAGTTATTTTTACTGATGTTCATTGCTGGATGCCTTATTGATGACTGATCTTGGTATTATTACTATGTCAGTTACTGCTTTCATTAAGTATTTTTAATCCTGCACCATCTCCAAAACTTAGTTTATATTTTCCTGTGATTTTTATTCAGTATTTTTTAAGATAATGTTGGAAGCATGGTTATCTTTCCTGCGGAGACTACATTTATTCAAAGACAGGGAAGGAAATGCAATACTATTTCAGAGTGTAAAGATATGCAATAAAGAAAGACTTGTAAGACTTGTGCTTTTCCTGACCAGATATCTCAAACTTCTTTATAGCCAATACGTTACTTCTAAAGTGGAGAGAAAGGCAGGAGGGGGATTCTACTTGCATGGGAAGCCAAAGTTCAGGTCTTGGTAGAAGAAAATTTTGGGTGGGTTGACCTTAGCGACACTGATGGTCAGGAAGCTCTTTTGCAATCATTAGCATTTCCATAATACCATAAGATATTGGAGCAGAATTAGACCATTTGACCCAGTGAGACTGCTCTGCCATTTGATCATGACATTTATGTTTCTCAGCCCCATTCTTCTGCTTTCTCACTGTTAACCTTCGATCCACTTACTAAGCAAGAACCTATCTACCTCTGTCTTAAAAATACTCAATGACCTAGCCTTCACAGCCGTCTGTGGCAATGAGTTTCACACACTAACCACCCTGTGGCTGAAGAAACTCCTCCTCATCTCAGTTCTAAAGGATCTTGCCTTCACTCTGAGGCTGTGCCCTTGCATCCCAGTCTGTCATACTAGTGGAAACACCTTCTCCAGATCTGCTTTATTCAGGCCTCTCCTTTTAAATTCCATCGAATGCAGACCCAGAGTCCTCAGCCACTGCTCATATGGCAAGCATTTCATCCAAGGGATCATTTTTGTAAACCTGCTGTGGACTCCTTCCAACACCAGTACATCCTTCTGAGATATGGGTCCAAAAGCACTCTCAATATTCCAAATGCCGTCTGACCAGAGCCTTATACAACCTCAGCAGTAAATTCCTGCTGTGTATTCTGCTCCTCTCAAAATGAATGCTAGCATTGCATTTACCTTCCTAACTGCTAACTGTCATGAATATTTATTCACACCCCAGATCACCGGTATTATATTCACAGTTGTAATCCTGTTAGTAATGAACGAGAATAATCAGCCTTCAGAATTTTGGCCACACATATGACACTGCTGCATACTTCTTACTGAGACTTCTTTATTAGTGAACAATGATTCAGAGCAGGTGTTTCCATGCTGCTGCTACATATGTAGGTTTATTGTCTAAGGTAGGTAGGCTGCCTGCAAACAGCTGCCTAAGGCAATAGCGAGACTGGCTCAGAGCAGGAATGCTCTCTGGGGTTTGCAAGAAGAGTAAACTTGTAAGCTTCAATGGGGCAGCTCAACGCGTTGTTAGTGGTTTTTAGCCACAAAGTTATGTTACAGGTTGTAGCCACATATGTTGGCAGAAGGATCCCAGGGAATGGATGCAGGTAACTGAAAAGCCAAGGGGACAATTCGAGCGACTGGCAAGGAGGACAAGGAAGGGTGAGAATTACATGTTAGACGGGAGACATGAATAACCTCATGTGGTCCACTTATGAGAGTGAAGGAACAGTTCAGATAGGTAGTGAATGGTGTCGGGGACAGACTGGAGAGCTAAAGTGTTGGATGTTAGGGCAAAAGCAGGAAGATCTACTGGAAGGGTGAATGGGCTCACGTGACTGGAGGAGGCTGAAGGCTGACAGAGGGGAGACCCAAAAACACTCTAAGACTGTCACAGTTAATAAAATTGAAGATTTAGATGGGAACTTCTTTGTACCTACAACCTGCTGAAAGAATCCATTTAAATTGGAGAATTCAGAATTGTCTGCTGCAGTTGATAAATAGTTACCCTGGAAAAGTTAAACAGTTAAATAACTGTGCTTAACTCCTGTATAACTATTAAACTGCCACCCTAAACCTATCATACACACCCCAACTATACCTCCCAGACCCTTTGAATTGCCCCCACCCTAGGACCTGAACCCCTACTCCATTCCTGCAGAACCCAGTATCCCCTGATACAGCCTAAACATTCCATCATTTATGTGGTCTCCTTTTCACCTTGCACATAGCTCTTTACCCACCTGGAGCCCCACTCACCCTATTCACTGCTCCCTAACCACCTGACACCCCATTCACTTGATTCCCTACTACTTATCCATCTGACACCTCACTCACATGATTCCCTGTTCCCTAACCACAGGCTAACGCACTCACACAATCCTTACATACTTGTCCTTTCATGGGAGCTGCCAAAGTGGCTGTCTGTGATGTTGGGCATTTAAATTGCAGAATATGACAACTGACTGCTGTGAAAATGGGCGTGTGGTTTGATTCCCTTTGACTATCCTGCACAATGCATGATCTGTTAGATTTAGAGTAAGCTTTATGTTTTTCAAGAGCACTGATATATCTGGAAAGGCAAAGACTGGTAATGATTTGGAGGTGCCAGTGTTGGACTGGAGTGTACAAAGTTAAAAATCACACAATACCAGGTTATAGTTCAAAAGGTTTATTTGGAAGCACTAGCTTTCAGAGTCCACAACCACCTGATGAAGGAACAGCACTCCGAGGCAAGGACTGATTAGGGATAGTCAACATGAGTTTGTGCATGGGAAATCATCTCACTAATTTGTTTGAGTTTTTTGAAGAAATAACAAAGAGGATTGATGAGGGCAGTGCAGTGGACGTGATCTATATGAACTCCAGTAAGGTTTTTGACAAGGTTCCTCATGGTCGATTAGTTAGCAAGGTTAGATCTCATGGAATACATTGAGAACTAGCCATTTGGGTACAGAACTGACTTGAGGGTAGAAGATGGTGGTGGAGGGTTGCTTTTCAAATTGAAGGCCTGTGACCACTGATGTGCAACAAGGATCGGTGCTGGGTCCACTGCTTTTTGTCGTTTATATAAATGATTTGAACATCGGAGGAATGGTTAGTACATTTACAGATCATATCAAAATTGGAGGTTAGCAGACAGTGAAGAAGATTACTTCAGAGTACAACGGTATCTTGATCAGATGGACCAATGGGCCAAGGGGTGGCAGATGGAATTAAATTTAGATAAATGTGAGGGGCTGCATTTTGGAAAGGCAGGATTTATACACATAATGGTAATGTGTTGCTGAACAAAGAGACATTGGAGTGCAGTTTCATTGTTCTTTGAAAGTGAAGCAGGTAGATAGGATAGTGAAGAATGTGTCTAGTATGCTTTCCTTTATTGGTCAGTGCGTATGTAGGGCATTGAGTATAGGAGTTGCGGCTGCACATGACATTGGTTAGGCCACTTTTGGAATATTGTGTGCAATTCTGGTCTCCCTGCTATAGGAAAGATGTTATAAAATTTGAAAGGGTTCAGAAAAGATTTACAAGGATTGTTGCCAGGGTTGGAGGGTTTGAGGTATAGGGAGAGACTGAATAGGCTGGGGCTGGAGACTGAGGGGTGACCTTTAGAGAGGTTTATAAAACCATGAAGGGCATGAATAGGCTAAGTAGAGAAAGTCTTTTCCCTAGGGTGGGGGAGTCCAGAACTGGTGGGCATTGGTTTTAGAGGAAGGGGAAAGATATAAAAGGGACCTAAGGGGCAACCTTTTCACGCAGAGGGTGGTGTATGTATGGAAATGAGCTGCCAGGGGAAGTGGTGGATGCTAGTACAATTACAACATTTAAAAAGTATCTAGATGGGTATACGAGTTGGAAGGATTTAGAGGGATATAGGCCAAATGCTGACAAATGAAACTAGATTTATCTAGGATATCTGATCAACGTGGACAAGTTAGACCGAAGAGTCTGTTTCCGAGCTGTACATCTCTATGACTCTCTGACTTCAATGTGATTGCCACACCTCAGGAATTCAGTCCTTATATGGTACAAGGTGTTATATTTTCCGACAGTGCATGTATTGACAATATATTGGTATCTGTGCCCCCAAAAATATTTTAATGGTGCTTCATTTATCTTAGCCTGCCACTACGACAGGGTGCTTCCCTGACACTTGCAGCTGAGCTTAAGGAAGCTTAGCAACTGTTTTTCCAGCTTGCCTCAGATTGCCTTGGCATATATCCACTGTGGTCCAGGAGCGATTGGTCTCCAGTTGCTCAAGGTCTCCTGAAGAATCACTGGCTGCCTGATTGTTGCATCCCCTCTCTGTCCGTGCATGGTGAATTTCCTTCAACCCTTGAGGAGATAAGATGCCGAATGGATGGTCAATGTGTCTTGACCTTCCTTTGCCTAACTAATGAATAAATGCATTCTTAGTTCAAGTGATGGTGTGAAGGTCCTTGTGCATATCTGGAAGATGCTAATTGTTCTGCCAGATATGGCTGTTCTTGGCTGGCACTTATCGCATGGACACGACCATACACTAACATGCCATAACAACAGAACTTGAACAGACTCCTGTGCCTTATGCTCCAATGTGCTCCTGATCTCTGGCAATTCTGCATCTCTATCATGTCTTTAATGGCCGATTCCAGAAGCTCATCAAAGGACAGTTGTGCAACAGTCCTTTGAGCATGAGACCTCAGCTCTAACTTCAAGCCATGTCAGTGTTGTCAGCACTATAATGTGATCTTGAGCCTTCTCTAGAAACATTACACACAGAGGCTAATGTCTCTGCTGGTCAGGACTGCAGAAAATTTCTTGATTGTGCATTTTCTGAGGGTTCGATACTTCCTCTTCGGAGATGATAGCCAAAGTGGAATTGCAGTCTCATGGGAAGTGGTTGGTCTTCTCTTCTGCCTGGAGTGGGCTCCATAGGCATTGCTGCTTCATGTGCAGCTATGATTAGCTGAATGCATGCATCTTACGAGATGTTTGGAAAGTCCAATTTCCTCATTTGTACAAGCCAAATCAAAGTGTTCTGCTAGCTCCACTTCTTCACCCTTGCTTAGGGTTAGACTTTTGTTGTCAAGCATATGTCCCCTCTGTATGCACATTTGCACTGAATTGCACACATTTCTATCCTGCAGACAATGAAGAGTTTTGACAGATGTGGGCATGGGTGCATAAGCACTTTCTCTATGTTTGTTGCTTCAGGCTCTGATGACAGAACCCAGAGCTGTCAACCTCGGAGTCTGCCTTCCTGGTAAGAAGAATCTGCAATATGTACAAAACTGTACCCAGTTCAAGATATAATGATTTCAAAATAAGTTTTCCCTGAATCAGATTGACCATATGTGCACAGCCGCATGCCATGGATTTTAGCTTGGGCTGAGCTGTTGCCTAATGGGACAAAAGCTTGATACAGTGGGAGCAATTTTGAAGCAATACACAAACTGACAGGATCAAGCAGAAAGCTAGGTTAAAACTGTGTCTGACTTTACACTTCATTTAAGGCTATTTGGAATGGGCAGTAAGTGCTGGGTTTTTTGGAGCAAGCCCACTTGCCTTGAATGAAAGAAAATAAAATAATGGCATGCAATTTTCATCAGATTGTTAAACCTGCATTTCACTCTATCCTATGAATTTCTCACACTACAAGCAGCCTTAAAGATAGTCCCAACCTGTCCTTTGAGTCAGTTTTTGAAACTTGGAATATCAAAAGAATTGCAGTTTTCAAATAGATGAACTTCCACTTGAGTATAAGGCTAAAACAGGAACACAGCATAAGCATCATCATAATTCATAGGTTTGCCAGTGAGTTGGAGGCAGTGTAGTGCTGCAAATTATAAACCTCATGAATTGTTTTACAAGGAAGCGTATGGTCTGTTTTGATCTTAGATCAAATTGTTTTATTGAGTTAATTTGCTAATAGCAGCATTGACTACTTGACAGGTATTCCATGCATTTTAACATGCTAATTGTTTCTGTTGTCAATGCCTGGTTAATCCTTGGCTATTGACCCTGTTCAGAAATTGGTGAATGGAGTGAAACTTTGCAGATGCTAATGTATTTTCCGTGTTGATTAGATTTCTTGAATCTCATCTAGCTGCACTCACAAATAATGAATTTCATACGTATACTTTTAATACAGCACTATTAAATTGTAGCTTAAAGTAATTTATTGTAATTGAGCAACTTTGTGATTCTTCTGAAATACTTGATAAGATGTTATGTAAATTTAGCCCTTTTTCATTAATGCCATTATCTGAATGCATGAAAAGGCTCAAGTTAAAAGAGCAACTTTGAAATAATAAAAAAATGAAACAACTGTGGATGCAGTAAATCAGAACCAAAGCAGAAATTGTTGTAAAAGCTCAGCAGGTCTGGCAGCATCTCTGCAGAGAAATCAAACTTAACGTTTCGGGTCCTATGACCCTTACTCAGCTCTGAGGAAGAGGCACTAACTTTGATTTCTCTTCACAGGTTCTGCTTTTTCGAGCAACTTCTGTTTAAACTCTGAAATAATATTGCACTTGTTGATGATACGTTAGACAAAAATCTTACTTTATAATGATCTAGATATTTTAATGCAATACCAAAACAAAAGCAAAATACTGTGGATGCTGGAAATCTGAAATAAAAACAAGATGTTGGAAAAAATGGGCAGGCCAGGCAGAATTGAAGCGAAGCAGTTAATATTTCAAGTTTATGATTCTGCTTTGAACCTGAACATCAATTTATAAAAAAGGTAATGGGTGTTATACTGTAGACGAGCATGGGGAGGGGTAAGTGAAGCACAAGGAAAATTCATGGAGAGGCTGGGGAGTGAAGCTAAGTTCAACAATTCACACCATACCCTCCATTTTGATCCCCCAATTACCACACCAGTGTCTTGTTTTCACAATTTTGCTTTAGGTAGAGCTGTCATATGTTCAACGTTAACATTTATTCTAGATCGATGACTGTTCTGTACAACCTTGCCACTCCCTTTGCATTTTATTCTGTGACACTTTTGATCTCTCTCTACATGCCAAAACCTTTCTTTGACCTTCCCTTCTGTTCCACTTCTGCAGCATAAAATCTATCACTCTTCCACCTCTTCAATTTCAAGAGTCTTACTGATCTCAAAATCTTTTTTTTTTATTTCTCTTCCAGCTTTCCACAGATGCTGCAGATCTGCTGAATTTTCCAGCACTTCATTCTTGTTTCAGTACAGTGCATCACATAGTGAAAAGCTAAACAGTTAATTTCACTAGTAACCAGGAATTTGTTTTTTTAATATAAGGGCAACTCTTAGCACAGTGTAATGCAGTTTTATGGATGCTTTTAGATTTTAGTTATAATATGTGTCAACATACTGTGCTTCATTGTTTTTATTCGCAAATTAGCAGATTACTTCTCTGTAAAATCTAATTCAGGTTGATGTCTGGTATTGCTAAGTAATTGTAGTAATATAGTGTAAGAATAAACTGATTACTCTAAAGAGGGCAATTATTAATCTTCAAGATCAGATAAATTCTCCATATCTTAGCATTTGTATTGTTCTAATGAGCTTCACACACACAACATGAGAAAGAAGTGAGAGTTTGGATTGTATTTTTATGGTGATAAATTCTGTACTAAATAAATGGACAAAAGAGTGTAATGCAGTAATTGTGGAATTGAGTTTGTGAAAAGCTGGTAAGGATGAAGTACAATCACAACCTCTATCTGAGAACAAGGATGATAAAGTAAAAGTTATGGTTTTGCTATCTACAGGGACATGGTGGCATTGTGGTAAAGTTCACTGGTCTAGCAATCCAGAACTGCAGGCTAATGTTCTGCAGATATGAGTTTGGATCACACCATGGTGAACATGCATCCATTGTTAACTGTCATAAAAAGAACATCTGGTTTACTAATTAATATTACGGAAGGAACAAAATCTGTTCTCCTTAGCTGGCCTTCTCTATATGTGACTCCAGACCCACAGCAATGGATTTGACCTTTAACTATCCAATGGGTAATTAGAGTTAGGCAATAAATGCTGGTCCAGCCAGTGACCCCCAAATCCATGAATAAATAATAAAAAAAGTCATGATTCTTTTGGGGAAAAAAGGGATGTGCATCTTTTAGTTAAATCTTCTTTCGTAATTAAATATCTTGCAAAATCATTATATAGGATATCTTTGTATATCTGTCATGGTGATGTCACTGCATAAAACGTAAACAATAGGAGCAAGAGTAATTGCAGTTCATTAACATAATGATTGATCTGATAATGACCAAACTCCACATTCCTGCCAGTCCCGAGAGACCTTGTGGTTCTGGTAGATCAAAAGTATATCTTATTTATTTTAATCTTTGTTTTAAAACTAAAGCTAAATCCTTGTGGTAAGCTTTGTGAGACAATTTGTTGCATAATTTCAGCATACTGTATAGTAAGAGAAAAATACTGTACTACATAATGAGCAGAGCTTCTCCCAAAACATTGAGAACTCTATAGTATTTGATAAGTTGATTGGGTGTAGTAGGGGAAACTTCTAAAATTATTTTTAATGTGGTAGTTTAAGGCTTCATACATTTTTCATGTTATCTGATTGCATTAGTTATAAGCTTCAGTTCAATAAGAAATGACTTTCTTTCTGACAAACATGAAGGAATACGCTATAAAGTAATGAATAATTTTATTTATATTGTAGATTCAAAGACCACTATTAATCAGACTGATGAATAGTATTGACATAGTTGGTCTGTAAAGAATTTTTTTGAAAAGTCAGCTAGAACGCTTGACAGAAGAATCACTGATGCAGTGTGTGACATATTGTTCAGTGAACTGCGAGATGTGGACTTGGAACCAGCTCCAAGGCATAATTTCCCTGCTGTCCTAAATGAATCCATACCATATAACTATTCCCAATTACTACAAGTGTTCACAAGTCAGCTTGGTTCCATTGGTAATAGTATTGCCTCTGATTATCTCAGTCTGTATGTATGCCCCTGAGCTTCTGGTTACCTGTCAATTTAATTCTTCATTTTGCTATCATGTTGACCTCACGTCCTTGCCTTACTGCAGTTATCACTGAAGCTTAGTGTTAACTTGAGGAACAGCATCTCAGCTTTTTAAGGAGACACCTCATAGCCTTCTGAATTTCTCACACAATTCAACAATTTCAGGCCCTAACCCCTCTTTTTATTTTGTTGCCTTTTTCTTTGCAGGTTTTGATTTTATTATGCTGTTTTTCACACTCTTTTTTTGAGGGACACCTGTTCATTGTTCTGCCATTCATGCACAACTTCTGTTTCTTTAGTTGTTCCATTATCACTGCATAGGACCTTATACCATCAATGCTTCTCACATTTAATCTCTCTTGTCTTCCAGCGTATCACAGACCTTCCCTAATGTTTTATTTCCATCTCTTCACTCCTTTTCCACTTGCTTAAGACCTACGAATTAAATGAGAACTTTTCTAGTTCTGTTGAGATGTCATTGATCTAAGACATCAACTGTTTTTCAGAAGAGAGGCTGTGTATTTCCAGGTTTTTTTTTGTTTTTATTTCAGATTTCCAATATCGGCATCATTTTGTTTTTTGGGTAAAAGATCTATTGTGCACCATTAAAATTCCTTGGCAGCATTAATTTTACCAATTTAAATAGAGGACCACTCAATTTTTATTTACTTTTTTATGAAAGGAGTTGGGAATTAATATCAAACTGATTGCCTGTCATAAGGTCAAAAATGTTTCTGGCAAACATTATTTATTTAAAAGGATTTGAGTGTTCTCACACTTGACATGCGATAAGATACTAATCTGTAAAATAATATAATTGCATTCATTTGGGTCCAATTTTCATTGATTTTACTAGCCATTATAAAAAATTAAATCATAATTAATTTGAAGCTGATAAAACCATTATGTCCTTGAGAAAAGATTTAATTTTGTTTCCCTAAAGGAATCTTCAGAAATGAGTAATTATTCAAAATTTCAGCTTGATTAATAAAAGATGATTTTGTAATGCTGCCTTGTTGAAGATGTAGTTACAGTACTTTTCATCTCCCCAATAGAACTTTACAGCTTCATTTTGCTTTTATTATTACTGAAATATGTGCATTTGCAAATCTAAATATTTATACAGATTTATATTTCATCATAGTTATAATGTACCTAAATGGCACTTTGTAATGGGGAACTTATGAACTATTGAAGCAAAAGGTAAGAATTTTCAACCTTGGTCTCTTGAGTGGTACATTTTCAAATCGCAGCTCTGTTGGCTTGGTAACTGTGGTGGTCATGTCCATCAGAACCATCTGAAATGCCTTGTGTAAGTTCATTGCCACGAGTCCTTCTTATTGATATGATCTGAGTTACAGATGTCAAGTGGAAGCAATGACACAAGAAGTCATTGGCAGAAGTGAGTGTCAGTCCTTCTTTATTCCATAGCAGTTAACAGCAAATTACATTATATCTGAGTTACATAAGACTGCCCTGTCCCAAGACGTCAGGTTATACTTTAAAAAATAAGTACATGTTATTGTTGCCTATCTCAACTTTGCATTTCACTGGAACCAAGCTAGAACTAGTTTGCTCCAGACAACAGCCGCCCTTTTATCTTGAAGGACAGTGCTTATCTCATGTTGTCAGTTAACCCCTTCAGCAACTAAATGCCTGTATAACATTGAACATCCTGGATCTTAATCCCTTCATTGTCGGCATCATGCTTCAGCAACCTAGACGTAAGATCTAGAAATTCCTCCCATCTCTCTACTTCGCTTTTGTAAGACTTCATATCCCCTTAGATACATTATAATGCTCTGTGAGGTATCTTGAGAGGTTTCAGTATATCATATAAATGAAAAGTTGTTGATATCATTATTTGTCACCCGTTATAATGAAAGTTTATTTAATATGAAGTTACACCATGTCTGCTAGCATGTTGTATCTTTTTAATCTTCTAAGAACAGACTATTACAGATACTGGAAATCTGGAACAAACACAGAAATTGCTGGAGAAACTCAACATTTCTGGTAGCATCTGTGGAGACAGAAACAGAGTTAACATTTCATAGAGTCATAGAGATGTACAGCATGAAAACAGATCTTCAGTCCAACCAGTCCATGCTGACCAGATATCCCAACCCAATCTAGACCCACCTGCCAGCACCCGGCCCATATCCCTCCAAACCCTTCCTATTTATATACCCATCCAAATGCCTCTTAAATGTTGCAATTGTACCAGCCTCCACCACTTCCTCTGGCAGCTCATTCCATATTCGTACCACCCTCTGTGTGAAAATGTTGCCCCATAGGTCTCTTTTATATCTTTCCCCTCTCACCCGAAACCTATGCCCTCCAGTTCTGGACCCCCCGACCCCAGGGAAAAGACTTTGTCTATTTACCTTATCCATGTCCCTCATAATTTTGTAAACCTCTATAAGGTCACCCCTCAGCCTCTCTCGCCCCAAGGAAAACAGCCCCAGCCTGTTCAGCCTCTCCCTATAACTCAAATCCTCTAACCCTGACAACATCCTTGTAAATCTTTTCTGAACCCTTTCAGGTTTCACAACATCCTTCCAATAGGAAGAAGACCAGATTTGCATGCAATATTCCAACAGTGGACTAACCAATGGCCTGTACAGCCGCAACATGACCTCCCAACTCCTGTACTCAATACTCTGTGACCAATAAAAGAAAGCATACCAAACGCCGCCTTCACTATCCTATCTACCTGCGACTCCACTTTCAAGGAGCTATGAACCTGCACTCCAAGGTCTCTTTGTTCATCAACACTCCCGAGGACTTTACCATTAAGTGTATAAGTCCTGCTAAGATTTGCTTTCTCAAAATGCAGCAACTTGCATTTATCTTAATTAAACTCCATCTGCCACTTCTCAGCCCATGGCCCATCTGGTCCGGATCCTGCTGTAATCTGAAGTAACCCTCTTCGCTGTCCACTACACCTCCAATTTTGGTATCTTCTGCAAACTTACTAACTGTACCTCTTATGCTCGCATCCAAATCATTTATGTAAATGACAAAAGGTAGAGGGCCCAGCACCGATCCTTGTGGCACTCCATTGGTGCCTCCAGTCTGAAAAACAACCCTCCACCACCACCCTCTGTCTTCTACCTTTGAGCCAGTTCTGTATCCAAATGGCTAGTTCTCCCTGTATTCCGTAAGATCTAACCTTGCTAATCAGTCTCCCATGGGGAACTTTGTCAAACGCCTTACTGAAGTCCATGTAGATCACATCTACCGCTCTGCCCTCATCAATCCTCTTTGTTATTTCTTCAAAAAACTCAATCAAGTTTGTGAGACATGATTTCCCACGCACAAAGCCATGTTGACTATCCCTAATCAGTCCTTGCCTTTCCAAATACATGTACATCCTGTTCCTCCAACAACTTGCCCACCACTGACGTCAGACTCACTGGTCTATAGTTGCCTGGCTTGTCCTTACCACCCTTCTTAAACAGTGGCACCACGTTATCCAACCTCCAGTCTTCCGGCACCTCACCTGTGACTATCGATGATACAAATATCTCAGCAAGAGGCCCAGTAATCACTTCTCTAGCTTCCCACAGAATTCTAGGGTACACATAATCAGATCCTGGGGATTTATCCACTTTTATGTGTTTCAAGACATCCTGCACTTCCTTCTCTGTAATATGGACATTTTGCAAGGTGTCACCATCTATTTCCCTCCAGTCTATATCTTCCATTTCCTTTTCCACAGTAAATACTGATGCAAAATAGTCATTTAGTATCTCCCCCATTTTCTGCGGCTCCACACAAAGGCCGCCTTGCTGATCTTTGGGGGGCCCTATTCTCTCCCTCGTTACCTTTTTGTCCTTAATATATTTGTAAAAACCCTTTGGATTCTACTTCATTGTATTTGCCAAAGCTTTCTCATGCCTCCTTTTTGCCCTCCTGATTTCCCTCTTAGGTATACTCCTACTTCCTTTATACTCTTCTGAGGACCTTACATATGCTTCCTTCTTTTTCTTAACCAAACCCTCAATTTCTTTAGTCATCCAGCATTCCCTATACCTACCAACCTTTCCTTTCACCCTGATAGGAATATACTTTCTCTGGATTCTCGTTATCTCATTTCTGAAGGCTTCCCATTTTCCAGCCATCCCTTTACCTGCGAACATCTGCCCCCAATCAGCTTTCGAAAGTTCTTGCTTAATATCATCAAAATTGGCCTTTCTCCAATTTAGAAGTTCAACTTTTAGATGGTCTATCCTTTTCCATCACTCTTTTTAATCTAATAGAATTATGGTCGCTGGCCCCAAAGTGCTCCCTCACTGACACCTCTGTCACCTGCCCTGCCTTATTTCCCAAGAGTAGGTCAAGTTTTGCACCTTCTCTAGTAGGTACATCCACATATTGAATCAGAAAAGTTTCTTGTACACACTGAGCAAATTCCTCTCCATCCAAACCCTTAACAGTATGGCAGTCCCAGTTGATGTTTGGAAAGTTAAAATCCCCTACCATCACCACCCTTTTATTCTTACAGATATCTAAATTCTCCTTATAAGTTTGTTTCTCAATTTCTCTCTGACTATTCGGGGGTCTATAAGGTGATCATCCCTTTCTTATTTCTCAGTTTCACTCAAATACCTTCCCTGAATGTATTTCCAGGAATATCCTCCCTCAGCACAGCTGTAATGCTATCTCTTATCAAAAATGCCACTCCCCCTCCTCTCTTGCCTCCCTTTCTATCCTTCCTGTAGCATTTGTATCCTGGAACATTAAGCTGCCAGTCCTGTCCATCCCTGAGCCATGTTTCTGTAATTGCTATGATATCCCAGTCCCATGTTCCTAACCATGCCCTGAGTTCATCTGCCTTCCCTGTTAGGCCCCTTGCATTGAAATAAATGCAGTTTAGTTTATTAGTCCTACCTTGTCCCTGCCATGACTGTTTGACTCGCTTCTGTTCTCAACTGTACCAGTCTCCGAATGATCTCTCTCCTCATTATCTCCCTGGGTCCCACCCCCCCCACCTTACTAATTTAAATCCTCCCAAGCAGCTCGAGCAAATTTCCCTGCCAGTATATTAGTCCCCTTCCAATTTAGGTACAATCCATCCTTCTTGTACAGGTCACTTCTACCCCAAAAGAGATTCCAATGATCCATAAATGTGAATCCTTCTCCCATACACCAGCTCATCAGCCATGCATTCATCTGCTCTGCCCTCTCTAGCTCGTAGCACTGGGAGTAATCCAGATATTACTACTCTCGAGGACCTCCTTTTTAAATTCCTGTCTAACTCTATGTAACCTATCTTCAGAATTTCAACCTTTACCCTTCCTATGTCGGTTCCAATGTGGATAATTACCTTTTGCTGGCCCCTCTTCCCCCGTGAGGACACTCTGCACCCTCTCTGAGACATCCTTGATCCTGGCACCAGGGAGGCAACACACCATTCTGCTTTTTCACTGCTGGCCACAGAAACATCTGTCTGTGCATTGGATTAGAGAATCCCCTAACACAATTGATCTCTTGGAACCCGACTTACCCCTCGTTGCATTAGAGCCAGTCTCAATACCAGAAACTTGGCTGTTCGTGCTATGTTCCCCTGAGAATCCATCACCCCTACATTTTCAAAAACAGCTTACCTGTTTGAAATGGGTATAGCGACAAAAGACTCATGTACTAGCTGCCTACCTCTCTTACCTTTCCTGGAGTTAATCCATCTATGTGACTGTATCTGAGACATTCCCCCCTTCCGATAACTGCCATCCATCACATACTGTTGCTGTTGCAAATTCCTCATTGCTTCTAATTGTCTCTCCAACCGATCCATTCAATCTGATAAATTCTATTGGTTGCGAATCTTATGGCAGATATAATCCACAGTCACCCTCTAACTCTCTTTAAACTCCCACGTTTGACAAGAAGTGCATATCATTCTATTAAAAGCCATATTTGCTCCTTCACAATCTACAGACCCAGAAAATAACACCATCATATTCCTCTACAAACACTGCCCCCGGTTAAATTAATAGTTATGGCTTATATTTTAAGCTTAATCAAGAGACATATTTCCAAATACATATAATCAAGAAAGAACCCACTTTACACACTACTGCAGAATACTCTGTAGGCCACACTTAAAACAACAATTAACTTATCTGATTCTGTGCTATGAACTTTGCCCAATAATTCCTTCAAGGTCAGTTGTGAATTTCACTGTTTGTTAATTTTCCCAGATGCACTCCGATGTCCAGCGATACATGAATTCAAACAGCAAAGGCAGTGTCAGTTTCTCTCTCTCTCTCCTGCACTGACCTCATCATGTGCTTCCTTTGTCTGTTGTTCTCCCTTTTCAAACTGCTGTTGTTTTGACTTTTTTACAAAGTTCCAAAATAATGCAACAGCATATAAGACGATAAGACATAGGAGTGGAAGTAAGGCCATTCGGCCCATCGAGTCCACTCCGCCATTTAATCATGGCTGATGGGCATTTCAACTCCACTTACCCGCATTCTTCCCGTAGCCCTTAATTCCTTGTGACATCAAGAATTTATCAATCTCTGCCTTGAAGACATTTAACGTCCCAGCCTCCACTGCACTCTGCGGCAATGAATTCCACAGGCCCACCACTCTCTGGCTGAAGAAATGTCTCCGCATTTCTGTTCTGAATTGACCCCCTCTAATTTTAAGGCTGTGCCCACGGGTCCTAGTCTCCCCGCCTAACGGAAACAATTTCTTAGTGTCCACCCTTTCCAGGCCATGTATTATCTTGTAAGTTTCTATGAGATCTCCCCTTAATCTTCTAAACTCCAATGAGTACAATCTCAGGAACCTCAGCCGTTCCTCGTATGATAGGCCTACCATTCCAGGGATCATCCGTGTGAATCTCTGCTGGACACGCTCCAGTGCCAGTATGTCCCTCCTGAGATGTGGGCCCCAAAACTGGACACAGTACTCCAAATGGGGCCTAACCAGAGCTTTATAAAGTCTCAGTAGCACATCGCTGCTTTTATATTCCAACACTCTTTAGATAAATGACAAGATTGCATTCGCTTTCTTAATCACGGACTCAACCTGCATGTTGACCTTTAGAGAATCCTCGACTAGCACTCCCAGATCCCTTTGTACTTTGGCTTTATGAATTTTCTCACCGTTTAGAAAGTAGTTCATGCTTGTATTCTTTTTTTCCAAAGTGCAAGACCTTGCATTTGCTCACATTGAACTTCATCAGCCATTTCCTGGACCACTCTTCCAAACTGTCTAGACCCTTCTGCAGCCTCCCCACTTCCTCAGTACTACCTGTCTATCCACCTATCTTCGTATCATCGGCAAACTTCACTAGAATGCCCCCAGTCCCTTCATCCACATCATTAATATATAACGTGAACAGCTGTGGCCCCAACACTGAACCCTGTGGGACACCGCTTGTCACCGGCTGCCATTCCGAAAAAGAACCTCTTATACCAACTCTCTGCCTTCTGTCAGACAGCCAATCCTCAATCCATGCCAGCAGCTCATCTCAAACACCATGGGCCCTCACCTTGCTCAGCAGCCTCCCGTGTGGCACCTTATCAAAGGCCTTTTAGAAGTCTAGATAGACCACATCCACTGGGTTTCCCTGGTCTAACCTACTTGTCACCTCTTCAAAGACTTCTAACAGGTTTGTCAGGCACGACCTCCCCTTACTAAATCCATGTTGACTTGTTCTAATCCGACCCTGCTCTTCGAAGAATTTAGAAACCTCATCCTTAACGATGGATTCTAGAATTTTACCAACAACCAAGGTTAGGCTAATTGGCCTATAATTTTCCATCTTTTGTCTTGATCCTTTCTTGAACAATGGGGTTACAACAGCGGTCTTCCAATCATCCGGGACTTTTCCTGACTCCAGTGACTTTTGAAAGATCTCAACCACGCCTCCGCTATTTCCTCAGCCACCTCCCTCAGAACTCTAGGATGTAGCCCATCGGGGCCAGGAGATTTGTCAATTTTAAGACCTTTTAGCTTTTATAGCACTATCTCTTTTGTAATGGCAACCATACTCAAATCAGCCCCTGACTCCCTTTAATTGTTGGGATATTACTCATGTCTTCCACTGTGAAGACTGACGCAAAGTACTTATTAAGTTCTCCAGCTACTTCCTTACCTCCCATCACTAGCCTTCCAGCATCAGTTTGAAATGGCCCAATGTCTACTTTTGCCTGTCGTTTGTTTCTTATGTATTGAAAGAAACTTTTACTATCATTTCTAATATTACTGGCTAGCCTACCTTCATATTTGATCCTCTCCTTCCTTATTTCTCTCTCTGTTCGTTTTTGTAGCCGTCCCAATCTTCTGATTTCCCAGTGCTCTTGGCCACTTTATAGGATCTCTGTTTTTCTTTAATACATTTCCTGACTTCCTTTGTCAGCCATGGCTGTGTAATCCCTCCCCAGAAAATCTTTCTTTTCTTGGGGATGTGTCCTCAATTACACCCATAAACTCCTGCCATTTTTGTCCTACTGCCTTCCCTGCTAGGCTCTGCTTCCAGTCAATTTTCGCCAGTTCCTCTCTCATGCCCTCATAATTACCTTTATTTAACTGTAACACCATTACATCCGATTTTGCCTTCTCTCTTTCAAACTGCAGACTGAACTCTACCATATTATGATCACTGCTTCCTAAGTGTTCCCTTACTTTAAGATCTTTTATAAAGTCTGGTTCATTACATAGCACTAGTAATAAAACAGTAATTGCTGCTCCTGGAATTTGAGGAAATCACCTCCAGCACCTAAGATACCTCAAAAAAGGAGCAGCTGTTACAGCCAGAAATTTTTCCTGTCCTCCATCTTGGATTACCCAGAATCTTTTTTGAGTTCAATCCAACTCTTCTTCAGAATTGAAAACAAAACATCTCAGAGGTCACACTGGACTTGAAACATTAACTCTTTCTGTCTGTGAAGATGCTGCCAGACCTGAATTTCTACAGCGTTTTCTTTCTTTCTTTTCATGTTTCCTAGTTGTCAGTTGAAAAAGGTTGACAGAATAGATGATTTTATTGTGGGTTTGGAAATTTTATCAGCCATCGTTGGCCTGATTTTCATTGATTGGCAGTGTCTGTCAGCAGATAGGTTTATAATCTCAAAACATTTTGTTGTAGTGATACAATATATCTTTGTTGTGATCTGAAGCTTTCTTTAATGGATCAGCAACTCTCATATTTCTTCATGCAATTGTGCAATTACTCCCCCTTTATTAAAATGTAACCCAATGTTTCAAGTCTCTCCTCAACAATGCGTTTAAGAAGAAGCTAGAAATGTACATAGTACAGAAAGAAAGAGCAGATCTGTTATTGGGATCAATAAAGTAGGGTGAAAGAAAACTTGTGTAAGCGTGAACACCACAAAGATAAATTGGGTTTTGATAGCCTTAACTTCAAAGCAATGGGGAAAAGGCAGAAGAGAGGAACAAATGTAATAACGCTTTTAAAGAGCCAGGAGAGGTATCAAGTACCATATGGCTACTTGCAGTATTGGGCAATTCCATGTTCAATAGGAGAAAAGCTGGAAATCTTGAAAAAAGGAAGAAGGTAAAAGGACGAAGTCCCTTTTTAAAAAAAGTTATTAAAACCTAAAGCACTGACAGAAGTAAGACGTGTTAAATCAAATAATAGATTCCAGACTTCTATCTGATTAGCTATTAAATGCTGTTACTGATTGTCAGTGGATGACATTTTCCTTCGTCAGTTGTTGATTCTAATGTAACAACCCATGACTAGTAACATTGAATGGTGTAGGCTTTATCAGGATTATCTCTATGCTGTAAATAAAATCATCTTTGATTTTCTCAATTGCTAGATGTCTTTCATGTATTACAGAGATAACACTGTATGTATGGAATGATTTTACACTATCCTGAAGCAGAGCTAAGTATCCCATGTAAAAGGTTTCAGCCATGTGAAAGTTGCATGTTTTTCCTTAGCAATAAAGAAGAAAAGGATTTTTTAAAAAAACCATAAAAATCAATCAGTTGGCACTGGTTTCTTCCTCGATCTTCCCATCTATGCTGGGCCAGTATGTTATACAAGAAGCTTTTCTTGCATACTTGGCGATACACTAATTATTCTGTGTAAGCACCAATAATGAGCAATGGTTTTGTTCCATGTAAAACCATAATTTCTGCTAAAGAAATTATATTTGCATTTATATGAAAAGCTATTCAGAGCAACTCCTTTAAGTAGTGTGCTGAAAGCAGTCTTCATGTGCTAACAATTATTTCATTTCACAAGCTCATTTAAAGTGAAGGATTTTATCAGAAGGGAATGGGGCATTCCTAATAAGAGCATCCAGTGTCCAAACATATTCCTCGATCAAGCCTAACATTATACAGTGTCCAATGAAGCTACAAACTCAACCCGTTATGAGCAATGCAGTGGTAATGTCTATTGTTACAATGTGCAATAATTCCCCAAAGGAGGATTCCATATTCCCATTTTTTGCTCAACACCGGTTTCCTTAGATAAGCCTGCCTGGATACCACTTGACATGTGTCTGTCCCGGCCATAGATAAAAGGGTGCGAGACGGGCCAGACAGCAAGACTTTTAAAAAATCTCTTTTACAGCAAACAGCAAATCAACCAAAGTCTGTTTACAGAATGAATTTAAATAGTTTTGACAAATTGTGGTAAACAAAATGCACTGAACTGAGAACAAAATATAATGTGTAAAATCAATTCCAACCACCATAAATTATGTATACCAATTCAAACATTGATGGAACAGTCATCCAATTGCCTGCATTCTAGTGATGCCACTACATTCTGTCAACATTGTTAGATACTGGCTTAATTTCTGCCAAAATATCCCATTTCCGCCTCCAGTTGAGATGAGCAACTTCTTAAAAAAAATCAATTCTACTTTTCACACTAGCTATCTCACAGCTTGTATGACTAAAATTTTCACTTCGAAACTATCTTAATGATGTTAATATTAAATGAATGCACTTACTAAGGTGACTGATTTTGTGAAAAAAAATCTGGAGTAAACCTTATATTTTGGACATCGGAATTACAGTTACTCAAGAGAAAATAGTTAGTTGAAATATTTTTGCAAAAGCATTTGGAGTAATTTTTCGGAACTCATTGATATGATTGCATGAAATGATAAGTTTATACACGTGGTATCCACAATCCAGACTTCACAATCTCAATGGGCAAAAGACTGAAACTAAGAGTGTGAATTAACTTGTGGCAGGATATCAATTTCCACAAACTGAAGTTAGATATGAGTGTGGATATTCATGATTTGGAGATGCCGGTGTTGGACTGAAGTGTACAAAGTTAAAAATCACATGACACCAGGTTATAGTCCAACAGGTTTATTAGGAAGCACTTGCTTTCGGGGCGCTGCTCCTTCTAGTGACAACCACCTGATGAAGGAGCAGTGCTCCAAAAGCTAGTGCTTCCAAATAAAGCTGTTGGACTATAACCTGGTGTCGTGTGATTTTAACAGTATGGATACTACATTTTAATTTTGCATGTATGCCTTGTATGTCATGTTGTCACTTTTTTGTCACTTTTTCCATTAAACATTCCTTCATTCAGATTTATACTGGGCACCACAGGCACGATCTGTCATGGGGATTGTTTATTGTACTAATTGAATTCTGGTTTATTGGTCATAAAGCAGAATTGGTTGGAAATGATGTAGTTTTCTGTATCTTTAGGATGCAGAGAGATTTATTATGTATTGTTGGGTTTTATAGGGTTGTCAGGCTGGGGAGGGTCATTGTCCCCAGTCCGCATTTTTCAGGCTAAAAGATTGGTCAGGAGCCTGCTCAGAAGAAAACTGGCTACCCTGCAGCCAATATACATGCAATGGGGCATTGTCTGGCTCCAGGTGAGACTTCTGTCCTATCTGGGGAGGAAATCCTATCTGTAATCCAAACCGCACAAATTTGCACAAACTCAAAGAAGTCGTGGTCATTGAAGCCAGAATGAAGATAAGACCGAGAGGTATCAGCTGGGCCTAGCAGGCAGGGTTGAATAGGGAAATTGGGAGAAACCAAGGTTTTAAGAGGCGAGAGGCTGTTGTGGGATCGTGTTCAAATAACGGCTGGTGAGTGGCAAAAATAGCCTCTTTTATTCAGCAATCACAGCACAAGTTTGAGGCTGCAATAGAATCCCAAAATACAGTTCTTACAAGAGCCCCTTTATACTCAGGAATTACATATATTAAAATGCTATTACTATGGTGTTGTACTTTTCATCAATAGTGTACAGGGCATCCTCGCTTATCCGAACGAGATGGGTGGCATTATTTTGTTCGGATAATCGATTATTCGGTTAATTGATTCAATGCCTCTCCTCTGGGGCTTGGAGTTTTCTGTTAAGTCTGCTCCCCATTCAGGAGACTAGGCAGCAACACACTGCGCGTGTGCCCCCGTCCAACACCATCCTCACCCTTGCCCCTGCAACCACATCCAACACTGCCCCCCGCTCACCCCCAACCCCATGCAACACTGCCCCAACTCCTGCCTGCAACCCCCAACCCTGTCCAACACCGCACCCCGCCTGTCTCCAACCCCATCCAACACCGCATCCTGCCCATCCCCAAACCCATCCAATGCTGCCCCCAAACCCGCCCAACACTGCCCCTCTCCCCCCCCCCCCACCTCCCCCCATCTGCCCACCCCGCCCACCCCACGTGCATCCCCCTCATTCGCCCTGCCCCCTCTTCAGGGCAGCTAGACTGAACAACAACAAGACTGCTGCTTCTGCTGCCTTTTTGGGGGTGGGGTGGTGACACACGTACGCACTAAGTTTGACTACAACTATTTGTTAGGTTCCACTTTTGACCTGTACAGGACAATGTTGGAGAGATTCTCTTGGGAAGGGGGGTTTCGGGCACACTTCTGTGTAGAACTCCAAGGAAAGTGTGGAGGGAGAGGTCAGTCATTTGGAGATGGTGCCTGGGCTCCCCTCAGTCCAGGACTGTTCTCGCCAGTACTTAAGTAAGCCGAGTTCACTTTTAATCAGTGTAAACAAAAAACCCGATCAGTGTTGGAAACACGTTTTCAATGTAATGTTTCTATCGGGACCTCGAGATCTCCTTTGGATAATCCAATATTCGGATAATCAAGGTTCCTCTGTACAAAGGCTTGAGGGCCTGCTTTTCTGGGAAACACGAGATGGGTTAAAACATGTGCCAAGTGATGTTACTTCTGATGGGATTCAGGGAGTCTGTCGAGTTTGCTTGCATAATTAAGAAAGGGTTCGTCTTTTTGTCTTTTAAATTAGTAATGTTAGTAAAAGTACTACGCCTAAATGCTCTTAATAGGTTAGAAATTATATCTGTACTTAATAAAAGAATAAAAGATATTAAACTGATTATTGCAGCTGGATTGTGAGATTTATTTACTATTTGTCAGTATGAGTTTCATTCATTCATGCAATTTCATGGAAGCGCTGTTTTGTTAGTTAGTTTCTTAAAGGGATAATGGCCCAATTAAAAGGTATTTAACAGGTAATTACTAATTGGGGGATGTATTCAGGACCACAAGATGGTTGGTAAAGGCTGATTAATATTATAATGTTTCATGGAGACTTGATGGGGATGGTATTGTTCTGTATGTCACACTTATTCAGAGGTAAACACTGTTTATACCGGGGCTCTTAAGGTGTGAAAATGCACTAATGAGTTTGAAAGGGTTGTTTTGATTGGAAAGTGTTTTTTAAAAAATTTGGATAGTAAAATATACTGCAGCATTGCAGTTTAATGAATGATAAATGAAACTGTGTTCTACTAAATAATGGGTGAGTAAAGAGTTATGAATAAATGAGCAAGAACCCGGTATTAATGAATATAGTGAGCTGGTGAGTGAGTTAATAAAGATACCGTATAACACAATATCTCTCAGTGTGGGGTGTTAAAAAAAGATGAACGGCAATGAGGGTCGGTGGTTTAGAAGAGGATATATAATGTGTATGGTGGGAAATGATGACGGCTACAACATGCAATAATCCCCCAAATGAGGACCCCATGCCCCCATTTCTTGCTCAACTTCAGCTGGCCTGGTTAAGTTTGCCTGGTTAAGCCTGCCTGGATACACTTGACATGTCCTGCCCTGGCCATGATTCCATTAGAATCCCTACAAATGTAGAAGCAGACTATTCAACCCATCAAATCCACACCAATCCTCTGAATAGCATCCCACCCAGACCCAGCCTCCTACCCTATAAAATCCAACCTCATGCAATAATGAGTTCCATATTCTGTTTAGCTAAAGATATTTCTCCTAAACTTCTATTGAATTCATAAGTGTCTGTCTCATATTTATGGTTCCTACTGTTTTATAAATTCACACTTGTGGAAGCAACCTGTGAAAGAAGTGTTTATATCATGCTTTACTTGACTGCTGAATGACTCAGATTGCTTTACAGCCAATGAAATGCATTTTTGAAGTGTCTCCATGATTGTAATGTAAAAAATGCAGCAACCAATTTGCACACAGGGCAGGAAGATTATGATTTATTCATATATGTGATCTACTCTGATGTTTCTGGCAATAAAGAATCACTTTCTCTCAAAAACGTATAGAATAAAAAAGAATATAACTCAAACATGAGATATCATTCAAACTTGCCCAAAAATGAAGAACATTCTGCTAATATGGGCTATCAATGCTGCTTTTTTATTTTTGAAGTAGTTGTCCAATTTCTCCTAAGTATTATTCAATACAGTCTTCAATGACACTTTCTTGAAAGTACAGTTTAGACTAGTTATGCAAAGAATAAATTTATTATAAATAATATGATGTTTTAAAATAATGTTTTTGTGTTCAGAGAAACTCCAACCAGGCTGAGTTATTTCAGAGTGTTTGGGTTTATGTACCTCTTTAATTCTATGATCTGATTAATTCTGATAAACTAGAGCAAAATATAATTTTAATACCCTTTTATTGGCACCATATCACATTTGGGTAATTAATCTTTATGATTCAGTCCTGCAGTTTCAGTTTTTATTTGAAGCCCTTAAGTTTACTGATTTGTTCCCACTATTCTCAATAAAAGCTATGAGAGCCCACTCAATTAGATTTCAGTGTTACAGCTCACTTACAGATACCAGTTACTTGCAATTATTTTCACTTTTTTTGACTTCAGATAAGCTTCGTCTTAAATTGATTCCTTGTAGATGCATAAAGCTGTTCATCATATTATCTCTGCCCATAAAATAATGGCATGTTCTTATATTCAGAGATGCGCAAACAGGTGAACAGCGCAGAGTTAAAGAACCAACGATTAAAGGAGGTGTTCCAAAAGAAGATTCAGGAATTCCGAGCTGTCTGCTACACCCTGACAGGTTATAAGATTGATGTCACTACTGAGAACCAGTATAAGCTATCGTCAATGTACGCGGAACATCAAGATGATTGCCTAATGTTCAAGGTAAGAGCATAATGGAGGAGGGGGAACATAACTTTGGCAGAAATGAAGAGAATGTTATTTGAAGTGACCGTTGTTCATTATTTCTGGCTGAGTTTAACTGTGTTTACTGCCAGATACTGGATTTAATTTTTCATGGGATTCTTTATTTAAGCATCTCACTGTATTGATTTTAGTTGCTCTGTGACATTCAGTGGCATAATTTAGTACCACAGCTTCTAGTTTTTTTTTGACTAGTTGTACTCTAAAGATTGCATTTCATTCTAAACCACCATTCGTGTTCAAGGTGAGCTTCTTAGAATCTGGCTGTGTAGCTCATTGAGTTAATTTTGGACTTCATTTGCCATCAGTCATTTCCCAGAGTCACTGAGGACTTTTAATCTTTTAATGCTTGATTATTGTATATTGTCTGTCTTGTAATATTTTGCTTAAGGGGGAATATGTCTGAGAAGAATTAGTACTTATCCATGATATGGAACCTAGTTTGGAGGATAAAGCTGAAACCTTGCAGAGTGCTGAAGCACATGGATAAGAGTTATTAACATCATGCAAGAATGTTTGTTTGCAAATGCAACACTTTGTCACAAATAAAACAAATTTCATTTGCTGTGTACAGCTCACATGTTTTGAATGAAGAGTAGTCTTATGGTTCAGTGAAGACCATGAACCATAGCATTGTGCCATATTGTCAAAGGAATGTGGTTTAAAGGTAAAATGTCTGACCAAAATTAAAGTAATGAAATCAAGATGTGAATGCTTAGCATCTGGAATGCACATCCTCAGAATATGGTGAAGGCAAGATCAATCAAGGCATTTTTAAAAAATTGAATTATTATCTGAAAAGAAGCATGTGCAGGACATCAGTAGAAGACGGGGAATTGCTACTTCAGAGAACCAGCTCAGACACAGTGGACTAAATGATTCCCTTCTCTGTTATAACCTTGTCATGATTCTGAGAAAAAAATAATTAGTGGATTTAAACCTTACTAGTTTCTTAGTTGGACAAGTTACTTTGATCATAGGTCACGGAGTACCACAAATCCTTTTCTAACTCTGAGGATCTGGGATGAGCATATATGAACATTTCTTCATGACTTTCTGAAATTGACTATTGGAATTGCATTTCAGCTGGGAAAGGAATTGAGCTTGATTTCCCTAGCTCCATTAGATGAGAGTGATGGAACTGACTTGTTCTGTTTAACAGGACAACTAAAAACCAATTAACCTGACACAAGATCTCCCAGTCAATGGCAATGCTGACGATGTTGCTACTAGTTGCAAAAACAGTTACAGACTTAGCTTTTTCAGTCCTAGCAAGTAAACGATATACAGCTTGACATCCATGGGGTAAAAACAATGACTGCAGATGCTGGAAACCAGATTCTGGATTAGTGGTGCTGGGGTGCATGGGCAAAGTAGAGCAGTGCAGAGATCCCAGCAACAACTTTACAATATAGCTCTTGTATTCGGTTAAGTGTTTAAGGATCTTGAAGAGCCTCAGTGGAATGAGTGTGCAACCAACAAGAATGTAGTGGACAGATCAGGAGTGTGATTGGGAGTCAGTTGGGTGATGGATTGAGTATTGCTGCTAATCAGAATTTCACAAGAAATTAACAGAACAGCAATTCTGGGGCTGGCATCTGGGTCAGTAGCGCAAACCTTGCCCAAGCCTTATTTGCATTGTGTCCCTGGTAGCACAAATCAGCTCATTGAAGTTTAAACTTTGTAGGCAAATGCTCCATGTGTGTAGGTCAGTTATTTGATGATTATCACTTAGCATTGAAAGATCCAACCAAGCAGATGGAGCTTGTTCATTATCTGTACAACAACCCAAGGAATAGTTAGCATATAAAGAAAGGATTGTGGTAAAAACAATGACTGCAGATGCTGGAAACCAGATTCTGGATTAGTGGTGCTGGAAGAGCACAGCAGTTCAGGCAGCATCCAAGGAGCAGCGAAATCGACGTTTCGGGCAAAAGCCCTTCATTAGGAATAAAGGCAGTGAGCCTGAAGCATGGAGAGATAAGCTAAAGGAGGGTGGGGGTGGGGAGAAAGTAGCATAGAGTACAATGGGTGAGTGGGGGAGGGGATGAAGGTGATCGGTCAGGGAGGAGAGGGTGGAGTGGATAGGTGGAAAAGGAGATAGGCAGGTAGGACAATTCTAGACAAGTCATGGGGACAATGCTGAGCTGGAAGTTTGGAACTAGGGTGAGGTGGGGAAAGGGGAAATGAGGAACCTGGGAGTTGCAGTGGGAGAGGGACTCCCTGAGATTAACCCTACTGCAAATCCTCTTGCAAGGATGCCTGCCTTGAAGAAGCTTTCCTCCTCTCTCTACAAGAATCTCAGGGAGTCCCTCTTCCACTGCAACTCCCAGGTTCCTCATTTCCCCTTCCCCCACCTCACCCTCGTTCCAAAACTCCAGCTCAGCACTGTCCCCATGACATGTCCGGAATTGTCCTACCTGCCTAACTCCTTTTCCACCTATCCATTCCACCCTCTCCTCTCTGACCTATCACCTTCATCCCCTCCCCCACTCAACCCATTGTACTCTATGCTACTTTCTCCCCATCCCCACCCTCCTCTAGCTTATCTCTCCACGCTTCAGGCTCACTGCCTTTATTCCTGATGAAGGGCTTTTGCCTGAAATGTCGATTTTGCTGCTCCTTGGATGCTGCCTGAACTGCTGTGCTCTTCCAGCGCCACTAATCCAGAAAGAAAGGATTGTGTCTAACTACTCCCAATCATTTTAAGCAAGTGCATTCCTAAGTGAATTCTAGAAAATCATACAATCTCATCTCACTTTCTCTAATGCTGTTTTGAAGTCATTAGAAAACACCATTGATTGCATACAAAGTTGTAGGCATGGAGGGTACATTTTGAGTCATGAAGAACAAAGTGGTTAAAATTAAAAATCTGAAACGAGCAAGGGAGTTAATTTAAGAAGGAAAATCAGGAAATACAAAACGACTCCAAGCTAGGTATGTTTGTTCAGAGCATGGAAAGTGAAATTTATTCAGTTCAAATGTAAAGCACTACATGTTGGAAGAAAGTATTAATGATGCATACTCCTTTAATGTTTTCCAAAACAACAAAGACTATGCCTAATTGCATTTCCTCGCTGTGCTACTGGGGCCAATTTGATTGCTTAACTCTGGTGTTATGATTTTCATTTTCCTTTCATATTTAAGTATGTGTAGAGTAGCTGGTAACAACCAGCTATACATATACCATATGCATACCATTCACATGTCATTAGTAAAGAGCTGAGGACCCATTGCACTGTGCAAATAAGTATCTCTTGTACTTGACTGTCTCATGTTTAACTAAACAGGTATTGTAACAAACTCTTGACAACACTGTGTCGTCTCAGAAGTGCCATTTGTTGTTCATTGTGCATCTATTTCCCTTGATGCTTTGAAGTTAACTTTTTTACCATCCCTCCTCCTCTCAAAATTTTCAAGCTGTTTTATTCCAATGTGAAGTTTGTAACTTGGTGTGTAACAGACCAATTATTGCACCTAAGTCAGAAGGAGCGTCTCCATTGGGAGACATTTAATGAGCTCTGCAACCAATTTAAATCCAGTGTCTCTTAGAGCTCTGCTAATTAGATTGCACTGTTAAAGAGTTTTATCTTTTTATCCAGATTGATGTAATTTTGGCAACTTTTCTTTTTGTAGTGTAATAGAGTGAGTCGAGTAATAAGCACATGTTGAGCTCTGTGTGCTTTTGAATTTTCATATTGGATTAAAATGAATTCTGTAATTGCTCAGATGATTTCTCAACCTGTGATGGGAATGATGTCACCGTGCACCAGCTTTTGGCTAGATTTTTCTTTCTGGAAGATTCTTGAGTATAACTGAAAAATCATTATAAATGAGCATCTGAGGCATTCAAAAGTTGAATTGTATGGTTTGATTTTGATTATTTCAGTTGATGATTATGTGTTTAAAGAAAACTTTAAGTCAGACGACAAAATGAAGAGTGAAATTAGCATATACAGTACTGGGAAAACTCAGTTGTGGATGTCTGTTAGATATTCATAAACATGGTTCTGGGGTTTGCAACTATCCCAGTACTGGATTAACAGATGAAGTTAAACAGAATAAAGGTTAGCTTAGATTTTGCTGGCCAAGATCTATAACCTTTTCTTGTGAGAGCTGATTAGAATTTCCTTAAAATAAATGAAGTGGAACTAACATTGTTTGGATTTTTGCACCTTGTCTAATGCTGTAAAAATATCTTCACCTAAGCAGCCCAATGGCCCACTTTTAAACCTAGTTTATCAACAATGCAAAGTAATTACTGAAATTGTGCCATTATTATCAGGTAATTAGTAATGATTAATATGGAATTATACAAGAAAAGTATCCTAACCTAGTGTTGTCAGAATTGGGAACTCACTGTGTCTTGGGGTAGTTAAGGTAAATAACATTGTTAATTTTACAAGAAATAAGATAAAGTGAGAAAGGCTATATTTATAAGGTAAGTGAAGTGAAGTTAATTCTGTGCAATTCTATCTTTGTCCAAACTAAGTTCAACAAAATGTATGGGACGGTAATCTAACTGTATCCGAGACACTCAAAATGTGGACTGACATACATGCATTTGGTGGGGCTGTCCACTTCTACAAAGTAAATAGCTGTGCTTGAACTCTGATCAGAATGGCCTTGAAGTAAGATTGTATTACCCCCTACTCGAGTTCTATATAGCATCCTACCATCAAGAAGCCTTAGTGCTACATCAGCTAAATTTCTCAGCGTTTGAAATGATAAGGAGTGGGCCTTGCCATGACTGGCTATAGGTACATGAAAAGGACTGAGGCTGCCCCATCCAGGACCTGCAGAAACAAAGGACCTGCATTTATATTGCATCATTCATGATCATCAGACATCCGAAAGCACTTTACATCTAATGACATACTTTTGGGAAATGCAACTTCTGATTTGCACACAGCAAACTAAAATCAATTACTTATCTATCTTCTACTTGAATACATCTATACTGTTCACCTTAAATATTTCAGCTAGTAGCATCTTCCACATTGTAGCTACTCTGGCCTTCTGGACAAAGACATTTCATCTGAATTAAATCTTGCGGTGATAGCAATTGTTGTAGATGTCTAAAATGCCACAGTAACCACATTTTAGAAAGTGCTTTATTCCACGTAAAGCACTGTGGATATTATGGAACTGTTGTGGTGTCAAATAATTGCATTTCTTTCTCATTACCTTGGCTAAAATGATGCATTAATCTGGGTCATGACCCTTTTACGATGTGAGAGAGTACTCGTGTAAAGTTTCTATTGGGAGGTTTAATGTGTTAGAAATTCTCAATAATTGATAGACTTAAGATAAAATTTCATTAGATAAAGGCAACAGCTTCATGGTATATTGTTTCTGCTCCTTTCTCCTGTGTTCTTATAGATCATCCCTATCTAAAAATAACTTTTTTGTTGGCAGTAATTATATTTCTTACCCCTTCATTTCTGGCCTTTTGGGCTTTTTGGTTTTCAGTGCCTTCAGCTGCCTAGGTGTTTACCTCTGAATAGCTGTCCCTGACCCTCCCTGCCTCACTTCCTTTCACCCTTTATTTCAGGCAGATCTTAAAACCTAAAAAAACTGCAGATGCTGTAAACCAGAAACAAAACCAGAAATTGCTGGAAAAGCTGAGCAGGTCTGGCAGCATCTGTGGAGAGAAATCAGAGTTAATGTTTCAGGTCAAGTGACCTGAACTGAGGTATGAGGAATGGTCACTTGACCTGAAATCTTAAATCTGATTTCACTCCACAGATGCTGCCAGACCAGCTGAGCTTTTCCAATAATTTCTGGCTTTGTTTAAGAATTTAAGACCTACTTTATTAACAAGGATTTTTGTCACGATGCTAATATGATGTGGTTCTCATCAACGTTTGGCTGGTTACACTTGTATGAAAAATATTCGAATATTTACTACCGGAAAGTCACATTTTTCCAATGCATGATGTTCTATAGTCGGCGGTTACGTAGAAATGTGAAAACAGGTTGTGTACGAGACTCTTCCTTTCTTTCTATTATGTATGACATAGTAGCTCTGCTTGCTAATAAACACAGCGAATGCTGGAGGAACTCAGCAGGTCTCTGGCAGCAACTGTGGAGAGTCATAGAGATGTACAGCACGGAAAAAGACTCTTCAGTCCAAGTCGACCAGATATCCCAACCCAATCTAGTTTCACCCGCCAACACCTGGCCCATATCCCTCCAAACCCTTCCTATTTATATACCCATCCAAATGCCTTTTAAATATTACAATTGTACTAGCCTCCACCACTTCCCCTGGTAGCTCATTCCATACACGCAGCACCTTCTGTGTGAAAATGTTGCCCCTTAAGTCCCTTTTATATCTTTCCCCTCTTACCCTAAACCTATGCCCTCTAGTTCTGAACTCCCCCACCTCAGGGAAAAGACTTTGTCTATATATCTGACCCATGCCCCTCATGATTTTGAAAACCTCTATAAGATCACCCTTCAGCCTCCGATGCTCCAGGGAAAAGAGCCCCAGCCTGTTCAACCTCTCCTTATAGCTCAAATCCTCCAACCCTGGCATAAGGACAAAAGGGGTATCTAGGAAGATCAGCAAGGCGGCCTTTTTGTGGAGTGCAGAAAATTTGGTAGATACTAAATGAGTATTTTGCATCAGTATTTACTGTGAAAAAGGACATGGAAGATATAGAATGTAGGGAGATAGATGGTGACATCTTGAAAAATGTCCATATTAGAGAGGAGGAACTGCTAGATGTCTTGACACGCATAAAAGTGGGTAAATCCCCAGGACATGATCAGGTGTACCCTAAAACTTTGTGGGAAGCTAGGGACGTGATTGCTGAACCTCTAACTGAAATATTTGTATCATTGATAGTCACAGGTGAGGTGTCGGAAGACTGGAGGTTGGCTGACGTGGTACCACTGTTTAAGAAAGGTGATAGGGACAAGCCAGGGAACTATAGACCAGTGAGCCTGACATTCAGTGATGGGCAAGTTGTTGGAGGGAATCCTGAGGGATAGGATGTACATGTACTTGGAAAGGCAACGTCTGATTAGAGGTCATCAACATGGCTTTGTGTGTGGGAAAACATGTCTCACAAACCTGATTGAGTTTTTTGAAGAAGGAACAGAGAGAATTGTTGAGGGCAGAGGTAGATGTGATCTATATGAACTTCAGTAAGGCATTTGAAAAGGTTCCCCATGGGAGACTGGTTAACAAGGTTAGATCTCACGGAATACAGGGAGAACTATCCATTTGGATACAGAACTGGCTCAAAGGTAGAAGACAGAGGGTGGTGGTGGAGGGTTGTTTTTCAAACTGGAGGCCTGTGACCAGTGGAGTGCCACAAGGATCGATGCTGGGTCTACTACTTTTCATCATTTATATAAATGATTTGTATGTGAGCATAAGACGTATAGTTAACGATTTGCAGATGACACCAAAATTGGAGGTGTAGTGGACAGCGAAGAAGGTTACCTCAGATTACAACAGGATCTTGGTCAGATGGGCCAATGGGCTGAGAAGTGGCAGATGAATTTTAATTCAGATAAATGTGAGGTGCTGCATTTTGGGAAAGCAAATCTTAGCAGGACTTATACACTTAATGGTAAGATCCTTGGGAGTGTTGCTGAACAAAGAGACCTTGGAATGCAGGTTCATAGCTCCTTGAAAGTGGAGTCGCAGGTAGATAAGATAGTGAAGAAGACGTTTGGTATGCTTTCCTTTATTGGTCAGAGTATTGAATACAGGAGTTGGGAGGTCATGTTGCAGCTGTACAGGACATTGGTTAAGCCACTGTTGAAATATAGCATGCAATTCTGGTCTCCTATCGGAAAGAGAAAAAGAGTTAACATTTTGAGTTTGGTATAACTGCTTCAGAACTGAAGAAGTTTGTTTCCGATTTCCAACATCCACAGTATTTTGCCTTTATTATAACTCTCCTCACTGCTTCCCTAAGACTAATTTAGACCAGGAAATTGACTGTCTAAGATATGAATGTAATTTTCAGTTTCTTCAGAAGGCCTCATTAAAAAAAACGAATAAGTTCAAAGTGCAGAGAATCACACAATCATTGATCGGGTGGGAAAGCCCAAAAATAAAAGGAAGAAATGTGTGGAAAGCATTAATGGAGAGCAGAGCTCTAGGTTTGTTTTTGCACTGGAAGGGATCTTAGCAGTGCACAGAGAGGAACAGGAACTGAAAGACGATCAAGTGTTGGGAATATGAATTTAGAGGATTTGGAGAAATGAATTGTGTCATACTCCAAGGCACAGGTTAATGAAACTGCAATAAACCATCCTCTTTTTGTCAAATTTCTTTAAAATATCAATGTTTTAAAATGGTCTCATGGAGATGAAATTACAACAAGGCGCATAAGACACCAATCATAATATCATAGTGATATATTGAACGTATCGTCTGATACTTAATCTTTTGTCTTTACAAATACATTATATCAGTGAACAGTTTATTCAGTTTTGTTTTTATTCATTGCTAGATAAATGATTTCTTATATTCCCTTTTCTTGACCTGTACTTTTAACCATATGTTTTACACAGGTTTACTTCCTTCAGTGAAATGAATGTTACAATTGATCATTGTTCTGCATTTTATTCATGTCTGTTTTATAGTGCCATTTCTAAGTACATCAATAAGTTTGGTGAGTCTAATCCTCGGTCCACAAAATATAATGACATCTCCTTGTTCCCACTTGAGTATCAACTGAAAACCATTCAGTTGAATTGAATTCATCTGTACAGATCTGAAGCTGCATCCAATTTAACTTCAGTTTTCAAAGACAGACCTTGTTAGAAAAGAAGCCTAAAAATAGCTCAATTCTGAAAGGATCTTATTGTCATGTCACAGCATTCTGCAGCAGAAGCTGTCGCTGCCAATTTACATCTACAGAAATGATTGCAAAAGCTTCAAAATAATTCAGAGGAGATGAGATCAAGGAATACAACACACGGCATATTTCTTTATCAGTGGTTACCTTTTAAATAAAATGCATAGGTTTCTACTAACATTGTGAAACCTGAATGACTTAGGATCATGAAAATTTGTAAAACAACAGCAGGCTATTTTGGTTTGTCAAGTTTGTACATATTTTCTTTAACTGTAATTAACCTCTGAATCTAATCTCAGAAGCATAGAAAATAGTAGCAGGAATAGGCCATTTGGCCATTCAGGCCTGGCCCACCATTTGGTATGATCATGGCTGATTATCCAATTCCTGTTCCCACTTCCTCCTCATACCCTTTAGCCATAAGAACTGTATCTAACTCCTGGAAAACATTCACTGTATTGTTTTCAGGTCAGCTGTATTGTTATGGCAAATAATTCCATAGGCTCTCTGAGTGAAGTAATTTCTCCTCATCTCAGTCCTGAATGGTCTACCCCATATCCATAGCTTGTGACTCCTGATTCTGGACTCCCTGGTATTTGGGAACATGCTTCTTACATGTAGCCAGTCTGAACTTGTTAGAATTTTATAAAGTTCTATGAGATCCCTTCTCTCAAGTGTCTAAACTCCAGTGAATATAGTCCGAATCAATCACATCTCTTTTCATATGTCAGTCCTGCCATCCCAAGAATCAGTCTGGTAAAGCTTTGTTGCGCTCCCAATATAGCCAGAATATCCTTCCTGAGATAAGAAAACCAAAACTGCATATAATACTCTAGGTATTGTCTCGCCAAGGCCCTATACAATTGCAACAAGATATCCCTGCTCCTGTGCTCAAATCCTCTTGTTCTGCAGGCTAACATGCCATTTGCCTTCTTCACCACCTGCTGCACCTGGTACAAGGATGCTCAGGCCTCATTGCACCTGATGTTGACCCAATCTATTACCATTTGGATAACAATCTACTTTTCTGTTTTTGCTACCAATGTGGATAACCCCACATTTATCCTCATGCATTTCCCCATTCACTCAATTTATCCAAATTACACTAAAGCATCTCAGCATCCTTCTCACAGCTCACCCTCTCACCCAGTGTTGTGTTGTCTGAAAAATTGGAGATAGTATAATTAATTTCAAGTTAAATCATTAACATATATCGTGAATGGTTGAGATCCAAGTATGGTTCCTTTCGTACCCAACTAGTCACTGGCTGCCACTTAGAAAATAACCCATTTATTGGTTTCTTGTCTGCCAACCTGTTCTCTATCCATGTTAGTCCACTACCCCCAATCCCATGTAACTTGGATGTTACATGCTAATTTCTTATATGGGATTTTATTGAAAGCCTTCTGAAAGTTCAAATACACAGCAACCCCTATTACTCCCCCTTATCAACTCTATTAATAACAGCCTGAAAGAATTCCAGTAGGTTTTTCAATCACGATTTCCCTTTCATAAATCTGTGCTGACTGATCCTGTCACTATTTTCCAATTGCTCTGCCATTTAATCTTTTATAATGCATTCTAGCATTTTCCTACTACTAATGTTAGGCTAATCAGCCTATAATTCCTTGTTTTCACCCTCTCTCCTTTTTTAAATAATGGGTTTACATTAGCTACCCTCAAATCCATAGGAACTGTTCCAGTAACTGTAGAAGCTTGAAAGATGAGCACTAATGCATCCAATATTACTAGGGTCACTTCCTTAAGTACTCTGAGTTATTGACTTATTTGCCAATGTCCTTTTGTATTATCTGAAAGTTGATGAGAAAAATTAAATAATAATTTACAAAGGGTCATTGGACATATATTCTGGATTAGTGGTGCTGGAAGAGCACAGCAGTTCAGGCAGCATCCAACGAGCAGCGAAATTGACGTTTCAGGCAAGAGCCATTTATTCCTGATGAAGGGCTCTTGCCCGAAACGTCGATTTCGCTGCTCGTTGGATGCTGCCTGAACTGCTGTGCTCTTCCAGCACCACTAATCCAGAATTTGGTTTCCAGCATCTGCAGTTATTGTTTTTACCTCATTGGACATATACTTGAGGGAGTAAAGAAAAATGCAGTTATGGGGAGACAGCAGGGAAGTGGAATGGCACATACATAACAAACTGAATGATCTCCTTTGTTGAAAGATTCTATGATTATTCTATAAAGTGTGACTTATTTTTTTGAAGGGGAATATGTTAAAAAGGATACATACATTAATTGTGGTTGCCATTAGTCTCCAGCTTGTTGCTATGAAGCATCTCACCTCATCACCAAAGTTCTCTGATGTTGACAGTCATGCAGAGCTCATTTCCAAAGATTTTGCATGGCAGGCTTGGGAATGGACAGCTCTCCTAAAAGTGCCTGATTGGGAAATAGGAGACTCCAGCATCTCCTGTACAAGGGATGAGAAAATGAACTGAAACAAACATAGAGAATGCTGGAGAAACTCAGCAGGTGTGGCAGCATTTGAGGAGAGAAAACAGTTAACATTTATATCTGGTATGACTCTTCTTCAGAATTGAAACGTGTAGGAAAATAGAGCATAGAGATCTGCAGCATGAAAACAGACCCTTCGGTCCAACTCGTCCATGCTGACCACATATCCTAAACTGATCTAATCCTATTTGCTAGCGTTTGGCCCATATCCCTCTAAACCTTTCCTATTCATATACACATCCAGATGTCTTTTAAATGTTGTAATTGTACCACCCTTTACCATTTCCTCTGGCAGCTCATTCTGTACACACACCATGTTCTGTGTGAAGAAATTGTCCATCAGGTATCTTTTAAATCTTTCCCCTCTCACCTTAAGCCTATGCCGTTTGGATTCCCCTACCCTGGAAAAAAACAGCTTGGCTATTTACCCTATCCATGCCCCTTATGATTTTATAAACTTTATAAGGTCATCCCTCATCCTCTGACTCTCCATGGAAATATCGCCAGCCTATTCAGCCTCTCCCTAAAGTCCAATTTCAGCAACATTGTTGTAAAATGCTTTCTGAACCCTTTCAAACTTAACAGCATCTTTCCTATAACAGGGAGACCAGAATTGAACACAGTATTCTAAAAGTGGCCTTACCAATGTCTTGTACAGCTACAACATGATCTCCCAACCCCTTTGCTCAATGTATTGACCAGTGAAGGCAAGTGTCCAAATGCCTTTTTCACCATTCTGTCTACTTGTGTCTCCGCTTACAGGAAACTATGCACCTGCACCCCTCAGCCCCTTTGTTCAACAACACTCCCCAGCATCCTGCCCCTAACTGTGTAAGTCCTGCCCTAGTTTGCTTTACCAAAATGCAGCACCTCATATTTATCTAAATTAAACTCTACCCACCAAGCCTTGGCCCATTGGCATATCTGATCAAGGTCCCATTGTACTCTGAGATAACATTCTTCATTGTCCACTACACCACCAATTTGATGTAGTCTGCAAACTTACTAACTTTACCTCCTATATTCACATACAAATCATTTATCTAAATGATCAAAAGCAGTGGACCCAGCACCGACCCTTGCGGCACACTGCTGATAACAGGCCTCCAATCTGAAAATCAACTCTACATCACCACCTTCTGTCTCCTCCCTTCAAGACAATTTTGTGTCCGAATGGCTAGCTCCCTCTGGAATCCATGTGGTCTGATCTTGCTAGCTAGTGTACCATGCAGAACCTGGTCGAACACCTTGCTGAAGTCCATATTGTTAAAAAAAATCACACAGCACCAGTTTAAAGTCCAACAAGTTTCTTGGGAAATACAAGCTTTCGGAGTGCTGCTCCTTTGTCAAACAGCTAGTGGAGTAGGATCATAGGACACAGAATTTGTAGCAAAAGATCACACTGTCATATACTGATGCAATATATTGAACGAACCTCGATTACTGTTAGATTTTTCATCTTTTAAAATGGGCTGCAGGTTTCGATTCATTAATATGTAAATCCCAGAACTTCTATTAAGTCACATTCTCGAGATAACTTAAGCTTTTAGAATAGAAAGTGACATCTCAGCTCAGACAATGCATTAAAGGTGTGAGGTTAGAGTCTGTATGTATTCCAATCGTGAGTCAGACTGCTTCTATTTTCAAAGTAGGAATTAATAAAATGTCACATGGATTATAAAAAATATTGACTGCTTACAGTTATGTGCTTTTTGAAAAAAATAGAATGTATTTGCAAATACAATTCTGCAAATGCAAATTCACCACATAGACTTATATGTGTGTGGGAGAGAGCATGAGTGTGTGTGTGCTTGATAGAGTGTGTGTGTGTATACGCGCGTGCCTGGGAGAGGGTCTGTGTGAGTATGTAAGAGTATTTGTGTATGTGTGCGAGTGTGTATAATATACTGAGGTCCCCTGTAGTGTGACATATGTCCTGGTTGAAGCTATCTCATGGGTACTAAACTTGGCTATCAGCCTCTCCTTGGTCACTCGGCATTGTTGCGTATCCCAAAGTCCACCTTGGAGGACAGTCAACTGAAGATCTGAGGCCGAATGTCCCTGACTGCTGAAGTGTGTTCTCACTACGCTATACACTCACGCGCACACACACACACTCTTACATACTGTCACACTCGCACAGACCTCCTCTCACACATGCTGTCTCTCAGGCACACACACATGCACACCCTTTCCCAGGCATATACTCCATCACACTCATGCATGCACACTATTAAGCACGCGCACACACTCACAGTATCTCCAAAATACTCTCTCTCTCTCTCTCTTTCTCTCTGTCCCTCCCCCTCGTGTGTACTCACACACACATGTAAGTATAGGGTGAATTTGCATTTGCAGAAACATTTTTTTTGTTCAAAAAGGACACAATATGTAGGTAGTCAATATTTTTTCTAATCTATGTGACATATTATAAATTCTTATTTTGGAAAGAGAACCAGCCTGACACTCAATTGGAATACATACAAACTCTAACTTCACACTTTTAATGCATTGTCTGAGCTGAGATGTCACCTTTTATTTTATAAAACCTTTTTAATCTCAGGAATGTGACTTGAAAGAAGTTCTCGGATTTACAGAATAATGAATCGAAACCTGCAGCTCATTCTAAGAGATGAAAGACTTAACAGCAATCTAGGGGTTTGTTCAGTATATTGCATCAGTGTATGACAATGTGATCTTTCGCAATATATTCTGTGTTCGATGATCCTACTCCACTAGCTACCTGATGAAGGAGCAGCACTCCAACAGCTTGTACTTCCTAATAATCTGTTGGATTATAACCTGGTGTCGTGTGATTTTTAACTTTGTCCATCCCAGTCCAACACCGGCATCTCCACATCATGAAGTCCATATAGACAATGTTTACCGCTCGACCTTCATCAATCTTCTTTGTCACTTCTTCAAAACTCTCAATTAAGTTAGTGAGACATGATTTTCCATGCACAAAGCCATGTTGACTATCCCCAGTCAGTCCTTGTCTTTCAGAATGAAAATAATAACCTACTTGTTTGGTAACTCACCCAACTCCCACACGTAGATGGCCTTGTTGATCTTTAAGGGCCCCTCTCCTCTCCTAGTTACTCTTCTTCCCTAAATGTTTGTTTTATTGTACTTTTCATATAGGAGGAGATCCAGTGCAAAAGACAATTGTGTCTTGTTTGCTCTGCACTTAGTAGAGGGACAATTATCTCCCTTTCTCACTTTAATTTACACCCATTTTACATTATTTTGAAATCCACCTTTAACAACCTCTTTTGGCTTTCACACTGGCTCTCCTCCTCTATGAAAGGCATATCTGAAAAATCATTTTACTACTGTTTTCATTTCTAAAGAACTCGTACCGGATTCAAAACATTAACATTGTTTCTGTCTCCACAGATGCTACCAAACATGCTGAGTTTCTCCAGCATTCTGCGTTTGTTTTAGAATTCCAGTATCCATAGTATTTCATTTTCAACCAAATCAATAGCACTTGTACAGTGAACAGGAATTTGAAATCTGTGCCGTTATATGCAACTTAAAATTTAAACAAAAGATTGCAATGAATGGCTGGAGACTCATTATGTGGATAACTAAGCCATCATGTTTTCATTAAGACTTCAGTGTGCTGGAAAAATGTCATTGTACGAGTATTTGTTCGGTCTTGAAGCATAAATGTGTAATTGAGGGATAAGATGTATTTCAGAGTGTGCTGACATACCATCAAGCAGCCAGATAGCTACAAATATAACCAGAAAATTGTAGAGTAAGACAAAATAAACGAAACAGCACACTATGTAAGCTGATTAATATTTTTGCTTATTTAATGAACATGAACTTTATCACTTGTAATATTTCCATCTGTTGAATTACACAAAGTTTGTCTGCCTCTTGAGACCCACTAATGAAGTTGAACTGCAGATCCTCTCTTGCAGATGGATGTGAAAGCTCAACTCCGTCATGCAGAATGTCTTTTTAAATGTAATCCTACTGTTGCGTGAGTACTGTATATCCCAAGATTATTCTATATACTAAGTGAATGTGTTCAAAATCCTGATTCAGTATAAAACAAAATCTTGAACATACAGGTTTTTATGGATTATACAAAAAAAAGATATGTTTTTGTTGAAACTTTAAATGATTTGATATTAACTGAAGAAAATATGACTTTCTGAATGAACGTATAGACATTTTTGATATTTTGCTGTGTCTCAGGTGTGATAGAACTGCTTTAATCTGTTCTGCAGTATAGATGATGTTGATGCTACATGCTTTCTGGTCAACTCTCCATTCAGGTCAATGCTTTTAGTGTTCTTTATCTACGTCAAGAGAGTATAGAATTAACTGAAATCCATTTTTTAATGTGGTTCAGTTCCATCATGTTCAATCATTCAGTGGAGGCATGTTCTTTATATTTATATTGTGTTGAATATAATGTTTCAAATGTGCCATTGATTAAATTATGAAATATTTGGTGGGAGACCACAGGGCATTCCTTGTCTTTTGGGAGGGTCTGAAGTCAAACACAAGACAAAATAAGGCAAAAAAAGATTACTTTCACATAACTGATACTCTCTCAAGTCGCATTTTACTTCACCCTCGCAAATATTTTTCCCCTTCCCCTTCTCGCAAATGATGAAGAAGAGATCAGAGATCAGTCCATTTTGATGGCAATAAGTACGTTGCTTAAAGGTTAGGTCAATCAATGTGGCATTGCAAGGAGTAAAAATGCATTAATCTTATGCCTAATAGGGACTTCACATTTTAGTATCATATGTTGCACACTTCCCATTTGATTGTCAACAAATGTTGTGAACTTCAGGGTTAAAGCATTAGAAAGTAATCTCCTGAAGTGACATAATACTAGAGATGTCTGGTAGCTTTCATAGAATATCTGTATCCTTAATGTCATCCTTTTAGAATCAGATTTTATTTGGAAATAATTTCGCATCTTTTTTCAATGAAAGGACTGTTATTTTCTCAAAAAGTCTTTCCAATTTGTGCTTGCTTCAGACAGCTTTGCCTCAAATTGCAGCAGAGAGTTGGTTAATGCTTCAGGTTATTGTAGAATAATTTAAGTAAATGGCAGTCAGCTTGCAAATCAATTTGAGTTACCAGAGGAACATCAATAGTTTTCAGATGATGGACCTTTGTCAACTGCTTGATTGAGCATTGTCCTCAGGCCTTGCTCAATCTCTCAAACAGATTCTAGCTTCTCATTATTATCTAGAGTCTGCAAGAATAAGTCATACTTTGGAATCCTTGTAAGAAAAATAAAGCATTTCATTTTCAACAGTATTATTGAGAGACTATTCCTATAAAAAGAGCTAACTGTTAATGTTGCATCTGGAGACCACAGTAATCATTGATTTCTGATTATTTATGAGAAGAGACTCTTGTAGTGAGGAGATTTAGTAATAAAATGAAATGAGGCTGTTATGTCATGACTTTTTGAAAACTCTTTTTTTCATTTAACATTCCTAACCATTAAGGGCATTCTAAGGTGATATTAACCAAGGCTTTTAAAACTTCTAAGGGTTTAGATATAGAGATCTGCTCCAATCACCAAGTCAGTGGTGCAACGCGGATTCTGTCAGCTCTTCTGCTTCACAAACATTGAGCAACTAATAATGTATCCACATCCTTTATCCATCTCCAATCACATCCTTTATGGTGTTCTTCCTTGTGTCTTGTGAATGTGGATTGCTTTCACTTTAGAATGGATGTTCTTGTATCATGCTTGCTGATAAAACAAACGTTTTCAGTAACTTTTCACAGTCTCCCTTGTTTGTACAGATTGATACTACAAAATAATATGTAATATTTCAACAATCCCTATAATCATTCAAGGCCTCCATCTTGTCTGGTGTTCTAGGTAGTCTGCAAAACACTTTTTTATATTTGGCCAAACTTCCTAGCATGCTTTTTTTGAAGTCTTTTTAACAATTCATTCATTCAAACTCAGCTCTTTTAACTAGTAATTAATCTAAACAAGGTCCAAAGTCCATCATCACAAAAGGATGATTTCAGTTCTTTGTCTTTCTACGATATGGTGAACATAAACTAACAAAGTTCAACTTTAATAATTACATTTTAATATTCATGGACTAAAGTGAATTTTGAGGAGGGCAAATTGCTGCTGTGATCAGCTGACCAAAGCCTGAGACAAGTCCAGGGAATTACGTGAATATGCTAAGCTGGCTGCACTATAACTACCATTTCATCCGAAAACAGTGAAACCAGAGAGCCCATGTCAGCATCAAGGAATTTGATCATGTCTAATTCAGATTTGCATGAAAATTTCACACATTGGGAGATCAGAAATTGTCTACAGAGTAGTCAGCCTGGAAAGACAATAGAGCTATCCTTGTGAATATACAAGCAAACCATATTTCAGTAATTTGCTTCGCAGAGCAGAGAAAGAAGGAAAATAGAACCTGGAAGCTTGCATTCTTTCCATGTTTCTTTCAACTTCCAACATCGGTGTCTATTGAGAAATTGGGAAAACAGCAATTCACTGAGAACTTCAAAATTCTGCAAGTTTTACCGTTGCTGAGGAGGCAAGGCACTATCTAGAAGTCATGGATTCAGGTTTTACTCTCTCAACTCAAGGGTTCTAAGAGCCTTAAAATGCATTTGCATTAAAATCTTCCTGTTTGTACTAGACAACGTCCTCCCTTCTTTTAAACATATTACCTGTTTTTATGCATGTGTCTCATATCATGTTTTATAATTTTCTCGAGTTTAATAGATAGTAAGATTCCTCTTTCTTTCACTTCAGGAAGCCTTGGTAATTGGCTCCTTCGCTTTCTAAGGAAGTAACTGCATGTGAAAAACAAACAAAAAGTGTTTGTTACAACTGTCCAAAACATGGTTAAAAAGAGAGGAGCTGACTTCCTTCTCCTCACCTAGTTGTAAAAGATCTCCTTTTCCTTTCACTGCTGGCTTTGAATTCCTATATCTCTCTTGCCTGAGGAAAACTACACCTTGTCTCTTAAATTGAAACCATGGGCCACCATCTCCATAAACATTTACATCTCTGTCAATCTATTCTGTAGCCACATTGTTTTTATTTTCATTCAGACTCCTAATTACCTTTTCCTTGGTTATTCTTGACATCATTTAATGCAGGGACTCTGTTACTGGAAGTAAAATAAAGAAGTACACAAACTTACTTTTATAAAGGAGCTTTCACAAGTCTAGGCTGCACCAAACAGTTTTATGTTAATTTGGAAGGTTGATGGTTGTTGTAATTTATGAAATTCAGCAACTAGTTTATACACAGCAAGGTTTCACAAACAGCAGTGTGGTAATGATCCGACAAAGTTAGCTGTGAGGTATATTTTGGCCTGGGTGCTAAGAAGAACTCCTTTGCTCTCCTTCAAAGTAGTGCCAAACAATCAATTCTGTTCATTTGAGCAGGGCACAGTATTTTAGTTTAATGTCTCACCCAAAAACCTGACACCTTCAATAGTACAGCACTCTTTATGTACTGCATTGGAATGCTACCCTAAACATTGAGCTGAAGACCTGTGTGTGGGATTTGAATGAAAGTTCTGCTGGCTCAGAGAGCTATACAAAAGTTATTGACTGAGCTATGGCCCAATATTAATGAGAAGTATGAGGGTTTAACCATTGCCAACTGACAGCATTGTTTTTCCTAGCTGTTAGATAAAAAAAAGACTTGTCTCTCGTGAGCTCAGGTTGACATAAGATAGTTATAGCCAATGAAATATTCTTTGAAGTGTGGTCACTGTATAACATTTGAAATGCAGCAAGTTTCCACAAGCAGCAATGTTAATTGGGGGATAAATATCCAGCAGAATATCAGAGATAGCTTCCTTCAAAACTCCTTTAAAACAGTGCTGTGGAATCTTTTACATTCACCTGAGAAGGCAGATTGGTCTTGGTTTAACATCTCATCCGAAAGATACCACTTTCATGGTGAAGGAGTGCAGCACTGGAGTGTCATAGAGATGTACAGAATGGAAACAGACCCTTTGGTCCAACTCGTCCATGCCGATCAGTTATCCTAAATTAACTTAGTCCCATTTACCAGTATTTGGCTCATAGCCTTCTAACCCTTCTTATACATATGCACATCCAGATGTCTTTTAAATGTTGTAATTGTACCAGCTTGCATCACTTCATCTGGAAGCTCATTCCATACAGTCCTCTGTGTGAAAACGTTGCACCTTAGGTCGCTTTTAAATCTTTTCCCTCTCTTTTCAACCTGTGTGTGAGAGGCACTTGCAAATGTTGTTTCTGCAAAAGTCTCAAGGCGGAATCATGAGGTTGTATACTAACAAATAACTAACTGAAAAGGGAGGTGGTCAACTAGTAGAAACAGATGTATTGACACGACAGTAGCACTTGTCATGCACATAGGCAGTTAGTATGAACAAGATAACCAAATAAGACCCAGTGTTGCATCAGCAAAAGTAATAAGACTCAGCTATCAAGGTGGGGGGGAAGTTGCACGCTAACAACAGGCCACTGACAGATGTGGTAAGCCGATTAGATTAGCAGCTACACCGGGCAATACAACTATCACATATGACGGAAAAGGGGAGGTACAGAGGGGCTCATAGGAAACTGTATAAATGTGCAATAAACTTATTCAGAAGTGTGTCTATTTTGTGGTCACCCGGGCTTGCAAGAACGTATGAATAAAGCCGGCTTCAGACTTTGACTCAGACTTAAATTATCGAACAATGAGCTTCGTTTCTCACACTATGTCATCCTGGATTTTTGTGATCCAGTCCTAAAATGGGCCTTGATCCTATATCTGCTGAAGCAATTGGAAGCATGATACCCCAACTAAGCCACAGCTAGCACTTAATGACTCTCTTGCTTTCTCAGGCCAGTATAATACTTTAGTACTGGCTAGCCAGCAATTGTCTCTCATCAATTATTAATACTTAGTAGCTAGTGTCAATTTGAAGCTAGTTGCCTTTGGATGATCGTACTATGCAACAAATTGTTAATATATATTAACTGTCGAATTGTATTCAGGTTTTGGGCATTAACTGAGGATTGTTTTGTGCTTTTATACATAGGAACCGAGGCAAGGAATTCCTGCTTCAAGTTCCACCTTCTACAAACATAACATGTCCAAACCAGTTAATTCAAAATATAAGAATTAATTGGTTGGGTTGGAGGTGCATGTTTGTAAGGTGAATAAGTGTATAAAGAATAGGTTCCAGCACTATCCTTGACATTCCTATGTGAAATCAATTATATTCCAAATCAATTATAGTTCAAACAGTTTCCAGTGCACCCAGAGGTTAGGGCATTATGGACCTGTGATTTAGATGACTTTGAGAGATAATTTAATATTTTACTATATTGTTTATGAAAGATTGGCTGCTAATGCACTTCAATATATATTATGTTAGATTTTCTTCATTTTCTTTCTCTGCTTGTCCTCAATTGTGTTCTCAATCCAATTATAGTTTTATCCAGCTGTAATTTCTTTCTCATTAATTTATATACAAACTGTAAGAGGCTTAACAAAGTCAGGAATGCAAATACTTAAAATTATTACTGACCAAGCATTCCAAGTTTACCTCTCCTTGTCAAGAGAAAGGGTACTAAGAAAGTGATTAGAACAAATGACTAGCAAGTCTGAAGGATTTCATCCTAGGATTAAAAAAAGGCTACAAAATGCAAATGCACTTGTTGTCATTTTTCAATGTGCCCTTCATTCTGGAGAGGTCAATTCAGATTGGAAAACAATGAACGTATCTCCTCTATTCAAGAAAGTATGGAAATAAAAACATAACACTCCAGGCAAGTTAAGCTGACATCTGTAATAGGGAAAAAGCTAGAATCTATTAATTACAAGGTTAGAAAACAGGAAGGATCAACCTGGTCTTGTGACTGAGCAGTCATGTTTTACTAATTTATTAGAGAGTTTTTTGGGAAATTAAAAAGCAATATTGAAAAGGAAAACCCATAGATATTGTACACTTGGATTTCCGAAACGCCTTTGATAAGATGACAAATCGTAAATTATTATACATGGTTTAGGGGATAACACATTAACATGGATAGAAAATTGATTAACTTACAGGAGGCAGAGTAGGGATAAATGGGTCAGTTCTGGTTGACTAACCATGACTAGTAAAGTGCCACGAGAATCAGTGCTGGTGCCTTAAATATTTACAATCTATATAAAAGACTTGGATGAAAAGGCTAAATATTTAGTTGGTAAGTTAGGTCATGATACAAAGCAAATTAGGATACTAAGGTGTGAGGAAGAGGCAAAGACTCTGTGATATATTGATAGGTTAAATGAGTGAGCGAAAAATGATAGGTGGAATATTGTGTGGGAAAATGTGAACTTGTCTGTTTTGGCTGGAAGAATTGAAAGACAATATGCTATTTATATTTGAGAGAAATTGCAGGAATCTATGGTACAAAGGGATCTGGCAGGCTTGGTATACAAATCACAACCAACATACAAATCACAAAGTTTGTATGCAGGTAGAGCAAGTGATCAGGAATGAAAATGAGCTGTTGTTCTTTATTGCAAGCAAATCGGAATATAACAGTAGGCGAGTTTTGCTACGATTCTACACGATGTTTGGTAAGATCACATCTGAAGTATTGAGTTTAGTTTTGATCTCCATACTTAAAGGACATATTATGTCATAACTAGTTCAGAGAGTGGCCACTCGACTGATTCTTTGGATGAAGGGTTTGCCTTTTGACAAGGGTTAGGCGGATTGGGCCTGGATCCATTGGATTCAGAAGAGTGAGAATTCATTTGATTGGAAATTTCTTAGATTTACAGGGCTTGATGGTGTGGGTGCTGAAAGGATGTTCCTCCTTGTGATAGAAATTAGGACTAGGGACACTAATTAAAGATGAGGGGTCTCCCATTTAAGACAGAGATGAGGAGAAGATTTTCTCCAGATTGTCATTGGTCTATCCAATTCTTTTCACCAGAGTCTCGTGAAGGCAGTTCATTGAATATTTTTAAGACTGAGATAAATTCTTGATTGACAAGAAGGTCAAAGTGTATTGTGAGTAGAGAGTAAATTACAGTTGAGGCCACATTCAGATCAGCTATCATCTTATCAATTAGTGGAGCAAACAGAATGGCATACTCTGCCTCTTAATTTGTATAATCTGACATATGTATAGAAAGATGCTTGATAACTACATGCTCTTTCTATGGTATTTTTCCAGGTGACCATTCTGGCACCTTGCTGTTTTTGCCATCTTTACGACAATGCAGTACTGGGTAACAGTTGTTTGTGGTAGCTTGCAGCCCCCAATCCTTTTTTGTCATTGTTTTGTCTTGGGCCTTTTGTAGTGATTAGAGATAGCGATATACCACTGTAATGTGTCTTGAGAAGATATGCTGTTCTTCGACACTAAAAAGATTTATTGCATTATAGTAATAAGTGCAACAACATTTAATCGTACATAATTACAAGGACTGTAGGGAGCTGAGATGGATGGAATTGTTCCCTGCAAAAACTAGAGTAAAACTTGCCTTCGATAACATGGGACCAATGTAATGTAAACATTAACCTCCTCACACATAACAACTCCTTTCAGTCCCTGCTATGAATCTCTGTTTTTTTCCAGGCACTACTTCACTTGTAATGTGTTTTCAGCGTTCTGTGACTTCATTTGCTTACCGTATATTCCCCTCAGGTTAAGTTAATTGACTTCTACCTATGAAGGAAATGTTTTGTAGTAAGAATACCTTTAGCTTTGAGTGGGGCAAAATGAGACCAGTACCTGTGTTTGATTAGAGCACAGTGCACTATTGTATTGATAAATTGATAGAGGAATCCAGGAGACCAGGTAACAATCATTTGTTTTATAAACACGTGGAAAAAAGTTAAATCACGAGTCAAAATTTGCTCTAAACTAAAACAAAGAACTATCGATGCTAGAGACTCTTCCAAACGACTCGGAATGTTAGCTTTGCTTTCTTTCCCCAGATAGTGCTAGAGCTGCTGAATTTCTCTTGCAATTTCCTATTCTACTGTTTAAAGCTTGCTCTGCTGGGCTACAGAACGTCTTCAAGTTTTATGCTTATTACAGCATGAATTCTACAATTACAGTTATAATTCCCATACCTCAACATCCATCTCTTTGTTTCCCACAGTCTTTGTAGGCATTGTCTGTTCCTCAGCCAAAGCCTTTACCTTGACAGTCTGGATGCCTTGAGTGTTAGTTATTGCTTTGTTTATTTTTGACTATGTAGCTAAAATTTCAACCCTCACTAACTTAGTTAATTCAGCACAATCTGGCTATCATACAACAGGAACACTTTGGTCTTTGGAAAGAGACCAGAGGAGGGCAGCAAAACTAAGTAAGGCAGAGAGTCTGACAAAAATCAGAAGAGAAGGCTCAGGTCAGACCTTATTCGAATTATTAAGTTGAACCAAAGCAATACATGGAATAAATAATGTGAAGACAGGGCATTAGATCCAACGGTCCACGTTTTGGCTTCAAACGAGCTTCTCCTCTCAATAATTCATCTTGCCCTATCAGCATTGCCTTCTATTAGTTTCTCCCTCAAGTGTTCATATGACTTTCACTAAATAGATTATTTGTGTCAACTACTCCATTTGTTATCTTCTAAGCACACAGTTTACTGAATTGTGATAAATTGTTTGATAGAGCAAATTCTGTAACTAAGGGATTTGGATTCAATTTCCAAGAGGAGGGATGAATACTGTTCAGATTCACTGCTTTACATGCACAATTATAAACGTGTGGAATAGACTACCCAGGGAGATGATGGGGGTGGATAATATTTGTAAATTCAAGAGGGAGCTGACTGTTTTCTTGAAAAGGTTATTGAACAATATAATGCAGAAGTAAGTCCCACAACAGTTATTGTGCTTGATAATTATGTATTTGTGATATTTGTTTGTAAAATTGAGATGTTGAAGTGAATGGCTAAGGCTCATATTTAACTTTATGCTGTAATGACTGGAAAGGTCAGCTGAGTCCAGAAGTGGTGGTCAGATTAGTTGTAAGTTATAAGAGGAGATACTGCAAAATTCAATGTCCCAGGAAAGACACAGTCAGTATTGAAGCTGCAAGAAAAAAAAACCTGTGGAGGCTTAAGTGACTTTTTAAGTAGGAGTCATTGTTGCAGATTAAGCTTATGAATATTTTGGAAAAAAGTTGTCTGTTTCTTTGATACTTTCACTGTGCTTGTCTCACCAGAATGGTATTTTTGACTGTGAACATGCTATAATACAATTTTGAAATTGATCCCAAATAGAAAGTTTTAGAAAGGCTACTGTATTTAGTTTCCAATCTTTTGTGCCTTGAGGCTATATAGGTAGCTTGGGTATTAGTGCATTTTTACATTCATTCAGTCATTCCTGCATCTCTGAACTGTATTGTAACATGATTATATGGAGAAGGAATAATTATCGGTTTTATCCTGCAACAGGGTTTCATTAATCAGTCACTATGTGATGCATGTTTTGTTAGACTGACAGTTCATTTTGTTTTTCTAAATTATTAAGCAGCAGAAAGATGTGGAAATCATTCCTAATTCTCAGAGAGATTTCCTAGAAAGCAATTGCCTGCAATGGTTACATTCCACCTGTCCTACACAAAATGACGCAAGACACACATGTTCAGGGTTTTACAACTGGTTGGGCTGCTACCTGAGTAACACAGTAAATTTCTGTTAGAACCATTTCTTTTTCTTTCGAGTCTTGATGATCACACACAGTTTGGTTTTTTTTTCAACTTAATTGGGACATTGGTTTGTATGATTTATTGGAAATCCTGCTTGACATCCACCTAAACAGTCTGGAGCTAAACTTCCTGTGTTGAAAGTTTGTGCTTCTCACACAAGCCAACCTACCATCCATTGACTGATCTATACTTTTTGCTGCCTCGGAAAGGCAGCCAATATAATCAAAGACCCCTCCCACCCCAGTTATAATCTCTTCCAACCTCTTCTGCTGGGCAGTAGATACACTGTACACACGAACCAACAGATTCAAGAACAGCTTTTTCCCTGCTGCTATTAGACTTCAGAATAGACCTCTGCTATTTTAAATTTAATGTGAATCTCATTCTTTGTGCAACTTCTCTGCAGCCGTAACATTGTATTCTTCCTTTGTCCTCTTATCCCTATGCACTTTGTATGGTATGATCTGCCTGTACTGCATGCAAAACAAAACATTTAGCTGTTTAAATCAAATCAAATCAAACCAAGAATCTGCAGACACAATGCCCACTGTATTCCATTCTTTTATGTATCAATTATATATTAATTCATAGTTTACTCAGCTATCTGTAAGAATAATAGGGTGGTTATGGTAGGGGATTTTAACTTTCCAAACATAGACTGGGACTGCCATAGTGTTAAGGGTTTAGATGGAGAGGAATTTGTTAAGCATGTACAAGACAATTTTCTGATTCCGTATGTGGATGTACCGACTAGAGAAGGTGAAAAACTTGACCTACTCTTGGGAAATAAGGCAGGGCAGGTGACTGAGGTGTCAGTGGGAGAGCACTTTGGGGCCAGCGACCATAATTCTATTAGATTTAAAATAGTGATGGAAAAGGATAGACCATCTAAAAGTTGAAGTTCTAAATTGGAGAAGGGCCAATATAACTTTCACTAAATAGTTTATTTATGTCAAGAACTTTCGAAAGCTGATTGTGGGCAGATGTTCGCAGGTAAAGGGGCGGCTGGAAAATGGGAAGCCTTCAGAAATGAGATAACGAGAATACAGAGAAAGTATATTCCTGTCAGGGTGAAAGGAAAGGCTGGTAGGTATAGGGATGACTAAAAAAATTGAGGGTTTGGTTAAGAAAAAGAAGGGAGCATATGTAAGGTATAGACAGGAGACATTGAGTGAATCCTTAGAAGAGTATAAAGGAAGTAGGAGTATACTTAAGAGGGAAATCAGGAGGGCAAAAAGAGGACATGAGATAGCTTTGGCAAATAGAATTCAGGAGAATCCAAAGGGTTTTTACAAATACATTAAGGACAAAAGGGTAACGAGGGAGAGAACAGTGCCCCTCAAAGATCAGCAAGGCGGCCTTTGTGTGGAGCCACAGAAAATGGGGGAGATACTAAATGAGTATTTTGCATCAGTATTTACTGTGGAAAAGGATATGGAAGAGATAGACTGTAGGGAAATAGATGGTGACACCTTGCAAAATGTCCATATTGCAGAGGAGGTAAAAACAATGACTGCAGATGCTGGAAACCAGATTCTGGAATAGAGTGGTGCTGGAAAAGCACAGCAGTTCAGGCAGCATCCGAGGAGCAGGAAAATCGACATTTCGAGCAAAAGCCCTTCATCAGGAATACAGGCAGAGTGTCTATCAGCCTTTTCGGCCTATCTTCTTTTCCACCTATCCACTCCACCCTCCTCCCTGACCTATCACCTTCATCCCCACCCCTATTAACCTATTGTACTCTATGCTACTTTCTCCCCATCCCCACCCCCTCCTCTCATTTATCTCTTCACCCTTCAGGCACTCTGCCTGTATTCCTGATGAAGGGCTTTTGCCCGAAACATCGATTTTCCTGTTCCTCAGATGCTGCCTGAACTGCTGTGCTTTTCCAGCACCACTGTACTCCAGAATATTTCAGAGGAGGAAGTTCTGGATGTCTTGAAACAGGTAATGGTGGATAAACCCCAGGACCTGGTCAGGGTGGCACGTGGCACAGTGGTTAGCACTGCTGCCTCACAGCGCCAGAGACCTGGGTTCAATTCCTGCCTCAGGCGACTGACTGTGTGGAGTTTGCACATTCTCCCCGTGTCTGTGTGGGTTTCCTCCGGGTGCTCCGGTTTCCTCCCACAGTCCAAAGATGTGCAGGTCAGGTGAATTGGCCATGCTAAATTGCCCGTAGTGTTCGGTTAGGGGTATGGGTGGGTTGCGCTTCGGCGGGGCGGTGTGGACTTGTTGGGCCGAAGGGCCTGTTTCCACACTGTAAGTAATCTAATCTAATCAAAAAAAAACTCTGTGGGAAGCTAGAGAATTGATTGCTGGGCCTCTTGCTGAGATATTTGTATCATCGATAGTCACAGGTGAGGTGCCAGAAGACTGGAGGTTGGCAAACATGGTGCCACTGTTTAAGAAGGGTGGTAAGGACAAGCCAGGGAACTATAGACCAGTGAGCCTGATGTTGGTGGTGGGCAAGATGTTGGAGGGAATCCTGAGGGACAGGATGTACATGTATTTGGAAAGGCATGGTCTGATTCGGGATAGTCAACATGGCTTTGTGCGTGGGAAAGCATGTCTCACAAACTTGAATGAGTTTTTTGAAGAAGTAACAAAGAAGATTGATGAGGGCAGAGCAGTAGATGTGATCTATCTGGACTTTAGTAAGGCATTCAACAAAGTTCCCCATGGGACACTGATTAGCAAGGTTAGTTCTCATGGAATACAGGGAGAACTAGCCATTTGGATACAGAACTGGCTCAAAGGTAGAAGACAGAGGGTGGTGGTGGAGGGTTGCTTTTCAGACTAGAGGCCTGTGACCAGTGGAGTGCCACAAGGATTGGTGCTGGGTCCTCTACTTTTTGTTATTTACATAAGTGATTTGGATGCGAGCATAAGAGGTACAGTTAGTAAGTTTGCAGATGACACCAAAATTGGAGGTGTAGTGGACAGTGAAAAAGGTTACCTCAGATTACATCAGGATCTTGACCAGATGGGCCAATGGGCTGAGAAGTGGCAGATGGAGTTTAATTCAGATAAATGCGAGGTGCTGCATTTTGGGAAAGCAAATCTTAGCAGGACTTATACACTTAATGGTAAGGTCCTAGAGAGCGTTGCTGAACAAAGAGACCTTGGCGTGCAGGTTCGTAGCTCCTTGAAAGTGGAGTCGGAGGTAGATAGGATAGTGAAGAAGGTGTTTGGTATGCTTTCCTTTAATTGTCAGAGTATTGAGTACAGGGGTTGGGAGGTCATGTTGCGGCTGTACAGGACATTGGTTACGCCACTGTTGGAATATTGCATGCAGTTCTGGTCTCCTTCCAATCGGAAAGATGTTGTGAAACTTGAAAGAGTTCAGAAAGGATTTACAATGATGTTGCCAGGGTTGGAGGATTTGAGCTACAGGGAGAGGCTGAACAGGCTGGGGCTGTTTTCCCTGGAACGTCGGAGGCTGAGGGGTGACCTTATAGAGGTTGACAAATTTATGAAGGACATGGATAGGGTAAATAGGCAAAGTCTTTTCCCTGGGGTCGGGGAGTTCAGAACCAGAGGGCATAGGTTTAGGGTGAGGGGGGAAAGATATAAAAAAGACCTAAGGGGCAACTTTTCACACATAGGGTGATACGGGTATGGAATGAGCTGCCAGAGGATGTGGTGGAGGCTGGTACTATTGCAATATTTAAGAGGCTTTTGGATGGGTATACGAATAGGAAGGGTTTGGAGGGATATGGGCTGGGTGCTGGCAGATGGGACTAGATTGGGTTGGGATATCTGGTCGGCATAGATCAGTTGGACCGAAGGGTCTATTTCCATGCTGTTCATCTCTGTGACTGTACTGTGGGGATCAGCTTAACTTTTCCAAGATGCTGTAATGTTCTTAAAGAAAGGATTCAGCAGTTGGCAAGAGAGAATAGGATCACAAAAATAGTCTGGCTACATGGGCAGGTCAAGATTGGATGCTGTTGCAAGTACCTCACCTTCTGACTCTCAAAGACAGTTCACTATCTACAGGACACACACTCAAAAATCTGCCTGTCTGAGTCCAGCTCCAAAAATTAACGAGAGCTTCAATATTCACTTTTCATCCACTGCTTTAACCATTTACTCACTGCATCATTTGGACACAAGGGCAGTGGTGTTTGCCATTTCCATAATTTACTGCATAACTCACTGAGGCTCCTTTGACAGCAAGAAACTCATGGTTCTGCCACCTGGAAGAGTAAGGACAGCTGGCATATGGAAACAACACCACTTATAAGTTCATCTCCAAGTCACAGACTATCCTGATTTGGAAATATGTCACCATCATTTTATTTGTTATCACTGGCTTAAAATCTTGAAATACCCTCCCATATAACACTGTAGGTGTACCCACACTAGATCTACATTAGTGCAAAGAAAGGTGCTCACTGCCATTGTTTTAAGATATGAATGGGCAATGAATTCTGACCCGACCAATGATAGCTAAGAATGAATAAGTGGGTTCATGTAATTGTACATGGATTATGGATGAAATTGGCTTGTCAGGTATAATTCAGGTTGTGTCCCAAGGCACTGAACTCCTCAGCACAAAATACATTTGCTTTGTTTGATTACACACTGTGAAGCATATTGTGACCTTTTACAACACTAAAGGTTTTATATGAATTCAAGTTGTTGTTAAATCTACAAAATAAATCACTTGCGATTCTATCCAGGGCCCATAACCTGGTTAAAATTCTACTGTGGAATATTTGCATACTCATGCTGTTGAAGTATTTTGTTGTACAGGACAGACTCCAGAATGTCAAATTTCAAAGGGAGCACCAATTTATGCTGCATGAGAAAAAGGGCTGCTAATTGGTTGATAAATCAACTCTGGTTGAACCACTCCCATGATGAACGCACCATGGAATTATTATCCCCCATGCTCTTTTTTAATTCAGACGTCTGAAGACATTTTGCCTGTGAGGATTAGTCCTTACTTTTGATATTTGGCTTTTAGCAAGCATCAGTGAGCTACATTGCAACCTAACTGATGTTCGTAAAATGAGTGGTTCTTGTAATCCTTGGCACTTTCAGTAACAAATATGGCTCTTTTTTTCAGCAGTACTCTAGTCGCCGTATTTGTTCATAGTAATGCTCGACTCAGAAATGTGGATTGGCTGTAGCTATTTTAAGGCAGAAGTAACAGTGGGAAGAAGAAATACATTGCCTTTCTTAGCACTGTGCAGCCAATGAAGTCCTTTTGAAATGTAATCATTAGTGTAAATAAGAAATGTCATATACGAAACTGCTGCAGTTTTTATTTTAAAAGCCAGCAGTTTCAATGTTATTTGTGAAAGGAGAAAATACAAAAAAATTCATAACTTGAAACAGTCATCTTTATTTCTGTTACTATACTTCTGAGAATCATTTATTCCAAACGTTCAACCCTGCTTAAAAGTAGGTGCTGATCCCTGCATCAGAAATAGCTACTTTACAAGACTGGGTTTTCTTTCAATCTAAAGTCACCATATAAATATGTTCACTCACATTTCTGACTGATATAATGAGTGAACCCGTTGGGTTAATGTTTCTGGAGGTGCTTATCTCAGTAGAGTTAGTAGAAGGTCAAGTGATAACAACTTTAACACAGTAAAGCATTCCAAGGTCCTTTGCAGGAACATAATTGAATTAAATTTACTATGGATCCACAAAAGGGGATTAGGGCAGCTAACCAAAATGCTGGTCCTAAAGCATTGATGGTTTAAAAGAGAGAGTGAGGCAGAGAGACTTATGGAGGGAATTCCAAAGCTTAAGGGCCTGGCTAACTGATAAGTATAACTTATCAAATCACTGAATATTTGGCACATTAAATGGCTGTTGTACTGAAGAGATGCTCTGCCACTGTTTAGCCACTGTTTAGTATTCATTTATCTACTGCAAAGCTCCTTTTTTAGAGGAAGATTTCAAATGAATACATCTCTGTAGTACTTTACATAATGGACAGAGTATAAATGCAAATTATTAAATATAAAATCCTAAACAAGGATTTAAAAACCCTGCTTCTAAAACTGTTATTGAGTTGCTGGTTGATCTGTTTGTAAAATGGAAGAGTTTGCTATTTTTCTGTTCTGTGGATTTTATCGGTATGCCAACCTAACACAAGATCGATTATGTGCAACTATGTATGTTCAATAGTCTGTTAATATGCTCATTACTGTAGAATTCAGAACCAAGAGAGTCAGTGTCCTTTACTAGCTGACTCAAGGGAAGTGACACAAAAGCTTGACCCTTCTCTGCCCCCTTTCCATCATTGGGGTGATGTACATTTACAATAACAGTGAGTTCTATACCTGATGTACCGCCTTAATGATGGAAATTAATAGTCAGTTTCAGCCCTGCAATCAGCAACTTCTCAAGCAAAATTTAGGTATCAGTCAAATCATTAGTATTGTAGCTCCACTGGTAATGGTTTTCCAAATTGCTGCTTTGTAAAATCAAGCCTTTTTTTCAGAATCCTAGAACTTAAAGCAATCAGTATGTTGTATATTTGTTTGCTTTTTAAAAGTGCTGTAGACTTGACTCCTCCTCTCTCTATGTCCATCCTTTTATGTCAGAACATTGGAAACTGATAATTGGGTGGATAAGCAAAGAGGTCTGTGGATACAGATTCATAAATCATTGAAATTTGAAACACATTAACAAAGCCATGATAAATGTAAGCAGGCAGAAGTTCATTTTGAGAAGAATAGAATTGGGAAGCAGGATTGTTGTGTTAGACCTGTGTTGGACCTCAGCTATGTTACACTTAGTATTCTGGTCTTAATTTTTCAAAGATGATGTGCAGGTACTTGTGAAGGTACAAAGCAGATTCACAAGATAGAACTGAAAACTTACAGAGGTCGGGAGGACTAGAAAGACTGATTCCCTTTTCTTTAGTAAAATTGAGAAAAGTTATGAAGACATTTGATGAAGTAGGCGTAGAAGCAATGAGCAGAATCTTCCTGGCTGCAAAACTAAGTGGCAATTGGCAAATCAATTGGGAAAACAGGGTGAGATAGGCAGAAATGAGATTCTCAATGTCAAAGTAAAGAAGTCAGTCTCCATGCAAGTTGATGAAACGAGGCTCTCGCTAGTGAGCAGCATGTATTGGCAAGTCATTCTTCTCCACTCTGCAGAAAAAAAAAGACTGTGACAATTCCTGTAAGAAAGTCAGAGCAGTTGCCCAGTGATGCCAGCTTGCCTGTGGCTCCTCTAGGGCTCCATGTTGGACAGCTCAGGGCACACTCTATGGGCAGTGACTGCCTGGAGAGGGGCCAGCAATTTGACATATAAGGGGCTGAGACAATAGAGCAAAAGGGGCAATGTGGAATGCAAAGGTCCTTGATCCTCACCAGCACCCTGGCTTCGATAGGGGCAGGGGGAGGTATCGGTAGTACTGGTGAAAGACACCTGTGATGACAAACCACAATAACTGAACAATAATGCATTGACCTACTGTGGCGTACACATCCTGGCCTCAAGCATTTGACCAACTCCATGTGACATTAGTAATTCATTTCATTCCTGGTTGTATTGCGCATGCAGTATGTTGCGACCTGGAAAGGTTCACTTGGGTTGCCAAGGTCCCATAACATGGTGCAAGAGGTGTCCACTTCACACCTTAGACCGTAAAGGGGAGGTGGTGGTATAATGGTAATGTCACTTAATTAGCAATCCAGAGCACAGATGATACTCCAGGGACATGGGTTCAAATTTCACATGGCAGCTGATGAAATTTGAATTCCTTAAAATCTGGAGTAAATAGCTGACTGTATGGTGACTATGTAACAATTGTTGGTTGTTGTAATGCCCTTTCGGGAAGAAAATCTGCCATCTATTATTTGATCTGGCCTACATGTGACTCCAGGCTAGTAGAAGGATGGTTGACTATTAACTGCTGTTTGGGCAATTAGAGATGGGCAATAAATGCTGGCCGAGCCAGAGTTACCCTCATCCTGTGAATGAATTTTAAAAAATCATGTACTGCTAAGGATCATGAAGCGCAGCTATACCTTCATTCTTGCAGTTGTAGCTAAGTTTACATTTACTGATGATAAAACAAACATATATTTGCAAGTGTGAGAATGTATTTACAATGGAGTTTCACCGATGTCATCTCTGTGCCCTGATGAGGTCGTCTTTTTCCTTTTCCTCCTGCTACAACCAGCTGCAATTTGGGATTCTGCAGCCAGCTTGGAGGGAACCTGCCCCACTGTAGAACCAATTAGCCTTGGAGGTTAAACTTCCTCACTTGAACTCTTGCAGAATTGAAGGGGCAAGCAGGGTGGTGTGCCAACCACCTCTGCAATGTTCTGAGAAGAGACTTCTGAGGGCCTGTATGAGTTTCTCCATCAAAACAAAGATAGTCTTTAATGGTAAAGGTAGTTGTATTGTAACAAGTTAAAAAAAGTTATTGTTTCCACTTTTCATTTTTCATCATTTTTAATTTGAACAGGAATGAAGATGCTTCAACTGTAGAATTCTACTCAGTATCCTGTCCATTTTAGGATAAAATGTAGTCGGTGAACTCCACATTAACAGGGACATCATGTCCAGTCTAGCCCAAGCAGAATGCAGAGGAAAATCTCTGAGTCCTCCAACACTGCTGCTTGCATTAATGCCAATGAAATCTCAATAAGCAAAATTCATCATTATATTGGTGCATGCTGTATAGATCTGTAAATGTATAATGGACAGACTCTTGCATCCATTGAATAAAAATGATTGAAGAACTTGTTAGCTGCAGGTTACAAATCAAGTGTTGCGAATATAATATAACAGTCTAACTTAATTTTGCCAGTTAGAAGTGTGGAAAATCGTCTCAGTTCATAATGGTCCAGGTGTTTGTCGACTTTTTGTAAGATAGATGACTGCCAATTTAAACTGTGCTTGGGGAATTGCCAGGCAGAATTGAATGTATTAAACTTAATAGAGGATCTGCATAGAGGTGAAGGCAGTTATTTTCAATTTTCATTTCTCCCCTTCAATTAAAGTCTACATGCTGAATAATGTAAGTATAAAGAAACTGTTTGAAAACCCACCCATGCTATTTCTTAAATATAGTCTATCATCCAAATTTTACATCCAAATTTCTCCCCTGTCTTTAGATTGGATAGGCTTTCAGGGATCACCTGTACTCAATATATATGACAGATGTTCACACAAATAGGATAAATAACATTAGGTGATTGAACTACGTGCAGAAATACAGTCTGACTTGGTCTCTTTCTCATTCAGTATTTGCCTTGTCCAGATAGATTCATTGGACAATAATCAGGAGTCAGATTCCTCGCTGATTCCACACCACCTCCCCACTCCCAATGAAGCTCAGGGGGATTGGAGCTGATTATATGACCCAACTGCCTTTAATATCGCAAAACGTTCCAAGGCACTTCACTGGGGTATTGTCAAATAAAAGTAAAATACCGCAGTTCTGACAAAGGATTATCGACCTGAAACATTAATCCTGTTTCTCTTCACTGCTGCCTGACCTGCTGAGTGTTTCCAGCTTTTCAAGTTTCTATCACTGTTTTCAAACAATATTCGATACAAAATCACAAAGAGATTAGTAGAACGGGTGGTCAAAATTTGAGCAAAGAAGCAACTTTTAATAACTGTCTTATAGGAGGGAATAAAAGTAAAGATTTTCTTAGGATGAAATTTCAGAGTTTATTGCTTAGATGGCTGATAGCATTACAGCTGATCATGGTGTGATCAAAAGAGATGCATGATAGGTTAGGTATAAGAATCTGAAATTTTGATCAGCATGACTCAGTACCCCATTTGATCGACAATAGACAACAGGTGCAGGAGTAGGCCATTCTACCCTTCGAGCCTGCACCACCATTCAATGTGATCATGGCTGATCATCCTTAATCAGTATCCTGTTCCTGCCTTATCTCCATAACCCTTGATTCCACAATCCTTGAGAGCTATATGCAACTCTTTCTTAAATGAATCCAGAGACTGGGCCTCCACTGCCCTCTGGGGCAGAGCATTCCACATAGCCACCACTCTCTGGGTGAAGAAGTTTCTCCTCATCTCTATCCTAAATGGTCTACCCCGTATTTTTAAGCTGTGTCCTCTGGTTCGGCACTCACCCATCAGCGGAAACATGTTTCCTGCCTCCAGGGTGTCCAATCCTTTAATAATCCTATATGTCTCAATCAGATCCCCTCTCAGTCTTCTAAACACAAGGGTATACAAGCCCAGTCGCTCCAGTCTTTCGGTGTAAGGTAATCCCACCATTCCAGGAATTGAGCTTGTGAACCTACGCTGCACTCCCTCAATAGCCAGAATGTCTTTCCTCAAATTTGGAGACCAGAACTGCACACAGTACTCCAGGTGTGGTCTCACCAGGGCCCTGTACAGCTGCAGAAGAACCTCTTTGCTTCTATACTCCATCCCTCTTGTTATGAAGGCCAGCATGCTATTAGCCTTCTTCACTACCTGCTGTACCTGCATGCTTACCTTCAGTGACTGGTGTACAAGAATACCCAGATCTCTCTGTACTGCCCTTTACCTAAATTGATTCCATTTAGGTAGTAATCTGCCTTGCTGTTCTTGCCACCAAAGTGGATAACCATACATTTATCCACATTAAACTGCATCTGCCATGCATCTGCCCACTCTCCTAACTTGTCCAGGTCACCCTGTAATCTCCTAACATCCTCATCACATTTCACCCTGCCACCCAGCTTAGTATCATCAGCAAATTTGCTAATGTTATTGCTAATACCATCTTCTATATCATTAACATATATTGTAAAAAGCTGCAGTCCCAGTACTGATCCCTGCGGTACCCCACTGGTCACTGCCTGCCATTCCGAAATGGAGCCGTTTATCACTACTCTTTGTTTCCTATCAGCCAACCAACTTTCAATCCAAGTTAGTACTTTGCCCCCAATACCATGTGCCCTAAGTTTGCTCACTAACCTCCTATGTGGGACTTTATCAAAAGCTTTCTGAAAGTCCAGGTACACTACATCTACTGGATCTCCCTCATCCATCTTCAGAGTTACATCCTCAAAAAAATCCAGAAGATTAGTCAAGCACGATTTCCCTTTCATAAATCCATGCTGCCTCTGACCTAGCCTGTTACTACTATCCAGATGCGTTGTAATTTCATCCTTTATAATAGACTCCAGCATCTTTCCCACCACTGAGGTCAGACTAACTGGTCTATAATTTCCTGCTTTCTCTCTCCCACCTTTCTTAAAAAGTGGTACAACATTAGCCACCCTCCAATCCACAGGAACTGATCCTGAATCTATCGAACTCTGGAAAATAATCACCGACGCCTCCACGATTTCTCGAGCCACCTCCTTCAGTACCCTGGGATGTAGACCATCAGGCCCTGGGGACTTATCAACCTTCAGACCTAACAGTCTCTCCAACACCAATTCCTGGCAAATATAAATTCCCTTAAGTTCAGGTCCTTCAGCCACTGTTACATCAGGGAGATTGCTTGTGTACTTCCCCAGTGAACACAGATCTGAAGTACCAATTCAATTCTTCTGCCATTTCTTTGTTCCCGTAATATATTCCCCTGTTTCTGTCTTCAAGGGCCCAATTTTAGTCTTAACCATTTTTTTGCCTTTCACATACCTAAAAAAACCTTTTACTATCCTCCTTTATATTATTGGCCAGTTTACCTTCATACCTCATTTTTTCTCTGCGTATTTCCTTCTTCGTAATCCTCTGTTGTTCTTTAAAAGCTTCCCAGTCCTCCGTTTTCCCACTTATCTTTGCTATGTTATACTTTTTCTCTTTTAACTTTATATGTTTCTTAACTTCCCTCGTCAGCCATGGCCACCCCTGCCTCCTCATAGGACCTTTCTTCCTTTGTGGAATGAACTGATCTTGCAACTTCTGCATTATACACAGAAATATCCACCATTGTTCCTCCACTGTCATTTCTGCTAAGTTATTGCATTATTGAACTTTGGCCAGCTCCTCCCTCATAGCTCCATAGTTCCCTTTATTCAACAGAAACATTGTCACTTCCGATTGTACCCTCTCCCTCTCAAATTGCAGCTTGAAGCTTATTGTATTATGGTCACTACTTCCCAATTGCTCCTTCACTTCGAGGTCCCTGACCAATTCTGGTTCGTTGCACAATACCAGATCCAGAATTGCCTTCTCCCTGGTAAGCTGCAACACCAGCTGTTCTAAGAATCCATCTCTGAGGCACTCCACAAAGTCTCTTTCTTGAGGTCCAATACCATCCTGATTCTCCTCGTCTACCTGCATGTTGAAATCCCCCATAACAACTGTAGTAACATCTTTGCGACAGGCCAATTTCAGCTCCTGATTTAACTTACCTCCGACATCCAGACTACTGTTTGGGGGCCTGTAAATAACTCCCAAGAGGGTCTTTTTACCCTTAGTATTTCTCAGCTCTATCCACACTGACTCTACATCCCCTGATTCTAGGTCCCCCCGCGCAAAGTACTGAATATCATCCCTTACCAACATGGCCACCCCACCCCCTCTGCCCGTCAGTCTGTCCTTACGATAGCACGTGTAGCCTTGAATATTCATTTCCCAGGCCCTGTCCACATGAAGCCACGTCTCAGTTATCCCCACAATATCGTATCTGCCAATTTCCAAAAGAGCCTCAAGCTCATCCATCTTATTTCTAATGCTTCGTGCATTCATGTATAGTATTTTTAATTTGTTACTGCCCTCACCCTTCCCATCAACTCCTATTTCACTCAACCTTACAGCATGATCCCTTTCTGAGTTTTCTGCCTCATTGATACAGTTGTCTTTCTTGACTTCCCTTGTTCTAACTTTCCCTCCAATTTCCTTCTTAAACATCCAGTTTGTCCTCTCCCCCCCAGCTACTTAGTTTAAACGTACCTGTGTTGCAGTAGCAAACCTACCTGCCAGAATGCTGGTCCCTAACCTATTAAGGTGCAAACCGTTTATCTTGTAGAATTTATGCTTACCACAAAACATACCCCAGTGATCCAAGAATTTAAATCCTTGCTTCCCAGCCACACGTTCAAGTCCATTATCTCCCTGTTTCTGGCTTCACCAGCCCGAGGAACTGGAAGCAAACCAGAGATAACCACCCTGGACGTCCTGCTTTTCAGCCTTCTTCCTAGTTCTCCGAAGTCCCGCTGTAGTATGTTCCTTCTCCTCTTCCCAACATCATTTGTGCTGACATGTACCACCATCTCTGGCTCTTCACCAAACAGCTGGTGCAGAGCCAGAGCTGGTGTTTTTAAGAAAGAGGGAAGCTGTATCTTTAGTTATTTTGCTTGCCTTTGTCAATATTTCAAGTAATATTTAACCATTTAACAGCCCATTTTGCCAGTAATCAGTCCAATCTAAAATTTTCTATGCACATTTACATAATCCAATGCTTCTCTCTTAATTTGTTGTGTTAAATTAATTATATCGTTTTCCTTTTTTGTTTACCTGAGTTGACCTCCAGCCCTTCCCTTCATCCTTATGTGTTCCTTCACCCAGATGACACATCAGCAATACCTTCCCTCCATTTCATTCTTTGGAGAAACAGCACCATAGCTGAATAATGGTGATTCATAAACACAGGTACTGAGTATGGACCTTTGCCAGTGAAGTAAGACGTGGTGCTCCCAGCATGTCACTGGAAAGAGAAAAATAAGTTGCTCGTACATCTAAGAACAGAATCAATTTCAAAGCACAGTTGTGACATAGCAACCGTTTTGGTAAAATGCCAGGCAAGACTGAACGTAATTAAATTCATACTGGAGTGAAACTCTACATGATCGTTGTAGTGGAAGATAGCTGCATTTAACTTTCATTTTCTCCTCTTGCAAGTCTGATTGACAAGTGAGTGATTTGAATGAACAGAACTCAGTTTGGCTGAGGCTCAACATTCTCTTAACACCTTTTCCGTCCCCAGTTGAAGTGTGCGGCTGCGGGCTTCTGATTGTATTTTCTGCTCCAGCACCTTTTGCACATAATTAGCAGCTCCCTGACATCTGTTGAGGAACTGTGCCAATCTGTGGCATGTCTCAGAGGCATTCCCACAGTAGGCAAAAACACTGACTTGCAAACATTCCATCCCCTCAACCCCTGAATGCTGGATGTGGGACCTAACATTTACCACCCAATGTTCCAAAGATACAAATACAATACAGTGCAATACAGGAACTTTAGGCCCACCAAGCCTGCATTAATTCCTGATTCTTATTTAGACCTTTTTGCCCTTATGCTTTTTCTATCCTCTGTTTGCCTCCCATCTAAGATATGTCTTAAACGTTGCTAGCATGCCTGCTTCCACCACCTCCAAAGGCAATGCATTCCAGGCACTCACCGCCCACTGTGAAAAGTTTTCCCTGCACTTCTCCCCACAAGCTTTCCCCCTATCATCTTGAACCTGTACCTTCTTGTAGTTGACCTTTCCACCCTATGAAAAAGCCTCTGACTATGCAACCTATGAATGCCTCTCATAGTTTCATAGACCATTATCAGGTCACCCCTCAGCTTCTATCCTTCTGGTAAAAATAATCTGAGTTTATCCAACTTCTCCTCATAACTCAAATGAATAGTGTGGCGACTAGAACTGCATGCAATATTCCACATGCGGCCAAACTAAAGTTTTGTACAGCTGTAATATAACTTGCCAACTTTGATATTCACTGACCTAGCCGATGAAGGCAAACGTGTTGTGTGCATTCTTGACCACTTCATACACCTGTGTTGCCACTTTCAGGGATCTATGGACCAGTACATCTAGATCCCTCTGTATGTCAATGCTCCTAAGGGTTCTACCAGTTATTAGATTAGATTCCCTACAGTGTGGAAACAGGCCCTTCGGCCCAACAAGTCCACACCGACCTTCCAAAGCGTAACCCACGCAGACTCATCTCCCTCTGACCAATGTACCTAACACTTTGGGCAATTTAGCATGACCAATTCACTTGATCTGCATACCTTTGGACTGTGGGACAAAACCGGAGCACCTGGAGGAAACCCAAACAGACATGGGGAGAATGTGCAAACTCCACACAGACAGTTGCCCGAGGCTGGAATCGAACCTGGGACCCTGGTGCTGTGAGACAGCAGTGCTAATCACTGAGCCACCATGCTGTGCGTTATCGTATAACTCGCACCCAAATTTGACCTTCAAACACGCTTCACCTCACATTTGTCCGAATTAAATTCCATCTGCCATTTCTCTGTCCAAATCTTTAATCTCTCTATATCCTGCTGTATCTATTGACAAACCTCCTCACTATCTGCAACTCCACCAATTTTGGTGTCATCCGCAAATTTACTAATCAGACACCTACATCTTTCTCCAGATCATATGTATGTGTTACAAACAACAAAGTTCCCAGCAATAATTCCTGTGGAACACCACTAGTTAATGACCTCCATTCCGAAAAGTACACTTCCTACTGCCACTCTCTGTATTCTAACGACTAAGCCAGTTCTGTATCAATCTAGCCAGCACACCCCCGATCCCATGAGACTCTACCTGTTTCCAGCCTGCCATAAGGTATCTTATCAAACGTCTTACTAAAATGTATCTAGACACCATCCACTGCCCTTCCCTCATCAATTATTCTTGTCACCACCTGAAAAATCTCAGTCAAGGTGGTGAGACATGACCTTCCCCACCCAAACTCATGATGCCTATCACTAACAAGTCCATTCGCTTCCGAACATGAATAAATCCTGTCTGTCAGAATCTTCTCCAACATCTTCCCCACCACTGATGTCAGGAACATTGAATATCATTGAATGTTCACCTCTCGATGTTGCTGAATGCATGTCTCAGGGCCATTTACCTTACCTTGCTTACAGGGAAAGGTAAATGCTGCATTTGTATTTTTTTTGTCTTGTGACATGTTGGCAAGCTGGAAGTGCCCCTATGATAGCACAGTCCCCAGATCTGCAGCCCAAATGCTGGGGCGGCAATGGTGGCAAGATTCAACAAATAGCAAGTGAGTTAAGGAAGGAAGGTTAAGCAACAAAAGGAATATAGTTTTTCTCTTCATGTGACAAGATCTATTCCATTGGAGCAATATTCTCTCTCGGTGTTTCTTTACAGTTAGTATTAAATTGGCAGCATATAAATTGCTTGAAATTGACCCTCTCTGTTATTTTGTTAGTGATTTCCTGTGAGATGTATAGTTGAAGTGCCATAGTGAAGAACTAGAAATTACAATAGATAGGTGCTTGATGACTGGTGCAGACACAATGGCTGAAGGGGCTCATTCCATGCTGCAAAAATCTATGACTCCAAATTGAAAATTGTCATCTTTGCTGTGAAATAGTCCTACTGCTCAAGACGGTAGAACTATTTGTTCCTTTTTTCTGCTCAATTGAATGCTTTACATGCAGGGAGACAGGCTTTAATTAAAACTGCAGTCTCAGAGAAACCCTGGAAATCAGAGGCATTGTATCAGGAATAGCTGAAATGGAGTTCAAATCAATAGAGTTAATATAGTCTAAAAGTCAGTATCCTGAAGATTTAAAGACGTCAATAATAAGACAGCACATGTGACACATGACCAATTGTTACAATTCATTCTCACAATCAATGAAAATTAGTTACAGAATCTTGGACTCTGAGCAGCTTATAAATGTAAGCAAAATACAATACTTTATACGTTGAGTGTTCCTAAATTTTTCTACTGAAGGCCCTGAGGGACTGAATATGGTTGAACAAGGGCAGGATAGTAATACTATGAGTAAACACGACACTACTGTCACACTAGGAGTAAGTGAGGACTGCAACTGCCGGAGATCAGAGTCGAGAGTGTGGTGCTGGAAAGACACAGCAGGTCAGGCAGCATCTGAGGAGCAGGAGAATTAACATTCTGGGCATAACCTGTCCTCGGATGCTATCTGACCTACTGTGTCTTTGCAGCACCACACTCTCGACGACTATCACACCCACATGCCAGTTGCCTACAGTGCATATTAGGGTGATGTATTCCAAAGGGGTTTAATGAGAGGAGGGATGCAAAAATTATGGGTCATTTTAGGAAGGGCTGCCAGCACATTTATATACTGTTTGAATGCTCAGAATTATGAGCTAGAACGGAGGTCAATGGACTGGTAGAATAGGAATGTAGGTGAAGGGTAATTTGGGTACCCCCAAGTACTGATAGTGACTTTGCAAGTGACCCTTGTGGAAGGAAGCAATCAATTGAAATAAGAAAGAGCGTCCATTGGTTCAAGAATCACTGAAGTGGTCCTGATCGATATAAAAGTAGATGTAGGGACAGTCTTGGCTAGGAATGGACCTTCCTTTCCTAGCCAATGAAAGGAAAGTCAAAGAACAGTCTTGCAACAGCACTAGACCCAGAAGTACTCATGTCCCTGAAGTATTGCTGGTTGTCAATAACTTTTACAGCAATAAAGGCAAAACAAATAAAAGGAATTAAATAGTTAGAGAGAGTTTGGAATTTATTCTGAGGTTCTAATTAAAGGTCAGCCAGGTTTGTCACATGGATATATTTGTACTGACTGCCTCAAACAAGGCTGATGGCTGTGGGTTCTAAAGATCAAATGAGTGATGGAAATGTCAGAATGGATTCTCCCAGAAAAGCAATCTTTATTTCTACATTTAGAGTGTGTTACTCATGTCTTGGTTAATCATCCTAGATGATCACAGAAAAATCAAGATATCTAAAGAAGAGGCAAAGCAGTCGTAAAATTTATGTAGGAAGTGTTGGAGAATCTGTTTCTGTTTTTACTTCAGATCTCCAGAATCCACAGAATTTTGCTTTTATTAAAGGAATTGTGAAACTTCTGGTGCACACAGAATAGATCAGTAATAGTATTTTTGATGTGATTGAGTTAAGTATTCCCTTGACCCTCCTAAAGGGAGAATGCTTTGAGGGCAAATAAAACATTATAAATGTTAAATCTGAATAAGTGTGCAGTTAAGTTCCCAATCTTAGCCAACTCAAAGAATATGAAGGTAGTAATTTTAAGTCATGCTTCACGTGCTGATCCTCCTATTGGATATTCTACTGCATTTAGTTTTATGAATTATCTGGTGAAAATGGGAAATATTGTACTTTAACTTGGGAAGCTGAAACTATAAAAATGATTTTTAGAAATACTTTGGCTGCCAAAACACTGGCTCTTTTGGAAGACTTGTATATGGGACTCCTGGCAAATACTTTAAATGTGATTCTGTACAATCAGTATACTCAACATAGTGAACCTATTGAATGTGTGTTTTTTAGATTATTACTCATTGTGGGATAATGTGCATTCTACAAAAAATGCAAGCAATGAAAGGTTGTGGATAGACTTTGCTGACAATGCAAATGACAGATAAACAGGAAGTTTCTAAAATTAAATTTGTGCATACAAGTAATACGTTGACTGTTCTACAATAAAAATCATATACAAAGAAATTGTTAGGAGTCCCAGATAAGGGATGCTTCTCAGCTTAATGTTTTGTAAAAGTCTTTGGCTTAATTTGTTTTAAATTTTTAAATGCACATATAAAATCGCATTTTCTTTAATAGAGAAGCAGGTCTGTTACTTGTATGCTAAAAGATAAAGGTAAAATTGCCATAGTCGTATCAGGTGTATAGCCTTATAGGGCTGGGCTCTCATGAGAGAGAGATTACTGGTCGTGATTTAACCTGAGGATCACCTCACCTCAGGCAGGGGGAGAGATTGAGAAGGAGAGTCCTTTGTGCTAACTGTGTAGGAATTGAATCCACGCCATTGGCATTGCTCTGCATTGCAGACCAGCCATCCAGCCAACTAAGCTAACTGACCTAACAGTGTTTTAATTGTATATTAGTGATAGACATTGACTGGGGATTTACTTGTGCTGTTACAAATAGGCACAAACCAAAACTGATTTTTGGGCTATGAAATGAAGGTTTGTAAAATGAACCTCTGTATGCTAAATTTAGTACTATCATTCATTGAATGGCATTTTCAATTAAACATTATTCTCAGTTTTAAGTATACCATTGTAAGAAAGATACAATAATAAGGCAAAAGGATTCAGCAGGATGTTACTAGAAATGAAAAATGAAAAAATAAAGAGGGAGGAGAACTTGTTTTTTCTGGAATTGAGAAGGTTATGGGGATGCAGGGTCTGATGGGGGTCTCAGCATTTTGAAGCATAAGTTTACTATGATGACAAGAAAAAATAAATTGAAGATTATCACAATTATCTTAATTGTGAAATGTTAGACTTTCAAGGCAATGTTAAAATAATGTTTTTACAGATGGTTTGATTGTAGAACTCTGCCAAAATATAGAAGCAAAGTCAATATTTTAAAAATGGAAATATTGAATGAAAATTAATGTTAGATGATACGAGGATCAGGTTGCAATGTGAGATTCGACTAGGTGATTTATGTAGAGAAAAACACCTGTATTTAGTTACTATGGTTGTAATTTATTTTTATACCGAATAGTGTTATATTATTTTATCAACCCCCATTTTGAGCAGTGTGTGTGGAGGACGATTTCTCGCACAAATGGAGCTCAAGTTTTAGATTTAAACATTGCGAAAAGTTAACTAGAAGTTGAAACTTCTCACCTTGCATTCAGCAGAACTAGGATGCAAGAAAGACTTGTTGGGGAGGGAGGGAGGTAGATAGTGAGCAAAGAGCCTTCATGTTATTCAGAATAAGAAGTGGGTGCTGGTTAATTGGGCATTATTGGCATGGAGATGCAGTAAGAGCAGTTAACTGTCAATCTTGAGTCTCCGATCAGGCAGAGGCATATTCTGATTGGCCAAGTCATCATGTAGATACAGCATTGTTCAGTTGTCTCCCTGACCCCTCTTTTTGAAGAAATTTGTTTTGCTTATACGAAACAAGGTCTTGCCTCTTATCTATGTTGCACTAGCACACACAAGTGCATTACACATTGAAGGCCTGATATTAAATTGATTTCTGTGTAATTCTTAAGATAGTCCAGATGATTTAAGAAATGATTTCCAATAACAGAATCACTTCCAATGATGGATTTTTTTTTGCGAGCACATGCTTTTCATACAGGAGTGGCATGCTGCCAGCTGCAAATTGTCAATGGGACATATTGTTTGATAGTCTGCCAGGTGCTGTAATATACAGTCTACATACCTAGCACCACGCTGACATTGAAACTTGTAGATCGCATCGATCATTTTGGCTTGATGCCAACATCCTGTTAGTAGAGGAAACCACTCACTGATTAGAGAGAACTAGCTTCATCTATTCAAATCTTGGGGACACCTACCCCTTCCAGTATGTTAACCTTTATTGCAAGAGATTTCGAGCACAGGAGCACGTATGTGTTGTTACAGTTATACAGGGCCTTGAGGAGGCCACAGATAGAATGTCATATGCAGTTTTGGTCTCCTTTTCTGAAGAAGGATGTTGTTGTTCTCGAGGGAGTATAGCGAAGATTTACCAGGCTGATTCCGTGGATGGCGGGACTGACATATGAGGAGAAATTGAATAGAGTAGGATTATTTTCGCTGGAGTTCAGACAAATGAGGGGAGATCTCATAGAGACTTATAAAATTCTAACAGGGTTAGATAGGACATTTCAAAAACCAAAACACAAACCGCCATAGTTTTATGAAGAGTAAGTCATGTTTGACTAATTTGCTAGCATTCTTTGAAGATTTAACAAGCAAAGTGGATAATGGAAATCCTGTACATGTTGCATATCTGGACTTCCAGAATTCATTTAACAAGGTACCACGCAAAAGGTAATACACAGGTAAGATCACACAAGGTAATTTATTAGCTTGGATAGAGGGTTGGCGAATTAACAGAAGACAGAGGGTCAGGCTAAATGGGTCCATTTCTTGTTGGCGAGATATAACTAGTTGGGTACCGTAGGGTTTGATCTTCATGTCCCAACAATTTAAAATCTTATATTAATGATGGATGCAGGGATAGAATACACTGTAGCCAACTTTGCAGACAACAGAAGCGCATATGGAAAAATATGTTTAAATAAAGAAATAAGAAATTTACAAATGTATACGGATAGGTTAACTGAATCGGCCAAAATTTGACAGATGGAATTTAAAGTTCGTTCTTGTCCATTTTGATCAGAAGGATAGAAAGGTAACTCATTACCTAAAAGGACAGAAATTCCAAGTGCTTCAGCACAAAGGGATTTGGGTGTCCTCCTGCATGAATCTCAGAAAAGTAGTATACAGGTCCAGGCAATATGGAAAACAAATAGAATTTTGGCATTTATTGTTAATAGAGTGGGGTATAAAAGTAAGGGAGTGTTGCTGCAACGGTACAAGGCATTAGCGAGACTGCACCTGGAGTATTGCACATAGTTCTGTTCCCTTAGTTGAGGGATGTAATTGCTTTGGAGGCAGTTATAACATCATAGAGTCATAGAATCATACAGCATGGAACTAGACCCTTTAGTTCAACTCATCCATGCTGACCAAGTTTTCCAAACTAAACAAGTCCCACTTGCTTGCATTTGCCCATATTCTTCTAACCGTTTCTTGTTCATATACCTATCCAAATATCTTTTAAATATTATAACTGTACCTGTATCTACCACTTCCTTTGACAGTTCATTCCACATACGAACGGCCCTCTGTGTGAAAAAGTTGCCCCTCAGGTCCCTTTTTCCTCTCATGTTAAAAAATGGACCCTCATTTTGAACTACTCCATCCTAGGAAAAAGACCTTTGCTACTCACCTTATCTGTGTCACTCATGGTTTTATAAACCTGTATACGGTCACTCCTCAACCTCCTATGCTCCAATGAAAAAGTCCCAGCCTATCCAACCTCTCCTTATAACTCAAACCCTCCAACCCTGGCAACATCCTCGTAAATCTTTTCTGAATGCTCATCAATTTACTAATATCCTTCCTATAGCAGAACTATACACAGTATCCAAAAGTGGCCTTGCCAACATGCTGTGCAACCTCAACATGATATCCCAACTCCTGTATTCAATGGTCTGAGCAATGAAGGCAGGCGCACTAAACACCTTCTTAACCACCCTGTCTACATGTAACACAACTTTAAAAGAGCTATGTATCTGAACCACTAAGTGTCCCTGTTCAACAACACTACCCAGAGCCCTACCATTAACTGTATAAGTCCTGCCCTTGTTTTTTTTCTCATTCACTAGATAGATTTCAGAGATGAGGGTCTGTCTTTCTGAAGAGAGATTGATCAGCTTAGGCCTGTACTGTCTAGAGTGTAGAAGAATAAGAGGAGTTCTAATTGAGGTATGTAAGATGCTAAAAGGGATTGACAAAGTAGACATAAAGAGGATATTTCTCTTGTAGTGCAATCTCAAACAAGAGGCCATAGTTTTATGATAAGGGGTATCAGATTGTTAAAATAAACTCAGAAATTGCATCTGTCAAAGGGTCATGAATCTGTGGAATTCACCAGCCCAGTGTGTGGTGAATGCTGCGATATTGAGTAAATTTAAGGAGATGGATAGATTTTTAATTTGTAATAGATTGAAAGGTTATGGAATGTGTGCAGGAAAGTGGAGTTGAGGTTGAGATGGGATTAGCCATGATTGTAGTGAATGGCGTGGCAAGCTCAAGGAACTTCTGTTGCTGCTTATGTTTTTATGACTCCAACCCAATTGGCTTTCACGTCTGTTGTGATGGCTCATTGACTGGTTGCTGTAACCCTATCTTCCCCCAACTTTCTTTCTTGTGTCCTAACTCTAACTACTTGCCAATTATTAAATGTGACCGAGCTAAATGATCTAATAGTCTTTCTTATTTCCTAATTTGGGTCAGTTTTGTAATTCAATTTTGTAATTTAGTTTAGGCCCAACAATTAATTTTGTGGCTTTTTCAAGTTCTTTGACATTTGCCTTTATATCCTGAAAGACCATGTACTCAAATCTATGTTTGACTTTGTCAGTAAACTTGCAACTCACTATATTGCTAACTCATAAATTGGAGGCATCACAGTCACCTGACCTGGGATAGAGATTGACAGTGATGCACCTGTGTTACTGAATTGCTTGCTCGTATATTAGTTGGAAGAGTCTTGCCTCGCTAGGATAAATTAAGAGAAGAGGTTACATAGACTAGACTTGCATTCCATTTAATATAGATGATTAAAGATGATCTGTTCTTATTTTTAAGGTTGTTTAATATTCTTACATAAGTTGATGGAGAAAAACTATGTCTCCTGGTGGAGGAAGTCCAGAATAATGGGGTATAATCTTCAAGTTAGATCTCTGCCATTCCAGGGGACATTAGGAAGACTCCTTCACACAGGATAACAGATATCTAGAAGTCTATACCCAAAAAGCTGTTGAGGTGAAGGTGCCAATTGAACATTTCCAAAACTGAAGTTGATAGACTTTTAAATAGTACTGGTGTTCATCCACATCTGCATAGAGTCATAGAGATGTACAGCACAGAAACAGGTCCTTTGGTCCAACTCATCCATGCGAACCAGATATCCTAAATTAATCTAGTCTCACTTGCCAGCATTGGGTGCATATCCTTCTAAACCCTTCCTATTCATACTCATCAGGATACCTTTTAAATGTTGTAATTTGATCAGGCTCCACCACTTCCTCTGGCAGTTTATAATTATAAAACCCATACAGCTGTATGGGGTTAAATTATAGATCACCCGTTATTAAATTGAATGGCTGGAGAGGCTGAATGATTTCTGCACCTGATACATGGTAACGTGCCTGAGACATGCAAAACCAGTGATACCTGTGTTCAGAACACCCAAATCCCCTCAGCTGTTGTGATGCGATATTTCTTATGACACAAAGGTATTACTTTCAGATCTGTTGAACATTTTAATTGCAATCTTATATTTTCATCCCCAAGGAAACAGACTTTTTTTATTCAAAAACCTCTGACAAATATGTTATAAGACATTCTATCACTGTTGCAATAGACAGCTACCATTTATTAACTCCATTCACTCAAACAGTGAATCTATCATCTTTCAGGCATTTTTATGGTTTAAATCATATTCTGCAGTCACTCTCAATGAGATAGGAGGGAGCAAGTGACTTAACAAAATAATATGCATCAAGATTTGGGTTAACACAGAAATTTCTTATGAACTTGAATAGATATGCTAAAAATTGACCCTGACCCTTTGAGTCAAAAACCCAATTATAGGAAAGCTGCAGAGATGTGGGAACTTTTGATTGCAGTTAATAACAGTTTGATTCAGTCATTTAAGTCCATTGTTCTTTTGACATTCTAATTACATGTAATAGAAGTAATTGAAGAGACCCAAATTGAACAACTGTCAATATAAATTATAAAGTATGTACAGTATCAGTCTGCTGTCGTTAACATATTTAGCAAATGCAGTTTTGTGTCTAATTTATAAATTTGAGATAGGCTTACCTTTAGCAGACCCCTGTTATTGTGCAATTTGCATTTTTATTTATTGTCTGTAGTGCACTGCAGACTATGACCTGGAATTTCTAGGGTCACAACCCTGAATTCTTTCAGGCTGAGTGCAAGTATTACAAAATAGTGGTAGATCATGATGTTTGGGTGTTTTTGTTATTATATTTCATAATATTCAATTCAGAACATCTCTGTGAGGATTACATAACTTCAGCAAAGTTGATAGTGTGATGTCACTGCATATCAGATAAGAGACCCAGGAATAAACCTGAAGTGTATTTGAATTCTAAATTTCAGTTCAAGCATTTTACTGATGCCAAGCAAACCTCATTGGCATGCCAGAATTTTTATCCTGTTGGTCAGCCAAGCAGGAAGACGAGATCAGTTAATCTGCAATTCCTTTACCAGCCCATACATAATGTTCAGCTGCTGATGTATAATGGCCTTTTAAGGATGCCCAGAAATAGGTCATTCAGACTGGTACTCTGAAACTTTGTGCATGAGAAAGGATAAAATGACTGAGAGATGGATGATGATGAAAGGAATATTACAAACTTAATTACTATCCAAAAAAAGAACTTCTGTAAATTATGCTACATCTTTAACTTCCCCATCTGCACACAAACCTTTGAATAAATCAATTCAGATAGTATTGTGGTCCTTCCTGTTGCAAGCATTCAGTAAAATTAAATGCTTCGAATTCTTCAGTTGAACTGTGCTTTTTTAAAAAAAATTAGCAAGTACCAAGATGCCTAATATTGATGTAGATCCCTTTGGAGTTTGTTGAAGATAGTATAGCATCAACTGTAAGAAAACCAAATGAAGATTCTATTAAAATAAAGTCAAATTTTGATGTTAAAGATGTTAGTATGACTTAAAGTTGCTGACGTTTTGTTTAAAGCATGGTAGATCATAGCTGCAAGACTATTTCTTGGAACTGGACCTTCGCCCAGTAGCTAGCATGTTTTATCAATGGGAAAGGGGAATTCTGAACTTGAGTCATAACTGGAATCAGCTGACCCACCAATGAAGAACTAAGAAAGAGCTACATTCATCACACTGATGAAACAAATGCAAAAGAAAATGAAATGGGCAGGGATTTAAGCTTCTCTCATTAACCTGCTGCAGCTATCCTTCAGATGAATCAATAAATTAATTGTTGGGGAAAATAAAAGTTCCACAGAGCTATAAATAATGAGGATAAACTCTGACCTCAACTAAACATTACAGAAACTAGTTAGCTCATTGTTTATTTAATGGTTTCTTCTGGGATCACAGTGTGTGCAAAATAGCTACTTGACTTGCCAATGTGGCATTAGTACACTTTACAGTAATTTATCGAATGAGACACATTCGGAGAAATTTCTGAGAAACCTATTGCTTTTGTTTTAAGACAATGATGATGCTCAATTAGATTATAAGCATGATTAATCATATTAATGGAAGAGCAATGTTGCGTCATTCAAGATTTGACTGCTTATTCCTGCAATAACCAAATCCAAACACTCCTCTGGCAAGTCACCAAACTGGCAAATTGCTATTCAGTGATTCTCGAAAAAGCTTAAATGGCCTTTCAGCAACAAGAAAATGTTATGCACCTAAGGCTCAGTAATTTGTCTATTTAATGAGGCTATTATTGTTCGAGCAGAAATCAATCTCTAAGATTGTGTTAATAATAATTGGAGAGAGTGGTTTGTTACTCTGCACAGTGAGAGGAAAAAAGATTGTGCAAAATGGCTGTAGGATTATGTTTTGGAATTATATTCAGCAGAAGAGTAAATGGGACTTCTGCAATGATTATTGCTGGAGCTTGTTAGATGTACAACTCATTTCTTCTTTCTTTAGTAGTTCATATTCACTAAGAGCTGATGGTTGCATTTTACTCCAGGCTGTTATTGTCTAAGTAGAAGTTACTTGTATAATGAGATGCATATATTATACAGGTTTTCATGGCAGTGGTGGACTACAGTAACATACTGCTGCTCACAGAGTTAGAAGAACCAGTATTGTTACATATATTTGCTAAAGGCATTTTTGCAGATTTTACTGCAATTCAAGCTCCTGTTCTCAAAGGTGGGGTACTGGTGGATGTGGATACTTACATTTATTATTTAAGAACTGTAGTCAGCATTTCTTAAATTCTATCTTCTTGCTAAAGTCTTTTCATTGTTTGCAACGACTGATGGGAGTACTGTATATTGGCATGACAGCCATTCAGCTGATTGATCAACTACTTCTCAACCTAAGAGCGTATTATGTGAAGTGTTTCTGTTCCTAGTTCATGGATTTATGTTTATTTCAATCTATACGTATTGTTATTTTTGTGATTTACTCTTATCAAACTTTAATTGAGAACAGCACTTTAAACAGATCTCGAGTTTAAAGCGACTTAATGGCCAATCTTAATCTAAGTTTAAAAGAAAATCTTGTATATAATAGTACTGTTACAATATTGTAGTGGACCTTCAATTCCTGAATGTCCATTCCAACCATTTGACTCTAAGTACAATTAAACTAATGTTGTGAGAAATGTTTTTTAACTTGCATCTCAACAATATTAGGGCGGCACGGTGGTTAGCACTGCTGCCGCACAGCGCCAGAGACCTGGGTTCAATTCCCGCCTCAGGCGACTGACTGTGTGGAGTTTGCACGTTCTCCCCATGTCTGCGTGGGTTTCCTCCGGGTGCTCCGGTTTCCTCCCACAGTCCAAAGATGTGCAGGTCAGGCGAATTGGCCATGCTAAATTGTCCGTAGTGTTAGGTAAGGGGTAAATGTAGGGGTATGGGTGGGTTGCGCTTCGGCGGGTCAGTGAGGACTTGTTGGGCCGAAGGGCCTGTTTCCACACTGTAATGTAATCTAATCTAATCGGAAGGTAGCTCAACTCACCATCAATCTCTCATATTTATTTCTTATTTAAAAATAAAGTGCTGCAGATGCTAAAGATCTGAAATGAAAACAGAAAGTGCTGCTGAAACTCAGCAAGTCTGGCAACATCTTAGGTTTAGTTTAAGTTTAGACTTAGATTTTCTTGTCACATGTATTTGAATACAGGAATACAGAAGTACAGTGGAAAATGTACAAAGTTGCCATTCTGTAGTGCCATCTTAGTATTCAACAGACAGGAGTAAAAACAAAAGCAGAAATAAAAGAAATAGCCAAAAGAAAAGGGAACATCCAGATAATTCCCCACCTTGCCGCCAGAAAAACAAAGCCACAAAGTCCATCCCTCAGTCTGTGAATATTCAGGTGCCCTGTGACCCTGCACACCACTGCAGCTGGAACAGCATCATCTCTGTAGTCAGGTCACCATGCCAGCCCAGCTATTGCCTGGAGCCACATTGCCACAGCTGGAGCTGTGTTGCTGTTCTTTAGCGTTATCTTGCCTCCACTGACATCGTTGCCACCATGAGTCTGATGAAGCTGCTGGATCTCAAACCCGATGCTGGCCTCACTATGCCAAAGCATCTGTAAAAAGAGAAACAGATTTAACTGTTTAAATCTGGTATGACTCCATTTGACATGAGGAGTCAAACTGGACTTGAAATGTGAACTCTTTCTCACTCTTCAGATATTGCCAGATCTCCTGGATTGTTCCAGCACCTTGTTTTTATGTCAACCACTTGATTGCCCCATCTTTTTGTTAATTCTTATCCTCTGCGTGATACCCACTTTGCTCACATTGAGTCCAGAATTGCCAACTCTGGTTGGACATATTCCCAGAAGGCTCATTATATAATCATTAAGAAAATTTTAAAGAAACTATTCTAAATGTTGAACAAAATGCATTTCCTCACAATAAAATCAGCAAAAAGATCAATCTGTGGTTTATTAGGAAGGCTGAGAATAGTATTAGATTGAAGGAAGAGGCTTCTAATGTTACAAGAATAGGACTAAACCTGAAAATTGGAAGTATTTTAGAAACTGACAAAGGACCAACTAAAGGCGAATAAAAAAGGGGAAAATTAGCATGAGAGTAAACTAACTATGAATATAAAAACAGATGACAAGATTTTTTACACATAAATGAAAAGAGTGTAACTACAGTAAATATACGTTCCCCTAGAGGTAGATACAGGAGAAATCGTTGTGGGGAAATGAAGAAATGGCAGAGTCAGTGAACAAATACTTGTTTTCACAATGGAAGGCACAAATTACATCCCAAAATTAGGTGATAATCAAGTGGCTAACAAGAGTGAGAAACTTTGGGTAACTAATATCACCAGCAATGAAGCAATGGTGAAAGGTAGTGTTATGACCAAGGCTGGAGGAGTGCACTGTCTCTATTCCATTACTCCAAGGGTCACAACATTAAATAACAACACTTCATCAGTTAAATTAAATGGATTTTCTATATCAGGTTTGAAACAAGAAGATCTATCAATCAGGATTCTTAAAAAATGCACTTATTGGTTTATTATGAAAAGAAAACTTATTCAACAAAGGTGCAATAATTGGTTAACTACACAGTCAATGATATAGAAGCTTAAAAGCTCAACCTTCTAAATATCTCCCCCACCGCGTGCACATGGAAAAGAGAATAAAAATACAGACATCTCTGCAGAGATTGGCTTTCTTGAAAAAGAAACACAGGTCCAATGGGTTATTCTTGAAGCAGCATAGAATGTTCCAGAGTCTATTGCTCTTAAGTTCTAGAATGTAAGGTTTTCTCTCAGGTCTAGCAGATGCAGTTTGCTCAGGGAATATCAACTTGCTATGTTACTTGAATTGCTGTTTTGAAAGAGCCTATACCCCTTGCCCTGAACTCAAGAGAGTTTTCTTTGCACAGTTATTTTTGATAACCTCTTTTAAAGAAACCACTCCATGTACTTACAGAAAACCTGAAATAGATTAATTTTATATAATCCTTTGAAACTGAAGTTCTTCAAGCAATGTTAAAAATGAAGTATCCTCGTCAGACCTGATTGTTTTTAGAAGATAGCTATCAGTGGATACATGTTATGATTTTCTAAAGTTCCCTAGATTCTAAAATTGTCCTGTGGATTTGGAAGATAGTAAACATAACACGCTTAAATCAAGAAAGGAGGGAAAGAGAAAGCAGCGATCTTCAGGCAAATTAACCTGAGACCAGTTTTCAGGAAAATACTGGAATATATTATTAAGGAAGTTTTAACAATGTATTTAAAAAATACTCGTATGTTCAGGCAAAGTTGGTATATTTTACAAGAGGAAAATATTGTTTAATAAATTTATTTGTTTTCTGGCGAGCATAACTTGTAGGTTAGGCAATGGCGAATCAATTAATGCAATGGACTTGTAATTCCACATGGCATTCAATAATTTATCATACAAAAGATTAATGTTCGAGGTGAGGGTTAATGGAAGTGATGAATAATAGCATGGATATAGAATAGATTTATATATAGACAGCACAGAGTAAAGTAAATGGGACATGTTCAAGTTGGCACACTGTAACTAGTGGAGTATGATTGGCTATATACAATCAATGTTACTTAATGAGATGAAGAGATGGAGAAAAAGGGGTCTTGAGTTTGCTGACAATATGAAGCTAGGTGGGAAGGCAAGCTGTAAGGGGACAAAAAGATGCAAAGTTATTGCAAGGTTAATTGGGTGGGCAACAAGGTGGCAGATTGAGTATAATATGGTAAAAGTGAGAAGTTATTCATTTTGGTGGTAAGGATATCAAATCTGGAGAGTTTTTAAAAGACGTAACTTTTAACTGTTTACATTCAGTGTGGCTTGGTGTGCTCATGTAAGGAGGTCATGATGATTAGCAGTAGTTCACGAATAAATGTAGAAATTAACATGGTCAGTGTGTGAGTGAGAGAGAGACAGTAGGTGACACATAGCTTGAGCTGCAAAATATTGCAAGTGCAGGACAAGTTGAGAAGACAAGTGTCCATCAATAACAACAGCAGATATGAGAATTGAATCTATGCTGCTGCCCTCATTATACATCATTATTTAACCATCGAGTCAACTGGGCTAATCAACAAGGAGACAGTCTCAGGATAATGGTTGTGAATTTAGAAGCAAGATAAAGATACATTTCTTCATTCAAAAGATTGCAAGTTTTAGGATTCCCTGTGTATGCTCCAGTATTGAATATCCTTAAGGCTTGAGATAAACAGATTTTTGGTTTCTAACTAATCATGGGATGTAGGAAATCAGCAGAAATCTTGAGGCCAATGATCAGCCTTGATCACAACGAATTGTGGAGCAAGCTTGAGGAGCTGTATGATCCATTCATATTTCTTACGAACTCCAACCATCACACAGTACCACTGACTTTAGCCAACATTTGTGTAACTAAGAAGACAAATTCTTCAAACATAATAGGGAGAAAGCAATTATTATTTTGGTGCCCTGATGATTTTTCACTGCTTGAATCTTCAATCCCTGTAAACTCCAAACAATCTTGAAGAGTTGGAAACCTTCTACCAGGCACTCACTTTCTGATCTCTATCAACACTCCTCATAATTCCAGCCAGGTGCTCTGGTTACATTTGCCTGTCACTGACTCTCGCCTAGAGTTCTAGCCCCTGCAGTTTACTGTTCACCAGATGTAGAATGAGCATTTGTGGCCCCATAGCTATCCATATATCAATAACTTCTAGACATGTAGCATTGTGATATATGATGACAGAGATCATGTTGATTTAAATCTAAGTTTTTTATAAACACTGAAGCATTTAATTTTTCTTTTCATTATGTCACTCTTTCTGACACAAATGTAAAATAAATCTTTTTTAAAAATAGTCTTTCCTGATTGGCGCAGCTGGTAGCAAATTATTAGTGAGAATGGCAGGGAAAATAGCCAAGAATGAAATCAGTTGAAATTGAGTATGTACATATTTGCCAAACTAATCCTTTTTAAAGTACCTCTAGTCATTGCTATAGCAACTCCAAATCACAGCAAAGTGTCGTAGATTTATTTGAGAGCAAGTAAGGAATGGTGTACTTGAAATAAACAGGGAAGCGAATGAAACATTGAAAGCTAGACAAACGAGGAATTATTGGGTAGGAGATAATTAGAAAGTCACACATTTCGTAGTTTACATGCCCAAAATCTAGATATCTGATTTCTTACCCTATTCAGACTTCCTCATACTCAATGCTCCTCCCTCAACTAAAATCCTCCTCAGTTTCTTGTGTTTTCTATTTCCTTGCCCACCTTTGCTAAAATTATTTATTACTTTAGATCCATTGTCCATATTTCCTGACTCTTTGCATCATAACATTTGACTACTTAATGTACCATTAGTTACATGATCACTCAACCCATTGATATTTTGCATTTATAGAGTCATAGAGTTATACAGCACGGAAACAGACCCTTTGGTCCAACTCATTTATGCTGACTAGATATCATAAATTGACTTAGTCTCATTTGCCAGCATTTGGCCCACATCCCTCTTAAACCTTTCCTATTCATGTACCCATCCAGGTGCCTTTTGAATATTGTAATTGTATACATCTCTACCACCACCTCTGGCAGCTCGTTCCATACATGCACCACCCTCTACATTTGAGTAGAAAGGGTTGACTCAAAGTGCAGGGTCTTTGAGCACAGAAAAGAGCAAGGAAGAGAGTCAGCTGGGAAATAAAATTTCTATTAATGATGAAGGCTTCAAGGCAGGAGGAGGCAGCAAGGCAGAGATACTGAAGAGGTTGCAATAATACTGAAGTTGTCAATGTCCAAATACAGCAAGATCTGGACTTGAGCTGACAAGTGGCAAATAACATTCATGCTACACATATGCCAGGCAATGATCACCTCCAACAAGAAAGAATTTAACTCTTGCTCCTTGACATTCAGTGGCATTACCATCACTGAATCCATGATCAACATTCTTGGGATTACCATTGACCAGATACTGATTAACCATGTAAATACAGTGACTACAAGAGCAGATCAGATGTTAGGAATACTGCAGTGAGTAACTAACTTCCTGACATCCCTGTCTGCCATTTACAAGATACAAAACAGGAGTGTGATGGAACACTTCCCACTTGCCTGGATGAATGCACCTCCAACGCCATTCAAGAAGCTTGACACCATTCAGGACAAAGCAACACACTTTATTTGGGGCCAATGCAAAAATATTCTCTCCCATCAATGCTCAGTAGCAGCAATTTGTACCACTGAATTCATCATAGCTCCTCAGACAACATCTTCCAAATCCATGATCAACGCTATCCAGAAGGACAAGATCAATAGTTTCATGGGAAAACCACCACCTGCAAGTGCCCCTTCAAACCTCTCACCATCCTGACTTGGAAATATATCACTGTTCATTCAGTGTTGTTGAGTCAACATCCTGGAACTCCATCTCTAATGACTTTGTGCATCTCCCTACAGGCACATATACTGCCGTGGTCTTCAGCAGAGCAACTGGAGATAAGCAATAAATGCTGGCCTAGCCAGCAACACCAACATCCCATAAGTGAACTCAAACAAAAGGGTCAAGGTAGCTGAAAGGACTGAACAATCAGACATATCATAATGAAAACGAGGGAATTATGTGTAACGAAAGTTACATAGGATTGCTCAGTACCTCAGTATATCTTTTAACAGTTGATGAGTTATTTATGAAACATGACCACTGTTGTTTTTAAGGCATTTGTTGCACCCAAATCGTGTATAGCCAAGTCTCAAAATATTCAATGGAATCATGACTTTTAATAGTCTTCTGATGTTGGTTAATGGTAAAAATATATCGTCCACATAGGACAGCTTCCCTGCACTTTGACTAATGCCATGCAATTTCTTTTTTGCATTCACCCAAAAATCATCAGAAAGGTGATATCTCTTGATCGTGCAGCCTCCCACAGTACCACACTGGAGTATCGCCCTGGTTTATATGCTCATGTCTTTGAACTGGACTTGAACCCACATGCTTCTAACTCAGAAATGAATGTGCTAGTAATGAGCCAGAGCTGACACCAATCTGTACTTAATGAGAATAGGCTAGAGTAATTAAGAGAAGCATTGAGTAATGACAGTGAAATAAGATGAGAACAATTCTGGTTGAAGGCAAGATATGAAAGAGGATAGAATTTGGTTATAGTTTTCCAGTAATACCAGTGACGCACTTGATGAGCGTTCCAAAATGTGAAAGCATCATTGAAGTTTTGGATGTGTTTAGTACAAGAACATAAACTATGCTGCTTGGAAGAAATGTTGGCATAACTCCACCATTGATAACTAAGGCTTTAGAAGCCTGGGAGTTCAGCTCCAAAATTTTCTCATTAAGCCTTTCCGTCCTTTTGCCTCTTTTTTCCTCTTCAAGAGGTTCTGAAACCCTCCCACTTTGACTAGGACTTTGGTCACCTTTCCTAATAACTCAGTTGGTGGCTCAATGTCAAATTTGTTTGATTCTGTTCCTGTGGAATGTCTTGGAGCACCTTATTATGCTAAAGATGCTGCATAAATGTGTGTTGTTATTAGATGGGAACAAAGTCGTTTATTTGAGATGCGAGGAGATAGCAAGGCCAAAAATATTTAACAACACTTCAGAATCCCAAAATACAGAGGGGGTCTTCACCTTAAATTACAAAATGTTTCTTTCAATGATCATTGCAGAGACAAAATGACTGCAGGTGTAAAAGAAGCCCATTGAAATAGTAAAGATGAAATAAAGAAGATGGAATGAAGATGTGAAAGAAACTTCAGATTGGACTGTGATCTCTTGTAACTAAAAAATTAATAAGGGGTAGCCAACCTGGCTCAACAGCAAGAATATGTCCTAAACTTGCATACACATTGTGTTTTCTCTTTGAAGTCTACACAAGAGCAGGAGTTTTAAAAAGACACTTTCAACACAACTGGATGGACCAGTTCTTGTGTGCATCCGTCTGAGCTTAAACATTAATATACTCTGAAGATCACAGTTGGAGAACTGTCCCCCAGTTCCCCTTTTGGTGCTGGAAGACTCCCACTCACTCTGAAAACTAGTTTCAAAAAAAGGAATCAGGACAAAGTAACTTCAATCAGCCTTCAAAAATAAAACTAGGTAAAAACAATGACTGCAGATGCTGGAAACCAGATTCTGGATTAGTGGTGCTGGAAGAGCACAGCAGTTCAGGCAGCATCCGAGGATCAGTAAAATCGATGTTTCGGGCAAAAGCCCTTCATCAGGAATATTCCTTTTATTCCTGATGAAGGGCTTTTGCCCGAAACGTCGATTTTACTGCTCCTCGGATGCTGCCTGACCTGCTGTGCTCTTCCAGCACCACTAATCCAGAATCTTCAAAAATAAAAGCCAACTGTCAACTATCATATCAACCTTACTGGTAATTTCCATTGCAACAGTTGTAATATTCAATTATCTTGCTCGTGAACAATTCACACTGATCATAAAAGCATGAAAAAAGTTCTATCTTTTTGTCTCACCTCTTATTTCTAATGAGTGTGTGTATTGCATTATTAATTGTTCTCACTCTTTGTCAATTTGTGAAAGCTTGGATTAATTGGCTTCCTTTAAAACACAAGTTATTTTGGATCGGGATGAAAGTTTTCCACAAGGAAACGGATCTTTTCTAAATTAAGCACATCTTAAAACTAAACCTGAAAAAGATGAATTGAAGCAAAACAAAGTTTTTCAAAGAAAATGCTTGTCTTCTGTACCAAACTTCATGACCTCATGCTGTCCCAAAGCAATGTTGAAGTATTACTACTGTTGTAGGAAACATGGTAGCCAGTTGTCACGCAGCAAACTGTGCAAACATAAATGTGATAACACACTGTAATTCTGTTCTTATAATATGGATTGAAAGATAACCATCTACCAGCTTGATATGAATAACTTCCCTGATACTCCTTAAAGGGTAGCATGGGATTTTTTACATCACCCTGAAAGAGTAAAAAGAACCTCAGTTTGATGTCTCATCTAAAAGGTGTTGCCTTCAGTCATGCGGCAGTCCCTCAGTTCTGCATTGAACTGACAGTCTTGGGTTTTGTGTTCACACTTTGGAGCCATTTTTTGAATTCGAAGAGCGGAATTAGACCATTCAGCCCATCGTGTCTGCTCTGCCATTCAAACTTGGCTGATCCACAACCTCATCACCAGAGCAAGAGTTGTCAACTGAGCAATGGCTGATTTTTTTTTCCTTCCCCCAATAAAATGTACTTTCTTAAAAAATTTGTGAAAATACATTTTTATAAAACTTTGACTTCAAAGTTACAGAAGGTGCAATAAAATTCCACTTACCTCCAGACATTGTGTTCCTTAGATATATCAATCCAATTGCAATAATATTAATATTTGCATATACATTCCATGTCAGACATACAAACCAATGACAAACTATTTCTGGCTGAAGCTTTCAGTAAGTAACATGGAATTTATTTTTCTCTATACACCATATTCCAATTTGATAACATACAGTCTGGATGTAGGTTTGCTCGCTGAGCTGGAAGGTCCATTTCCATTTTGTCACTCTACTAGGTAACATCTTCAGTGGGCCTCCAGGCGAAACACTGCTGCTGATTCCTGCTTTCTATTTATACGTTTGGGTTTCTTTGGGCTGGTGATATCACTTCCTGTGTTGATGTCATTTCCTGTATTTTTCCCTCAGGGGGTGGTAGATGGGGTCTAACTCGATGTGTTTGTTGCTATAGTTCCAGTTGGAATGCCATGCTTCTTGGAATTCTTCTGCATGTCTCTGTTTGGCTTGTCCTAGGATGGATGTGTTGTCCCAGTCGAAGTGGTAACCTTCCTTATCTGTAAGGACACTGGTGACAGAGGGTCATGTTGTGTTGTGGCTAGTTGATGTCCATGTATCCTGGTGGCTAGTTTTCTGCCTCTTTGTCCAATGTAGTGTTTGTACAGTCCTTGTATGGTATTTTGTAATTGACATTAGTTTTGCTTGTTGTCTGTATAGGGTCTTCCAAGTTCATAAGCTGTTGTTTTAATGTGTTGGTGGGTTTGTGGGCCACCCTGATTACCAAGAGGTCTGAGTAGTCTGGCAGTCATTTCCAAATGACTTTGATGTAGGGGAGAGTGGCTAGGGTGTCTGGACGTGTTTTGCCTGCTTGTTTAGGTTTGTTGCTGAGAACAAAATGGACTTGGACCCCATTTACCACCGCCTGAGAAAAAGAATAGGAAATGACATCACCAACCCAATGAAACCCAAACATATAAATAGAAAGCAGGAGTCAGCAGCAATGCTTCACCTGGAGGCCCACTGAAGATGTTCCCTAGCAGGGTGATGAAATGTCTGGAAATGAACCTTCCAGCTCAGCGAGCAAACCTACATCCAGAACCTCAACTTGAGCTACAAATCTTCGCAAAACTCGCTGATATCATACAATTTCAATGCACTTGATGTTCATAATGTACATTCCTTGTTAGACTTGCAGCTGAGTTTCCAGGTCCTTAATGCACTGTGGCTTAAACAGCGACCTTTCTCCATTGAGCCCTGCAGTGGCAGCACCAGCCTCAGGGTTCAATTGCAACCTTTTATCTTAGCACCTAGCCCTGGATCATGGAATGTACAGCTAATGCAGACAGCTACTCTTTCAAGCTGGAATTGAAGTAATGATCTAAGCAACTTAAATTGACAGACGACCTGGGGTGGAATCTCTGTTGGTAATTCTACCGTCAGCAGAGGGATACATCTCTCTAAGTTTTACTGCGCATTTTTGTATTTGCATAATAGTTTAAATTGGTTGGGCTAGCCAATTACTGCCGTAGCAGGTTGGAGGTACTGAATCTGGAAGTTTGTGACCAGACATCAAGATGACAAGTCAGGGGAACTATTCCAATATGCAACACAGTTAAACCATAACCTTATCAGACAGAACTTCAGGCTTCCTTTAAATTACAAGATAATTCAATTGGTGCTTGATTTCTTCCAGATTGAAAATGATTAATCTAATTAGAGAATGCCGCTTCTCACAAGGCCCTGCCTTATCCACTATGTTGTGAATAATACGATTAAGTACAATTAAATTGAGTGAGGATGGACTACTTTGCCTAGTCAGGGAACACAGCAGATTGTGATAAACCCTTTATCCATCGAATGTTCCATAGTATGTTCCAAATTAATATTTGATTGTGCTGAATTCTCAGAAAGTGCATTAAATTTAATTTGTGTTTTGACCAAATTATATAAAATTGCCATTTTTTATTGCTGAGTTCCTCTGACTAGCTAATTACATGCACATTGCCATGCTTATTGTATGCTTTGTTGGAATCTGTTGTCTGATTAATGTGCTATCTGAAATTATTTGTGCAGCAAAGCTGATAAAAGATGGTTATTAGGCTTGGAACTGAAGTGCAATTCACTGGGACAAATCGACTGTGAACAATCTTGGTGCTTGGAGTTCAGGGGAAGGAAGTTTGGATATATGCCACCTGTATCTTTAAACAAGACACTGAAATTAGGTAGCCTTCCTTCATTCTGTAGCTGTACTCCATACCAGTTTGAAAGGAGAAGTGAAGTACATTGGGGCAATGTATTTAAAAGAACAATATAAATGCATGTTGTTCTTTCTACCTTTTTAAAACCATCTCCCCACCATTCCCACCACATTTTCAGCACTTCCTATTTGAAGTAACTGATACACATCTTGGAATGCAGTTTTTTAAATGTACGACAAGTACTTAAGTCACATGCTTGCTCTGCCATGTAAACCAAAAATAAATGTCAACCCATTTTACTGACGGACTTGCAACTGAACCCTCAATTCTGCTGCCACCCAAAATGTCTGTATGCATGCTTTTTAAGAGGATAGTGGAGCAAACTAGATAGCAATCAGTCATTGCAATCCCTGCCTGACACATGTCCATCACTCCAGTAAACTGATGTTAATAGTAGCATTATCTGGGATCAGCTCATTTCTTTCGGAGGACAAGGAGTTTTTAAGTTTTTGAACCAATTCACCTGCTGCATGTGAACATTAATTGAGACATCAGAGCTGCTGTGAGGGCAGGTGATGTATTACATAAATTATATTGTTAAAAATCATACAACACCCTCAGGTTATAACCCAACAGGTTTATTTGGAAATGCAAACTTTCAGAGCGCTGCTTCTTTGTCAGGTAGCTACCTGATGAAGGAGCAGCGCTTTGAAAGCTTGTACTTCTAAATAAACCTGTTGGACAATAACTTAAGGGTATTGTGTGGTTTTGAACTTTGTCTACCCCAGTTGAACACCAGCACCTCCACATTATAAATTCCATAGAGCGAACGGTACCGAAACCAATCGTTAGTATAAGTCTGTGATCATGCTTCATATGACTATCTCGCCCTACGTTATACATATGAACAACAATGCTAACCTTATCAGAATCAACTTCACTTTCTTGCTCACTTGTATCATTTAAAATAAGATACCTTTAAAAACTGGATGAAGGTATAGCTTCCCTTGAAGCAGAACGTAAAGTGTTACGCATCTTTGTGACTGTTACTCCATGAATATGGGTGGCAGTGACCAAGTGGGAGGTTACTAGGCTTTTAATCCAGAGGCCCAGGTAACGTTCTGGGGACCTGGATTTAAAACCTGCCATGGCAGATAGTAGCTTTTGATAGCGAGTTTTGAGAAAATATTTAGCTCAGGTTGAGGTTCTGGATCTAGGTTTGCTCGCTGAGCTGGAAGGTTCATTTTCAGATGTTTTGTCACCCTACTAGGTTACATCTTCAGTGAACCTCCGGGTGAGGCACTGCTGATGATTCCTGCTTTCTATTTATATAAATATAAATTCATATAACTTTGATATAAATAGAAAGAGGAATCATCAGCAGTGCTTCGTCCAGCAGCTCACTGAAGATGTTACCTGGTATGGTGACAAAACGTCTGAAAATGAACCTTTCAGCTCAGTGAGCAAACCTACATCCAGGTAGCTTTTGAATTTGAGTTTTAAAAAATCTGGAATTAAGAGTCTAATAATTACCATACATTATAACATATTAGTGAATCAGATGGGTTTGTCCTAGTGTCCTAGTGACCAATAATCTAGTGTCCTTGCTAATGCCCTTAGGAAAGGAAACTGCTGTCCTTAGCTTTGGCCGACATGTGAATCCAGACTCATAGCATGGTGGTTGACTCTTAACTGCCCTCTCGGCAATTAGGGATGGGCAATAAATGCAGGCTTATCCAGTGATGTCTGTATCCAGTGGATTAAAAAAATTGAGGCGTTCAAATGAACTCCTTTTCCTTAACAAGCAAGTTAAGAGATTTGCCTGAGATTCTCCACTACTATTCACCACACCCTATCTTCATTGATCAAGTTAGGGATTTGGATTCTTACAGTTGCACACTACATTAAATTGGACTTATGAGCAACCTCATAAATAGGGCTCCAAGTTATTTTTTCACAATGATTGGTGGACCTTTCACCGACATTAATGCTATGAAAGCATGTGTCAAAACCGTCCTGCAGGATAATGGCTACTTTGACCAGAAGGCTTCTCACTGTATACTGCGCTAAGGCTTTTGGTCCTGAAAAGTGCCTGTCTACTTCATGTTATGTCGAAAAGGTAAGATATCACAAAACGTTGAGCCAGAAATGAGGTTAGCTGGTAAAATATGCCACCAAACCAAAACGATGCTCTGCTTCTGTCACTGTATAAATTTCAGTGCTAGTGTGATGTCAGATATACAAGCTACATGTCCCAAAGACTGACCAATCATATCAAATAGTAAATTCCTTCACATATTAATTATATGCAAGTAAATCTGGCCCACTGTACCAAGAAGCATTTTGTTATACTGTGTTGAACGTTATAAATCAAGTTGTTCAGTAATGGCTGCCTGCAGCTGGGCGTTTATTAATCTTACTCAGTGCAACACACAACAGCTTCCTATGTTGACACCAAGACTGAACACATGGCTCCACAAGCTTATAGAATTCTCCATGCAATTTGCATGCCAAAAATTACTTTTCTCCAGTAGAACAGTTGAGTGGAGGGTAATTGCATAATATAGGTTATGCCTGTAGAATAATCCCTAGTTCCTTACAGCAGTTAGCTTACACAAAATGACTGATGGAAGAAACTACCTAACCATCTGCATTCTGGCTGCAACTTTTAGTATCATAATATGGGAGAGATTGGAAACCCATCTATTGTCCAAATTCTCCTATCGCTGAAAGTAAATGTCAGGGAGAAATTAAAAGTCAAAAAGAAACTGAAAGTTCGTTGATGGCATAGAATCCATAGATTAAAAAAAGTGATTCATTGTTTATTCTTGAAAGAAAATTCAGTGTCCGATCATTAAGTGGCTTTTTTTGGTCAAATTTACAAAAGAAGGGAACTTCCCATTTCCAAAGTTAAAATATCACACAACAACAGATTATAGTCCAACAGATTTATCTGGAAGCACTATCTTTCAGAGCACTGCTTCTTCATCAATTGATTGTCGAGTGTAAGATCATAAGACAATCTTATGATCTTATACTCCACAACCACCTGATGAAAGACCAGCGCTCTGAAAGCTAGTGCTTCCAAATAAACCTGTTGGACTATAACCTCGTGTTGTGTGATTTTCAATTTTGTACACCCCAGTCCAACACCAGTATCTCCAAATCATGACTCCCATTTCCACAAGGAATTCCAATCAGGGCTTTCATTTTGACAGCTGTTTCCTAGTGCAAGTTGGTCAAATGAAGGCAATTTTTAAAGTGATATGTATTATTCCAAATCCCTGTTTGTGAAATCAATTTTTAAAATGATCCACAGCAAACTTGATGAAGTTTTATATCCAATTATTTGTTTGCAAATTTAAACTGAGGACAGTCTTCACAACTTAACATACACATGGCAAAGATACATGAAAGAAAGAAATTGAACATCTCTGAATGTTAAAACCAGAAGAATAATTATCAATTCACGTGAATATCAGAATCTAGTGAGGGAGGCATTCCTGAACTGAGGATTTAATTTTCAAGAGAGGGAGATGGCTGAAGATAGGAGCTGTACAATATCTTCAAAGTTGGGGATGACTCAACAAGATGGTGCTTATAGACAGCTTGTTTTTCAGGTGAATATATGGAATCGTTTGAATACAGTTTTTAAGGAGGCTTAATCTTTAAGAAAGATCTAGCTCTTATCCTGATCTGTTTCTTTTGTGGCTGGTGGAATCAGACTAACATGTTTAACTTGTGAAAATAAACACATTGAGAAGGTGAAGGACATGAAATTTGTTTTTGATATTGATGCTCATCATTGATATATAGGAACTTAGGGGTAGTCAAAAATAAAAAAAACCTCGACTTGAAATGTACTCAAAGACTGAGCTTCTATAATGCTTGTGGTAGAGAATTCCAGACGTTCATCACCCTTTAACTGAAATGTTTTCTCCTTACCTTGGTCCAGAATGGAACAGCTCTTATTTTTAAATTGTGCCTCTTTGTTTTAGACGCTCCAACAGAGGAAACATCTTAACTGCATGTACCCTGTTCATCCTTTTAAGTATTTTGCAGATTTCAATGAGATTCCTTATCATTCTTCAAGGCTGTAGAAAATAAAGGCCCATTCTGTCCAATCTCTCTTCAGAAGTCAGTTCTGCCATCCTGGGGACAAGTCTGGTGAACTTTTGTTGCACTCCCTCTACAGCAATAGTATCTTTCCTGAGATGAGGTCAAAACTGCAGACAGTATTCCAGATGTGATCCAACCAAGTTCCTGTACAATTGTAAAAAAAAACTCCATTATTTCTGTACTCAAATCCTCTCACAGTAATGATGAACATTTCATTAGCTTTCCTAATAACCTGAACTAACGGTGTACAAAGCTAACAGAGGCTTCTCTATTCTTTGGGTCAAAATCTATTGAAAACCTGAGACAGAGACTGTGGCTTTTAGCACCTCTGCAAGCATAATCAGCTTTTGATACGTCGTTTCTGGTACTGGAGACTTTGTACTTCCTTTTTCTTAATGTTTTCAATGTGCCAACACCATCATAGGTGCGACATTGCACAAGGCTGACTATTTAGCTTTTGTAATTCTACAATTGTTGTTCTGTTGCTTTTTTAAACAAAAGTATAGCTTCTAAATCATTTATAATATCCTTCCATGTCCCCTGGACAAGACACTTGCTATTGATGTCAAAGGAAGTCTTATCCTAAGTTCATGACTTGTGAAGTGTGTTGTAGATTTTAACAGAACAGAAAAATATATAGTCTGTTGTCTGTCATCAATCAAATACTTCTGCAAAGATCTAGGCACAATCTGCATATTATTTTCACAGTCCCATTTAATTCTGGGCGATATGGCAATAGTAACTGTTTGACTAAAGTGTTAAGCAAAAGCATGTCAAAATCTTCTGACATAAACTTTGGATCATTTTTTGACACCGGCACTTCTGGCAACCTTCAAGTTGCAAACCAGGTTCTTAAAACCTAAATGATTTTGATACTTGTGGCATTGGATGTAGACTCAACATTTATTGACTTGCTTTAGCTATCAATCCTTTTACTTCAAAGAAATCGACATTCACACGTGCCTACACTTTATATGTATTTGACCATGGAATGAAAGGAACCTTGGTGGAATCATTACTCATCCTGAGTAACAACTTTTCATCAACACTTCAATATCTTTATCTACAATTGGATACCAAAACTAGTTTCTTGCTGTTTTCACATAGACTATCCTCATGCTCCCTTGATAAAATTCTAATAATGATCTCTTTCTCAGCCTTAATTTTGACTCTTAACGACTGTTAAATCTCACTGGCATCATCCTTTTTTTATATGTGAGACTCTCTTGTAAGCCCGCATCAAGAAAATCTTCAGGCCAGCCGTTCATGCATAATTGAGCATTCTGCTGAGCATTACATCCTAATGAATTTTGTCACTAATTTCACTGGCATGTTATTTGTATACGTAAAGTAATTCTCAACTAATTTGGTGACTAGAAATAAATCAAGCTTTATGGGAAATCTTAAAAGAGCACCCACATTTGCATGATCTGCAGACTTGTAGTATTTAATGTAATAAAATACAGGCCATCTAAATCAACACCACTCAGACGCTGTGCAACAGCTGCATGGTTCTCCCTTCTTTGAACCAAATATGATTATAAATTATACATAACCACTGCCTACTGGTGAAGATTTGCTTTCTAAGTTAGCAAATGGGAAAGTGTTCAGTAAGATAATTTGTCAAAAGTATATTTCCAATTCTAATTAACTAACAAGAGCAAGGAACTGTTTGTCATTTATATGCATAGCGTTCTACAAAAGCTTATTGTTTAGGGTGTTTCCCGTTCTTGCAATTTTCTACAGAATTGTGGATCAGGTGCTAACTGAGATGAAAGAAATATACTGCTTCTTGGATGATCTAATTAGCAGTGAATCAGGGAAAGAACAGGTAAGGTAGAACAAAATCACATATCGACTTCACAGGTATGGCTAGAAAGTACAAGCGTTGCTTCTTGTGTCAAATATAATATATCTGAGGTATCAGACAGATGGTAAGGCTACCTACCCAATGCAAGAGATGATTGAGAGCATCTTCAATGCAAAGTGTGGCGGTCAGTTTACAAACTGAACTTCCTATAATGGAAGTGAATGTGGGCTTCAGAGTCATAGAGATGTACAGCACGGATTTAGTAACACAGTAAGTCATTGCTAATGCAGCTTTCTCAAATTATATATGGGAATGTGCCTTGGAAACTTGTACTCTTTTTCTGAGTTAACGGACATGACTGCAGATGTACCAGTGATGAAAATAAGTTGTGAATCTCCAAATATTATGAGCATTGTAATTATACCTTAAAGCTTCTACTCTCATTTTCAATCAATTGTATTTCTTGCACTTTGTTTAAGTATCGCTCTTGATCTTCCTGCTCCTTAGCATCACCATCAGTTTCCATTCCAATCGTATGTACACTCAAGAACTTTCAGTTCCCTCAACGAGCTTCATGGCCTTGATGTGCTGCATAACTACAATCTGGAACTTTACCATAACTTGGGGCATTGCTATTTCGCTTGGCCATGTTGCACAATACCTGGATATAGCCGGCTTTTCTGCAGACATAGTACTCCAGCAAAAAAAGGGGGCACTAAATAGTTGATAGTTACCATGGCAATGGAGTAATCTAATTTCTGGCTCTGAGACTGTGAACTTAGCTGCCATAAATAGGATCTTGTTAAAATCCAGTGGAATTGCCCTGCTAGCTCAGGAAAAGAATTCTATTGAAATTTGCAATTATGTCTTTCTGCCATTTTCATGAGTTTAGCCCTATCAATAGCCTAATTTCATGTCAGCTTATTGCTTTTGCTCAAAAACATGGCCTAGACTTTATTGTTCATTAAGCTTCAATATTCTGTAAGGTTGATTTGCAATTTTGAGTCATTATGCCAGTGGCAAGAGTGGTTCTTTAACTTGAGTATGTAGTCTGCAACAATCTCACCTGACAACTGCTTCCTTTTACAGAATGCACATTCAGTGCAATTTCATTCTTTGTTGTGTCAGCACATTTACATTCTTAGTCATTCATAACATGAGCCTGAATCTGATTAATTTCTGAATAGTCCATAACATTGGGGTTTCACAATAGCATTGGTTAGATACCACCTCAGAAGTATTGGACTTCTCCATGCTGAGGATGGTATCTGTTTTATTTTCCCTATCCCCATATGTGCCTTACATGTCATCTTTTCACTGTGTACTATACTGACTCAGTGTGTGCCTAAATCAGAAACAAAAACAGAAGTTGCTGGAAAAGCTCAGCATGTCTGGCAGCATTTGTGCAGAGAAATCAAAGTTAACATTTTGGGTCTGGGTGACTCTTCCTCAGCACACCCTTCTGAGGAAGAGTCATTAGACCTGAAACAATAACTTTGTTTTCAGTTCACAGATGCTATGGACCTGCTGAGCTTTTCCAGCAACTTCTCTTTTTGTTTTTATTTTGTACGTAAGTATGATGTGCCCACATACATTAATCTTTCAAATTGCTCAAACATTCTTAAATCAACTTTGGCATTTCCAAAAAAAATGTGACAATGTTGCTTACTGCTTAACTTCTCAAATGAGGTGTAAGGAAGAAATATATCCCATTGTCATCTTGTATATTGCACTGAGTAAATATTGCATATATTCAGCTGCAGGTAGCCTTTGTTGAATAGTTTTGTTTACATCTTCCCAGCAGACAGGCCATATAAAAAATGCTCACCTTTACAAATACAATATATTACAAAAGTACTCCACACAGCCCTGCAATACGAAGTTACCTCCATGTACTGATTTACTCAATGATCTAGATGCAAGTCTTCTAGAACTGGCAGTGAAAGCACTTGGTCACATTCCAGGTATATATAGTATCATACAAAACCCTGTATTACTGTAGATCATGAGAGGTCGACATTTGTATTTTATTTTATTAATTCATGGGATGTGGGTGTCGTTGTTTGGGCCAACATTTATTATCCATCCTTAGTTGCTCTGGAGAGGGTAGTTGTGAGCTGCCTTCTTAAACCATTGCTGTCAATAGTTCCACTGAGTGTTGGTACTGATTGTGACGGAAGTGAATGTGTGGGGATGTGGTGTCAGTTAAATGAACTGCTTTGTTCTGAATGAGTGTCAAGCTTTTTAGTTTTGAGATGCACTCATCCAGGAAAATGGGGAGTATTCCATCACAGTCCTGACTTGTGCCATGTAAATGGTGACAGGCATTGGGGAGTCAGGATTTGAGTTACTCACTACAGGATTCCTAGTCTCTGATCTGCTCTTTATTTATATAGCGAGTCCAGATCAGTTTCTGATAAGTGATAAACTCCAGGAAGTTGGTGTTAGGGAAATTTAGTGATGGTAATGTCATTGAATGTCTTCAGTAGTGTTAGATTCTCTCTTATTGGAGATGGTCTTTGCCTGGCATGAATGGTACTTGCCACTGTCAGCCCAAAGTTGGGTATTGTCCAGGTTTTGCTGTATTTGGACATGGACTGCTTCATCAGCTGAAGAGTCATGAATGGTGCTGAATGTTATGCACGTATCAGCAAATATTTCCCACTTCCGACCATACAGTGGAGAAAAGGTCAAGAAGATGGTTGGAGAGAAGCAACTGAAGATGGTTGGACCTGAGAAATTCCTGCAGAGATTTCCTGGAGCTGATATGACTGACTTCCATCAATCACAACCATCTACTAGAGGTACCATTATTCAGTAAATGTGTTGCCAATCTGAACTTCAAATTAGATATGTGCATCATATTGATTGGTATGACTCCTGATTGCAATAAGATTTCTGCTTTACTTTCATTCATAGAGTAATCGAGAAAATACTGCTACTAAACTTCAAATAAATGTATTGAAGATACTCTTTACATCCTTTTAGTGAGCTGTTTCTTCTGCTGTTTTGATCCTGTCCATTATTTATGATCTCATGTACTTGTCAATTGTGCTTGTGAGCTAACTGTTTGGAGGTGCAATATACTGAGCTTTCCCACCCTCTGCAATAAATCAGTGCAATTTGTAGATAATTTATCTGGGTTTAGGTGTCAAAAGTATACACATAACAAATCTGATTTCCTCCCCAGTACAACAACATGACTGAGATTAGTAATTATGAGATCAAAACTAACTAGCATTGAGAGTTTATTGGGAAACTATGGCCTTCAGATCAGTATTCCACAATTCGCTAAGGAACTCAGAGTTTCACTGAATTGTGTTGAATAAGAAAGGCTTCTGCTAAGTGCCCTTACATTTGTGAACATTTTTAAATTTTGTGGCTCTCTTCATTTCAATTCAACAAGATCAAACATTCAAATTTCTCTTCCCCTCTCCCTCACTGCCCATCATTCTATAAAACAATGAATCAGTAGAATAACAACCCTTTGAAAAATAAAGTTGCCATAGTCCCAGACAAACATAGGGCTGCTATCTCATTAGAGACAACTGATGGTAGTTTAATCCGAAGGTGAAGGGAACCAAGCCTCAGGTGAAGGGAAGAGGTTGAAAAGGAGAGTCTTTCATGGTAACCTGAGTGGATTGCATGTGTATCTGTTAAAAATCAGATTATCGGATTAAAATCACAATTTTTATACAAATAACCAACTGCTTGAAGAGGTTCAGTGTCTCTGCTGGTGCTACAGTGATGTAGATCAAGAAAGTGCAGATAGTATGATTGATAAATTGGATTAATATCTTAATTACATCTGGAAGTTGGTAAGAAAGTTAACAAGGCCCCATCCTCTTTGGGCTTAACATTTTAGTTGGTAGCTTCCCTTTTGAAAAAAAAGTGTATGGAATAAAGAAAAAAATAATGATTTTTTAATTTCAAAAATACACTTTATTCATAAAAATATCTTTGTACACATTAATAGTCACTAGAACGGTTTGATTCTTTACACTCTTTGCATGTTGAGAATAACAGACATTGGAATTTGACTCTCCCGACAGCTCCAACAAACCCAAAGGCATTTCTCACTTACGCAACATTTTAATTATGTATATTTGAGGCATTAGAAGGGTCCAATAACTGAATAGACCATTGTTATAATTTGGCAGAAAGACCTCGGATCGTGGCATTTTCCCCCGTGCCTTGGTGACAGCTGTCTTAAGCTTTAGTGCATCCCTCAGCATCTAGCCCAGGACCTTGGAATGTGCCAGCCTGTAACATTCGGTCAAGGTCAACTACCTGCTTTGGAAGATCAACAAGCCTCTAGCAGACCAAAAAGCCCCTTTCACCAAGTTTTAATCCTCCAGGCGCAGTTGATGTTTGGCTTGGTGTGCATCTGGTAGAACAGATCAAAGAGCAGAGTCCTGCATCATTGAGCTACTAGGGACGAACCACAACAAAAAACATTTCTCTCCACACTTTCATTTGCAAAGGCACATTCAGAAGGAGATATGTGATAGCCTCTACCTCCCTGCAGCTGCTTCAAGGGAAGCGTGGAGTGGCGCAGAGTCCAGCCATACATGTAGCATGTCACAGGTAGCGCCCTTCTCATCACCAGCCAAGTGATGTCTTGATGCTTGTTGGAGAGTTCTCGTCATGAGGCATTCTGCCAAATGACTTTAATAGTAGCTCAGGTATCAACCTGACAGGATCCAACTTTTTCCGCAGGGTCCCGAGAATATTACATGCTGGCCGCTTCCTGACGGACTTGTGGTCAAAAGTCTTTTAATCTCCATGAAGAACACGTGGAAAAAACGGTCCAACCACTTGGAGCATTCTATTGCAATGAGGCCAATCCCATCCTTCACAACACCAGGGGCAGGTAGAACCTCAGTACGTTGTGACACTTGCATTTGGGTACCATGAGTTGACACACAGATTGATGCAGTTGCACATAAAGATGACCATCAGGATGAGGGTGGTATTGGGAACATTGTCTCTCCGCCTCCCTCCCCCATCCAGAGCTTTGTACATGGTGTCCCTGTGGATACCATCTATCTTAGACCTCCAATGAAGTGGAAGATGGCTTGGGTGACTGAATGGTGCACGTTCTGGGAATGGGTCAGACCTGGACCATGTACAACAGAGAGAGTGCCTCACACCTGATGACCTGGCTTTTATCTGCAATCGAGAGGGAGCAGTGCTCTCAAAAGCATAATTTCTGCCTCATCTTGGCGATAAGCACTTTCCAAGATTTTGCACATGCCCCGACCCCTCTGAACTAATTCCCAGCACTTTCAGGTACTCTGTCCTGATGGTGAAGGCAATAAAGGATCAGTTGGCCCATTTCCCAAAGAAAATGGCCTTACTCTTGCTTGGATTGAATTTGGGATCCTGAGGTCTGTTTGAGCAGGTCGCAGATGCTCAAGAGTGTACACTGACAGCGGATCCAAGCCAAAAATGGCAAAGTTATCCATGTATGGGGAGGTTTTGACCTGCAGGTATCCACTGCTTGAATTAGTCACCCCTCCCAGGTTCGCATCCTTTACTGATGGACTCAACAAAAATGTCTATACAGCCCAAAAATAAGGCAGCCCTGCCTGACTCTTAATCTGGTCAGGAAACTTTCTGATTCCCACCCGAAGATTGAGACTGCACTACTGATGTTGGTGCAGAGCAGTCGGATCCAGTTGTAGATTCCCTCCCCAAAGCCCATTTTGGAAAGCACATCCCATTGTGTCATTTAGTTTCTCCTAGTCCAGGCTGCTGAGGCAGGCACCCCACATTCCTGTCCTGCACTTAAGTGATTGTATCTCTGAGGGGTGTGAGGCTGTTGGAGATCGACCTGTCCTGTTTGGTCAGAGTGAATCACCAATCCCAGGGCAGACCTGACCCCGTTGACGATGACCTTAAACAGGATATATTAATTTGAATTCAGCAGTGAAAATGGTCATCAGTTTTTATTTTTCTTGCTGTCTCCCTTTCGCTTGTAGATGGGGGTGATGATACCTTTCCTCATGGATTTGCACATTACCTGTCAGAGACATAATGTCGTACACGTCCAGCAGGCCCTGGCTGATGAAGTCCCACAGAGCTGCCAGCCAGTAAGCCATCGCTTCTTGGAATTTTATCCTTTTCTAACAACTGGAAGGCTTTGGTCAGCTCATCCATGCTGGTCCAGCCTCTTCTGCTTGCTATCGTTTCAGACCTCCATGACTGAGGACAAGAACAATTGGGAGGCCGCATTGTCTTTGGGCTTCATGTCATACAACCTGGCATAAAAGGATTTGTAGATTCTCAGGATGTCAGACTAAGGTGACGTTACCGAGTCATCATCATCTGATTACCGAGTTCTCCTTGTGCATCTTCTGGAAGAAGTAAGAGGAGCACATCTTACCCTGCTCTGTAGAGCAGACTTTGGACTGGAAGATTATCTAGAAGGCCTCAGAGGAGACCTTGCTGACTCTTCACCACCTGGAAATCCTGACATTAACCCCCAGCAGCTGCAGCAGGAGTAGGTTCCGTATACTTTTCTGGAGTTTGGGTAGTTCTTTCCGTCTCTCTCTTTATCCTCATTTTTGAGGATAAACAGCCTCTTGAGGTTCCCCTTGACTATTTCCCACCAGTCTGTTGGAGACTCAGAGGCGTTTCACGCTGCTCCAACCAGTGTAAACCCTTTTGAGAGCCTCAGTGTTTTCTGGCGTTAACATGCCGCTTCCATGTTAACATGCCGCTGCCTACTGGTCAACCTGCAAGAAGCAGTTGTTAGAGAAGAATACCGGCTTGATGTTGGTGCATCTGACCAAGAGTGCTCAGGACACAAACAGCAAATCTAATCTTGAGCAGGTACACCTGGTCACGGCCAGACAGGTCTATCTACATTGCACTCTGTCTGGGGGGTTCTGAAGATGTTGTGCAGCTTGAAAACTTTAACCGTTTCCATTGGGAATCTGGACAATGCGTATGGTTCTCCATCAGCCCATCTGGATCATCCACCCGCATCGATGATGCAGTTGAAGTGTCTGGCCAGAATGACCAGCCTGGACATCAACAACAGCAGTGAGAGCTACTGCAAGGCGGCCAGCTACTCACTCTTTACCATCAGAACATACACATTAATTAGTCTCGGAAGGATTTCTGTACGTAACAATGTGGCACCCGCCCACCATTGTTTCTGGATGGAATGGAATGAAAGACTTTTTAACATTCTGTACTTTATATCATTCCAGTCTTTCTCTTGTCTCACATGAATCGCAACTACTGTTGTTCTTACTGCTTAATTTGTTAAGGTTTTTGGTTTAAAAAAAACAATACATTTCAGTAATGAAAGGCAATCATGAGTGAGCATACTGAAGAAAAGAAAGGACTTTGGGAACAATTAGTAAGACATATGGGTTCAATTTGCATGAATGTAGCCTTTCACTTTATCTCGCCAATACATTCAGTGTAGCTAACCATCTTCTAATTAACTCAGGCAGCTTGTCTAAGTTATTCAAATTCAAGCAACTAGCTTTGTGCTTTATGAACAAGAAATAAAATCAAGTTTGCAACCCAGAAACATACCAATCAGCCCAGCAGCTTTGTGGCTACTCGTGTGCCTCCTTCATCCTGCTTAATTTCATCCCATTAATATTTCCTTCTACTACTTTCTCCCTCATGTAATTAAGTTCCCCCCCCCTCCCCCGTGCACCTATACTATTTGCTTCAGCCATGACACATGGTAGTGAGTTTCACATTTTCACAAACCTCTGGATAATAAATTTCTCCCAAATTACTTATTGAGTTTCTTGGTGGCTGTCCAATATTTACAACTCCAAACTCACCTTCATTAATTAGTACTGCAAATATCAGCACACTTCTTAAGAAATAGGAGCATGTTTAACTTATTCTCTGTCTAGTAGCTCTTCCGTATTCTAAAATAAAATGACATTTGGTTGTAGGTTTAAACTGTTCTATTTCCCTGAATTGCAGCAGTGACTATACCTCAAAAAAGCACTTCATTAGTTGTTGAGTATCTTAGGCTCATGAAAGGACTATGTTGACACAAACCTTTCTTAGTAAATAAGAAATCACTGTCTTGCTACATTTTCTCACTTTGCTCCTCAGCGAAATCTTTGCACGGGGTTGGGGGAGGAGTAAGAAAGAGTAAAAGCTTTTTATTGCTATATATAGCTTACTATATTTGCTCGAAGGTTTTATCTCAAGAAAAGTTGTGAACTAAATTAGTGCATGTTTATTCAAAAATTCCCCACTATTGCAAATAAAGATATTCTCAGTAGAAGTTGGATGAAATGTTTTTATGGACTTCTTAAAAAAAAATGTTTGTATCAACTTTTCAGTGAACATTTGGGTTGAAAAATGCATTCTTTCCTCCAATGATTCAGTCGGTAGCAGCACTGTTGCTTCTGAGTCAAAACACAATGAATTCAAGCCCAACTCCAAAAATTAAAACTAGGTCTTAAACAGAGGAAATGTATGTCTTTCAGGTGGATCTAAAAGATCTCACGCCCTCATGTCTTGTTCATATTTATCCCTCAACCAACATCATAAAATTTAGATTATCTGGTCATTACTTCATTGCTGTTTGTGGGATTTTGCCATGTGCATACTGACAATTGTGTTTCATCTATGATGGCAGTGACTACACTTAAAATGGACTTAAGTGCAAATTGCTTTAGGGATACCCTAAGATGGTAGAGGATGCAAGTCTAAATAAAAATGTCTCTTCTTAGAAGTGAATTGAATAAAATTGTCTTAACTCGACTGGCATTATTTTAGAGAATTTGGCAGAATTTAAAATGCATTCCTCAAATGAGCTGATAACATAAAGGGCGAGTATGAGCTGAGACGAGTTGTTATGCAGCATTGTTAAAGTGTATTTGTTGGCTCCAAAGCATTTAACATAAATGCCAGAGAGTTAGGCAACACAAGATACAGACTACAAGCTATCGTTGCATTTGAAAGAGATATTGTGCTGAATAATAAGGTTTCCTGAATTCAAAATCTACTTCAAACAGTAATTGTGAAAGAGCAAACTTGACAGAAAGCATTGGCTGAACTAGAAGATAAATTATCCCAAGTGTCAGAAACCGAAACAATGGCAGAAAATAGAGAGCTTCAGCCTGTTCATGCCATAGGTGTGGTCACCACTGTTCGTGGTTGAATCTGGTTCATTCTGGAGAGAAATAAGGAAGGAGAGGATCAAGTATGAAGGTAGGCTAGCCAGTAATATTGGAAATGATAGTAAAAGTTTCTTTCAATACATAAGAAACAAATGACAGGCAAAAGTAGACATTGGGCCACTTCAAACTGATGCTGGAAGGCTAGTGATGGGAGATAAGGAAATAGCTGGAGAACTTAATATTACTTTGCGTCAATCTTCACAGTGGAAGACATGAGTAATATCCCAACAATTAGAGAGTCAGGGGGCTTAGTTGAGTATGGTTGCCATGACAAAAGAGATAGTGCTAGAAAAGCTAAAAGGTTTTAAAATTGACAAATCTCCTGGCCCCGATGGGCTACATCCTAGAGTTCTGAGGGAGGTGGCTGAGGAAATAGCAGAGGCGTGGTTGAGATCTTTCAAAAGTCACTGGAGTCAGGAAAAGTCCCGGATGATTGGAAGACCGCTGTTGTAACCCCATTGTTCAAGAAAGGATCAAGACAAAAGATGGAAAATTATAGGCCAATTAGCCTAACCTCGGTTGTTGGTAAAATTCTAGAATCCATCGTTAGGGATGAGGTTTCTAACTTCTTGGAAGAGCAGGGTCGGATTAGAACAAGTCAACATGGATTTAGTAAGGGGAGGTCGTGCCTGACAAACCTGTTAGAATTCTTTGAAGAGGTGACAAGTAGGTTAGACCAGGGAAACCCAGTGGATGTGGTCTATCTAGACTTCTAAATGGCTTTTGATAAGGTACCACACGGGAGGCTGCTGAGTAAGGTGAGGGCCCATGGTGTTTGAGATGAGCTACTAGGATGGATTGAGGATTGGCTGTCTGACAGAAGGCAGAGAGTTGGTATAAGAGGTTCTTTTTCGGAATGGCAGCCGGTGACAAGCGGTGTCCCACAGGGTTCAGTGTTGGGGCCGCAGCTGTTCACGCTGTATATTAATGATCTGGATAAAGAGACTGGGGGCATTCTAGCGAAGTTTGCCGATGATACGAAAATAGGTGGACAGGCAGGTAGTACTGAGGAAGTGGGGAGGCTGCAGAAGGATCTAGACAGTTTGGAAGAGTGGTCCAGAAAATGGCTGATGAAGTTCAATGTGAGCAAATGCGAGGTCTTGCACTTTAGATAAAATAATACAAGCATGAACTACTTTCTAAACGGTGAGAATATTCATAAAGCCAAAGTACAAAGGGATCTGGGAGTGCTAGTCGAGGATCCTCAAAGGTAAACATGCAAGTTGAATCCGTGATTAAGAAAGTGAATGCAATGTTGTCATTTATCTCGAGGGTTGGAATATAAAAGCAGTGATGTGCTACTGAGACTTTATAAAGCTCTGGTTAGGCTCCATTTGGAGTATTGTGTCCAGTTTTGGGCCCCACACCTCAGGAGGGACATACTGGCACTGGAGCGTGTCCAACGGAGATTCACACAGATGATCCCTGGAATGGTAGGTCTAACATATGAGGAACGGCTGAGGATCCTGAGATTGTACTCATTGGAGTTTAGAAGGTTAAGGGGAGATCTAATAGAAACTTACAAGATAATACATGGCCTGGAAAGGGTGGACACTAAGAAATTGTTTCCGTTAGGCAGGGAGACGAGGACCCGTGGGCACAGCCTTAAAATTAGAGGGTGTCAATTCAGAACAGAAATGCGGAGACATTTCTTCAGCCAGAGAGTGGTGGGCCTGTGGAATTCATTGCCGCGGAGTGCAGTGGAGGCCGGGACGCTAAATGTCTTCAAGGCAGAGATTGATACATTTTTGATGTCACAAGGAATTAAGGGCTTCGGGGAGAATGCGGGTAAGTGAAGTTGAAATGCCCATCAGCCATGGTTAAATGGCGGAGTGGACTCGATGGGCCGAATGGCCTTACTTCCACTCCTGTCTTATGGTCTTATTCTCAGATTTGTGTTTATACAGCTGTGTTCTTCGGAGTACCAATGTGAGGTGGAGCAGACAATTTACCTTTACCAGTTGAGATTATGAGAACATTTAATGAGGTCAAGAAAATATTCAGACTAAAAAAAATTGCATTAACAGAATGCATGCTTCAAATTTGTAAGCTAGAATTTAGAACAGAAAGGCACAGTTACCTATTGCTAACAATCAGGTAAATCATTCCTAAAGAAATAGCACATTCTTCCTGGAAGATCCTGTTTTACAGGATTACTGAAGACAGATATGTGTAGAAATGAGTGGAGACAGAGTGGCACCTGCTAAGTAGAAGAAGTTATAAACAGTAAAGTCATGAAATGGTTTCCTACCTAGAAGCCACTGATAAATAAGAAATTCTGTATTAGCTTATTACTGAGCAAGACTTGCCTTTGTGTATGTCAGGGGCTAAACAGTGAAAAGTTTTTGTATCAATTGACTTCACAAAAAGGAAAGGAAAATTAGTCCTATGGAAATGAAATCCAAAAATTGTTCTCAAAAACTTGCATTGAGTTTTGTTTGGTTGCACGGGAGTGAACATTGTCAGTAGGCAGAGAAATTTAATAAATGGACATGGCTCTGCATCTGTTTGAGTCATTCATGGTTTTTCCCTTGATGGGAGCACTGTCTAAATTATCTATTGAAGTCATCAGTGCCTTTATTTCAAAGATTTCATAGCACTGGTACTTTATAGTTCTACAGTTAATGCATTGAACACAATTTGAGATGAGACTAGAATTCCAAAGGAGCTACTAACTTCAAAGGTCACGTAGACTCTTGAACATCTGGTCTTGACAAACAGCAGTACCTTAAACATTTTAATTCTGAATTAGTTTCATCTTATCAGGAAGGAGAAGCTAATAAACATAAGTAAAATTAATCAAAGACACAATAAGCTGGTTTATGCATTGTAACATCTCTTTGCCTACCAAATGGTTGCTTTTCTAAAAAGAAATTTTTGATTAAACTTATCAGATAAGTATTTGAGTGGAACTTCTTAGTGAACCACACACAGCTGAGGGCAATGTTGTTGATTTAAGATGTTAATTCAGTAGGTTGTGGTGTTGAGTAATTTATTAATCTGTGAATTGATGGCTGGATTCTGGTAGTCAGCAAACAGCAGCACTCAGATTTGTGTCTGAAATGACCTGTGCTTTCGTATTCAGTTAATTATACACATCTATTTTAAACCTTGCTTGGCAAAAAGAAGCCTGACAAAATGAATGGCTTTGCTTTAGCTTCAAGTGCCTATCGGTCTCTGGAGATCGAAGCATGTTTAAATAGCTGCGCGTCTTGACAGATTGTTATGGTCAGAAACCACATCCATTCTGTTTATTCTCGGTTGCTGAAAATGTAATCAATCAATCAATCAATTTTTTCAGAAGATGCTGATTTTGTTTGGAGCTCATAATTCATATTAAGTTAGTGAAACATTGCTGATTCATAGCTGATTCACATATGCAGATGAGGCTGGCCTTACGAGATCCCACAATGTTTCTATTAATTGGGTTGCTTCTGGGAATTTTGGGTTTGCTGTGCAGAACCCATATGTCTGTCGCTGCAGTTTGTGAAAACCATGTACCTAATTGCTGTGTTTTTTGTAATTACAATTGCCCGGTTCTAAACATCATGCTGACCTCTTCTTTTTGAAGGAAACAGGTATTCATGGGGCCATATCATCAATGAAGATAAAACTGGTTAATTTTCATATCGAAGAATTAATGGCTTGAAAACAATAACATTACACGGCTAGACACAATAGTGACTATACCATACATCAAAGAAATATCAAATGACTACCATAGGAATCTTAGTGGCTCACAAACCAGTAAACACCATTCACCAGCTCCTTCACCAGTTAAAGACCCAGCACCCACATCTAACAGGACGAACGTAATCTACACGATACCCGCAAGTTGTCTGCAATATGAAGTCTGCGGAAAAATCACTACATAGGACAAACAGGAAGAAAACTGACCATACAAGTGCACGAACATCAACTTGCCATTGCCAGACACGACCAGTACACTCTCATTTCCAACCACATAAACAACAAGGGACTCAAACTCAACTTAGACAATGTAACCATCGCAGCACAGGCAAAACAGAGACATGTGAGAGAATTCCTTGAAGCCTGGCACTCCAACTGGAACTCATTCAATAAACATACTGAACTGGACCCCATATACAAACCACTCAGGTACAGAACTGGAAGTGCCAACAAACCGAAACACATAGATATCAAGTGGGACAGACCACCAGCACCTTATCAAAGACGCACTGACGATGTCACCTAGCGAGATGACAAAAACATCTGCAGAAAAACACACCAGCTTGGCGAACGAACCTACGACTTCATCCACAACCAGAACTAAAATCTTTTGAAAAACAATAATTCAGTTCTGAAATTGGGAGAATTTATTTCACCAAAAGAGTTGTGAATATTTGAAATTCTGCACCCAAGATTGTTATGAATATGCCATCGTTGAGTATATTAAAGTCTTTCATGAGATCAAGTGAGTAGGAGAATGGATTTGGGGCACAAGATCAGCCATGATTATATGGAATAGCAAAACAGACTTGAGGTACCATACAGAGAGTCATTGAGGACTGCAGATGCTGGAGATCAGAGTCGAAAAGTGTGGTGCTGAAAAAGCACAGCAGGTCAGGCAGCATCCGAGGAGCAGGAGAGTTAACGTTTCGGGCATAAACCCTTCATCAGGAACGTTGAGAGACCGTACAGTCTACTTTCACTTCTTTTATAAAGAATTTGAGTTAGAATATGACTGAAGGAATTTATTTTTTGATTGTTTTGATAAAAAGTATTTTCTCCTTGGGTATATTACGACTAAAGTAATATGCAGAATTTCTTGCTTTTGTGTAGATTTGAAATAACCTGTTCAAATGACATCTCATTGACTTGATTTATAGATGGGCCTCAGAGTTCATCTTTTCTTGGACACATTCATTGGTCAACAGCTGAACCAGTCTGTGTGTGACTGAATAATTGATACTATGCAAAGACGGTTGTTTTTTAATTTACATCTGGTATTGTTTCAATGTAATCTGATGTCTGTGTTCTTGGCATTGTTCTGTAATAAAGGACAATACTACAAGTTAAAAATGGAATTGCTTGGGGATAAGTAATAATAGGTAGTGCTGATTATTATCCCATCTTGTACAAGTGATGCCTACTTTGGTTAGTCTTTCAAGTGACATGGATCGAAAATGATTGACAAAATATGAAGACTCGACGCAAACTTTCTTTAGGCCACAAGTTGCTGTAATTGAGAATGTACTGCTTGAAAGGGTAATGGAAGCAAATTCAATTGTAACTCTGAAAAGAGAATTGTACTTTAAAAATGAAAAGTTTGCAGCTTTTTGGGAAAGAGCACACAGCGTGAATAATTAATAGCTCTTACTGAGAACTGGCACAGGCACAATGGATGAATAGCTTTCCCATGTTGTTTGATGCAAAAATTTAAACCCTATCTGCCCTTTAGTAGAGAATCTTGATATTACAGTATTGTGAAGAAAGGTAGGGAAATTCTTCCTAGTCTCCTGAGCAATATTTACCCTAAAAGCAAGATCACCATAAACAAATTATCTTGTTATCATCCCATTTCTGTTTCAGGAAGCTTGCTGTGCACAGATTGACTGATATATTTTCTGCCTTATTACGGTGACTGTCAAAAACCCTTCCTTGGCTGTAAAGCTCTTTGAGGCATTCGGAGGTCCTATAAAAGCATTGTTTAAATGCATATCTTTCTTTCATAAACATGCATCATTTTAGAAAAGACATACTTTAGTGTATAAAATGTTGGGATGACAGCCAATAACAACCATAATTTCCCACTAAAAGGACTCTTATCCATCTCCATGCACTTATTAATTTTTAATGGAAAAGGCTGTCTAATTGAGTCCGAATTAAATTGCCTGTACATTTGAAAACTGTATCTACTTCACTTTTCTTTATTGTGTTTAATTTAGATAGAACAGACTTTTGAGGGGTTGAACATCCTTTTCCTGTTGCAAGGTTACTAATGATTTCAAATGGCTGCTGCGATAACAATAATTTTTGTGTAGCATTTCTCCTGCGATAATCTTAAGAAAATCTAGTTTGTGAAAGTAATGAATGGTGGAGCAATTTTAGCTAAGTCCTTTCAAGACATCAAATTAAATTAAATTCTGCATAATATGTCCAATCCCAGATGCATAAAACAAAATGACATGATTTGTGACATTTGGGATTATTTAATGATTTAGTAGAATGGAGTTTGACTAAACAACTATGGTATTTAAGAAGTAACTTATTTTCATGTGCTTTGAGATGTTTCTCAGAGATGCAACTGCAAACACACTGCCTTATATTCCTACTTTTCCTGTGCTCAGGTGAGGAGGCGTAGGATGGCTCCCCTCTTTTTCCACTCCTTGCTTGATCTCTCAGGTTTTTTAAAATGATATTTTAGCCAATTCAATGACTATCTAGCTATGATGTGTTATTGTTCTCAACCAAGTCTAAGTAAAACAGCAAAATAATGTTCTAAATTATCTGTTTGAACACACAAAATGTTCGCATGTGAAAATTGATTATAGAATGGGAGGGTAGATTAATTAATTTAAAGTTTAGTGAAGTTAAAGGGTATGTGGCTCTTGAAAATTGGCGAATTGGCTCATTTTAACTTAGTGCTGCTTCTGGGTTTAATGCTGAGACAGCTTAAAGAAATGGACAAATGATTGATCTGGTCTTCTGAAGCCAGCAGCTGCTGCGTTGTGTTCTTTAAAAACCTCCCTGCCTGCAACACATGAATTGTCAAAATCAGCAGAGCGACGTCCCATCTGCCTTTGAAATAGATTTAAAGATCTTGGAGAGCAGAGCAAGGAAGCTCTTATTGGTGTCCTAACCAGGCCTTATTACTCAATCAACATCACTTGGGCAGTGTGGGGGAAATAAAAAACATGTCATTATCAGATTGCTGATTGTGGCACCTTGATGTGTGCAAATTAAATGACAAACTTTCCTCATTACAATAGTGACCTCTTCAGAAGGCACTGAATTCATTGTAAAGCATTTGGGGACATCCTGAGTTTGTGGAAAGTGTGACATAATTGCAAATTTTTCTTTAACTGTTTAATGAAATAGGCAAGATGAAGTCCCTGAAGCAGTGTTTAATTTAGGTGAGAGCTGGTGGCACGGTGTATTCTCACTGGGCCAGTAATATGAACCCTAACCAAGTGCTGAAGGCTTGAAATTCACTACAGCAGATGGTGAATGCAGTTGAAAAAAAGCTAGAACTAAACAAGTCACCTAATGGCAACTAAAAATCATTGTTGGAACACACAATCATGTTCACTGATGTCCTTTACGAAAGGAGATCAGTACTAAGCTTTTTTCGTCAGATCATAGCAATGTGGTTGACTCCTAAGTGGCCTAGCAAACCACTTATTTGTATTAACCTATTAGAAAATCTAAAGCAAGGAATGAAACTGGATTCGCCACTCGGCATCGACCAAGACATCAGAAAAGGCAATCAACCTTGCTCTTTCCACATTGAAAAGTCAGTCTTATTGACAACAAGTGCTTGTGCGGAATTGGGAAGAGCTGTTCCATTGACTAGTCAAGCAACAGTCTGACTTTGTCTGTAAGATATAATTCTATCAGTGTGACTGTATGTTTCAGACATCAGCAACACCATCCCTGGGTATGTCCTGTCCCCCTATAAGTGCAGCCAAGAGGAAGTTTCCCTGGGAATCCACAAAACTGACTCCAGGCGCAATGCAGTCTCATGGCAGCTGGTCAAACATTGATAAAGAAATGTCCTCTTGTTACCACCTACCTTGGTTTATGAAACAGTACTTCACCACATTGAATATCACTTGGCAGAAGCTCTGAAGGTGGAAGAAACACAGAATATGCTCTGAATAGGGACTTCAATATCTATCACCAACAGTGAATTGGTAACACCACTATTGACTGACCTGTTGAGTCCTAAATTATATAGCTGCTGGATGGGTCTGCAGCAAGTTGTGAGGGAATCAACAGGAGGAAGGAAACAGACTTGACTTTGTGCTCACCAGTTTACTTGTCACAGATACATGTCTCCATGACAGTATTGTTCAGGGTTGGGTGGGTCTGGGTCTGAGACTGGTTGGGATGTCCTTCGAAGGGTTGGTGCAGACTCTTTCTGAACTGTGGAGATTCTATGATTCTCCAGAGGTTCCTAGCATCAGCGATTCCAGTCTTCAGCCAATTCAAATCACTCGGTAATATCAAGAAATGGTGCATCTACTATTAGCTACTTGACAGTACCAGTGAAATCAGAATATCTGTGGGGCTTTGTAGGACCAAGTTGAAGTCCTTGACCTTGTTACTGTTGTGAATTGCATACTGCAAAAGTTATTGGCCTTGACAACATTCCAGCAATGTTGCTGACGAACTGTGCTCCCGAACAGCCACACACCCAGCCAAGCTATTCCACTACATCCATAACAATTGGATGAATCCAACAATGTGTAAAATTGCCCAAGTATATCTGATTTCAAAAAGTAGGACATATTCAACCCAGCTAACTCCTGCCCTATCAGTAGATCATCAGCAAGGTGATGAAAAGAATCATCAACAGTATACCAAGTAGCACTTGCTCAGCTATAACCTGCTCCCTGACGCTCGGGTTGGGTTTTGCCATAGCCACTGAGCTCCTGACCTTGTTACAAACTTGATGCAAACTTGGTTAAGCAAGTTGAAAACCAAAGGCGAGGTGGGAGTGATTTCCCTTGACATCAAGCCACATTTAACCAAGTGTGGCCTCAAGGAGCCCTAGTAAAACTGAATCATTGAGAATTTGGGAAAAGCTCCCCATTCATTCGAGTCATACCTACCAAAAAGTAAGATGGTTGTGGTCGTTGAAGGTCAGTTACCTCAATTCTTATTATTGCACAATTCACAATTCTTCTCACACTGAAGAAGTTAATCTTCAGATGCAGTGAAACCTGGACAACATCCAGGTTTGGGCTAATAAGTAGCCGCTAATATTCAGACCATGCAAATGCCAGACAATTACTATCTAAAACAAAAGAGAATCTAACAGCAGACAGTTGTTTTCAATGGTATTTCCATCGGTGAATTTCCCAATATCACCATCCTGGATTTTTACCATTGACTGTAACTGAACTGGGCCAGCCAATAAATATTGTGGTTAAAAGAGCAAGACAAAAGCTAAGAGCCCTGCGGTGAATAATTCACTGCTGTCCACCATCCGCAAGGCACAAGTAAAGAACATGATGCAGTATTCTTCACTTGCCTGGATAGTTGCAGTTCTAATAATACTTAAGGAGCTCAACATCATCTAGGTCAAAGCAGCATACTTGATTGGCACCACTGTCTACATGTTTCTCTCCAAGCCACACACAATCCCGACATGGAAATATATCATTATTTCTTCACTGTCACTGCGTCAATGTCCTGGAACTCCTTCCCAAACACCGCTGTGTGTGTACATACATCCCAAGGACTGCAGCAGTTCTAGAAGGCAGTACACGCTCACCTTCTGAGGGGCTATTTGGGATGGGCAATAAATATTAGGTTAGCTAGTAACACCCACATCCCATGAATGAATAAAAACAAAATTTTCCCACACAATTAAGCCTTGGCTATATTCTGTTGCTCGTGAGATGAATATGTGTAAGAAGTCTAACAAAGCGCAGTGGAAAATTATTTGAAGATTATAGTGAAGCACTGTCCAATTTCTAACACCAGAAGGTGCTGCAGCATGATCACAACTCACTAACAGTCTCTACTATTCTAAATAAAAACACAGAGAGCAATATAGCTGAAATACATGTTTAGTCAATTCATCCCCATGAGTGCACCATGTGGCCATTTATTATCAGAGGTATCGAGGGTCTACTCTGAGGTTGGTAGTTGCAGACAGATGCTCCAGTTAGTTCCAGTGCTCATGGGCTTAAAGAGGGGAATTCAGCTAGGGCTTCCTGCTTTTGGTGTAATCTCTAATGATAATGTCTGTATGTGGATATTGTGATGTCACTTTTGGCTATGTTGTAAAGCAGGGTTGTGTGGTACTGTCCGACACATACTTTCAAAGCTGAAAATGTGTTGCTGGAAAAGCGCAGAAGGTCAGGCAGCATCCAAGGAGCAAGAGAATCGACGTCTCGGGCATGAGCCCTTCTTCAGGAATCAAGGGCTCATGCCCGAAGCGTCGATTCTCCGCTCCTTGGATGCTGCCTGACCTGCTGCGCTTTTCCAGCAACACATTTTCAGCTCTGATCTCCAGCATCTGCAGTCCTCACTTTCTCCTCGAAGATATACTGTCAAGGCTCACACTTGGCCTGTTGGAGCACATGAAGCATCTTTACAATCCCCTGGCAAAATGTAGAAAGCTACATGAAGAATATTGTGGACTGGTATCCCCAAGAAATAAGTAGGAAAAAGAATAATGTATTCAGTACCTCAAGCCTGATCTACCATTCATTTCAATCATTTCAAACCTAAGTCTATCAGCTTTGGTTCAATGACTGTTAATTCACTGGCAGAACATAAAATTGATTAGTCTTGCTTCTGAAATTTTCAACTTACCCTCCCATCCCCAGCAACTTTTTGATATATAGTGAACTCACATTGCCATCTATTGCCACTTGAGTTTCAAAGATACAGTACTTGCCTGAAACTCATCAGAGGTTCTTCACATAGTGTCTATTCAGTGGAAGATAGTCTTGCTTAGAAGAATTCTAAAACTTAATCTGTTCGAGTGTAGAGGGAACTTAGATTGTGGTGCTGTCAAGAGGCAAATATATAACTGCAAATCAAATAGAGCATTAACTAGGCTGGATTGGCTGTGCAACATTACATAGCTTCACCTGACTTGAGCACTTGCTGTATTTCCTATATTACAATGGTAACTGCACTTCAAAAATTGTCTGGAAAGCTGCTTTGTAAATAGAAGTGCTTCCTTCCTTTTACCTTTTCATTCGGCTATTGAAATAAACTCTATAAATCTTGCCAAACAGTTTGCAACATTGCTAGTTTAGAACTAGCTCTGAAACCAGAGCATTCCAGAATAACAGAACATCTGGGGATATTCAGAGACCATGAGTGGGCAACATCACCACACAAAGGTCAGGTGATATTATTTCCATCTTTGACTGTACAGTTTTAATTCTGGTTTTGACTATTGAGGTTTGAAAGCAGGAAAAATAAAGAAACTATACTTAAGGAGTGCTTTTTGCCAGTACTAAAAGCTCAGACACTGTACAGGCACTGTTCTAGTTTTGAAGTGTTTTCGCTGTTGTCATTTAGCAAGGGAAATGGACTGTGACCTTTAATGCTTCTCATGAGAAAACTTACCTCAACATAAGGGAACAGGTAGCTGATTCCAGTGCAAGTTTTCATTTCTAAGGCTCTGTCATGATGAATTATATTTCTTTCTTGTTGCCATTTTGATGAGCCACATTTATTGTGATGAGCCAAAGCAATATCTGCAAGTGGTCATGTGGTGAAGAGAGATTTCCTTTGACTTTACAGGATTTGCCTTGAGATACATACTGCTAACATCTTGAAGTTCCCTTCCGTAACCACTTCACCTCTCTCTCCTCCAAGATACTTCTTAAAGTCTACCTCATTGATAAACCTGTCTAAATATGTGATTCACTATCAAATTTCGTTTGATAGCATATATAAACCACTTCAGAGTATTTTAACCAATAACATAATATTCATTGCTAAATGGATTGCGTTTAAAAGCAGGGAGGTCATGTTGCAGGTGTATAGGGTGCTGGTGAGGCCACATCTGGAGTACTTTGTACAGTTGTGGTCTCCTTACTTGAGAAAGGATGTACTGGTTCTAGAGGAGATTCACCAGGTTGATTGTGGAGTTGAGGGGGTTCACTTATGAGGAGAGACTGGGTATACTGGAATTATATTCATTGGAATTTAGAAGAATGAAGGGATATTTTATTTTTCCTGCTTTCAAACCTCAATAGTCAAAAGAAACATATAAAATTATGAAGGGAATAGATAAGATAGACGTAGAGAGGATATTTTCACTGGCAGGTGAAACTAGGAGAAGAAGGCATAGCCTTAAAGTTAGGGGGAGCAGATTTAGGACTGAATTGAGAAGGAACATCTTCACCCAGATGGTTGTGAATCTGTGGAATCTCCTGCTCAGTGAAGTAGTTGATGCTACTTCAGTAAATGTCTTTAAGGCTAAGGTAGATTGTTTTTGAACAATAAAGGAATTGAGGGTTACAGAGAGAGGGCGGCTAAATGGAGCTGAGTCAATGAAAAGATCAGCCATGATGTGATTGAATGGCAGAGCAGGCTCAAAGGGCCAGATGGCCTACTCCCGCTCCTAGTCTTTATGATATAAAAAAAAGTTGCAGAAAATTAGCCTCAATTTGTCTGAGGCTGTAAAGTTGAGAGATTTTGATTGTTCATCCTTGCTTAATGTATATCTCCCTCTGATTTCAACTTAAAATCAACACTAATTGCATGTGCCTGATATTTAAAGTTGCTTGCAAGCCATAATATCTCAAATCACAAACTATTGATGCAGAGCAGTGACAAAATTCTGTTGAGTACTGGTAATCCCAAGTGAAAATAGTCTTTATGCATAGAATGATGTAGATGAGATTCTAGGGCTGCACTGTATGGTTGTATGTCAAATTTCTGAACCAAGTCAGTGTGATACTTGCATTTTGATTCAAATAGATATTTGTGTAAATGAGATCTCTGGCTGCTAATGAAGGCTTGGGATGGGAGGTTGCTGCTTTTGTTCACAGTTAGTATGAAACACTGATATTACTGTCATTAGCCTGGCACATCACACTGCTCCTTAATGATGGATCAAATTCTCTGTTTTTTCCGACATGGTGCATAAACTAATAACAGCTCTACCCCCTGCTGTAAGTAAACACAATTAGGGCACACACAGTTCTGAATTCTTTTACATATTTTCTTGTTCCTACTTGCTGAGCATTTTCAGGAAATTCTTGTTTCACAGGAGAGAGAAGAGGCTTCCTCAATCTGCAACAATCAGCAGACTGTAAATGCTTCACTAAACGTGAATGTCTTAACAAAATACTCATTTTATAAATGAACCAGTGAAACGTACACATTGGTTTGGCAAAAAAAGGTTTAATGTGAATAATTTTTTTTTGGAAAAATTAAATGTTATGCTTAATTATTCCAATGATGATTGGGATACTAATGATGATATGGACAGTTCTCAAATCATGTTCTCAAGCATCCAGTGGAACGTAATTAAAAGAGAATTTTACTCCATGAAACCATTTGCTATTCCTCGGCAATTTTCTCTCCTGGTCTCTCTTCTGGAATGCATTGACTATTTCTAATTGACCTGTTCAGAGGTATTATTGCACCCTCCTGAAGTATTAGAAATGTGCAAACTGGCATCTGGCAATAATCAGCCATTACTTCTAGCCATTCACGTTTGAAACTACTACAAAATGAGTATCATAGATTATTTAATCACGAAAAGCACGTCTCGCTAAACAATTTTCCTCATGTCCTCTAGATGGGGCATATCTTCAAGGTATTTTCTCCCAGATCGATCCCACTTTCCTTCAGAGAGTGAGTCTTATTATGTCTATTACTACCTATGAGCAACATGTGAAATAAATATGACTGAAAATAGCTCAGTTGCAAACCTCTGCCGAATTTTAAATGGAAGCCCTGACCAAGCTAACCTGAAACGCTAGCCTGCCAAATCAATAATGTAAACAAGAATCTCAAGAAGATTGTCATTCTTATTAGAACATGGAATGCAGTATCACAGTGACCATTAAAGTTAAGTCAGTCATTGTGTTTAAAAGCAAATCCAGAAATACTTAATGAAAGAAGTCAAAGCAGGAGTTGGGAAATGGAATAGGAACATCTATCATTAACACCTACCACTTACCATTTTGTACTAAAATATCATTTTTTGATCAAATAACTCTCCAAGTTCGATAGAAACATAAACAAGAGTATTTATGTTTGTTGTAGTTAAATTCCATTAGATAAATAAGGTTTTCTACATGCAAGGTGAAAGTTTTAGTCTTGTAACAAAGGATCTATTTCGCAAGGTAAATTACGAGCATAGCAGCAGGGCTGTCACACTCTGGTGTAATTTAGAAGTGATCGAAGTATGCAGACTCTGATCTAAGTTTGGCTGAAGTAAGGCCAAAGGGGGATTTGCCAGAGGCAAATGTTGGAAGCGTTGTGAAGAGGGGAATATGGATTCAGATTGAGTACAATGTCAAATAAAAGCCTAGGTTGCAACTAGTTTTATGACAGTCATAAGGGAAGGGAATTGAATGGCCAACACAGTGGCTCAGTGGTTAGCACTGCTGCCTCACGGCGCCAGGGACCCAGGTTTGATTCTAGCCTCGGGCGACTGTCTGTGTGAAATTTGCACATTCTTCCCATGTGCTCCAGTTGCTCCGGTTTCCTCCCGCAACCAAAGCTGTGCAGGTTAGGTAAATTACCCATGCTAAATTGCCCATAGTCTTCAAGGATGTGTTGGTTAGGTGCATTAGTCATGGGTAAAAATTATAGGGTAGGGGAATAGGTCTGTGTGGGTTACTCTTTGCAGGGTCAATGTAGACTTGTTGGGCCAAAGGCCCTGTTTCCACACTGTAGAGATTCTAATTCTAATTCTAATTCTAATTCTAAATCAATTGCAAGCCGACAGATTTTAAGGTGAGTCGTAAAAGTAATAACTTTGATCAAACTATACTCAGGATAAATGTTACATCTCACTGGGACTGATGCACTGGAAATCAGGTCCTGCCATTCCTGGAGTCATGACTATAGAGTTAAATATTTTATGTGATTATGAAAAATTCCCCAACTTATTTGAGTTTTAGACACAGGTTGACCAAAAGCATAGTCCAGGTTTTTGTATTTAACAAGAATGACTATTTATTACAAATAAATAGATTTTATCTATCAGTTAAATATTATGAACCATCAACTTACAATTCTATTGATTAAGATCTCTGCCCACTACCACACACTCACCCTTACACACATATAGACAAACACAGTCAGACACAGAAAAAAATGGATGTCATGGTCAGAGGAAGACACTTCATTCGTCATTGTCCACAGGGTTCACTGCGATGATTCTTTTTTGCTTGTCAGGTCTTGCTGCTCCTCGTTCTTCCTCCTCCAGGAACTTCCAATTGACTGCAGGTGACACAGAGTGACTGGTTCAGCTACCTGGAAATCAATCTCAACCAGTTATTGACAGACAGAAGGACTTTGTCATTAATGACAGGTCACCATTCCCAAGACCAATCAGCTACTTGTTGTCAGGTGAAACTCCATTTGTACGTACCTGTTGGCTCCAGCTCACCTAGAACTAAATATTCCCATGCTGCTTGCTAAAAAACACATTGGTGTGGGTCTGAAGTCATAAATAGACCAAACAGGTTAGGGACAGATTTCCTTCTTGAAGGCCATCAGTGAACCAGATGCATTTTGACAGCAGTTTTGCCATTGACATTAATACTAGTTTTTTTTATTCCAGACTTATTTATTAATTGAATTCACATTTTAATAGCTGTCTCCAGAGGGATTTCACTCGTGCCTCTGGCCTGTTTCCAGGCATCCAGTCCTTAAGAATTAACTTACAGGATTTCCGGTAAATCTGGTCCTGCTGTGCAATATGGACAATCCTTTCAGTCATTCCTAGTTTATTCTCAATGACATTAGTCAATTCCTAAACTTAAACCTTGGCTGGGTATGAGTGGATAACGATATTGCTGCATGTCCTTGTTGGAACACAGATTGACCAACAGGGTGTAGGAAGCAACGCTGACTTCTTCATAAAGTGTGCACTTGTCGTACTGCAAATAAATGCATTTCTGGAGAGACCATTTACTTTTCTGCCGCCAATCCCCCTCCATCCCACCAAACTCTGGAATTCTCACTAGCATTCTGTGTAGTGCATTGTATTGTACATGAATGTCAGGGAGTGCAGAGTCAAAATGTGTGCAGGCAGCTTCTGAGGAGCAGGAGAGTCAACGTTTCGAGCAAAAGCTCTTCCTGACGAAGAACTTATGCTCAAAACGTTGACTCTCCTGCTCTTCGGATGCCCCCTGACCGGCTGTGCTTTTCCACCACCACACCTTTTGACTCTGATCTTCAGCATCTGCAGTCCTCGCTTTCTTCTGTCAGGAAGCGCATTGAACTAAGTATTTTCCTCCATCATTGTAGCAGGTACTTACTGTAACTTGGTGGGTAGCACTCTTACCTCTTAGGTTGTGGATTCGGTTCAAACTCCAGAGACTTCACCATGCATTCTTCAGCTTTGCTCTTAAAGCTCTGTCAGGCCTGCTTTTCAACAGATTAAGTTAAACAAAAGGTATGTGTAGCCTCTTAAGTCGACATAAATGGTCCTTGAACTGACATATTATCTGTGGACAAGGCTGGGGTAGTTCAGTTGCAAGGCTACCACTTTGCAGTTTAACCCAGTTTTGTAATACTGAGTTCCAGATTTGTGTATCGCTATCAGTCTAATTTGTTTAAACATGTACGTATACAGCTTTAAATGACTTTAATGTAGTCTGCAATTGCTGATACCAAGGAGCATGCGCATTCGCAGTGATATCTATTATTACAAATCATTAAACATACCAATTACGATGTCAACATCAGGAAACCGATCCCAATTTGTATTGCTGTAACATTAAATTCAATTTCCTAGAAATGCATCTTTAGCCAGCAATGCCCCCTGTTAATCCAATTGAGTTCAGAAACCAGTCAGCATTGTCCTCCTCTGGAGTTTAGGAGATTGAGAGGCAGTCTCATTGTAACATTAAACATGTTAAAGAGGGCAGACACTTCAAGTTTGTTTCAGCTAGGATGTTTACAGCTTGGGGGAATAGTCTCAGGTTAAGGAAGCAATCATTTAGGACTGGGATGAGGAGAAATTTCTTCTTCATTCTTGGGGTTGTGAATCTTTGGAAGTCTCTTTATCCCAGAGGTTTTTAGATATTCCATTGTTGAATACTGACAGAGTTCTGGTCTCATGTGAAGTAGAGGGATACAGGAAACAGCTGGGAAAGTAGAGTTGAGGCAGAAGAGTAAACTTAAGGGCTGTTGCCTCACAAAGCCAGCGACCCAGGTTCAGTTCCACCTCCTGTCTGTGTGGAGTTGCACATTCTCCCTGTGTCTGTATGTGTTTCCTCTGAGTGCTCTGGTTTCCTCCCACAGTCCCAAGATATGCAGGCTAGGTGGATTAGCCATGGGGAATGCAAGGTTATATGGAAGGGGTGGGTCTGGGTAGGATGCTCTTTGGAGGGTCGACCATGGATTCAATGGGACGAATGGTCTGTTTCCATTGTAGGGGTTCTGTGATTCTATGAAACGTGATTGTACTGAATAGCAAAGAGGGCTTGACGGGCCCAATGGCTCTTTTACTATTTCTAATGTTCTTACAGTTCTAAATGTTTAGTGAATCTTGCAATCAAATGAGATTTTTATTGCTGATTTCCCTTTTTCAAATTATGTGCTTGTAATAATGGGGTGATACCTCTGTATTTTTGCCCACTACATCCAAAGTACCAGTGCAGAGCATTGTGGACATTCTCAGGAACATAAAAGGGGAAAATAATACTTCAGTCTGCATGGATAATTGGTTTCGAATCTGGTGTATTTCTATGGTAAATTGTTGTGATGCATAAAATCTGGTAATAGTGTCAGGATAGAACAGTAATATTTTAATCCTATTACTTGCTCTCAGTTGTTGCTGAAGATTTTGAAAAAATGTACATGGTTTATCTTGTAAACAGAAAATTTACATTTCACTTACAGGCGTTTGAGTTTTTGTGCCTTTTCCACGTTCTTAGCAATTTACCTGCACATATTTTATGCATTTTCACTGTATTGTTAACATTTGCATTGACATGACAACCTTGCAGCAAGTCCTTTGATTCAAACAACCACTGTGGGCTTTATCCTCCTAACAATCAATGGTCTTTTCAAATATCAGTCAGACTGATTGTTATATTTTGACCCTTGTTGTTAATTCCATTGTGTTTCAGCTTCTGTTCCATAGAAACAGAAACTTTATGTTAGAGAAGGAAAACATTTAGCCAGCTGTGTCTGTGCTACCTCACAGCACCAGGGTCCCAGGTTCGGGTGACTGTCTGTGTGGAGTTTGCATATTCTCCCTGTGTCTGCGTGGGTTTACTCCAGGTGCTCCGGTCTCCTCCCACAGTCCAAAGATGTGCAGGTCAGGTGAATTGGCCATGCTAAATTGCCCATAGTGTTAGGTGCATTAGTCAGAGGGAAATGGGTCTGGGTGGGTTACTCTTCAGAGGGTTCGGTGTGGACTGGTTGGGCCGAAGTGCCTATTTCCACACTGTAGGGAATCTAGTCTAATCTAATCTAATCTAATCTAAACCAAAGGATATTGATCCAGCTTTACAGCACTTGACCCAAGATTCATCTGCTTCAAGTGCATACCCTGTTTTTAAAGAATGTTTGTGGCTTGTAGCGTCTACCACACTTTCAACTAGTGAGCTACTTAGATCTACCGTACTCTGGATGAAACGTTTTCTCAACTTGCCTCTAATCCTCTGTCAATATCTGTAAACACGTGACCTTTCTGCTTCAGTACGTACAACTACCTTATCCAACATATTTAGGTCATTCATAATTTTGTGCATCTCAAATCTTCCATCAGCTTTTTTTATTTCAAAGGAAACAAACAATCTCAGCTGACCCAATTTTTTCCTTTTCAGAGTTTGCTACTCTGCCAACATCCTCCTAAATCTCCTCTGTACCCTCTGTAGTGTAATCCCATCCATTCTGTAATGCAATAACTGTACATAATACTGCAGCTATGATCAACCTAATATTTTATACAATTCTAGTATCCTAATTATACATATTATGATACCGCTATCAAGCCCAGCCTGCTCCAGTGTTGCATAATAACATCTTTGAACATGTTGGATAGAAAACATAGAGCAAGCAATTTAAGGGCTCTTCTGGCACAATGGTAGCGTCCTTATCTTTGCACAGTGAGGCCTGGATTCAAGTCCCACCTGCTCTGATACATTTCTGAACAAATTGATTACAAAATACAAAAAAACACAAGCAATTTGTTTTGCATTATTATTAATTGTATTTAGAATCATAGAATCCCAACAATGGAAACAGGCCATTTGGCCCAACAAGTCCACACCTACCCTCTGAAGAGTATCCCACCCAGACCAATTCCATTACCCTATTACTCTACATTTCCTCTCAATAATACACCTAACCTTCACATCCCTGAACATTATGGGCAATTTAGCACGGCCAATTCACCTGACCTGCACATCTTTGGACTGTGGGATGAAACCGGAGCAGCCGGAGGAAACCCACACAGACACGGGGAGAATGTGCAAACTTCAAACAGACAGTCACCCAAGGCTGGAATCGAACCTGGGACCCTGGTGCTGTGAGGTTGCAGTGCTAACCATTGAACCACCGTGCTGCCCATTTTGTAGTTGTTTATGAACAGAGTGCTTGAAACGTACCTATATCGTAATATTTATACTTAATGCAAAAACAGATTACTGAGAACCGCAGGCTATTAATATCTATTGATACAGATATAATAGAATAATTATCTTCCCCATTCTAACTTGAACCTATCTGTCCTTGGCCCCCTCCCAGTGAAAGCTGAAGGAACAGCACCTTGCCTTTTGAATATGCACTTTACAACCTACTGTACTTAACACTGATTCTACAATTTCAGATCAATACCACCTTGTTATTCCAGGCATCACCTCTCATAATTTAATCACTGTTATCTTCTGCCCTCTCATTTATCTTGCATTCTTTCCTTTCCTCACTACTTTTCCTTTTTGCAGCTCTATTATGCTTGTTTAAAACATGATTGTGCTAAGAATACATAGTTACATTTAATATTAAATTATGAGTAGTTATTATTAAGTGCTGGCATTTCCTTTAAAGACAGTATACATAATAGAATGAAAATGATCCAGTTACTGGTCTTATTAAATTCTGCATTGTGCATCGGGATTTCAGAGCAAAAAAGGAGAGAGATAAAAGAGGCAAGACCAGGAATTTGAGCATGTGATTCTATTAGTAACAGTATTAAGAAAAAGCAAATATTACCCTTTGCTTTGCAAGAAGAATGGTGGCATTTTGAGCCTGCAAAAAATTGAGAATAGATTAAATGATATCAAAAATGTATTAACTCTCAACATCTGCCAATGCCCTCATTGATTGTTATCTGTTGCAGTGTTATGTGGAAGAAATGCAGTTGATTAACTCCTACATCCCGAGTGCTGATGTATTGACAGAAAATACGATTGAGTTAACGATTTTAATTAATTTGATCCTTGCCCTGATGTTCTACCAAGCTCTCCAAGATTTGCTGGTTCTTGCATTAAAGTGAAATTTTGCAAAATCTTTAAAGTGCCTTCCCTTTCAGGCACATGTTCAGATTATAATTATTTAAACTGTTCACATAATTTTATCCAAACTTCAAAGGATATGGAACATTGCACATTTTACTGACAAAATACTGCTTCAGGGAGATGGACCTAGGTCACAATTAGCAACATAAAATCTCATACTACATGGAGCCATTAAACTCAGTACACATTTAAAAGGTGTTACACAGTTGAGTTTCAGTCATATTAAAATAAAACAAAATGGCCTTTATTGGTCAGGGCTCATGGGAATTATTCGGAAGATTCAATGAAATTAATAAAATTCATGACAATTGTTACTTTGGAAGTGGTTATCAAAGTTCAATCCTGTGTAATTCAGATATCAAGATCTCTTTTTAAAACATTAGTGGAGAAATCTAAAGGCATCATAGTTTTTGTTTTAAAGAAGAAAACATTAAGTCTCAAAGAGCAATCGGTATACTTTGCAATTGTTGTAGGCCAGCAGTGATCTCTAACTGTTGAGCAGGGTTGCAATGATCAAGCGGGTCGTGTTCTGAGTTTGAGATTTTACTGAAATTGTAACTGACACAAAGCTGCATTCACCTTTCTACTCACTGACTGACTCAAATTTATAATTCTCTGCTTATGTTCAAGTATCTCCATAGAACCTTGGTCCTTCCTGTCCCTGCAATTTTTTCTGCCCCATTGAGATTTTTGCCCTTGTTATTGGAGGCCATGTCTTATGTTGCTCGTACTTTAAGTCCTGGAATTTTATTCCATAAACATTTTGCTCTTGTTCCTTGAAACCTATCTTACTAACAAGTTTTTACTCAGCTTGTCCTAACACCACCTTATGTGGCTTAGTGTCAAACTTTGTTGAATATGCTTCTGTGGATTGTCTTGGGGCATTTTACTACATCAAAGTCACTGTGTAAATACATGCAAGTTGTTTCTATTGTGAAGTTAACAATGTGTCACTGAACATTTCTCTTTAATGTACAAATAGCCATGCAGGCAAAACATGAGTCACGGATAGAATTGATAATCAGAGTCTTTTTCCTAGGGTAGATATGTCAATTGTTAGGGGGCAAAAATTTAAGGTAACAGGGGAAAGTTTAAAGGGTAAGTTCCTAGAAATATGCTGCCAGAGGAGCTGGTAGAAGCAGATAAAGTAGCAATGTTTAAGAGGCATTTTGACAGATGAATGAATAGGAAGGGAATAGAGGGAAACAGACCACACAGAGGCAAAAGCTTTTTAGTTTAGAAAGGCCTCATTTGTTGGAGCAGGCTCTGTGGGACAAAGGAGCTATTCCTGTGCTGAATATCACCGACAAAGTCACTTCTGCCTCCGCAGGTGCCACAGACAATTTCATCCCTACCGCCCGCGTGACCGCCGCCAATGACATTTCCACTGATGCCGTCGGCCATGCTGCCTCCATGGCCGCCGCTGGTCATGTGACTGCCGACATCACCACCAATTACATGACCACTCCCACACATGCTCCCACTCCAATCATAGTCTCTCTGCCCACTCCCAACTCCAGCTCAACACTTGGCCCCAGCCCCAAGCCCTGCGACTATTTACTATCCCCCCGGACCTGCCCCTCACTGAGGACGAACAGTCAGTCCTCAGCAAAGGATTCACCTTCATCTCACTACACTTCCATGTCAACAAATTCTGCATGCATTGAGATGTTGAACTCTTTTTCCATCGCCTCCATGCCTATTTATACAATCATGACTCCCACCTTCTTTCCAAAGACGACGACTCCTGCCTCTAACAAACTACACCTTCTTGGACACCCTGTGCTAGCCTCTTACCCCTCGCTTGACCTCTTTATCTCTAACTGCTGTCGAGCCATTAACCGCCTCAATCCTTCCACCCCAATCCAACCTTCTGCCCTCTCAATGCGCAGCCGTCCACTCTCCTCCAACCCCAGCCTCACCATCAAACTAGCCGATAACGTAGGTGCGGTGGTAGTATGGTGCACCGACTTCTACATCGCTGAGGCCAGATGCCAACTCACTGACACCTCCTCCCACAATCCCCTCGACCACGTTCCCATCTCTCATCACCAAACCATTATCTCCCAGACCATCCGCAATCTCATCACCTCTGATGATTGCCCAACCTTAGCCTTCAATCTCATAGTTCCCCAACCCCACACCGTCCAGTCCTATCTCTGATCCAAAATTCGCAACCTGACTGCCCCTTGTCTCTGCCTGCTCTTGCCCCACCAAACTCATCCCTGCTTATCTCAGCTCCTAACCCCCTTGGTCCAGGAGCTCCCACATACTTTTGAGATACCATCTACGCCCTCCACCTCCTCCACAACTTCCAATTCCAGGCCTCCAGCACCTCATCTTCACCATGGACATCCAGTCTCTCTACACCTCTATTCCCCATGAGGAAGGCCTAAAAGCCCTCTGTTTCTTCCTCTCCTGCAGATGCAACTAATCTCCCTCCACTGACACTTTCATTCGATTGGCAGAACTGGTCCTCACCCTTAACAACTTCTCCTTTCAATTCCACTTCATACAAACTAAAGGAGTGGTCATGGGTACCTGCATAGGTCCCAGCTATGTCTGCCTCTTCAAAGGATATGTGGAACAGTCCTCTTCACAGCTACACTGACACCATCCCCCACCTTTTCCTCAACTACATCGATGACTGTATCGGTGCTGCCCCATGCTCCAACAAGGAGCTTGAACAGTTGATCCCAGAACTTCCACCCTGATCTCAAATTCACCTGGACATCTCGAACACCTCCCCCCCCCCCCCCCCCCCCGCCCCCCTTCCTGGACCCTTCCACCTCTGTCTCCAGTGACCAACTCAACACTGACATTGACTTTGAACCTACCAACTCCCACAGCTACCTTAACTACATCTCCTGCTGAACCCCCCACCTCCTGTAAAACCACGATCCCTTACTTCCAGTTCCTCTGCCTCTGCTGCATCTACTCCCAGGATGAGCAATTCCACTCCAGGACATCCCAGATTTCCTCCTACTTCAAGAACCGTAATTTCCACTCCCTGTTATCGACAATGCCCTCAGTCACATCTTCTCCATTTCCCACCCTCCTACCCCCAGGATAGAATATCCCTGGTCCTCATATTCCACCCCACCAGTCTCCAAATCCAGCTCATTATCTTCTGCCATTTTGGCCACCTACAGTCAGACCCCACCACCAAAAATATATTCCCCTACCTACCCTTATCTGCATTCAGAAGGGACCATTCCCTCCATGAATCCCTCATTAAGTCCTCACTCCCCACCTGCCACCAACCGCTTCTCCACACCCAGTACCTTCCCCTGCTGCCATAAGAGGTACAAAACCTGTGCCCACACCTCCCACCTCATCTCCATCCAAGGTTCCATGGATCATTCCAAATCTGGCTGAGATTTACTTGCATATCCTTTAATCTCATTTATTGTATCAATTGCTCTTGATGTGGTCTCCTCTATATCGAAGAAACCAAGCACAAACTTTCCGAACGGTTCAAGGAGCATCTGTGGTCCATACGCACCAACCAACTCCACCTTCCTGTGGCCATCCACTCTAACTCCTCCTCCCACTCTCCTGATGACATGTCCATTCTGGGCCTCCTCCACCACCTACACAAGGCCACCCACAAACTGGAGGTGAAACACTTCATCTTCCGCCTCGGGAGCCTGCAACCACACGGCTCAACAATGACGTCACCAGTTTTCAAATCTCTCCTTGCCCCCACCCCATCCCAGATCCAACCCTCTGACTTGGCACCATCCTCCTGACCTTAACAACCTGTCCACCTTCCTTCCCACCTATCCACTCCACAATTCTCACTGACCTATCATAGTCACTGCCTACCTTCGCCCACCTATTGCCAATGCACCTACATTTTCCTTAGCCCCACCCCTTCCCCCTATTAATTTCTCAGCCCCCTTCCCCCTCCCCAGTCCTGAAGAAGAATTATACCTGAAATGTCAATCCCCCAGCTTCTTAGATGCTGCCTGACCTGCTGTGCCTTTTCCAGTGCCACACTTTATCACAAAGAACAACACAGTCGATAAATGTATAAAGTCTGGTTTTAGGGACATTCTGTACATCAATTCTGGGTTTTAATTTATTAAACTATGAAGAAGCATACAAGAGCTAAAAGTTATTCAGATGCTTTGGGAGGGATAAAGGGGTAGAAATGCGAGTTCAGTAGTGAATGTGATTGCAGGGATAAGTATTGAAAATCTCAAGAGGAATCAGAAGAGACAGGCAGGATGTAATTAACTAAGAAAACCATCAGCTTCATCTCTGAGGAAGACACATGCGTACAGATTAAAGCATGGAAACTAGAGTGAACCATTTAGCCTTATGTACCCATTTTGCCATTCAATGAGATTTAGCTTAGCTGCAGTTTAACTCATTATTCACATCTTTGATCCATACCTCTTAATGCCTTTGGAGATCACAAATTTGCAATTTCAATTGTAAAATTAATAATTGACTTGGAATCAGTTACGTTTTATGGGAGAGTGCCAAACTTCCATCATCATTTGTTTAAAAAATTGGTTTCTGATTTCATTCCTGAAAAATTTGGTTTGAATTTTTTACCAATGCCCCTTTGTCCTTATCAACCTGCTAAAATGATGACAGCAGATTTGGTTAAAGCACCCTGAAAAGGATGAACAGAAAGTTTCTTTAAATTAAATTCAAAGGATCCAGGCTCAATTCAAGAACTGAAGGAGAGGGAAACAGTATACGTGAATTTGCAACAAATATCTGAACAATTGAATGGATCGATTGGAGCTTACCTGTTCCTTTGAGCAGAGCCATGCAGAATGTGAGATAAATTTAATAAGCCTCAAATAACACCTTGGTTGAAAAAAAATGTTGGTTTCTCCTCAATGTAATAAATACATCAAATTGACTTCCAGCTTTATATAGCATTATTTCAACCAATATGTTTTTAAAAAATACTGGATAATGTTTTGATGAAAATGGGTCTAAGGATTGTTTGAATTAATGTAAGTTAAGATATTGAATAATGTTTGCTTCATAAATCGCTGAGAAGATTAAATCTGATATCAATGAAGTGAACTGGTTCAGAGTCGCATACTGTGTGCTGCTCGGTTAGGTGAGCAGTCCAAGGTTTTGCTTGACTTCGGAAGTTATTGAAAAATTCTCCAAAATTTTCTTCTGGGGCTGAAATATCAGTTTGGATTGACAGCAGGTAAAAGTGGTCAGTGAAAGGCAAAGCTTTGATCAGTATTTTTTTTTTGGCTTTTCACAGTCTCTGCGACCCATTTCTGGAAGTTTTCTGAATTGACGTTGATGAATAATTAGCTCCTGTGATTTTGAAGCCAAAGTAATCAGAAAGAATGAATGTTTACAATTCAGGTGGTTTCCAGAGAGTTATTCTACACTAGTCTTCACAACCATCTTATTTATGACATTCAGGAAAGACCTGTCATACATGCAATGACATATCATCCATGTGCAGACTGTATGGCTGATGTTTTAATACAAAATCCTCTTGTTCTCACCTTGCCCTAATTCTGTAATTTCCACCAGCTCTATATCCTCCATGATCTCTACACTTTTTGTATTCAAATAATATTGATTTCAAACTGGTCATATAACTGAATTCTCTGTTAATCACTTTTCCTAGGCTTATGTTTTGCAATGAGATGACTAATCTTGCCCAATGCCCAGTTGCTCAATGCTAGATCTAAAATAGCTTTATCCTTACTTGATTCCTGGAAGCTGCCAAGCAATCATTATAGAAACTCATTTTGCAAACTAGCTTAGTCAATTTGATTGGTCCAATATGTATGAAAATTCAAGACTCCATAAATATTACATTGCCTTTATTACAAGCTTCAATTATTTATTTTTTAACATTCTTTCCAGCCATATAATTATTGTTAAGAGACTTATAAAGTACTCTCACCAGCATTTTCTGAAGCTCGCTATTCCAAATCTACATGCATACTGATTCTACTGCCTGAACTTTTTTACAGCAGAGGCCAGAGTAGTGTGCCATCTCTCTGAAGTCTTGCAGAAAGCTTTTTCAGGAAATACAATCTTGAGATGTTTCTTTAATCACTCCTCAAAAAAAAAGGTTTCACCTTGAACTCAACAAGAGAATTTTCTTTTCAGAAATTAAAACAATCAGCTGGGCACCTTATCCTTGGCATGCTTTCTTCCACCTGAATCAAATTACAACAAAAACCTTCTCCAAGTCAGCCACAGGTCAAAACAGTCCAAGCAGGGATCTACAGCAAAGCAAGTAATTGTCACAAGTTATTGATTTATAGGAAGCTACGTTAAACAAAAAATTCTATGTCCATAGAGAAAGTTTAATGACCTCTTTTAAAGAAACTGCTCCAGGCATTTCAACAAAACTTGAAATAAACCCAGTTTCCAAAATCCTTTAAAACCTTCATCCATGATATTCAACATAAAATATCACTTTAATAAATTTCAGAGCCAAAGTGTTTTCTCAGGTGTGTCCTTATGTCAGCCTTTATGTCTTGAATTCTCCTCCTGCCTTTCCAATCTATTATCCTTTTGAAATGTGTTCATCCTGGAATATGTATTTCCCATCTCTTTGGCAGTGATCAAACAAGGACATTTACCCCATTTGTACTAATAATTTATTTAATTGTGAATGCTTTGTACATTCAGATAAAGATCCTTTAATTTCATTTATTACCCTTCTAACAATATAGCATAACAGCCAGTTCTAAAGAAACGGCATGAAAAAAAGAGAAACTTATGATTTGTACATACAAAACAGAAGGGCAGGTTGAGAAAATGGGCAGACGGGCTCCTGAATGGAAGATAAACCCTGTTCTTATTGAATGGTAGAGCAACCTTAAGGAGGTTTATAATCTACTTCTCCTTTTTCACATATACTTATGAGACAATTGAGCTGTGAACAATACACTGTCTCGACTAATAATGTTTATTCAATTTTTTAATCTTTCCTGAATTATTACCACTCTACTTGATGCCTCGAGATCAAGATTCTTCCTTGTGTGAAATTTTAAGAGTATTAATCAAGAATGAAATCAAAGCTTGAGTGTAAAGAGAGTTTTTTGTAGCTAATTAATAAGTCGGAAAGTCCCTCCTCTCTCTTTACTGAAACTCAACCCACAATGGACTGCCCAAAAACGTAATAACAGCAAGCACTGCTCTAGAAAGATTTACAGTCTGAGAAAAGTAAGGAGAGAAAAGCTCAAGAGGATATTGTAAGCCAACTTTAGTAGCAACTTACAATTTTTATGAATAAAAAATGCTGGATTTAATGGGAACATAAAAATTAGTGAGGAATCTATGTGAAATAACAGTATTAATAATGGATAAAGCTTTAATATTTAATATTAAAAAGTGGATAACTGATTTTTATTTTATTTTTTAATACACTGATTTAATGAGAAACAGCCACCCTAGCACATTCACCCATAAAGTGTTCAGACATCCCATTCCTCACAGGTGTATTGTACAACCTCTGTGGCAAAATGAATTAAATCCTGACGAAACAATGCCCCTTTTAAATTTCAGTTATTACATGGTACATGAATGATTTTAATCAAAGAGCATGTCAATAGTAATAAAACATTATGTAAATTCCATAAATTCAAATGTTGTCAACTGCAAACAAGGACTTAGATTCAGACTTTCAACCTTGAATATGACACTTGGGGTATTACTTTACATCAAAAATTATGAATATGCATAAAAGTGACAGCCTGTGCCTATCACATGAACCAGAGGGAATAACTAAGTGCCACAATGTAATTTTGTTTTTCGTGTTTATCCTGATCTGCTCTTCTGTATATTCTTTTTCTCGCATGCTCAATTTTTCTTTCTGTTCCTTTGTTTGTGTTCTTCTTTCTTTTCATGGACCTGCCATTCTTTGCATTCAGGGCACAAAACAAATGCATGCCTTTGGATTCTTGGGGTGCTGATAAATTTATACTAGGTTGCCTGTTCAAATACATTTTCACAAAAGCACTGGTAACAAATTGCTCCACTTGAGAAGTATGAATCGTAGCAGTGTTTACAACTTGCAGTAATTTTTTAAAACAGTATTGAGGACTCTAGGTCAGTCCACTCATGTAACTTGGCTGTATTTATCCAGTTTCTTTGAATGTTTATAAATAGCTTATTTTTTTTAAACGCATCCTCTTTTCTTGACTTATATCAATTGTTTATACCTTAATATCTGCTTGGTATCCTTATGTCAAATCCATGGATACTTTGCCGCATTCTGCTTTTACATTCTTGTTTTGTTCCAGTGGCAATTCTGTCTTCAGCAGCACTCAAAAAGGACTTTCACAAAAATGATAACTTGCCCAAAACAAACATTGTTAGCGGAAGCAGTCATTTTCTCAACATTGATAGGACAAACAGCAGAGGCCATTCATGACAGCTCGAAATTTGCTGTTTCTTAGTCGTACAGACCTTCCCCATCACTTTGTAAATTTTTTTTAGAAACTTTGAACATCTATTTCATCCACCACTGATGCTCTGTGGTTGCATTGTATAACTTGCAAAGGGTGAACTCTGTCAGCTTTCCAAGTATTCCTGATGAAGGCCTTTTGCCTGAAATGTATCGCCTGAAATGTATCACCTTCATCCCCTCCCCCACTCACCTATTGTACTCTATGCTACTTTCTCCCCAGCCCCACCCTCCTCTCACTTATCTCTCCACCCTTCAGGCACTCTGCCTGTATTCCTGATGAAGGGCTTTTGCCCGAAATGTCAAAAGATTTTACTGCTCCTCGGATGCTGCCTGAACTGCTGTGCTTTTCCTGCACCACAAATCCAGAATCTGGTTTCCAGCATCTGCACTCATTGTTTTTACCTACAAGATTTCTTAAACCACACGTCTAAAACTCATGATTTTCACCACAAGGATAAGGTAGCACGTGCATGAGAACCCCAACAATAAGGTTTAGCTCTGTGATGTATATATATCGCTAACCTGCTGTTGCTGCTGGAGCAAAATCCTGGAACACTTTGATTTTGTTTTAGAGCATAGTTGTGAATCAAAAATTTAAAAAATAAAAGCAAATGCACAGAACCTTCTCTGTTGTTCTAAAAGCTGTGGGGTCTTTTATGAAGCATTTAATCATAATACCAAACTCTTAAGAAAAATGATTGTGCTGTTTCTCAGAGGAACTACAGTAAGAATCTGGCAACACTGGTCATGGCCAATCTAGTAGATTGTAGGAGGTTTCTAAATTGTTAAAAGCTGTTTAATGAAATATTGGAGAATCCTATGTTTTTGTGGGCTATTTGGTGATTATTGCATAAGCACAGTTATGTCACTTAGAATCAGGAAGAGTGGGTAAACAACAGCAGCCTAATTCATTCATTGATCAGCAGAGGTAAAGCTCACCATCCCTACTGTCATCCTGGTTTTTGAACTGTATCATAAGCTAAATAATTGGATTCCGAAGCAGATCCACTTTTCATGACTTAACAATGCCACTCATTCTCAAGGAGGACAGATACAATGTTTTTGAGACACTCTGAAGGCCATATTAAAAGGGGAACAGACCTTGCCACAGTCCTTACATTCTTGCTTCGTTCCAATGGCAATTCTGTCTTCAGCAGCACTCTGGCAAGCAGGTTGTCAAAAATTACTGATGATGCCTCACCCAATAAGCCCTGATACAGTTAGAAACAGATTGTGGAAACTCTGCACCAGGAAAGTGTCGAAAGTGACAGGATAGAAAGGAGAACCTTGGCATAAAACCTTCTCTTTCTCAGGACAATTCTTGCCCTCTTTTCACAAAGAGCTGTGGCTCCAGGATTAGCCTGGTCAGATACTGGAGAAGGCAAAAATCATAGAGCTAGGCAGACAACATTCTCATTTTGAGGGACTAATGATGATTCTATATACAATGGTTAGAATAACTTTACTAAATATTTCTCAACATTCATTATCTTACACTGTATGGTTTTTAATAACATTTTCTGGTTATCCATTCATCCCCTTGATTCTTAGATAATCCTCCATTCATGTCTCAGTTGATGCTGTGATTGTCTGGATTTGAGAAGATGAACTGTGCTGTTAATACTGCACTGTGTTTAGACAGTTTATTTACCAAGATGATGCCTCCAGTTATTACAATGTGAGTTGGAGGGATTGGCTAAATTTTCAAATTGGAAAATCTAACATAATGTAAGACAAAAAACAGAAATTGTTGGAGAAACTCAGCAAGTCTAGCAGCATCTATAGAGAGAAAACAAGCTAATGTTTCAGGCCCAGTAACCCTTCTTCAGAACTAGACAATAGAGTGTTATGTTTTATTTCAAGGGAAATTGGATGCAAGTATTAGGGAGTTTATGCTTCAGCTATACTGGGTGTGTTGAAACCGAGCATCTGGAATACCATATACGGTCCTGGCTAGTCTACTTATGGAAAGAAGTTATGCAATGGAAGCAGTTCAGAGAAGGTTTACTAAACTGACACCCGGATTGAGCAGATCCTTTCATGAAGAAAGGCTAGGCAGGTTAGCCTATACCCTTTAGAAACAAGAAAAGTCAAAGGTGCCTTAATTGAAGCAAATAAAATCCTGGGGATACTTGATGTCAAAGGGTGTTTCCTCTTGAGGGAGAATCTAGAATTTATGGGTCAGACCTTAAAAATAACAGATGACCATTTAAGTTAGAGATGTGGAAAGATTTTCTTTCTCTGTCAGAGGCTTGTGACTCTTTGGAATTTCCTTTCTCAGATGGCAGAAAATTAGGGTGCAGAATGTTTAAATATTTTATAGCGGGGATAGATAGATTCTTGATTACCAAGAGATGAAAGATTATTTTGGGGGGTGGGTGGGGAGGGGAGAGGAGATGGTGAAGGAGAGAGTTGGGTGGAGATATGCAGGAATGTAAACTTGAGGTTAAGACCAGATCAGCACATGATCTTATTAATTACTGGAGCAGACTCAGAGTGGAGTGGCCTCCACTTGTTCCTTGTCCATAACTTCACAGCAGAAAAGCTGTTCAACATAAGTGCGACTTTAGGCTTTGTCCTTTTAGGTAGGAATTATATTTGCTTGGTATTAGCTTACTTTCAGCCATTACATATAACTGAAATGAAATCTGTGATTTATTTTATTTACGGAACCATGCAGCATTGTGTTCTGTATTTACAGTTTTATGTTATAACTTTGATTTAAATATGTATTTTGGTAATTTCACATCAGAGTTCACTCAGTTTGAGTCAGCCATTTTTTGTCTTAAGCCACCTTATCTGACTCTTTCCTGTGAAGTCAGAGATTAAGATGAGAAATATGTGTTTTAAGGATCTTTGAGTCTTGCATAAATTCAGTTCTGCAACTGTATTCCAAAGATATTGTACACATTTGTTTATTTTCTGTGAGTGGTGATGCAAATTTTCAGTGGTTCACATTATAGTACAAGAAAATTGCTAAATTACCAATATTCAAGTAGAAATAAAATGTCCTCTATTTGATTTTGTTATTTGTGAACCTTGTGAAGAACTAAGGCTCAATAGTGTACAATATTATCAGAGTTGAAAAGAGTGCGAGAGGTGATGAAGATGTAGTGGTTAGTGGTATTTAATTTGGATTTTTAAAGTCTCTTGCAGTACTTCATAATCTCAAGCCACCTTGAAGTGCATTGTAAGAAGTGCAGAACATTTTTATAATTTAGGGTCATAATTTAGTAAGGGGGCTGGAGGTGTTTTTTTATTGAAAGAGCAATGAGAAACTGGAACTTGCTTTTGCTCAGGGTGGTTATATGAAAGCTAGATAAATAAATTGATGAGAAAGGAATAAATACATAGGCAGATAGAATTAAATTACATTAGGTGAAATGAACATAGATACAAGCACTGAACCTTGTGCTAAATGATCTGTTACTGTGCTGCAGATTCTGCATAGTTTGACCTGCCAACAACTGGATGTTCCCGTTACTTAAAGGAATTTGTCTTTGAACTTAGTCAATTAAATGTCATAAAACAGTTTAAGACTAACCCAAATGTTGTATCTCTGCTGGGGGCACAACAATAATCATGCTGATTCTTGATGCAAAATAGCCAGGAGTCCATCTTAAATGTCTTTTCATTAGGTCTGCCTAACAATCAAAGTTTAGTTACAAACAATGACAGGCGAATCAATGAACAGTTGAGATATTTTGTGCATCACAATATGTGCTTTCCCCACTCTGTGCCAAAATTCATGTCAAGGTCTTGAGTAGGCAAAGAAAGGTAAAAGGGTGTCCAAGATACTTAGCAAGTGAAGGGAAATCTAAGAAATTCTACTTTTCTCCTAGATGGTGATCATGAATCCGGGGAATCACAGTGACGCTGAATTCCCTGCTGGACTCCTCTTGTACAAGGTCATCCAACTCCAACTATAACTAGGACTAGTGCTTGCTTGAAGGAACTTAACATATCAATAGTAACCTCTTGAGCCAACAATCTGTTCTAAACACGCACTATTCTTTGGGAAAAGACTACTAACACAACTTACAGTTTTGAAGACTTTTTAGATGGATGAGGTAGAGTGACTGTATAGCCTCTCTCATCTGCTTTGATCTAATGTGTGTTGAGCTACATTGAGTCAGGGAACACTTGCTGGTAAATGTAGATATCTAATACAAGTATTGAATGGACATGGGTATCTTTATGACTGTAGAATTCAACTATGACAACACAAGTACAGACCGAGAAGTTAACTCTTCACTGCAGTCATATTTCTAAAAAAATAATATCCTTGTGAAGGTTTATTGCAAAACAAAATCTGCAGTGGCTTATGGTCAGATTTAGACCAAGGAAGATAAGTGATCTCTATCTGTAAATAACTTAGTCAGAATTAAACATTGCCACAATCTATCATCCTCCAGTATTCCAGTGATCAGCTAGTATGCTGTGGATGCTGCGTGATTCATATGTACTTAGATCAGCAAGTGATTGTAGGTGGTGGTAGTGATAAAAAAAGGGCTGTTAAAATCACTGTCCTTGCCATAGGCTAGCAATTTATCAAAATAAAATACTCCAACACCAAACACTGAAAGCTGAGCAGCAAATATGAATCCCAATTACTTTCTACACAAGTAGACAAGAATTATTTTCTTTTTTGCCATCTCAACAAGTTTGAGAATCCTTACACAATCACTCTTGCATGTGTGTTGAATGCCTGGCCTGATGGTTCGCCTTGGAACATGAGGTTTAATAAAATAACACTGAGGTGGCAAAGAGTGAGAATTGGTGAGCTTTTTTTTGAAGGGCTGATTGTGCATTTATTGGTGGTCATGGCTCGAAAATAGATGGTTTGGGATGGGAGGCAGTTATTGTCATAAAGAATGAGAAGAAAAGTAATTTTTCATTGGGTAGAACATAGAAAAAAAATTGCAAAGTAGCATTTTTAACTGTCTTATGATATTCCCAACACTCTTCACAGCCAATCATATACCCCATGAAATGCTGTTGCATAGTAGAAAATATATAGATAATTTATTTATAAGCTGTGGCTGTGTTTAGACTTAGTTGATGTGAAGTTTTCTGCTTGACTGACACTGCTAACTTGCAGTATAATCTGAAGTTGAGGCCTGTCCTAAATTCTGAATGAAATGGAGAGACAACAGCCCTTTCCCCTTCACCCAGCAGATCATATTGCATTCACTCCCACTGCCAACTTAGGCTCTGATATAGTCTGTAACTTTAGTATTGCAGATAGAAATAGTTTTCCACCAATGTTAGTTGTGTAATTGCAGACTAAGGAACGGATAATAGCAATATATACGAATGAGTTGCTCTCTATGTAAAATGGGAGGACAACTTTGTTCACATAATAAGCTAATAATATGTATTTTAAATTAAACACTAGAGGGCACCCATGATGGGAGTAAACATCCATTAGCAATTATTCAACAGGATCTTCTCTTTTATTTTTGGTTTGCATCAAGAGAGAATGAATCCAGAGACTCTGAAATTAGTGCCACACTAAATTGAGTATTTGTGAGATATAACAACAAGGACGTGCTGCATTCTTTATCTAAAACTTAATTAGAAACTTAACTTCCAAGATGGGCAGCCAGAATTTAATTTATGAGAAACCATTGTTTTATGTATATGCTTTAATTACCCCTCTCTCTCTAAAACTGAAAGGATTTATAGTAGGTCACATAACAATGGCAAGATATAAGAATGCACCATTTTGATAAATGCATTTCTCAACATCCCTCATTTACATCAAAAAGAAAACAAAAAAAAATTACATGCTTTGTCATTTGCAGTTGTCCAAGGTGCATGGTTTACAAAGAAAATTGTCATTCATGAACAAAAACTGACTGTATGTTCTAGCCAATATCACTTTCATCTACCTCATCTATAACTCTACATGTTCAATTATTATAATGGTAAGTGAGCAAGTTGTTACTGGCAATTTGGCTGATATCTGATCGTTCCCGTGGTGATGTTCCTTCACCAGCAGAGTGTTATTCCTACGGGAAGTGTTTGATCAGAACAAGGCATTCACCATTTCTGCTGAGTTGATATCTTCCAAAGTATGTTGTGAATGTTGAACATGAAGGATTTCACATTCCACGTTGACATCCTTAACTTTATAGGTAATGCAGTATAGCAGCATTGTGCATCTACTTCCCTTGTTTGCGCGTCACTTCCAAATGATATCTTCACAAATGAGCTACCATTCTTTTCAGATTATTTGGAACAGAAGGAAATGGTTTGAAAAAGATGCTTTGAACATTGCACTATCACTCTGTCTTTTCTAAAAAGATATTGATTAAAATACTTACAAGCAAAGACAATAGCCAGGCATGTGTACACTATCGTGCCATTCAGTTTGTAATAGTGCCTAGATACAAATGCAACTGGTAGTCCCAATTGCATGAGAATTGCTCCAAGTATTGTCTCACAGGCATCATGCTATAAGGTGACTTTATTGTAGATATCGTAGTACCTCAGTGTTGCCCATTTTGTCATGATATGAGTTAAAGCTGCTTCTTGTTCTGTGTCGAAGTACCACTGCACATCCTTGGCAGTGAATTTATGTAGAGGTCATACTTTGATGAAAATTAGACAAGAATGTCGCTGGGTTTTTTGTAAGTTCAGCAAGTCATTGTACATTGCTTTCACATCTCTTGGTCACTGTATCTCAGGATCAGGGCAAATTACTTTCACTAACAGTACACAACCTAAGTACTTGACTTAAGTGATCTTCAAATATATCTTTTTATTTCTGAACTTCAAGTTCGACCAGAGCTTTTTCTAACATTTACACTAAATTATGATTGTGGACTTTTTCCATATCCACATTCACAGACGAACAGATCATCCATGCCAACATCTACTTTGGGAAAATCATTGTCCAACCCAAGATTTCTTTGTTCATGTTCTTCTCCAAGGCGATAGAAATGTAAAATAGCATGTGCACCTATCAAATAGTATTTGAAATGTAGTCAGAAAGCAGCTGCTTAAATCCATCTTCGCGGAACGAAATCCATCCTTCACATCAATGGCAGTAGAGACTTTTACCATATTAAGTTGCAGTAACATTTCTTCGATAGTTGGCATGAGGTAATTGGATCTCTTCAACTCTCTATTGACATTCTTTAGAAGCATGCTTAATCTCAGTTTTCCAGATTTTTTTTTACTATTACCATACTGCTAATCCAGAGTATTGGATTTGTCATTTTCCTAATTACTCCCTTCTTCCAGGTCCTCTGTCTTCTCTTCAGGTTGGATTGGGAGACAGCTGGACTTTACCTCGGCAGTAATGAGTTGGCCTTATGCTGTCATCTAGTTTGAGATGATATTCATCAGAAGTTATTTAAGACCTATGAAAACACCTTTTCTCTTGATTTTGTAGATCTATTTCGCAGTCAATGACTGTTGCATATCTCTGGTGTGTGTATCCAAATTTTAGAACTCGCTTCAGCTGAAATAAGTAGAATTTGCTGAACTGCAGAATTGCAAGTCTTTATTCTTCCTATTGTGCTGGACTCAGCTTTCTTTGTCCTCTAAGGAAGAATATAATTTCATCATTAGGCCTCAACTTAACCTTTGATAGCTTAATTTTTGGCTCACTATCTTGAGCCACTTCACAGAAGCCCATAAGTTCCATAATGTTGCACAGTGTCTACCTGACGTTTCACATTCACTTGGTGTTTCCCTTTCTTAATTCTAACAGTCACATAACTTGAAATTGGATGGGCCAAATTTGTAATCATCATACGACATCTATCCAAAAGCCATATTTATAGACTTGTTTGCTTCTTTCCAGCAAAACACTGAATGCAAAGTGATTTAGCTTCTTGCATTAAAGTTTTGGTTTCTGCACTCGAGACAATCTTCTTTTTCTTTTGTGCGGTATCCCCCACAATATTTACATCCTATACTCTGGCCTTGATCTTTCTGCACTCCCGTTTGCAAGTGTTTCTTCCTTTTGTCCTGAACTCTAATGTCACACGTACAACTTATAAATAACATTAGTAGCAGGTTTGAAATGCAATTCCAGTTACCACATTGTAAGATGTCTGTGATTGCAGTAGAGAGGGTGCAGAGGAGATTCACCAAGATGTTCTCTGGGCTGGAGGGTCTGAGTCAGAAGAAATGATTGGATAGGCTCTTTTCTTCAGAGCAGCAAACATTTAGAGGGGACCTGATAGAAGTGCACACAATGATGAGGGACATGGTATGGATAGGCAGGAACATTTTCCATTAGTGGAGAGGTCAGTAACAAGGTGACATAGATTTAAGAGCTAGAATACCATAGGAGATTTGAGGAGAAATTTTTCTCATTTAAAGAGTATTGAATTCATTGAGTTAGAAATTCATGTAACATTTAAGCAGTATTTAGATACTTACTTACATTGCATATCCTCCAGGGCTATGGGCTAATTGTTTGGAAAATGGGATAAGTGTAATCAGAGCTTTGTTGACACGATGGATCAAATGGTCTCCTTCTGTTCTGTAGTCTGTGAGGGTTTCCAAGTCTTCAAAATTTACTGCAGCCTGGCTTTTCTGCTCCCCATTGAGATAAAGGGTGCAATACAGCTTGTCGCACTCTTTCCTAGCAAGCTTGCTGATCTAATTTGCTCAGGTTTTCTTTTCACTTCTGTCGGTAGCTCATAATTTTGCCATTGAAATTGGATAAAGTTCCATAACATTTCATTTCAACACGAATGAGACTGGAAATTTACAAGCCATCCAAAGTCACCCAGTAGTTCAAAGATGCAAATGCAGTTCTAGTTATACCTTGCTGTTTTGTACAGTAGCTGGCTTTCAAAATCCACACAACTTCAATTGTTCACTTCTGACGCCATACTTCATGTGTAAATTTTAATGACTTCTCTCTCTAAAACTGAAACCACCTGATGCAGAGGTCATATGACAATGGCAAGTCAAAAGTGTGTAGTGTCCTTGCAAATACATTTCTCCAAACTAACATGATCCACGTTTTCAAAATGCTAAAAGTACAGATACTGCCAACATAAGCACGGCATTTAACCGTCCTGATAAAACTAATGAATGTGGGTATGAAGTGAACAAATTTATAGGCCAGATTGTCCAACAGTTCCCAAAACAGGATCGGAGTGGAAATCAGTGAAGTAGCGGTCTCCTGTGGCCATTTGAAAGCTATTGAGAGAAAGCAAGTTTGTCAGGTTAATGGGGTGTAGGGAAAGTATATTGGCTCGAATGTGATGGTGTCAGGGTAGGGTAAGCACTTAGAATAATTGGAGGAGTCAGGCTGGATGTGTCAGTCCACCAGGATCTGGAGAAGGGTCAGCTGTGGTGGGGTGAGGGGTCTGTTTGGTTGGGGTTGTTGGGTTGCCTGAGACCAGGAAGCAGGGCTGTCAGTCTAGGCAGGGTTGGGTGGATGTAGCTGTTCAACCTGATGTGCAACTCCAGTCTACATTGCAACAATGGTTATCTCCCCAGCAGAATTGTTGAGACATTGTGATAAAAGTTATTAGTGAGTGAGTGAACAATTTAAGGCCTATGTGAAAAATTTGCAAGTTGTGAATAGATGTCAGACGAAATCAATGGTCACTGAGTGAAGTAAAGGTAGAAGTTGTGTTCAGTGTTGACCACAAAGTTCTGGATCCTCCTTAGGTGCAGAGGGCTGGAGGTAGAGCTTTTAAAAAAAATGCAGCCAGTTTTTTTTCTTTATTCTGTCATGAAGTGTGTGTTTTGTTGGTAAGGCGTGCATTTATTGCCCATCCTTAATTGTCTTTGAATTGATTGGCATGAGGCCATTTTGGAGGCCAATTAAGGGTCAAACACATTCACATGGTTTTGGAGTCACATGTAAGTCAGACCAAGTAAGTCCAGCAGATTTCTTTTTTCTAAACATGCATTTAGTGCACTAATGTTCTTTATAACTGCCAACAATAGTTTCATGGTCAATATTACTGACAGTAACTTTTAATTCAGTTTAATACCAGAAGCGGGGAAGTACTCAGCCATAACAATCCAGTAGAAAATAAACATCTACTTAGACAGGCATGATCTAATAATGGAAAACTGGTCGGGATTTTTTGAAGGGAAATTGTGTTTTACCAATTTGATTGAGCCTTTTTGATGAGGTACCAGAGTGAGATAATTATACCAATGCATTCAATGTTGTGCATATGGACTGTCAAAATTCATTTGGTAATGTATACCATATTAGACTCATTTAACAAAATTGGAACTTGTGAGATAAAAAGGACAGTATATCATGGATACAAAAGGGGTTATGAATTAGCAAGTTGTAATTAATGTCTAGTTGGAGGGTTGGAGGAAGATATCTTCCAGATTTTCTCAAGGTTCATTATTAGCATCGTTGCTGTTTTGGGCATCATTACTCTTTCAGATTTGAGGTGAAAGAGCTAAATTTTAAATTCTCAAATGACACAGACTTGGATGTTTAATGATCAGTGGAGAAGATAGTTATGAATTTCACGTGAACGTAGACTGGCCAGTGGAATGGGAGACGTATGGCAGGTAAACTTCAGTGCAGATAAGCTGACCTGCTACATTTTGATAGGAAGAACGAGGAGAGAAAATAGAAATTGAATGGTACAATTCTAAAGAGAATACAGGATGAGACAGACTAGGGAGGATTAGTACACAAATCTTTGAAGGTGGTAAGACCGTTTAACAAGCAATTAATAAAACATATTGAATGCTGACCTTTACAAATGGTCACATGGCTCATAAATGCAAGAAAGTTGTATTAATCCATTATAACATATCAGTTTGACCCCATCTAGTGTATTGTGTCCAATTCTGGGCACCAGACTTTAGGATGTGATCTCTTGTGTGGGTACAAAAGAGATATATGAAAATGATTACAGGAATAAGGTATTACAATTTATACATTGAAGAAGCCAGAGTTGTTTTCATCAGAGCAGGGAGGTTTGCTAGAGTTGAAAATTGCGAAGGTTTTGAATATTATAAATAAAAATAAACTGTTTTTGGTCGTTGAAGGGCAAAAATGTATGACTTGGGGTTGGGCTGGCTGGCTGGGGACCTTTTTTATGCAGAGTGGTTCAGTTTTGGAAAGAGTTGCCAAACAAGAACTTAAAAATAGTTTCAATATAGCCTGAGAAAAGGAATTGAATAAACAATTAAAAGAGAGAATAATTGCAGGGATGTGGGGAAAGAGCAGAGGAATGGCACTAACTTCAAGGAGACCAGTCCATACTCAATTTATGACTTGGCTTCCTTCTGTGCTGTCTGTTCAATGAAACTGTAACCAGGATTTATATTTATAAGGTGTGTAATTATGTGTACTGATAAAGATACTTTGGAAGCCATGGAGCTTTGCACTTGTAGCTGCTGTGTTAATGGTCTCACCTGCCAGCTGGAGAGCCAATTGCATTATGACTTTCTGGGAGTCCTTTGGGATCAGTTCCCATTTAGACAAGGCACTGGCTGCTATCATCATTCCAGGATTCATGATGGTATTTTCCCACCATATTCCTGAATCAAGGTGGATACCCCACCTAAGAAAGCTTCCAACCAACCAGAGACTAGCAGGTCTTCGTACCAACTGTACAAAACAGGAGTAGCAACCAGTTCTGATACTGCAGTCGAAGGATTGTCAACGATACCCCAACCTAGCGTGAGTTGAGTGAGATCATTGTGGAGAGAGAAGGGAAACATTGTTAATGGGAGGAGTCTCAAGTCTCCCTCCATTTCCATCCGTCAGTATCTCTGTTTGTCTCGGGATACCCAAGAAAGAGAAGAAAATCACAGGAATTCCACCCTTCTTGGGGCAGAACATATCCTCTGGGTGGTTTGACTCTTTGCTGCTTGGAGTTAGTCAGAAGAGGTGTTGAGAAAGTAACAGGGTTTTCATCCTGCCCAATCCTACCCAGTAGTATGCCCCAATCTCCTCCCACCGCTCAGTCTTCCTCTAGGGAGCAGTTCTCCCTTACACATCGATTGCAATTGGCCATGTTTGTTGTTGAGTGGATCACCTGTACTCACTAGCTTAGGTCGGTTCCTGGTCAGCAATCCTTGGTTTTAAAATTCTATTCCTTGTGTTCAAATCCGTCCATAGCCCCACATCATTCCTAGAACCTGCGGTCATACAGTTCTGCTTTCTTGCACATCCGCAGTTTTCATCTCTCTGTCTTTAACAACATGTGGTGTATATGGATTTCAGTAAGGTGTTCGATAAGGTTCCCCATGGTAGGCTACTGCATAAAATACGGAGGCCTGGGATTCGGGGTGTTTTAGCGGTTTGGATCAGAAATTGGCCAGCTAAAAGAAGAAGAGGGTGGTGATTGATGGGAAATGTTCATCCCGGGGTTCTGTTACTAGTGGTGCACAGCAAGGATCTGTTTTGGGTTCATTGCTGTTTGTCATTTTTATAAACAACCTGGATGAGGGCATAGAAGAATGGGTTAGTACATTTGCAGGTGACACTAAGGTCGATAGAGTTGTGGGTAATACAGAAGGATGTTGTAGGTTACAGACGGACATAGATAAGCTGCAGAGCTGGACTGAGAGGTGGTAAATGGAGTTTAATGCGGAAAAGTGATTCACTTTGGAAGGTGCAACAGGAATGCAGAGTACTGGGCTAATGGTAAGATTTTTGATAGTGTAGATGAACAGAGTCCATGTACACACATCCCTGAAAGTTACCACCCAGGTCGACAGGGTTGTTAAGAAGGCATTTACAGTATGTAAGTTTTTTATTAGTAGAGGGGTTGAGTTTCGGAACCATGAGGTTATGCTACAGCTGTACAAAACTCTTGTATGACTGCACTTGGAGTACTGCGTACAGTTCTGGTCACCTCATTGTAGGAAGGATGTGAAAGCTTTGGAAGGGGTTCAGAGGACATTTGCTAGCATGTTGCCTGGTATGGAGGGAAGGTCTTAGGAGGCAAGGCTGAGGGACTTGAGACTGTTTTCATTGGAGAGAAGGTTGAGAGGTTACTTAATTGAGACATATAAGATAATCAGAGGGTTAGATAGGATGGACAGCAAGAGCGTTTTTCTTCGGATGGTGATGCCTCGCATGAGGAGGCATAGCTTTAAATTGAAGGGTGATAGATATAGGACAGATGTCAGAGCGAGTTTCTTTACTCAGAGTAGTAGGGACATGGAACGCACTGCCTGTAACAGTAATAGACTCGCCAACTTTAAGGGCATTTAAATTGTCATTGGATAGATATATGGACGAAAATGGAATAGTGTAGGTTAGATGGGCTTCAGATTAATTCACAGATTGGTGCACCATCGAGGTCCGAAGGGCCTGTACTGTGCTATAATGTTTAATGTTCTGTGTCTTTAGCTGCTGACGATCTAATTTGTGGAATACCCTCCCCAAATCTGACATCCTCACTACCTCTCTGTGCTCCTTTAAGTCAGTCCTTAAAACTGAGCTCTTTAATAAGTGTTTGGCCAAAGTCCCCAATTTGCTTCAGTGGGATATCTTGTTAATGTTCCCGTGAGGCCTGTTGAGCTGATTTACTATTTAAACTAATTTTATGCTTACTATTTAAATTTATTATTTGCTGTTATAAAGACAAGTTGTCATGGCATTCTGGAAATTTTGCTAGGTTATCTTCAGGTTACAATTTCAATATTTTATTTGAAACATGAACTCTGAAATTTTATTGAAGCAGCAAAATTATTAAGCTGAAGAATCTGTTTATTTGTTCATGATTCTGCGTGCTGGAAATCATTAATACCGCTGATGTATTAGTGGAAAATACATCTTTTAAAGCTGTCAAATAGTTAAATCAGTGTCCCTAAAGATTTTTATTTCAAATGGTCTGTTTGCATTCCAGCAGTGTGTGCAGGAGTCAACCATTTTACATCAGGTAAAATAAGAAGGATTAATAATTTGCTTCTCTGCATGGATTGCATGCTCTTAGACAGGAGGCTTATCTTGCAATAGAACACCAGTAATCTGCCAATTTCATTAAGTTCACTAGGTGAGCTAGGTTCTCTGCTGAATATCTGTATTCTAAAACACCTATTCTGTTTAAACCATAATGAATGTGGAAAAACAATGATGATGAGCATGGTTCAGGGTGCAGTCAATTCCACATGCCTGATTACAGCGAACTCAAAGTGCAGTTATTTCTGTAGGCATTGGATAACTAAAAATGCAAAAATAACCATAAAGCTTCTTCAGTTTTCAAACAGATCTTATTTTATAGGGCATATATAGCAAGTGTAGACATACATTGTTTGTTCATTCATTGTTTATCCATAATGGTACTTATGAGCAAGATCGATTTGTATTCATTCTGGATAGAATAACTCATAAATTGTGATGATGCAAATGGGGGTGAAATACCAACCAAGGACCTTTCAGATGACAGAGGTGGTTGGTAGACTAGATGTGGAGAAAATGAGAATCCAAAACAGTTCCAACTTCTCCTATTAATCCTCACAACTGAAGTTTCTCATCCCTGAAATAACATTTCTAACTATCTTCTGTACCATCCACTGCATTCATGTCCGTCCGATAGTATGGCACCCAGAACTGTACACAATATTCCACACTGAGGTCTAACACATGTCTTGTATAATTCAGGATGAACTGCTGGATAAATTCACATCAGAATAAACACTACATGCTTTCTTAACTTCTGTGTCCATTTGTCCTGCCACCCTCAATGGTCCATGCATGTTTACACCCAGATATCCCTGATTCTGATAACTTAAGCATTGCAAAATTATTTTATAATTTTTGTCCATGTATCTATCAAAGTGCATCCCCTTGCAGTTCTCCAAACGGAACTTGATGTGCCACCTATCTGACCATCCAAAATATCATCAGCCACCATTTCCGCCACCTCCAGCGAGAAGACACCACCAGACTCCTATTCCCCTCCCTTCACTTGTCTGCCTTCCGCAGGGACCGTTCCTCCGGGACACACTGGTGAACTTTTCCTTCACTCCCAACAGCATCAGCTCCCCCCAGCCCCAAGGCACCTTTAGCTGCAATCACTGAAGATGTAACACTTCCCTGTTTACCTCCTCTCTCCTCAGTATCCAAGGCCCCAAGCTTACCTTCCAGGTAAAGCAGCACCATACCTGAACTTCATGCAATCTAGTCTACTGCAATAGCTGCTCACAATGTGGTCTCCTCTACAGTGGGGAAATGAAGCATGGACTGGGTGACTGCTTCACAGAACACCGACATTCTGCCCACAAAAAAGACCCTGAGCTTCCAGTTGCCAGCCACTTTAACACCCTATTCCCTGGCCAACATCTCAGTTTCGGGCTTGTTGCAGTGCTCCAGAGAAGCTCAGCATAAGTTGGAAGAACAACACCTCATTTTCCTTTGGGGACCCTGCAACCCTCCGGACTCAATACTGCGTTCAATAATTTTAGGGTCTGAACTCTCCCATGTCCTAGCCCCTAACCCCACACCCCAAGCCTTATAATTGCATACTCTACCACTTCACACTACTTGTTGTTAGCCACTAACAATTTCCATTAACAGCTATTCACTCTCCTAGCCAGATTGTTATCCACTCTTTTGTCTGTCCAACTGTTCTTTTCTCTCTTTGGGCTCTGCCTCACCTCATTTACTCCTTACCCCCTCCCCCACCCTATCTTCTGCATATAATCAACATTTTCCTAGCTACCATCAGTTGTGAGGAAGGCTCACCGGACCTGAAATGTTAACTCTGATTTCACTTCACAGGTGCTGCCAAACCTGCTGAGCTTTTCCAACAATTTCTTTTTTTGTATCTAGCCACTCCACCAACTTGTCTTTTTAGAATTAGACTATAAGAAATATGAGCAGCCATTCAGCCGATTGAGTCTGCTCTGGTATCCGCTGAGATCCTGGCTGAACTGAATCCTCAACTCCACTTTCTTGCCTTTTCCCCAGAACTCTGGATTTCCTCCGTGATTATAAATCCGCTTATCTCTGCCTTGACTATCCTTAACAACCCTACCTTGACAGCTCTGTCCAGTAAAGAATTCCAGAAATTCTTTGTCATCTGTGCGATCCTTTTTTCTGAGATTATACCGTCTGGTATACTCTCGCACAATGGAAAACAACTTGTCCACATCTACCTTTTCATGTGTGCTCAGAACCTTATATATTTCAATGAGATTAGAGCATAGAACATAGAACAGTACAGCGCAGAAAAGCCCCTTCGGCCCTCAATGTTGCACCGACATATGAACTAATCTAAGCCCATCACCCTATACTATCCCATCATCATCATCCATATGCTTATCCAAGGACTGTTTAAATGCCCCAAATGTGGCTGAGTTAACTACATTGGTAGGCAGGGCATTCCACGCTGTCACCACTCTGAGTAAAGAACCTGCCTCTGACATCTGTCTTAAATCTATCACACCTCAATTTGCAGCTATGTCCCCTCGTACAAGCAGATATCATCATCCTATGGAAAGGACTTTCACTGTCCACCCTATCTAATCGTGTAATCATCTTGTATGTCTCTATTAAATCCCCTCTTAGCCTTCTTCTCTCCAATGAGAACAGACCTGAGTCCCTCAGCCTTTCCTCATAAGACCTTCACTTCAGACCAAGCCGCATCCTGGTAAATCTCTTCTGCACCTTTTCAAACAGTTCCACATCCTTCCTATAACGGTGCGACCAGAACTGCACACCATACTCCAAGTGAGCCACACAAGCATTTTGTACAGTTGCAGCATGACGACATGGTTCCGGAACTCAATCCCCTTACCAATAAAACCTAACACACTGTATGCCTTCTTAATAGCACTGTCATATCTGGATGGTAACTTTCAGGGATCTATGTACAAAAACACCAAGATCCATCTGCACATCCACACTCCCAAGAATCTTTCCATTGATCCAGTATTCAGCCTTCCTGTTATTCTTCCCAAAGTGAATCACCTCACATTTATCTGCATTGCACTCCCATTTGCCACCTTTCAGCCCAATTCTGTAGTTTATTCAAGTCTCCCTTCAATCTGCAACAGTCTTCCACACTGTCCACCACTCCACCGACTTTAATGTCATCTGCAAACCTGCTAACCCATCTACCTATGCCTGCATCCAAGTCATTTATAAAAATGACAAACTGCAGTGGTCCCAAAGCAGATCCTTGTGGCACACCACTAGTAACCGGACTCCAGGCTGAATACTTTCCATCAATCACCACTCATTGCCTTCTGACAGAAAGCCAGTTGCTAATCCAAACTGCTAAATCACCCTCAATCCCATGCCTCTTCATTTTCTCTAATAGCCTACCATGTGGAACCTTATCAAAAGCTTTAACTGAAGTCCATGTACACCACGTCAATTGCCCCTTCCTTATCTACATGCTTGGTCACCTTTTCAAAAACTCAGTGAGGTTTGTGAGATATGACCTGCCCTTGACGAATCCATGTTGACTATTTCTTATCAAATTGTTGCTTGCTAGATTATTATAAATCCTATCTCTTATAATCCTTTCTAAAACTTTTCCTACAACAGATGTAAAGCTCACTGGTCTATAATTACCTGGGTCATCTCTCTGCCCTTCTTGAACAAGGGCACAATATTTGCAATCCTCCAGTTCTCTGGTACTAAACCTGTAGACAATGACGACTCAAAGATCAAGGCCAAAGGCTCAGCCATCTCCTCCCTAGCTTCCCAGAGAATTTCAGAAAAATACCATCCGGCCCAGGGGACTTATCTACTTTCACACCTTCTAGAATTGATAACACCCCCTCCTTACTAACCTCAATCCTTTCAAGTCTAATAGCCTGTATCTCAGTCTTCTCCCCTAAAATATTATCCTTTTCCTGAGTGAAAACAGATGAGAAATATTCATTTAGCACCTCTCCAATCTCCACAGGTTCCACACACAACTTCCCACTTTTATCTTTGACAGCCCTATTCCTACCCTTGTGATCCTTTTATTCCTCACATATGTATAGAATGCTTTAGGGTTCTCCTTTATTCTACCTGCTAGACTGCTCATGTCCCCTCCTTGCTAATTTTAATTCTTTCTTTAAATGGTTCCTTGTTATTCGGTAACTCTCCATCGCCTCATCTGAACCATTTCGCCTCAATGTCATATAAGCCTCCCTCTTCCACTTAACGAGCGATACAATTTCTTTAATAAACCACGGTTCCTTAACTTATCACTTGGACACACAATATCTGTTCCTTAAACCAGCTCCACATTTCGCTCGTCCCCATTGTCTGCATTTTTCTGCCTCAGAAGTCTTGCCTAATTGCGTTATAAGTGCCTTTTCCCCCATCTGTAACTGTTGCCCTGTGGCATGTACCTATCCCTTTCCATCGCTAAACTAATCGCTAATCTGGCCTGGTTTATTACCAAGTATCAGATCCAGTGTGGCCTTCCCTCTTGTCAGCCCCTTCGCATACTGTGTCAGGAAACCCCCCTGCACACATTGGACAAAAACTGATCCATCCGACGGATTAGAGTTGTAGCATTTCCAGTCAACGTTGGGGAAGTCAAAGTCCCCCATAATGACCACCCTGTTCCTTTTACTCCTACCCAGAATTGATTTGCCAATCCTCTCCTCCACAACCCTGGAACTTTGCAGAGGCCTGTAAAAAACTCCCAGCAGTGTGACCTCTTCTCTCTGGTTTCTAACCTCAGCCCATACCACCTCAGTGGACGAGTCCTCATCAGAAATTCTTTCAGCCACCGTTATACCATCTTTGACTAGCAAAGACACCCTCCTCCATCTTCCTTGATCTTACTGAAAGATTTAAACCCTGGAACCCGCAACATCCCTTCCTGACCCTGGTCTATCCATGTCTCAGAAATGGCCACAACATCGAAGTCCCAGGTACCTATCCATGCTGCAAGCTCACCTACCTTATTCCGGATACTCCTGGCTTTGAAATAGACACACTTCAAACCAGCTTGCTGTCTGCCAGCACACTCCTATGACCATGAAATCCATGTCCTCCCTACTCTTATCCTCCTGTGTACTGGAACAACCATAGAGGTTCCTCCTGCTGGGCTAGTTTAAACCCACCCGAATAGCACTAACAAATTTCCCACCCAGGATACTAGTACCCTCTGGTTCAAGTGAAGACCGTCCTGTTTGTAGAGGTCCCACCCTCCCCAGAGTGAGCCCCAATTATCCGTAAACCTGAAACTCTCCCTCCTGTACCATCCCTGCAGCCACGTGTTCAGCTGATATCTCTCCCTGTTCTTTGCCTCACTATCAAATCGCACGGGTAATAATCCAGTGAACTCTTTGTTCTCACTCTCAGCTTCCACCCTAGCTCTCTGAAGTCCTGCACTTACATCCCTATTCCTTTTTCTACCTATGTCATTGGTACCTATGTGGACCACGACTTGGGGCTGATCACCCTCTCCCTTCAGGACCCAAAGATATAATCCGAGATATCACTGACCCTGGCACCTGGGAGGTAACACACCAACCGTGAGTCTCTTTTGTTCCCAACAAACCTTCGATCTGACCTTCTCACTATTGAGTCCCCAGTGACTAATACTCTCCTCCTTTCCCCCCTTCCCTTCTGTGCAAAAGGGACAGACTCTATGCCAGAGACCTGCACTCCACTGCATGCCCCTGATAAGTCATCTCCCCCAACAGTATTGTGGGAGGCACAGTGGCACATTGGTTAGCATTGCTGCCTCACAATGCCAGAGACCCGGGTTCAATTCCCACCTCAGGCAACTGTCTGTGTGCAGTTTGCACATGCTTCCCGTGTCTGCGTGGGTTTCCTCTGGGTGCTCCGGTTTCCTCCCACAGTCCAAAAATGTGCAGGTTAGGAGAATTGACCATGCTAAATTGCCTGTAGTATTAGGTGAAGAGGTAAATGTAGAGGAATGGGTCTGGGTGAGTTGCTTTTCAGAGGGTCGGTGTGGACTTGTTGGGCCAAAGGGCCTGTTTCCACACTGTAAGTAATCTAATCTAAAATGGTATACCTGTTTTTCAGGGGAATGACCACAGTGGATCCCTGCATTGACTGTTTTTTCCCCCTTCTAACAATTATCCAGCTTTCTTCATGCCTTGGAGTAGCTCCTTCACTGTAACTCTTATTTACCACAGACTCAGCTTCCCAAATGATCTAGAGATCATCCAGCTCCTGCTCCAGTTCCCTAACGTGGTCTTGGGGGAGCAAGAGTTGGGTGCACTTCCTGCAGATGTACTTGGGTGGACACTAATGGTGTCCCTCACCTCAAACATTATGCAGGAGGAACATTCCTCTACCTGCACTGCCATCCCTGCTAGTCCCCTTATCAGAAAGTTTAAAAACAATGAAGAGAAGCTTACCTGATGTGTCCCTGTTGTATAAGGTCAGAGGAGATGGATGGGTGGGATGGCCTACAAGGGTAGGGTTTCGGGTTTAGAAAACACTCACTTATATAGCTGAGGGGAGAGAAAAGAAGAATGAGATTACACCTCATTCTTCTAAATTCTAGCAAGTACTGGCTGATCCTACTCAACCTCTCTTCAGACAGTCTAGCCATACGTAGTATCAGTCTAGTGAGCCTTTTCTGGACTGCCTCCAATGCCAGCATATCTTAGTTAGGTAAGAAGCCCAAAACCGCTTACAGTTTTGTGGTATGACTGGCAACATGTCTCATATTGGCAAACCTCCCTATTTTTATACGAGAAGTCTTGTCTGTTAGATCTATGCAGATTTTTGGTGTAGGGAGTGTTAGCAGACAGTTAGATTAGACTAGATTCTCTACAGTGTGGAAACAGGCCCTTCGGCCCAACAAGTCCACACTGCCCCTCCGAAGAGAAACCCACCCAAACCCATTCCCCTACCTTATATTTATCCCTGACTAACGCACCTAACACAGTGGGCAATTTAGCATGGCCAGTTCACCTGATCTGCACATTTTTGGACTGTGGGAGGAAATCGGAGCAACCGGAGGAAACCCACGCAGACACGGGGAGAATGTGCAAACTCCACACAGACAGGCGGGAAACAAACCCAGGACCCTGGTGCTGTGAGGCAGCAGTGCTAACCAATGAAGCCTTGCAGTGTTACAGAATGAATGTACTTGCTGTTTGAAAAAGAAAATTGAACTTGCCAGCACAGCTTGGCAAGTTCCAAATCTGTCCTCCCCCACCGTTCCCCCCCCCCCGTCCCCCCCCCCCAGCACCCCATCCCACATCCAACTCTCTGACTCAGTTCTGCCCTCTTGACATGACCTATCTGTCCATCTTCCTTACCGTCTATCTGCTCCACACTTCCCACTGACCTGTCACCATCACCTCCTACCTTCACCCACCTATTGCCATCCCACCTAGCTTTCCCCAGCTCCCCCTCCTCCACACCACCATTTATTTCGCAGCCCCCTTTTCCCTCCCCAGTTCTGAAGAGGGGTTATGCCCGAAATGTTGACTCTGTTGCTGTGTGACCTGCTGTGCTTTTCCCACCAACACGCTTTATCGACTCAGCCAGCTTGCTTGACTAATAGGCTGCCCATTCGTTCAGTATCCTGTGCCGAACATATATAACAGAGGAGGTGTTTCAATTAGCTGGAACTTTTAAGCGTGTTTTATTTTGCTCTGTGAATTATACTTTATTTTATCCTATGTACTACTGCATAGTGAAATTCCCATCTATCCAGATTATAAAATAAATATAATCTTGTCTGAAGGTTGGGGAAGAAGGCTGTTCATTTTCAAAGTCAGCTAGTTGGATAGGACTCTTGTATTTTGGTCATCACAGCCAGAATAGAAACAATTGGATAACTTCTTCGCCAATCATACTAGGACACTGCACTTTTATGACCAAAATTACTCACATTTTGAATGATGTGACTATCCTCCCACTCACTGCATTTTGCTGGAGAAATCACCCTGTTTCTATTAGTGGACATAATCACCCTGCTTCAATCATGAGTTCTGTTCACTGATATTTGTAGAGTCGATTTAATTAAACTCTGGACTGTTGACTGTCATTCACCATTGTAAAGAGACTACTGCTGAGCAAATACGCTCTGTTCACTGTAAAATAGATGCTGCTGAGAGTCTTGCCCCACCTCTAACTAAATTGCCCGATGGTGTTGTCAATAAACACTGCATTTTATTTTGTTTTTGTCGATTGGTTATGTAAATATTAGCTGAATCTGATTCTTCTCCAGCACACAGGTTTCAAGTGCAAACTTTATGCTGCAGGAAGTGGTCTAAGTTCATGGTTATTATAGGTTAATTGTGCAGAATCTGAACACACAGTTTAAAAAGAGCAAGAGGTGAATAGCTTGAGGCAATCATTGTCACCATGGCAAGTTTTCAGTTTTGGCTTGGCAATGGAGATACAAAAAAACGCACTTCTTTGGATGAAATGAAGAGAAACAGACCAAAATGTCAGCAACACCCACATCCCATGAACAAAAGAAAAGAAAGCTGTCGGCTGTGCTTATTTAGTAATTTACAGCAGTTCAAGCTATTGACCACACACCTGTACTTGGGAAGGATAGAAGTCAAACAATGTTTTTGCTCCTTCACACAATGCAACACACATCAGGCTATTTAGGGCATTGTAGATTTTAAACAGTTCTGAATTGGTGCCTGGTGCATGGGGAGATTTTCTTTCCCCACCAGAAGGCAAATCTTTCAGGAGAGGACAAGAGAAGACCGATAAGAAGACCAAAAATCCTTCAACGGGCGAGAAAATAAAGCAACTTACTCTTCTAAACCATAATCATCCTGACTGCCTGAGATTGCTGATGTTACACTTCAGACACAAAATGTCAGTGTTTATCTTCTGAATTGAAAAGCCTCCTGTTGTAAGTATATCAGGGTTTAATCCCAAAGGTCAGTACTTGTTACATCCTTCAGTTTATTATCTTTTTTTTGCCAGGCACACACATTGCTGTTTAGTGCAAAAAAGGTCAGTTTAGTTCATTGTCTGGGGAGAGACATAGTTGAGATCTAAGACTGACTCCAGTGTCAGACTAATCCTGCAATTATATTGTAAAGGTGCCAGTATCATACTGGTCCAAACGAATATAATCATAAAAGTATGAAAGACTTGAATTTATATCACACATATCACAAACACAGGATAATCTTTACAGCTAGTTATGTACTTGTGAAATGGATTGTGTGTTGTTTTGTAGGCAATGTGGCAGCCTATTTCTGCACATCAAAGTTCCATAAATAGGAGAATGATATTGATCAAATAAACCACTTTGAGTGTTGGTTGAGGAACAAATATTTGTTAAGCCCATAGGGAGAACTCCTGGGGTTCTTTGAAATAATGCTATGGGACATTTTACCACCACCTGAGTCGCAAGTTAGAGTCTCAACCAAAAGGCAGTCATCTGAGTGCTACATTGGGAACACCAGCCTAGTTTTCAAGCTTTTGATGTACACTTGAACCCCCAATTTTGTGTTATAAGCAGGAGTAATACCAACTGAGCCGTGTTGGTACCTAGTATGAGATCTATCAATGTGCTCTGAACAGGGGCCTGAGTTGATTTTTGAGACGTGGTTGTATATTCTTCTCCAGGATTCTGTAGTCAGTTATCCGACCTTGTGATGATCCAATTTTTGCTGCGCTTACTGTGTCAGCTGTCTGCTATTATCATTTTGTTTCATGTGGAGTTCAGACATATCTGCCACAAGATCCACATGTGGCTGGGTTCAATACTATTGATTCTTCTAAACCAGTTCTTGTGATCACAATATGTGTCAATCTTGTTGAAGGTGTCCACATTGGGAATTCAAGGCTGACAATAAATTAAAGTACAACAATGTTATAGCAGCAGGTCCATCATTGTGTTGAAGGTTGCTGGTTTATCTCAAGTTCTGTGCTAAGCAATCTGAATATCTGCCACTATATTGAAGGTATTGCAGTTGGAATTCAAGGGCAGATTGTAAAATGTTGTTTTTCTATTCCATTTCTTGAAGTCCTAGTTGATTGGCAATATATAGTGTTTCATACTGATTCTGTGCGTGTGTATTTGTATGTATCTCTATTTAAATTAGCAGCTTTTCAACTGATGTTGAGATGCATCTTATATTTCTTCTTGAGGGCACAGTGTTAGTTTGCCGTTCCACATCTTAATTCACAAAGTATTGATCCTACAGTATATGCAGCAGGTCTTTAAGTAGGCAGTTTGAATTCCAGCTGTTTGAAAAGCATTTAACCTTTCTGTTAATGACGTTTTATGTCACTGAAGAGTGCCTTAGAGACACAGGCAGTTTTCCTGCTATTGAACAAACTGTTCGATTGCAAGTATCCCAGATCAATCTTGTTTTCAGGTCATTGTGAAACTTTCTTTCCTGTTAGTATTTCCAAAGAATGTTAACTTGCAAAATGAACTTACAGCCAAACTACACTTGTAGTTTTGTAAAAATGTAAATGCGTACATGTTTTATATGCATATATGTATGATTACAAAATAAATTACAGATCTTGGTAATGGAAAAATGTCATTTAAGATGCTCATTGAAAAGTTTAAGCACCAGGTCATTTTTAATACATTGAATGAAGCTTTCTTTACTCTGTCCCTTCTTCATTACCATTTCAAGCTGTGCTGCTGAATTTCCAATTCGGGAACTGTTTTATGGTGTGTACTCCTCTGGGACACCCGGACCAACCAACCCAACCACCCCGTAGCCCAATACTTCAACTCCCCCTCCCACTCCACCAAGGACATGCAGGTCCTCGGACTCCTCCATCGCCAGACCATAGCAACACGACGGCTGGAGGAAGAGCGCCTCATCTTCCGCCTGGGAACCCTCCAACCAAAAGGGATGAACTCAGATTTCTTCAGTTTCCTCATTTCCCCTCCCCCCCACCTTGCCTCAGTCAAATCCCTCGAACTCAGCACCGCCTTACTAACCTGCATTCTTCTTCCTGACCTCTCCGCCCCCACCCCACTCCGGCCTATCACCCTCACCTTGACCTCCCTCCACCTATCGCATTCCCAACGTCCCTCCCCCAAGTCCCTCCTCCCTACCTTTTATCTTAGCCTGCTGGACACACTTTCCTCATTCCTGCAGAAGGGCTGATGCCCGAAACGTCGATTCTCCTGCTGCTTGGATGCTGCCTGACCTGCTGCGCTTTTCCAGCAACACATTTTCAGCTCTGTACTCATGATTAGAAATGGTTTATCTATGATCCTTTTGCAGAGGACTATTGTGGCTGAGAAACATCATATTTTTCAAATGATTAATAGATTTGACACCTACGCTTTTTTTATTCACTCGTAGGACATGAGTATTACACATTTATTGCCCATCCCTAGTTCATAGAATTCCCACAGTGTGGAAGCAGGCCATTCAGACCATCAAGTCCAAACCGACCCTCCCGAACAGCATTCCACCCAGACCTAATGCCCTACCCTTTCTCTGTAACCCTGAATTTCCCATGGCCAATCCACCTGGCCTGCATATCCCCAGACATTATGGGACAACTTGGCATGGCTAATCCACCTAACATCTTTAGACTGGGGAGGAAAGGGAGAATATGGAGGAAACAGAAGTAGATACGGGGAGAATGTGCAAACTTCACACAGACAGTCGCCTGGGGGTGGAATCGAACCTGGGACTGGCGCTGTAAGGCAGCAGTGATAACTGTTGAGCGACTATGCTGCCCCTTCTCAAGTTGTCCTTGAGAAGATCGTGGTGAGCTGCCTTCTTGAACTGTAGGCCACATGGTAACAATGTCCTTGGGGATTTCCAGGATTTTGACCCAGTGACAGTAATGGAAAAGCAATATATTTCTAAATCAAGATTGTGAATAGCTTGGAGGGGAACTTGCAGGTGGTGTTCCCAGGTATCTTCTGCCCTTGTCCTTCTAGATGGAAGTGGTCATGGGTTTTTGAAGGTGCTGCCTAAAGATCTTTAAATTTCTGCCATGCATCTTGTAGATAATATCCACTGCTGCGACTGAGTGTCAGTGGTTGAGGTAGGGGATGTTTGTGAATGTGGTGCCAGTCAAGCAGACTGTTTTGTCCTGGATTGTATAAACTGGAATGTTGTCAGGGCCCATAGCCCTTGCAGTATCCAGTGTATCCAACCATTTTTTTGACATCATCTGAATTGAATCGAATTGGCTGAAGACTGGTTTTTGTAATGCTGGGGAGCACTGGAGGATTTGGATCCTCTACCTGGCACTGTTGGCTGAAGATTGCAACAAATGCTTCAGCCTTATTTTTTGCACTGATGTCCTCTTCCATTATTGAAAATGGGGATATTTGTGAAAATTGGTCCTTCAGTGATATGGTAGCACTGGAGAGCTTAGATTCGATTTGTTGGTTGTGGGATCCCTAGCTCTAGCTAATGCCTGCTGCTTGTGCTATTTGGTATGCAAGTAATTCTTTTTCGTAGCTTCGTCAGGCTGAGACTTCATTTTCAGGTATGCTTGATGCTACTCCTGCACTCTCCATTGTACCAGACTGATCCCTGGCTTGATGATAATAGCTGAGTGGGGGATATGCCAGGCCATGAGGTTACAGATTCTGCTGTTTTGATGGTCCACAGTGCCTCATGAATTCCCAGTCTTGAGTTACTCAGTCCGTTTGAAGTCTGTTCCATTTAACACGGTAATAGTACCATACAACGTGATAGAGGGTATTTTCAAAGTGAAGGCAGGACTTTGTCTCCAGTGTGCAGTTGTCAATTTTAATGATACAGATGTATCTGTGGCTGGCAGATTGGTAAGGATTAGGTCAAGTACGTTTTTCTGTCTTGTTGGTACCCTCACCACCCGCCACAGACCTCATCTATGTCCTTTAGCACCCGCAGCTTGATCAATAGTGCTGCCGCCGAACCATTCATGGTGAGAACAATGAAATCCCACACCCAGAGTGCATTTTGTACTGTTGTGACTCTGTGCTTCTTCCAAGTGTTGTTCAACATGGAGGAGTCTTGATTCATCAGCCAAGAGACAACAGTGCTTGGTCATCAGATTTCCTTGCCCATGTTTAACCTGAAGCCATGAGACTTAATGGCATCCAGAGTCAATGTTGTGGATTTCTGGGAAATCCCTCTTAACTGTTTACTACTGTGCTGTCACCTCTGCTGGGCCTGTCCTGACAGTGGGACAGGACACATCTAGGACTGGTGAGAATTGTATCTGGGACACTATCAGGTATGATTTCATAAGTATGATGACATCAGGTTGTTGCTTGACTAGTCTGTGAGACAGTTCTCCCAATTTTGCCACTAGCCCCCATAAGTGAGTAGGTGTTCTGTCCATTTTCATTTTGTTATTGAGACTTTGAAACAACTGAGTGACTTGCTGGGCCATTTAAGAGGGCAGTTGAGAATCAGACACACTGCTGATGTTCTGGAGTCACATGTAGGCAAGACCAGGTGAAGATTACACATTTCCTCCCCTGAAAGACATTATTGAGCCAGTTGGGTTTTTCCGACAATCGACAAAGGTTTCATGGCCATCAGTAGATTCTTAATTGTGGATATTTTTTTATTGAATTCAAATTCCATGATCTGCCACGGTGGGATTCGAACCCAGGTCCCCAGAATATTAGCTGAGTCTCTGGATCACTAGTCAAGAGATAATACCAATAGCCTTCCCTTAATTTGATTTTAATGCCGTTGTGCAAATTTTTCGTCCATCCAGTATCTGAGAGTCATGATTTGTCAATAATTCCTTGAACAGATTCTTCTAACAGTGACAAGTGTTCTGGCTTTGTCAACAGAATCCTGGGCTCTGCAAATCTGAAGGATTCTTATGGACCCTTTGCATTGCACTTTTATTTTCACCACCATTCTTTCTTCCAAGCTGTCTTTTGCCTTGCTTTCTCTCTCATTTTCTACCAATGAATTGCAATCACGAACAACTCTGAATTATTACCTAGCAAGACAGTTTAAATGTAGAACTTTCTTAGCAAATCCAAAACAGCAGATGATAATTATCAGCCTTACAATTCCTTCCCTCCTTTGTACATGACGAGATAAAAATATAATGGCCACAACAATCTTACAGTTTTTGAACAAGGAAACTGTTGAATTACTTAATGGACGGGATCCTTATAGAGGATGCAAATTCCTATTTGTAAAAAAGTTATTAAACTAGTGTGTAATTTTCCTTTTTCATGAGATATCTCTGAATTATATGATGTAAATTCAGGAATATCAAACTGATCATTACCTAATTCTGTCATAGAGTTATACATAATGGTGCAACCAGTCCATGCTGACATAATTGCGAACTAAAGTAATCCTACCTGCCTGCACTTAGCCCATATTCCTCCGAACATTCCTTATTCATGAACTGATCCAAATGTCACTTTAAACTTTGTAACTGTATCCAAATCCACCACTTTCTCTGGAAGTTCATTCATGAATGATGCTGTGTATGTAAAAATAAAGCCTCTTGTGTCTTTTTAAAATCTTTCTTCTTTCACTTTTAAAAAAAAGGCCCCAGTCTTGAAATCCCCCACCCCAGGAAAAGAGGCCTGCCTTTCATCTTATTTATGCCCCTCATGATTTTAAAAACCTCTTTCAGGTCACCCGACAGTGAAAAAAGTCCCAGCCTATTCAGCCTCTCCTTATAACTCAAACCCTCCATTCTCAGCAACATCCTGATAAATTTCTTGTTAACCCTATCAAGCTTAATAATAATCTTCCTATAATATAGCAACCAGACCTAGACTCACTACTCCAGAAGAGGCCTCACCAACGTCCTGTACGATCTCAACATGATGTTCCATTCCTATACTTGAAAGGTCTAATCAATGAAGTCAAGCGTGCTAAATGCCTTCTGAACCACCCTGTCTATATGTGACTCAAACTTCAAAGAGTTATGTACCTGGACCCCTAGATCTCTCTTCTACAATAGTACACAAGGCCCTACTTTTAATTGTATAAGTCCTGCCCTTGTTTGTTTAACCAAAATGCAATACGCACATTTATTCAAATTAAGCTCTATCTGTTACTCTTCAACTCATTGACCCAACTGATCAAGATCTCTTTATACTCTGAGATAATCTTCTTCACTGTCCACTATGCCACCAATTTTGCTGTCATTTGCAAACTTACTAACCATGTCTTCTATATTCTCATCTAAAACATTTTCTGTAAATGACAAACAAAACTGGATCCAGCACTCATCCCTGTGGGACACTGGTGCTCACAGGCCTCCAGTTCAATAAACAACTCTCCATCATCACACTATCTAACTTTGTATCCAATTTACAAGCTCACCCTGAATCCATGTGATGTAATTTTACTCAGTAGTCTGCCAGGTGGAACTTTGTCAAAGGCTTTACTAAAGTCCAATTAAATAATGTCTATCACTCTGCCTTCATCAATCTTATTGGCTACTTCCTCAAAAAACTCATTCAAGTTTGAGAGACATGATTTCCCTTGCGCAAAACCATGCTATTATCCCTAATCATTCTTTGCCTCTCCAAGTGCATTTAAATCCTATCTTTCAGAATCCTCTCCAACAACTTACCCACCACTGATGTCAGACTCACAGGTCTGTCGTTCCCAGGCTTCTCCTTACATCCCTTTTTAAACAATAGCCACACTCCAGTCATCTGGCGTCTCACCTGCAGTTACAGATAATATGAATATTTCTGCAAGGGGCCTCGCAATTCCTTCCTAACCTCCCACAACTTTCTCGGACACATTAGATCAGGTCTCAGAAATTTATATTTTCTAACACCTCCAGCATTTCCTCTTCTGTAATGTGAACTGTTTACAAAACATCAATATTTATTTCCTGGAGTTCTCTAGCTTCCATCTCTTTCTCCACAATAAAAACCGACACAAAATATTCATTTAATATCTCTCCCATCTCCCGAGGTTCAACACAAAGATGACCTCTTTGATCTTTAAGGGCTCCTCCTCTTTCTCTAGTCACTATCTTGCTCTTAATGTACTTTTCGAATCTCTTTGGATTATCCTTAACCTTATTTGCCAAGGCTATCTAAGCTCCCCTCTTTGCTTTCCTGATCTCCCTCTTAAGAATACCCCTATACTCTTCATAATGCTCAAGAAATTCATTTGAACCCAGTTGTCTGCATCTAATGTATGTTTTTTTTATTCTTGTTTAGAATCTCGGTATCTTTATTAATCCATCGTTCATCCTTCCAAAATTAAAATTGCACAGAAATAATGAATTCAACTATCCCCAACTGCTGAACATATCACAACGAAAAGTACAAAACATCGGGTGTTAAGTTTCACTTGTCAAATGAAAAAATAACCTGAAATTTTTGGTGACATTCTTAAAATGTTCCTTCAAACTTAAGCTTTTACCAATGATGACAGGCCATAAGTAACTGAGGCAATCTTATCTATGAATATACTAATGAGTGTGTTTTGATTAGATTAAGACTTTTGGGCTTTCTTCAAGATGATAGATTGGATTAACAAGGCTTTCAAAAGTTACTCTTCATTTTTGAGAATGATCTGCATAATTGTTCACACTTTGGAAAGAAAATTCACAATAATTAACAGTTTTATTTTGCTGTGAGAATTAAAATAACAGTTGTTTTTAACTTTGTAAACTGAGAAATGGATAACACTGTGAAGGATATTGTTCACATTGATCAAAGATCAGTTCGCAAAATCCATGAAATGAAAGTCGGCAGGCTGATTTGTGCATCTTGATTTTCTGTGTGAGTCCTAGTCATCTATCACTGACATTTATTTATACTGAACCACATTTATATTTGATTTATTGCCCCAAATCAATAACCTGGCTGAAATTGTGAATAATAGTGTAGGTGTTTGTGAACACTACCAATGTTCATACATTAGTACTGTGAATTAATGCAACACATGGTCAATCCTAATTTGCTTCTTTAAGGAATCTTCAGCTCTATGTTTATCATGTTAATGTATCATGCTATTATTTTTATTTCGATTTTGATCAAATGCACGTTAGGTCTTTTAAAAATAAACATGATGTTTTATTTCAGAATTGTACAGACTTCCAGATGGACTTTACTTTGATCTTGGGAAATATTATCCAATAATCTATTTTGAGGCTCAGTATTTGCAGCGCATACTCCAGAGAACAACTTGATATAGGGGAACTAATATACAAGTCAGTAGATTTTTATGGCATTGTCACCATTATTCCAGAACTTGGAGTATAGTTTTTAATATTTACTGCAGTCTCAAAATGGCAGTAACTCACAAGTCTTGTAATAAAGCAAAGTAACTGACGTAATATATCATGTAGCTAACCTGAGGTAGACATTATTTATTTTACAAATGCTGAAAGGTAGAAGCTTCATAGATATAACATGCACAGTTCGATTGACTTACACCATTACAAAACTTGCATGCCATGCAGATAAGTTTCCAGCTATACCTTGTTATTGCTTTATAAAATATTGGGCTGGATTTTCTGAGGAGTCGCAATCTCACACAAGTTTCCACCCCGCCCCCTTTTTTTACAAAAGGAGAAAACTCCACATTTCTGACAGGAGATTCCAATTAGGGCTTTTTCTAAAATGTGGAAATGTACTTCTGTTCTGGCAGTTCTTTCATAGTGCAGAATAGAGGTGTTTAACTTATAATAGGGAAGAAGTTTCCATTTACGTAAGGAATTCAAAACTACAGATCATAATGATAAGAGTCACCAATAAATCGAATAATGAATTCAAGAAAACTTCTTGACTAAGAGATTATTGAAATGTTGGAACTTCATATCATGAGCAGTCGCTGAGGTGAGTACCCTATTTCAATAAATTTTATGTACATAGAATTTTCAAAACCAAAGCAGGCCATTCAGCCAAACGGGTTTGTGCCAATACTTTATATTATAAGTAAGCTCCTTCCATCCTATTTTACATAAATCCATCAGTGTATTCTTCTGTTCCTTATGTACTTAGCTAGATTCTCTTAAATGCATCTATGCTACTCACCTCAGCCACTGTTCATGATATGAAGTTCCAGTACTTCAATCCTCTCTTAGTCAAGACGTTTTTCTTGAATTCAATATTCGATTTATTAGTGACTCTTATCATTATGATCTGTAGTTTTGAATTCCTTACATAAGTGGAAGCATCTTCCCTATTATAATTTTAAACACCTCTATTAAGGTAAAAGTTGCCATAGTCTTACCAGACTATAGGGCTGCTCTCTAATCAGATGACTGGTGATAGTTTAACCTGAGGGTTACCACTTATCAGGCAAGTGAAGTGGCTAACTAGGAGAGTCCTTGATGGTAACCTTAGTTGCTGTGGGAATTGAACCCATGCTGTTGGCATTACTCTGCATTGTAAACCAGTCATCCAGCTAATTGAGTTAACCATCTCCCTCCATTAGGCCACACCTCAGCCTTCTCTTTGCTAAAGGAAAAGAGTACTAATCTCTTTATTTGACTATTGCTATGAAAAAAATATGAATAACATCAACCTTATTTATATATTATCTTTAATATGGTAAAACAGCTTGAGACACTTAACAAGAACACTACAAAATAAAGTATAACACACCAATTCACAGAAGGCAGTTTTAAGGCAGATAATCAAAAACTTGTTCAAAGAGAGATGTTTGTAGGAATGTTATAAAGGAGGGAAGCATGCTAGAGACATGAGGAATGTAGGGACAAAATTACAGAATTTAAACCAAGGCAATGGAATGCACAGCACCTGTGGTGGAACAATTAAAATCAGGCCAGATTTTGCTCAATAGGCCAGAAGTAGACAATTACAGACATTTTTTGCTGATTGTGGCTAGAAGAGATCACAGAGATAGAGTTGAGGTTTTGGAAGGATTTGAAAACAAGGACGAGCATTTTAAAAACAAGGTGTTGCTAGAGGTGAATAAAACTTGTGTGATTTTGGATACAGCCAACAGTTTTGGATAACCCTCAATTTGCAGAGGATAGCGTGTGGGGTGACAATCAAAGGTGCTTTGCAATACTCGTGTTTAGAGATAACCACAATGTCAATGAAGGTTGCGGTAACCAATGAGCTCATGTAAAAGTGGAGTTGGACTGTGTTATCCTATGGAAACCGTACTTAGTGATAGTGTTATTTTATGAACAATCTGGTTGCCAGGAAGAGAAGTGGAATTTCGTGGACCAAAAGCAGTGGCTTCAATTTTATTCAATATTTAATTTTTAAAAATATTTGCTTATCCACCACTGGATTTTGGATAAGCAGTCTGATAAATTTACTAATAGTGGAGGAGATGAAAGAGGTGTTGTTGAACAGAACTGCATGTCATCACCGTACATGTGAAAACTAATGCTGTGCTTTCAATTGATCTTACTGAGGGGAAGCATGTAGCTGAGAAATAGGAGGAAACCAATAGATCGCTGGGAGACAGCAGATGTAACACTGTAGGAGCGTGGAAATAAGCCATGGCAAGTGACAATCTGGCAATGATTAAAGAAACAAAGGAAACAGGCATGTGAAGTCTCATCCAGCTGGATGAAGAGTGAAATGGGGAGGCTGATGTGATTAACTGTGTCAGATGCCTTAGACAGTTTGAAAGGGAGAGGATTATTTACCTTTGTCACGTCTACACACAATGTCATTTGTGACTGGTAAGAGTCAATATAGTACAAGGTGGAAAGCTTCCAGGAAGCATGTGCTTGCATTTGGGAGGCAACAGTTCACTCAAGAACATTGGAGGCAAAATTGTTGATGGAGCTATAATTTGCAAGAATAAAGGGTACACGGTAGGTTTTTTTTGAAAATCAGGTGTTAACGATAATATTGAAGAGAGAGGAAACACTTGGAGGGAGAACTATTAATAGTCTCGGTTAAATAAGGAACAGGACTTGAGTTTGTTTCATCAGCATTTTAGTGCGAAAAGTGTAGAGGTGGCAGGAGATAGATCTCAAGAGCAAGACGACTCAGAGATGGCATACAAGCAAATAAGGAAGTTAAATTGCAAACTCAGTGCTAAACAAGGAAATTTTTCTACTCTACTTTGCCTTGTTTCAAACTCATATCGTAGTTGGTTTTGGGGAAGTGGTTAATATTGAAAGAAGATGCTAAATTGTAATTGTTATGTTCATCAGTATTAATAACTTTCATGTTAATTAGCATAAGTGAGCTACTTTTCCCTTTTGAGAAAAAGAGAAAATAATTGCAGGGAAAAAAGAATTGGAGGAGAGAAATTCAGACAGCACTCTACAATCGGTATCCAAGAGAGTCTTAAGTAACCATGACGTAGACCAATAGTATTCGAACGATTACAAACTTCACAAAAATGAATATTAATAATACAGCTGTGCAAGGCACTCAGTTGTTAAGACTGCAGTTCTCCACCACCACCACCTTGAAGGCAATTTAAGTTGGGCAATAAATGTCAGCCTTGCCATTGATGCCATAGTCCTGTGAATAAATAAAGCAAATCTGACAGCTTCCTACTTTGTTTAGTATTTTCCAGATTCTGCTCTTTTTGATTAAAAGCGTAGTGTCTAATTCAACATGATACTGAAGATGAAATAGCTTTTTGACTGAGGTCTTCCTTTCCTTTCCTTATTTTTAAGATCTTCATTCTACAAATTAGAACTACTTCTGGTTGTGCCACCTGTTGATAATTTTCTTAATGGTAATTCCAGTAACTAGATCGGGAGACCTCGGATTACGAAAATTCTGAAGTGTCTGACGCTATCAAAATAGGCAATAAGTGTCTTTGGTATTAATGGTAAAGGAGAAATGAGGAATAAGATATAATGAAATTGTCCAGTTTACCGTTCCCACCCAACCATTCTAACAAGCATTGAGTCCTGCTGGGGTCTGATTCTGTGCACACAAATTGTACTACAGTACCTCTTCAAATGTTAGTCTGCACATAAAGAAATACTGTTAAACATTTTAGTGCCTTATAAAACCATGAAACCGCTATATGTATACATGGTATTTCTTTTAAACGAGTTCACAATAGGCCAAATACCCTACAGTTTCCTTCTGTAATCTAAATTTGAGAGAAAGTTATGAAGTTAACTTTCAATATAAAGCATACTTCAAGAATAAAGCTTAGATCAGTGCTTCCTAATTTTTTCCAACTGTGACCCCATGAAAACTGTATGAGTCAAGTAGGAAGGCTGTGGGAGTAAAGGTCTGTTAGATCATGAGCATGACTCAGTGGAAGCTCTATGGCTCTCTTGGAATTCAGGATACTAAAATTTCAGCTTGCAAGCCAGTTGGGGTCCCAAACTCCACTTTGGAAAGTCCTGATTTCAGGGCAGCTTCATATAGCCTTATTTTATTTAACACTTTGTTCTTCTGATGTCTAGGTTCTTGTGTTTTTTATACAGAGTCTCCACAGTATGGAGACAGGCCATTCAGTCCAACAGGTCCACATCAGCCCTCTGAAGAGCATCCCACCCAGACCCATCCCCCTACCGTATTCCTGTAACCCTGCATTTTGCATGGTTAATACACCTAACCTACACATCCCTGTATATTATGGGTAATTTAGCACAGCCAATCCACCTAACATGCACATCTTTGAATTGTGAGAGGAAACCAGAGCACCCAGCAGAAACCCACACTGATACTGGGAAAATGTGCAAACTGCACACAGACAGTCCCCGAGGCCGGAATTGAACCTGAGTTCCTGGCTCTGTGAGGCAGCAGTGCTAGTCACTGTGCCACATCCTCACACCATCCCCCCCCCCCCCCACCACATTAAGCCACCGTTCATTTTATTTCAATGCCAGCAAAAACAAAGTTCAGAATAGTGATTTTATTTAGTTTTTATCCTCTAAAATACACTACTTAGGTGTCACTTAAATTGCAAGTTCTTTCCTGTTTTGTGACTAATCATAACTGGCGTGTTTCATACTTTGACACTCAGCACCACCTACCATGAAAGGAGTACTGACTGTGGTCTATATGTGACAACTTACTCTAAAAATAAATTGCAATTGATTTTCTTTCTAGCATCTATTACAAGGTGTTCTAATATTGAAGAATAAAATAAAATTTAATATGACTGCGAGACTTGTGACTCTCTCGGGTGACTTCTATAATATGGAAGTGACTTAATTCACCCAGCCATAAGCAGTTCAGTTCAGATAGATCCTAAATGGGATGTGACCTTCATGTAGTCAGTAAAGGAGGATGACTCATGAGTAGAACTTTTAGTATGAACCACTTCAAATCATTTTAAAAACCTATCTCCAGGAAGTTTGGAGATTGTCCTGTAAGTATAAAAACACATGACACAGTGTTGGAAATGGCAGATCCAAAGACAAAGGACAATGGAAGATTAAGTTGAGGATACCTTCCATAAATAGTGTTATAATATATGTAGAGGAGAAAATTGCACTGCAAGTACCCCAGCTAGATTTTTAAAAAAATCTTTTTCATTAATCTCTGCAGCTGATCTCATCCTCTAATACAATAATTTGATTTCAATCCATTCAATGGACAGATGATCTGACAGTGAAGCTTGTGTCTTTGCCTTGATCAAGTAATACTGTAGTGTATAAGAATGCACTGTCTAATGTCATACCATTCCACTGCGCCTTTGTTGCAAAATTTTTGATGGATTATAAAATATGAGTATTATCACATAGAGATTGCTGTTTAATCATTTTGAATTTGTAATCATTTATGCAATTGAGAGAAACATCTCAGCAAACTGCCACTCCACATGCAATAGAAGAACAGGTGCTGCAACTTTTGACATTTAGCATCATCATTTGTACAAAAACAGAAACTTGGTTTAAATTGTAATGCAATCAATTTATGCAGCACATGCTGATTGAAGAACTGCCTTAGACTAAAGTGACCTGATTGCTTAAGAATAAAAACGGTTCATGTCAGTGTTGAGTTAACAGCTTTAGGAGTGCTAAGAGTCAGTAATTAGTATAACTGAAATCATCTCTTGACTGTTATATTCTCAAGAATGAAATGAGGGATTTTCAAGTGCTGAGGAGTTTTTCGTGCAATTGTCTTGAAGTAAGTTTAATGCATTTCCCCATTTGCCCGTTTTGGTTTGTCTCATTAGCTTGTGCCTGTTGTTTAATTTGCAATCATTCTGGGAGTCAAAAGACTTGAAGTGCATTGTTACTGTACACCTAGTTTGTCACTGAATTTAGTCAGTAACAGGTTCTGATACATGACTGTGTTATGGAAATATAAAATATGCATTATTCTCACTCACAATTATGTAATTAATCTCAAATAAATGGCTTTTCGTTACAAATAATGTGGAGATTTGATAAGAACCAGAGAGAATGTGTCTGCTTGGATGAGAAAGTGAAAACCAGAAGCCATCAATTTATGATACTCACTGTAGATTCAGAGAGTAGTTACAATATGGAACTTGGTAACAATGTGGTTGAAGGAAATACCATAAACGTATTGAGAGGAAACTGAATAACTACAGAAGAGAGAAAAGAATAGAAGCGTATGCTTCAACAGACGCTTCAAGCCCTGCTGAGTATTCCCACAATTTTTGCTATAGCAGGTATGTTAGATATAGTAGGCTGGGTGGAAAATGAACATTGATGCAGTCCAACTGGGCTGAATACCTATTTTTGACATCTAACTTGTACATTTAACAAAAACTAAAGCAGAATTGTCTAAAAGTAAAATTCACTTTTTATATGAATTCTGTGGTTCCCCCAGCCATCATTATGATTCCTTGTATGCACGTATGTTACTGGGTTTTGTCACGCTGATAGAAGTAGTGGGCTCATATTTTCATGGATCTATGATCCCATCCATCCCATCCTGATTGTGTTCAGACAGCAGACTCCAACTGACAGAGAGTGGCCTTTGCTTCCACAGCAGGCACATTTCCACATTGTCCACCAAGAGTGTAAAATTAGTTTTGTTTAAAATGAACATCTCAATTGAGCATAATTTCAGATAATAGCATACTTCAAATGTCCTTTGGATGACAGGTTAAACTGAGTCCCCATTTGCTTTCTCAAATAAATATGAAAGATGCCCTGTCACCATTCAAATAAAGGCAGGAGAAATCTTTTGGCCAGTATATTCTTGATAATCGAATATAATTGAAACAGTATAAGTGGTTGCATTTTTGATAGTTGTTTGTGGAAGCTTGCATTGTATAAATTGGTTATCACAATTCTTACATCTCAACTGTGATTACAAAGGTGATTAATTGTAAAATGTTTTGGACCATGATGGCGTCATGTTCTATAAAAATGTACATTCTTGTTTAAAAACAGTCAGACATAGACTAAAGTATGACAGTTGCCCTGCTATTCAGCATTTTATACACCACATAATCTCGGGGAAGCCATTCACTGACTCGTGCTGCTATCTTTGAAGATTCAGCTCAGCTTCTAACTTTTGATTCAAAGAAACTGATTTTTAGTTTATACATTTAAATCACCATTGTGTTTTTCATTCACATCTTCATTGAAGTGCAGCTTTTTCATGTGCATATCACTCCTTGAATGCTAGATTCATGTGAAGAATCTAGAAATGTGTAAAAGCTTTTACTTAGGACATTTATATGACTGTACTAGGTCATTTTAACATAACCTTAAATTTTAGTTCCTCTTTTATCATTGAGTATGATATTCTTATTATATAAATTATTTCATTCAAAGTACACTAACAAATAAGTGTTTTTGCAATAATATCAAATTCCAGAACTCCATTATGCAGGTTGAAATGATGGTACTGATGCAACATGTGCCTTTGTGGCTGTCAGGCAAAACAAAAGAAATTCAAATAGGCTCTGTCTTTTTTCCACTTAATATCTATTTAAGAGTGTGGCTGCACTTATAATGAGCGTGCACCAACAGTGTAGTTAGGTTGCAATTCCAGGATATTTTCCCAGTGATGACTAAGGAATGATCCGAATCAACTCATTGATTGTCTGACTTGGAGAAAGTGAGGACTGCAGATGCTGGAGATCAGAGTCGAGAGTGTGGTGCTGGAAAAGCACAGCAGGTCAGGCAGCATCTGAGGAGCAGGAGAATCAACGTTTCGGGCATGAGCCCTTCATCAGGATGTCTGACTTGGAAGTGTAAGTGTTTTCAAATGGTTCTTGATCTTGTTTCTTCTCAATGATACAGATCATGGAAGGAAAGTGCTGTAGAAATAATTTTATTGATTCACAAACATATGAACAAGTAACAGAAGTAGGCCATTCATCCCTTGAAACCGGCTGTGCAATTCAGTAAGACTGTGGCTGATCTGATTGTAATCTTAAATCTATGTTCTTGCCTACCCTTTCACCCCCTTGCTTAACATAAAGCTATCTACCTCCACCATAAAAAAAATTCAAGAAATCTGCTTCCATCACTTTTTCAGAAAGAACATTCCAACGAGTCGTCCCCTCTTAAGAAGTAAAAAATGTGCTCCTGTTTTAAATGTGCAGCCCTTAATTTTTCAATAGTGAGCCCACATTCTACATCCTCCCATCAGAGGAAACATGCTCACCACATCGCTAGCCTGTCAAGAGGGAATTGGTGAAGATAGAAGACAATTGTTGCAGTTTGACTAGTGGATTAGACATAACAGATACACCAGAAATGCATATTATCATGACTAATTTCCAACGGGCAACTTGGGATAACTTGACCTCAGTAATATTAGAGAAATAAAATTCAGTCCCCTCTAGCATCATAAGAGACAAATGTATTGTCACAAATCCAAGGCTTGTCAGTTAGCTCTAGGATAAAATTCTGAGTGATATTGTGACATTTTATTTTCTTGGAGAGTTGCTTATCCTTTATAATCTGAAAGACTGTGGATCTGTCTGCAGATCCCTGTCGATGCTTGTCTGGTGTTCCATAAAGAAGTGCTAAAGAATAGGCTTGGGTGACTAAACACCTTGATTGTGTGGAATAGCTAAGATTTGTAACTTATCATGCGTGAACCCAGCCCTAACACACCAGAACAAATTACTCCAACATTCTACCATTACATGGTTCCCTTCTCTTAAGTCCAAAGATATTGCACTTCAAAAAGCAAACCAAAATGAATAAATATTGCATTATGACATAGTTATGTGTAGGTTTTCTGAAATTGAATAGAATCTCCTGGGTTGAAAGTACTTGCATCAGAATAATCTTTTGTATCCAGTCAACAACATCACATAAATGATTGTATTAGCGAATTTCTTTGGAGTTAGCTAAAGAGTTCATGATTCTCAGTAGTTACCGATATGAGAAATGAAAGGCTTTAACATACATGAATAAAGCCTCATTACTGGAATGTGCTTGCCTTTATTCATGCTAAATAATTCCTTAAATCCTTAGCATGATTTTGTGAATGACAGAGTAGGCTGAAGGGATTGAATGACCTATTCGTGAATCAATTTCTTATGTTTTCTGTGCAAATAGTTTTTATCCCCCTTGAGCAATTATTCTACTGTTATCCTAGAGGTGGCTTTGAAAATGTTCTGTTGCAATCGATTTTGTATGTTTTGTGTTCATCAAGGTGTGACATATTGATGATGCAGAAGAGTCCTTTATTAGTAACAAGGTAATGACACAACTTATGTCAAGGACAAAACTAGCACACACTGCTTCACCTTAAATCTACAGACAGATAAACAAATGCACATTGCAAGCACTCTTGTGAAATTTCATTTTCATCTCCTATGAAGACTTATGTAAAATTACATGGAATTTACTGAGCAGTAAGAGGCCATTTACCCCAACTGGTCCTTGCTGGCCTTTGTGCTGAACTCAAGCTCTTTCCGTTCTTCTTCATCTAACTCAATCAACATAATCCTCTATTCCCTTCCCCTGCATCTACTTACTTACCTTTTCTTAATGTATTTATTTGCCATCGCCACTCCCAAGAGTATCGAGGTTCCATTTCTCATCACTTTCTGCGTAAAGATGTTTCTTCTGAATTCCCTATTTCAGGTCTTGGTGATTTTCTTTTATTTATGACCTCTAGTTTTCATCTTTCCCAGATGTAGAAATGTGCTATCTTTGTCTATCATAGAAAGCTTTTCATAATTTTAGGTCACCCCTTAACCCTATTTCCTGTAAACTGTGCAGCTATATTAAGATGTACCTTGCAAGGAATAAATAAGCTGCACACAACCAATAATCCCTTTAAGATATGTGGATGTGTGACAATAGGATATAAAAAGGTGAGAGCCCAGCCTACCACCTTTATATCCACTTCTGACCTCACCCCTTTCAAATGATAGGTTGATTAGTATAGAAATTAGCAGCGTGCCCATTATATTTGACTAAGTAATTAAAAATGGTAAGAGCTTGTTAACGATATATTTGACCCCAATGGCATACTATGGTTGGCTGAACCTAACCCTTCTGTTCACCTCCTCTCCAAAACTCAGCCCTCTCGCTATCCCCTTCTCATCCTATGCAAGATGACCAATCCTTTCTCATCCAGTATCCTTGACTTGTCTTTTCCCAGGATCCATTGAAATGGTTTTTAGGACTGAATAGGTCTGGCATTTCTAGATGGTGGGATGTAGTCCTGCTGAGGGGCAAATGTTCCAATGTGCCTTAGCTTAGCCCACCTGTAGCATGTTACATCTGTGAGACAGACTTCTTCAAGGTCTACAGTCAGTTCTGCTGCAATCCATTCTCATGCAATCCTCTGTTATCAGAAAATTGTGTTATAGCCAGCACTATTTAAACTATTGGGGCCGGAATCAGTTTATAACCAAAACATGCGACATGGTGGCTTAGTGGTTAGCACTGCTGCCTCACAGCACCAGGGTCCCAGGTTCGATTCCAGCCTCTGGCAGATTGTCTGAGATTGTCTTTGTGGAGTTTGCACATTCTCCCCGTGTCTGCGTGGGTTTCCTTTGGGTGCTCTGGTTTCCTTCCACAATCCAAAAATGTGCAGGTTAGGTGAATTGACCATGCTAAACACGTGGCTAAGGGATTGGTGTGGGAAAGAGGGATTCCACTTCATGGGGCATTGGCATCAGTTTTGGAACAGGGGGGGTCTGTACCGTTGGGACGGTCTCCACCTGAACCGATCAGGTACCAATGTTCTGGCGAAGAGGATAAATAGGGTGGTCTGTAGGACTTTAAACTTCTGAGTTGGGGGGAAGGGAAAGTGAAAGCGACAGGGAGTATGGAGGTAAATGGAAAGATAAGCAGCAGGATAGCATGTTTCCAGGCGGATTTAAAATTGAGGCAGACTGAGAATGCAGAAAAAAGCAAGGATAACTTAGGACATATGACTTACAACATCTCTAATAAGGAAGTTAGCATTAAGGCACTTTACCTGAATGCTCGTAGCATTCATAACAAAGCCGATGAATTAATGGCACAGATAATAGTGAATGATTATGATGTAGTAGGCATCACAGAGACTTGGTTACAGGGGGGTCAGGACTGGCAGTTAAACCTACATGGTTTTTCGACTTATCGAAAAGACAGAGAGGTGGGCAGAGGGGGTGGGGTTGCCTTGTTAGTTAAGAACAAAATTAAATCTATGGTATTGAATGACATAGCGTCGGATGATGTGGAGTCTGTGTGGGTGGAATTGAGGAACCACAAAGGCAAAAAAACCATAATTGGAGTTGTGTACAGACCTCCTAACAGTGGTCAGGACCAGGGACGCAACATGTACCGGGAAATAGAGAAGGCATGTCAGAAAGGCAAGGTTACATTGATCATGGGTGACTTCAATATGCAGGTGGACTGGGTAAATAATGTTGCTAGTGGATCTAAAGAAAGGGAATTCATGGAATGCTTACAGGATGGCTTTTTGGAACAGCTAGTCATGGAGCCCACAAGAGAGCAGGCTATTCTGGACCTAGTGCTTTGCAATGAACCAGACTCTATAAAAGATCTTAAAGTAAGGGAACCCTTAGGAAGTAGCGACCATAATATGGTAGAGTTCAGTCTGGAGTTTGAAAGGGAGAAGGCGAAATCTGATGTAATGGTGTTACAGTTGAATAAAGGTAATTATGAGGGCATGAGAGAGGAACTGACTAAAATAGACTGGAAGCAGAGGCTAACCGGGAAGACACTAGAGCAAAAATGGCAGGAGTTTGTAGGTATAATTGAGGACACTGTACAGAGGTTCATTCCCAAGAAAAGAAAGATTAACCGGGGAGGGATTAGACAACCTTGGCTGACAAAGGAAGTCAGGAAATGTATGAAAGAAAAAGAGAGATCCTATAAAGTGGCTAAGAACAGTGGGAAATCAGAAGATTGGGAAGGATACAAAAGCAAACAAAGAGTGTAATAAGAAATGAGAGGATCAAATATGAAGGTAGGCTAGCCAGTAATATTAGAAATAATAGTAAAAGTTTCTTTCAGTACATAAGAAACAAACGACAGGCAAAAGTAGACATTGGGCCACTTCAAACTGATGCAGGGAGCCTAGTGATGGGAGATAAGGAAATAGCAGGAGAACTTAACAAGTACTTTGCGTCAGTTTTCACAGTGGAAGACAGGAGTAATATCCCAAAAATTAAAGGGTGTCACGGGGCTGAGTTGAGTATGGTTGCCATTACGAAAGAGATAGTGCTAGAAAAGTTAAAAAGTCTTAAAATTGATAAATCTCCTGGCCCCGATGGGATACACCCTAGAGTTCTGAGAGAGGTTGCTGAGGAAATAGCAGAGGCATTGGTTGAGATCTTTCAAGAGTCACTGGAGTCAGGAAAGGTCCCGGACGATTGGAAGATGGCTGTAGTAACCCCCTTGTTCAAGAAAGGATCAAGGCAAAAGATGGAAAATTATAGGCCAATCAGCTTAACCTCGGTTGTTGGTAAAATTCTAGAATCCATCATTAAGGATGAGGTTTCTAAATTCTTGGAAGAGCAGAGTCTGATTAGAACAAGTCAACATGGATTTAGTAAAGGGAGGTCATGCCTGACAAACCTGTTGGAATTTTTTGAAGAGGTAACAAGTAGGTTAGACCAGGGGAACCCAGTGGATGTGGTCTATCTGGACTTTCAAAAGGCCTTTGATAAGGTGCCACACGGGAGACTGCTGAGCAAGGTGAGGGCCCATGGTGTTCGAGGTGAGCTGCTGGGATGGATTGAGGATTGGCTATCTAACAGGAGGCAGAGAGTTGGGATAAAAGGTTCTTTTTCAGAATGGCAGCCGGTGACGAGCGGTGTCCCGCAGGGTTCGGTGCTGGGGCCACAGCTGTTCGCATTATATATTAATGATTTGGATGAGGGAACCGGGGGCATTCTAGCGAAGTTTGCCGATGATACAAAGTTAGGTAGACAGGCAGGTAGTACTGAGGAAGTGGGGAGGCTACAGAAGGATCTAGACAGGTTGGGAGAGTGGTCCAGGAAATGGCTGATGGAATTTAACGTGAGCAAGTGCGAGGTCTTGCACTTTGGCAAAAAGAATATAGGAATGGACTACTTTCTAAATGGTGAGAAACTTAATAAAGCCAAAGCACAAAGGGATCTGGGAGTGCTAGTCGAGGATTCTCTAAAGGTAAACATGCAGGTTGAGTCTGTGATTAAGAAAGCGAATGCAATGTTGTCTCTTATCTCAAGAGGGTTGGAATATAAAAGCAGAGATGTACTACTAAGACTTTATAAAGCTCTGGTTAGGCCCCATTTGGAGTACTGTGTCCAGTTTTGGTCCCCACACCTCAGGAAGGACAGACTGGCACTGGAACGTGTCCAGCGGAGATTCACACGGATGATCCCTGGAATGACAGGTCTAGCATATGAGGAACGGCTGAGGATACTGGGATTGTATTCGTTGGAGTTTAGAAGATTAAGGGGAGATCTAATAGAGACGTACAAAATAATACATGGCTTTGAAAAGGTGGATGCTAGAAAATTGTTTCTGTTAGGCGAGGAGACTAGGACCCGTGGACACAGCCTTAGAATTAGAGGGGGTCATTTCAGAACGGAAATGCGGAGACATTTCTTCAGCCAGAGAGTGGTGGGCCTGTGGAATTCATTGCCACGGAGTGCAGTGGAAGCCGGGACGCTAAATGTCTTCAAGGCCGAGATTGATAGGTTCTTGTTGTCTAGAGGAATTAAGGGCTACGGGGAGAACGCTGGCAAGTGGAGCTGAAATGCGCATCAGCCATGATTGAATGGCGGAGTGGACTCGATGGGCCGAATGGCCTTACTTCCACTCCTATGTCTTATGGTCTTATGGTCTTAAATTCCCCATTGTGTTATGTGTATTAGTCAGAGGGAAATGGGCCTGGGTGGGTTACTTTTCGGAGGGTTGGTGTGGACTGGTTGGGCCGAAGGGCCTGTTTCCACACTGTAGTGAATCTAATCTAGTCTAATCATTCTTTTAAACTTCGTGCTTTAAAAACAGTGTCCACAACTCACCAATCATGTTTTAGCGAATTTGTGTAAACGAAAAGCACGTCATAGCAGTACGCCCATTTCTTGCTGGAAACAAGGTAATTGAAAATGCATGTATGTGCAGTACACATTTTAATTGTGTGCTTCAGAACTGTCCCCCATCTCTAAAACTAAATGGTATTTAGGATAGTATCTGTCACAAAGCAGTAGTTTCATTCCAAAGTGAATGTTGGTCTATTGTGCACCTCAGTGATCTGCAAGAGTCTTATAACCTTTTTTTCTGTAGCCATTATGTTTGTGTTAATAACCTGTGTTCACATTACTGAAGAACAGGTCATTGTAAATTGAGAGTACAATTGTCTGTCCTGTTCAAAAGCACAGTACCATTTTTTGCAATGTTGCATACTTATTATTGATCCAGCAATGCTAGGAATGGCTTTTCAAGATGAACTATATCATATCATTCAGTGATTTAACAGTAATTAAATCCTTGTGGGGTCGATAGTCTGAGGTTGCTATCACATTACTATAAAGTTCTAAAACGCCTTTATGAGCAGTTATTTCAGAATTTGAATAGATTCCCTTCTCTGTTGAATCTGTTGCTAAAGCAACTTGTTTTGAATTTATAAATATTCAGCTCCCTACAAGCCAATTTTAACAATGGTATTTTTAAAGCTGTAATTCTTAACCTACTTTTAAAGATTGCTGAATAGGGTACAGAATTTGAAGGAAGCAATCATCAAAAATGAAATCATGAGGGGCATGGATAGGGTGGATTGCCAAGGTCTTTTTCATAACAGAGTCTTCAGTAATGTGAACACAGATTATTAACACAAACATAATGGCTACAGAAGAAAAGGTTACAAGACTCTTTCAGATCAAAGTGGTGCACAATAGACCAACATTCACTTTGGAATGAAACTACTGCTTTATGACAGATACTATCCTAAATACCATTTAGTTTTAGAGATGGGGGACAGTTCTGATGCACACATTTAAAATGTGTACTGCACATACATACATTTTCAATGACCTTGTTTCCAGCAAGAAATGGTCGTTCTGCTATAACGTGCGTTTCGTTTACACAAATTCGCTATAACATGATTGGCGAGTTGTGGACACTGTTTTTAAAGCACGAAGCACGGAGTCCAAAACTAGAGGGCATAGGTTTAAGGTGAGAGGGGAACGATTTATGAGGGTCCTAAAGTGCAACTTTTTCACACCAGAGTCTGCTGCATGTATAGAATGAGTTGCCAGAAGTGGTGATACTATTACAACATTTAAAAAGCATCTGGATGGGTACATGAATTGGAAGGGTTTAGAGGGACATGGACCAAATATTGGTAAATGAAACTTCGATGAATTTAGGATGTTTGGTTGGAATGGATGAGTTAGACTAAAGGGTCAGTTTCCATACTGTACATCTCTATGATTGACTGTAAACAACTATGGAACTGCTTTAGATGCTAATTAGAAGCAGGGATTCCTTTCTTCAGTAATATTTTTAACTTTCACTTGATCCTTTTTTAAGCAAATTTTCCACATTCAGATAAGAAAGTTCAGGCTTACTACAAGACATTTACCCTTGAAAAGTTAGTGGACTGGCGTTTGTTGGCTGCCTTTGTAATTATGATTTATAGGCCTCTATAAGCTATCTTTATAGGCCTTTATAAGCTATCTTTTCTGTAGGTTTATATTTTAACCCAAGTTTAGTATTAAAGAAAATGTGATCAAATAAGAAAGTGACTGAAGAATAGAAAAGGAATAGAGTAAATAATGTTTTCTAGACTTATGGGTCATCAGTAATGGTGTATCCATCAATCTATATCGTGACTATTTGTTTCAGTCTCTTAGAATTTCTCTGAGTATTAGGGAGTCATGGGTTGTTCTATACACAGAAAAAAGATTTAAACATGTACTGGATTCAAATGGAAAAAAGATGATTACATGAAGGAGCATTCTTCTCTAACTGAGTGTAATACTATAATATTAAACCACAAACATGCACGTATAAACATTCTACCCAATGTCAGTATAACCCTGCTCCTGCTAAGGGTATTCCTGTGTTACGTTTGTGCCTTAAACTTATTAAAATGTGATATTGTTTTTTGAGTTATCTAATATAGATAATGATAATCATTTATATTTTGCAGTGAGTTTTAGCAGTATACATTTAGCTAAGCTTACCTTTTAAGCTAAATGGTGGGAACTGTGATAGTTTTGGCTCTTTAGCATAAAAGGAATTTTATTCAAGTTTGCCGAAAGCAAATTAGGGGACGGGGAAAACTGAGAGGAGAAATGTGGGAGCATATAGGAGAAATGAATAAGTAATAGATGGAGTTCAATACAGAGAGATGAAAAGTAGCATGTCTTAGCTAAGAAAAGAAAAGTGAAAAGAAGTATTTATGTTTACATCAATGTTCAGATTCTAAGCAGAATGGAAGCACAGTGATGCATACACTGTAGATGTGCACATCTTTAAAGGTGGGAATGCAGTCAAAAAAGACCATTAAATGCAAATGGATTCTCTATTTTCTATCAAAATATTGAATATAAAAGCAAAGGTTTGATGTTCATGTTGTACAGAATATGGATCAGGCTATATTTGGGGTCGATCATGGGGAATATCACAGGTGTGCCATGAGAAGAAAACAGGAAATTATTTCCTCATGTGGATGGTTATTAGAACACAGACATCATCTGAAAGGGACCGGGTAAGTATTTGAAAAGGATGGATATAAAATGAAGTTTAGTGTCTCGTCACAAACTGAGTAGTTAAGTCGCAGCTGTACTCCCTCCGTGCTGTACCACGTTGCAGACTTATAATCCCGAAGTGAGCTTGAACCTATAACCTGCTGAACTAAGACAAGTGAGTTTTACCATCAATCCAACAACTGTTTACAGCGGTCTTCACAAACTATATTAAAAGGATTTGATGCGCTTTGGAAGTCATATTCACGTTGTCTCTTCCCCTCTGGAATTTAATTTATAGATACTTGTACCTGACATGAATATTTCTTTCAGCAGACAGAGCCCTTTGGCCCAGAGAAAAGAAGAAAGTATTCCCTGTGTAATACAGGGAAAACGGCTTTGTGCAGCAGTCTTGATTTACATGTTAATGTCCCAGGTTTTATTGGGTTTATCCCAAGTTTTCAAGGTGACCTGTTCGGAAGTATTTATCAGGTTTAATCATGTTGAGTTACAAAATTGGCAGGTTTATCAATGCATTAGGGACTGTGGTTTGATGTAAGGGGACCTGTCAAAGTTTGTTGGGCCTAAGGGTTGTTTAACAATGAAACTCGCTGTGACAATGCAGAGTTTTCTTTGTGGCTCACATGCTTTGCCACAATATTGATATCATGACTATGTCTCTTAAAGGTATTTTGGCATACTGACCATGAGTAATGACACAACATAACCCTTTTGCCAAAGGTAAAACTTGATCCCAATCCGTTATACATACTGTATGCAGAAGCGTGTTTTCAATTTGACAATTGCCAGTATTAATTAATACAAGCTATTGACTTAGTTGGATGACGAATTAGCTTTATTGTCACATATATTCAAATGCATACAGTGAAAAGTTTATAAGTCGCCACCTACAGCGCCATCTTAGGTACATAGGTACAGCATAGCAATGTCACCAACACACAACACTATCTTAGATACAGAGGACTGAGGTACAGTCCTCAGTTACAGAATAGAGAAATGAAAAAAAAAGAAGTCACGTTATTGCAATACACAGTATGACCATAGGAGAAAGAGAGGACTTGCAGGTATTGGGGATCAGAGTCAAAAGGTGCGGTGCTGGAAAAGCACAGGCGGTCAGGCAGCATTCGAGGAGCAGCTCTTCATCAGGCTCCTGATGCTCAAAATGTTGACTCTCCTGCTCCTTGGATGTTGCTTGCATAGCTGTGCTTTTCCAGCGCCATGCTTTTTGACAGTATAACCATAGGTCAGATGAACAAGAAGCAAAGTTAAAAAATTAAACTTTACAGTCCCTCTCCAAGAGCTGTCTGCGATGGACCAGTGTGGGGGGGCCTCCTCATGGTCTGACTGCTGGCAGATAGCACAATGCACACTTAATGAGTTGTAATATAAATGGTAAGTTCGGATTTCATTTTGGCAAAAGATTATCCACCTGAAATATTAATCACACCTTGCTTGTAAAGGTGCACGAATAGGATAGGTGTGGAGGAATATGGAACAAAAGCAGACAAATGGGACCAGATTAATTATACAAAATTGGGCTGAGGTTTCCATGCTATAAACCTGTATGACTGTACTACAGATTTGAGAGTGTGGTGCTGGAAAAGCACAGCAGGTCAAGCAACATCCGAGGAGCAGGAGAATAGACGCTATGGGCAAAAACCTTGCATCAGGAATGAGGCTTGTGATGTGAGCCAAGGGGGGGGGAGAGACAAATGGGAGGGGGATGTGGCTGGGGGGGGGAAGGTAGCTGAGAGTGCGATAGGTAGATAAAGGTGGGGATAATGGTGATAGGTCAGAGAGGAGGGTGGAGCAGGTAGGTGGGAGAGATGATGGACCAGTCATGACAGTGGTACCGAGTTGGAAGGTTGGATCTGGGATAAGGCGGGGAGAAGGGGAAATGAGGAAACTGATGAAATCTATAATGATCCCATGTTATTGGACGGTCCCAAGGTGGAAGATGAGGCATTCTTCCTCCGGGCGCAGGTGGTTAGGGTTTGGCAATGGAGGAGGCTAGGACATGCATGTCCTTGGCAGAGTGGGAGGGGGAGTTGAAGTGTTGGGCCATGGGGTGGTGGGATTGGTTGATGCAGGAGTCCCAGAGATGTTCTCTGAAGCATTCTGCAAGCAGGTATCCTGTCTCCCCAATGTAGAAATCTCTGCCACTTACAAACGGACCCCACCACCAGAGATATAATACCCTCCCACCTCTATCTGTGTTCCATAAAGATCATTCCATCCATGATTCTCTTGTCAGGTCCACGCCACCCACTAACACACCCTCTCCTCCGGGTACCTTCCCCGCCACCACAGGAATTACAAAACCTCCCTCCTCACCTCCATCCAAGGCACCAAAGGAGCCTTCTACATCCATCAGAGTTTACCTACACTTCCACACATGTCTTTTACTGTATTTGTTACTCCTGTACATTGGGGAGACAGGATGCCCACTTGCAGAATGCTTAAGAGAATATCTCCAAGACACCTGTATCAATGAACCCCACCAGCGCTTGACCTGACACTTCAACTGTACCTCCCACTGTGCCAAGGACATGCAGGTGCTGGGCCTCCTTCATTGCAAAACCCTAATCACCCAGCGCCTGGAGGAAGAACACCTCAGCTTCTGCCCTGGGACCCTACTACCTCATGGGATCAATGTGGATTTCACCAGTTTCCTCATTTCCCCTCCCCCCACCTTATCCCAGATCCAACCTTCCAATTCGGCACCTCATGACCTGTCCTACCTATCCATCTTCCTTCCCACCTATCTGCTCCACCCTCCTCCCTGAACTGTCACCATTAACCCCACCTTCATCAAACTATCACGCTCTCAGCTACCTTCCCTCCAGCCCCACCCTCCCTCCCATTTATCTCTCCGCCCCCATGGCTCAAAAGCCTCATTCCTGATGAAGGACTTTTGCCTGAAACGTCTGTTCTCCTGCTCCCCGGATATTACCTGACCTGCTGTGCTTTTCCAGCACCAAATTCTTGACTATTCTCCAGCATCTGCAATCCTCACTTTCTTCTATTACAGATTTGGCTGAGTTCTATGTAAAGGAATATAATATGGCTGGGTTTAATTGCAGTGGATTGCAAATTTGATTCAAATGTTCTCACCTTTGCATTAAAATCCTTCCATGGTATCACCCTCTCATGATAGCTCTCCTGTGAAGTATCTTGAGACATTTACTATAAATGTAAGTTTTTGCTGAATTTAGGCTAAAGGGAAAGGTTTTTTTCCCCTGGAGATTAAAAATTGAAAAATATAATCATACATTCTTGGGATTAGCACGCTGCTTATTGAAGTAAAAAGAAGAAAAAGTTGATCACTTCAATGTTCAAAATGCAAAATATATCTTTAAGTTAAATGATGAATCTTTGCTTGTGTTGGAAGTCTTTGAGAACAGAGCTCATAGGCTGTAAATATAAATAGTTCCACCCTAGCTATGACTTTTTGAAATGGTTTCCTCAAAAAATGTCTCATTTTATATAAAGCATTAATACACACCATTAATAATAAAGATTGAAAATATAACAGCACATGGAATTGAAAGCTTCTGCAGTGTATATTCAAATGAATAGATCTAGCATTGTAAGAATTCAGAAAGATGAGACTCTGTTATCTTTATTTTTATTTTCTCAGTTAAATCTTATTACATGTGAGCGCTCCCAGCTTTTCAACAGCTCAGTTAATTTAAGCTTTATGTTAAGTTTTGGTCAGAAATTATACAGATTCATGCTCACTAAGAAACATTCATATATCTCCTTTTGCAATGTGACCTGACTCAAATTTAGAACTTTGAAATATCTTTATTGTATCCACTATCAGTTGATAAGATTTGAGGAAGACTTGGTTTGAGGAAATCACATTCCTGATTATCAAACTAAGACAAAGAAATGGAACCTGAGGCAAGTGTTGATTTTCAATTGTTAAACAAATTAAGTCTTAAAAAGTCCTGTTGCATCAGTGTTAGTTTCCTAAGGTAACCTCTTTAAGGTATCGAATTGCTTGTTATCCAAGCTGCCGAGGCCTGAACTTCTTAACTCCCTGTAGAAATTTGTCCATCTTATTATCTCCTTAGGACTCTCATTAAAATGCTTTCTTCAGTTATTCTAACGTTCCCTTCTGTAGATTCATGCTAAATATGTTTGATTACACACTTGTTACGACAAGGTGAGAAGGACTGAAGCAGTTCCTATCTTTTCAATCTCCTCATTTGATCACAAACAAGGATTAAACTAAACTTAGCATAAGAATATAATTCAGTCTAATTAAAATTTAGTTAACTATTGTTGCCAGAAGCAATAAGGAACCTATCATGGGGTTTTTTGAATTAAAAAAGAGAAACTTCTCAGCTGTTAACCCCAAGAAAAATAATAAAGGTTCAATGACAATCATATGGTCTTTGTGCAGTTAATTATGCCTACAGAATTTAAAGGGGATAGTGTCTAGTACAAAGGAAGATAAAGGAATTTGGAATGCAGTATTCTCTAGGTGGCCTTGAGGCAAAATGATTTAACCTGAGACCATAGTAGGATTCTTGGATTTATTCAGTAGAATCATAGAGATGTACAGCACGGAAACAGACCCTTCAGTCCAACCCGACCATGCCGACCAGAAATCCCAACCCAATCTAGTCCCACCTGCCAGCACCCAGCCCAAATCCCTCCAAACCCTTCCTATTCGTACACCCATCTAAATGCCTTTCAAATGTTGCAATTGTACCAGCCTCCACCACATCCTCTGGCAGCTCATTCCATTCACGTACCACCCTCTGCGTGAAAAAGTTGTCCCTTAGGTCTCTTTTATATCTTTCCCCTCTCACCCTAAACCTATGCCCTCTAGTTCTGGACTCCCCAACCCCAGGGAAAAGATTTTGTCTATTTGTCCTATCCATGCCCCTCGTAATTTTGTAAATCTCTATAAAGTCACCCCTCAGCCTCTGACGCTCCAGAGAAAACAGCCCCAGCCTGTTCAGCCTCTCCCTTTAGCTCAAACCCTCCAACCCTGGCAACATCCTTGTAAATCCTTTCTGAACCCTTTCAAGTTTCATAATATCTTTCCAATGGGAAGGAGACCAGAATTGCACGTAATATTCCAATAGTGGCCTAACCAATGTCCGCATCATGACCTCCTATACTCAATCCTCTGATCAATAAAGGAAAACATATCAAATGCCTTCTTCACTATCTTATCTACCTGCGACTCCACTTTCAAGGCGAGTATTGCTTTTAATGTTTAAGCTCTTTGTTCTTTGCTTCGTTCCACTCAATATCAAACTTGATATTTTTCCTCTTGAGAGAGGGAGATCCTTCTTAGCCTGCATTCAGATCTGTATTCTTAAAAGCTCTTAGAAATAGAAGCTGTTTTGTATTTATCTGTGGCCATTGTAGTTCTTCTTTTCAAGCTTGATTATTGATGTTTTATTTCCAACATATGAAGATTCTCATAATGGCGGAAATCAGAGCGATGAGGAACTTTTCACACTTCCTCCGAGGCTTGACTGACTGACTGACCTTGTTCTTGTGTAAATGTTAATTTCACCTCAGACTGTCTTTTGTCTAATCTCATTGGTTTTATGAAATCTGACCAATTTGTGTGGGTCAGGTGATTGCTGTGGTCATTTGAATTAAGTGTATCGGCTCCTTTTTAAACTGTTTTCGTCTCTAAAATGTAACCATTGAAATTTGAATATCAGTAGTCCATATTTTGCATCATTATGACAATCCTCGAATGCGCTCTTAGATGTATTACTGTGGTAAAGATACTATATAAAAATAACTTGTTTAGAGCAGTGGGGTAATTTCAATGGGACAGGTGAAGAGAGTGCTTTTCAGAAGCAAAGTGTTACTCAATTTCATGGAGGGAATTGTGCAGATTGACTTTATCTGCTGTTGGTGACAGCTTTGCCCTGTTGATTGCTGCTGAAGAGAGGCAAATGAATATCATAACAATATAAATTATTGCTTATTTTCAAAACATTTGGAAAACAGAGACAATGCAGGGACATCTGAATGTTTTATTCATGTCTGTTTTATAAGATTGGCCAACATCATCTATATGGTCTTCATCAAAATATAATCTACTCAAAATAAGATAAGACTTCATACCTTGTTTTGACACTTTATTAGGCAAGTGTAGTCCTGAAGGTTAGCATCTGCATTTGTGGTATGTATTGCATAACCTGACTATACTATGCAGCATCTATTGCTAGAATAATTATAGAGCAATGAAATCTTCCTTTTTTGATGTATTTAATCTAGAAATAATTTGTTATAGACATACAAATTAAAAGTGGAAAAATTAGGAGAGTGATCAGAATGTTTGGGCCACAAGATGGGTGTTAAAGAAGTTGGAAAGTTCAAAAAGAGAATGTCTCAACATCTGCAAATCAATGGGATTATTCAAGGGTGCAGAGAAGACTTAGATCTACCAAACCTATTGATATTTTACCTTTACTATTATTAATATACAGTGGTTTTATCAAAAGTGTCTCCAAACCTGCAGAATGTACCTAAAAGCCAAAGAGACTGGTGATATTTATCAAATCAGTATCTAATTAACAAATGCCTGTACAGTAAGCATTTATTTCATAAAATGAGGAACAAACTGAAACATAAATAAGAATGAAATTTAATTGCGTTTGCAATATGCTGGAGAGTAATTCTAAATTAAGTTTACTGTTATTATTTTGATTTAGATATCTTTCTTTGCCTCTAGACAGAATTAAGCAGAAGCTAGTTAGGAAAGCGAAGGAGAAAGGAATGAACTGTAATGTTGATAGGGTTAGATAAACTAGGGTAGGAGGTGGCTCAGCTGGAAGCAAAACACTGGCATTGTGCAGTTTTTGTGCTGTAAGTTTTATGTAACTATATTTGTCCATCAATCTATACCTGCCTTTTTTATCTTCCTGCCTCTTTCTCTTGCGCAAATATAATCTGTTAATTATTATGCTTTTTAAATAAAAACAGATCCCATTGTACTGAGAGAAACAAAACAATATCCTCTTGTGGGAAACCTTTGTAAAGTGACTGACAAACAAGAAAATTGCACTGACCCATCATATTAAAGGTCATTTTTTTTACATAGGCAACAACAAAAAAAAACTTCAGCTGTGATATAAACATTTGTATGAACACAGGAACCCAGAGGAACTGAAATTTTTTCTTGGCATCCTGCCCTGTTTAAACAGTGCATTTATATGGACGCGTAGGTGGGTGTTTGGCTTGACATCTGCAGCACATACCTGATTAAACCATTCTGTTATACTCACTGGGGATTGGAAGCAGTTCAGATTGACTCAGAATCAATGTTAATTGGTTGTTCTAAAACATAAGCCCACTGAAGTCAAGATGTTGCAAACCTGGCCATTAAAAGCTGATTGTTTATTTTGAAGCTGGACTATTGTAAGTCTAAGAACCACAAAGTTACTGTACATTTATTAACGTTTCTTATAAGGATTACATAGAAACTGTGAGCACTGGCATTTTTTTCAATGTTGCAGCCGACTGCAATTAATTTTGATTCCTTTTGTTTTCTATTATTTACTTCATTATATACATGATTTGAAACTGCTGAATCAATTTAGGGTACAGTTTCACAAATCCTATGTTACTTCTATGTGATCTTGCATCGAAATTTAGAAAGATTTACAACACAGAATAAGGCCATTCAGCTCATCAGACCCCTGCTGTCCAAAGAAGTACATTTCAATTTTGCCCCAACTTCCAGTTGTACATGAGGGCCACCCGTTCACACACAGTTTCAGACCTCCAGTGTCCTCTAAGTGAAAAACAATTGGTCTTCAACTCCCTTCAGATTCTTATATCAATTATTTTAAATCTATGCCCATTGGTTATTGACCTTTCCATTAACAAAGTCAAAGTCTTTGTCTCGAATAGAATACTCAAAACATCGAATATTACCCTTCATTAGGACTTAAATGATACTTATGTACCTAAATTAAAAGTTTCCCTCAACCTCATTTGTTTAAGTGAGAACAACCCAACCTTCTGATCTTACCCTTACAGCTAAAGTTCTCTAATCCTGGCATTGTCCTCCTATATCCTGTTTTATGTTCCTCTATAATATGATCATGTACTTATGATAATGTAGTAACAGACTTGTACACAGTACTCTATCTATGATTTAACTCTAGTCAAACCTACCCTTTCTTATAATCCAGACTTCAGTCAATAAAGGAATGTATTTCTTCTGCCTTCATACATTTCTTATCTACCTGTGGTGCTCCCTTCAGGAATTGGTGACGTGTACTGTGTTCCTCCGTAACTTAAGTAATCCTACCTTTTTTTTTGTCTATTTCCTTATTTTGTTTACTCTTCCTAAATCCACTAACTCTCACTTCTCCTGATTTTATTCCATTTGCCACATTTTTGCCTATGTGACCAATCCATTGACATCTTTCTGCAGTCTGTAGCTATCTTCCTTTGCTTTAGTGACATGGCTCCAAAATTTTATTACAGTCAGTTTTACTATATGGCGATAGTTCCATTCTTGTGCAATCCTGTGTTATAAGAAAATTGTGTAATAGCAGCACTATTTAAACTAATCTGGTCAGACTTGCATAATAACCAATACACGCTTTAAAAGTTTTGCACTTTAGAAAGTGTCCCGAATTTGTCAATCGCATTATGACAAATTTGCTTTAACAAAATGCACATTATTTCGATTAGTTTACCTACAATGTGGAAACAGGTCCTTCGGCCCAACAAGTCCACACCGACCCTCCGAAGAGAAACCACCCCCCTATATTTACCCCTGACTAATCCACCTAACCTATGGGCAATTTAGTATGGCCAATTCAACTAAGCTGCACATCTTTGGACTGTGGGAGGAAACCAGCGCACCCGGAGGAAACTCACACAGACATGGGGAGAATGTGCAAACTCCACACAGACAGTTGCCCTAAGCAGGAATTGAACCCAGGTCCCTGGCGCTGTGAGGCAGCAGTGCTAACCACTGAGCCACCATGTTATAGCAGAACAACTTGTATCTGAAAATGTCTTAATCACCTCAACCTAAATATAACACATTGATATGTGCAGAGACCATTAAGGGCCTACACTAACGCCTGTTGAACCCCACTGGAAGAAAGAATAGAATATCCAGTCACACAGTCATCTGTAAACTTAATCATTTGTTTGTTACCACTCAGCTAATTTTGAATCCTGGTTGGCTCTTTGTCTTTTAATTTTCTGACCAGTTTGTCATGTGACCTCTCTCATCAAAAGCCTTGTTAAACTTTGTTTAGATCACTTCAGAATGTGCTACCTTCCTTGCTATCTCCTCAGAAAATTCAATTAATTTAATCAGACATTACCTTCTTTTACAAATCAACGCTAACCACTTTTCAACCCATTTCCCTCTAAATATTACTCAGAATTTGTTTTTCAAAACTTTGCCAACCATTGTTAGGCTAAATATATGTACCTAGATATCCCTTCTCCCTTTTGAACAGCAGTGCAATTGTTCCTAGTGTTTGCCTCAGATGTAAAGTACCAATACACGTTTCAGTCATGTGCAGCAGCATTGTATCGGAGTCTAATTCCAAACTCATTTAGTAGTGATATATTTTCCATTGGATATTTATGGGCAGAAGCTTATATCTTGATTACCTTGTATCTTGCATACCTTATCCTCCTTAGCTTAGGAGAGCCACAAGGTCAATATATAGTACTGAAGCACCAATGTTGTGGATTGCAATCCAAATAGGAGAAACACAGTTTTTTTGAGTGGGTTGAAATCTTGTCAGTGTTTACAACAACATTTTTTTTTTCATTTATATAGCCACTTTCAGTTGTAAACACTCAAAGAAATTTCATGAAAATGCAATCAGCAAATATCGACTTCAAATCATATGTCTAAATACCTGGGAATGTGACCAAACATTCAGCCAAAGTGGTAAGTTTGAAGGAGCTTGTAAAGAGAGAGAGCTAGGGAGGGAATTTATCAAAATAACTAATGAGAACAGGTTTGGACCTGGGCCACAGAAACTGTAATTTCAATATTGGACTAAGGCTGAGGAAAAGAATTTTAATTTGATGTCTGCTATGACGCTGTGAAGTATGCATGTGCATAATGCATTGAAATACTGATCAGAGCACTTTATCAAGAGAATTTAGATTAGAACAGTCCACTCTGAATGTTGCTATAAATGGATTTTCAGAAAAAAACAATAGTGTGTGTAAGCATTTTATTTTCACAAGTTCCCTGAAAGTGTAAATTTATTCTTCACCTCATGAGTCATGCATATAGATGATTTAAAACAAATAAATTTTCAACTTGAAATATTTTTAAAATACCAGTGGATCTTTCCAGGCAATTTTCATGTTGAATTAGATATTTTTCTTGTGTATCTGCACCATTTCGTGTTGGAGAATCTCTATCGACTTTCTCATTCTCTCACTTCTTCCTCTCTCTTCTCCTGTTCCTCTTAACACACTTTTCATTTCTTAATCCCACTTGTTTCCTCTCTTTTCCTCCCGTTTTTCTGGTCTTCTCCATCTCGTTTTCTGTCTCCATCTTGCATTCTCTTTCTTTTCCATTTCAGGCAGTGATCAGAACATAACCATCCACTTCCAGTTCTGTTTTGAATTATAAGAATAGCCTGGAAAGGCTGGGACGTTTTTCACTAGGAGTTTGAGAGATGACTTTACAGAGGTTTATAAAACCATGAGAGGCATAGGTAAGGTGAATAGCAAGGGTTTTTTTTTACCTGGGGTGGGGTGTTCAGTGATGGTAGTGCCATTGAACTTTAAGGGATGATGGTCACATTCTCTCTTAACTGAAATAGTCATTGCCTGGCACACGTGACACAAATGTAACTTGTCATTTATCAACCCAAGCCTGATTGGTGACCAGGTCTTGCTGCATTTGTACACAGACTGCTTCATTATCCAAGTAGTTATGACTGGTGATGAACATGTGTAACCATGTGATAGAAGGAAAGTCATTGATGAAATAGCTGAAGATGGGTTGGACCTAGGACACAATCAAGAGGAACTCACACTGTGATGTCCAATGCCTGAGATGACTGACCACCAAAAACCACAGCAATGTTCCTTTGTGCTTGGAGTGACTTCAACCAGCTGAGAGGTTTTTATCCTGATTCCCTTTACTTCATTTTTGCTTGGGATCCTTGATGCCATATTTATTCAAATGTTGCCTCAATATTGAGGACAATCACTTTTGCCTCTGCTTTGGAGTCCTTTTGCTTATGTTTAGAGCAAGACTAGAGAAATGTCATGTTCAGCCTGGCAAAGTAGTCTGCCTTATTGGCATCCCTCCCAACAACTGGAGCATTCACTCGCTTCACCACCAACGCACAGGGTCAGCTGTGTGTACCATCTGCAAGATGCCCTGCAGTACAACACAAAGGCACCTCTAACAGTACCTTCCAAACTCTCAAGATCTACCACCGAGAAGGACAAAGGCAATAGAGTTGTACTGCATGGAAACGGGCTATTTGGTGCAACTCGACTATGCTGATCAGAGATCCTAAATTAAAGGATTCTGGGTAATCCAAGATGGAGGATGGGAAAAATTTCTGGCTGTAAGAGCTGCTCCTTTTTTTTGAGGTATTTTAGGTGTTGGAGGTGAGTTCTTCGAATTCTAGGAGCAGCAATTACTGTTTTATATGCTGATGCATTGTTTTGGAACTTTGGAAAAAAAAAAGCCAAAACAACAGCAGTTTTAAAAGGGAGAAGAGCAGACAGAGGAAGCACATGGTGAGGACAGTGCAGGAGAGAGAGAGAGAACCTGCACAGTTACTGCCTTTGCTATTTGAATTCGTGTATCGCTGGACATCGGAGTGCATCTGGGAAAATTAACAAACAGTGAAATTCACAACTAATCTTGGAGGAACTGTTGGGTGAAGTTCACAGCACAGAATCAGATAAGTTAATTGTTGTTTTAAGTCTGTCCAAGAGAAAGGCTATATTAGTGAGCACAGTGGGTTCCTTCTTGATTATATGTTTTTGGAGATAAGTCTCTTGATTAAACTTAAAATATAAGCCATAGCTATTAATTTAACCTGGGGCAGTGTCTGTAGAGGAATAAGACGGTGTTATTTTCTGGGTCTGTAGATTGTGAAGGAGCAAAAATGGCCTTTGCAGTGATATGTACTTCTTGTCAAATGTGGGAGTTTGAAGAGAGTTTTAAGGGTTACTGCGGATTATATCTGCCATACATGCTGTTGGATGCGAATCTTATCAGATTGAGTCAATCGGTTGGAGAGACAGATAGAAGCGATGAGGAATTTACAACAGCAACAGTATGTGATGGATGGCAGTTATCGGAAGGGGGAAAGTCTCAGATACAGTCACATAGATGGGTTAACTCCAGGAAAGGTAAGAGAGGTAGGCAGCTAGTACATGAGTCTTTTGTCGCTATGCCCATTTCAAACAGGTATGCTGTTTTGGAAAATGAAGGGGTGATGGATTCTCAGGGGAACGTAGCACGAACAGCCAAGTTTCTGGTATTGAGACTGGCTCTAATGCAACGAGGGGTACGTTGGCTTCCAAGAGATCAATTGTTTAGGGGATTCTGTAGTCAGAGGTACAGACAGACGTTTCTGTGGCCAGCAGAGAAAAAGCAGAATGGTGTGTTGTTTCAATGGTGCCAGGATCAAGGATGTCTCAGGGAGGGTGCAGAATGTTCTCATGGGGGAGAGGGGCCAGCAAAAGGTCATTGTCCACATTGGAACCAACAACATAGGAAGGGAAAAGGTTGGGATTCTGAAGGGAGATTACCAAGAGTTAGGCAGAAATTTAAAAAGGAGATCCTCAAGGGTAGTAATATCTGGATTACTCCCAGTGCTATGACCTAGTGAGGGCAGGAATAGGAGGATAGAGCAGATGAATGCGTGGCTGAGGAGCTGGTGTATGGGAGAAGGATTCTCTTTTTTGGATCATTTGAATCTCTTTTGGGGTAGAAGTGACCTGTACGAGAAGGACGGATTGCACCTAAATTGGAAGGGGACTAATATACTGGCAGGGAGATTTGCTAGAGCTGCTCGGGAGGATTTAAACTAGTAAGATTGGGCGGTGGGACCCAGAGAGATAGTGAGGAAAGAGATTGATTTGAGACGGGAACAGCTGAGAACAGAAGTGAGTCAAATAGTCAAGGCAGGCACGGACAAGGTAGGACTAATAAATTAAACTGCATTTATTTTAATGCGAGGGGCCTAACAGGGAAGGCAGATGAACTCAGGGCATGGTTAGGAACATGGGACTGGGATATCATAGCAATTACGGAAACATGGCTCAGGGATGGGCAGGACTGGCAGCTGAATGTTCCAGGATAGAAATGCTACAGGAAGGATAGAAAGAAGGCAAAAGAGGAGGGGGAGTGGCATTTTTGATAAGGCGCAGCGATACAGCTGTGCTGAGGGATGATATTCCTGGAAATACATCCAGGAAAGTTACTTGGGTGGAACTGAGAAATAAGAAAGGGATGATCACCTTATTGGGATTGTATTATAGTGAGAGGGAAATTGAGAAACAAACTTGTAAGGAGCTCTCAGCTATCTGTAAGAATAATAGGGTAGTTATGGTAGGGGATTTTAACTTTCCAAGCATCGACTGGGACTGCCATAGTGTTAAAGGTTTAGATGGAGAGAAATTTCTTAAGTGTGTACAAGACAATTTTCTGATTCAGTATGTGGAAGTACCTACCAAAGAAGGTGCACAACTTGACCTATTCTTGGGAAATAAGGCAGGGCAGGTGAGTGAGGTGTCAGTGGGGGAGCACTTTGGGGCCAGTGACCATAATTCTATTTGTTTTAAAAAACTGATGGGAAAATATAGACCAGATCTAAAAATTGATGTTCTAACTTGGAGAAAGGCCAATTTTGACGGTATTAGGCAAGAACTTTCGAAAGCTGATTGGAGGCAGATGTTCGCAGGTAAAGGGGCGGCTAGAAAATGGGAAGCCTTCAGAAATGAGATAATGAGAATACAGAGAAAGTATATTCCTGTCAGGGTGAAAGGGAAGGCTGATAGGTATAGGGAATGCTGGATGACTAAAGAAATTGAGGGTTTGGTTAAGAAAAAGATGGAAGTATATGTCAAGTATAGACAGGATAGATCAAGTGAATCCTTAGAAGAATATAAAGGAAGTAGGAGTATACTTAGGAGGGAAATCAGGAGGGCAAAAAGGGGACATGAGATAGCTTTGGCAAATAGAATTAAGGAGAATCCAAAGGGTTTTTACAAATATACTAAGGACAAAAGGGTAACGAGGGAGAGAATAGGGCCCCTCAAAGATCAGCAAGGCGGTCTTTGTGTGGAGCCGTAGAAAATGGGGGAGATACTAAATGAATATTTTGCATCAGTATTTACTGTGGAAAAGGATATGGAAGATATAGACTGTAGGGAAATAGATAGTGACATCTTGCAAAATGTCCAGATTACAGAGGAGGAAGTGCTGGATGTCTTGAAATGGGTAAAGGTGGATAAATCCCCAGGACCTGATCAGGTGTACCCGAGAACTATGTGGGAAGCTAGCGAAGTGATTGCTGGGCCTCTTGCTGAGATATTTGTATCATCGATAGTCACAGGTGAGGTGCTGGAAGACTGGAGGTTGGCAAATGTGGTGCCACTGTTTAAGGAGGGCGGTAAAGACAAACCAGGGAACTATAGACCGGTGAGCCTGACTTCAGTGGTGGGCAAGTTGTTGGAGGGAATCCTGAGGGACAGAATGTACATGTAGTTGGAAAGGCAAGGACTGATATGGGATAGTCAACATGGCTTTGTGCGTGGGAAAGCATGTCTCACAAACTTGATTGAGTTTTTTGATGAAGTAACAAAGAAGATTGATGAGGGAAGAGCAGTAGATGTGATCTATATGGACTTCAGTAAGGCGTTCGACAAGATTCCCCATGGGAGACTGATTAGCAAGGTTAGATCTCATGGAATACAGGGAGAACTAGCCATTTGGATACAGAACTGGCTCAAAGGTAGAAGACAGAGGGTGGTGGTGGAGGGTTATTTTTCAGACTGGAGGCCTGTGACCAGTGGAGTTCCACAAGGATCAGTACTGTGCCCCTACTTTTTGTCATTTACATAAATGATTTGGATGCGAGCATAAGAGGTACAGTTGGTAAGTTTGCAGATGACACCAAAATTGGAGGTGTAGTGGACAGTGAAGAGGGTTACCTCAGATTACAACAGGATCTTGACCAGATGGGCCAATGGGCTGAGGAGTGGCAGATGGTGTTTAATTCAGATAAATGGGGGGTGTTGCATTTTGGGAAAGCAAATCTTAGCAGGACTTATACACTTAATGGTAGCATCCTAGGGAGGGTTGCTGAACAAAGACACCTTGGAGTGCAGGTTCATAGTTCCTTGAAAGTAGAGTCGGAGGTAGATAGGATTGTGAAGAAGGTGTTTGGTATGCTTTCCTTTTTTGGTCAGAGTATTGAGTAAAAGTGTTGGGAGGTCATATTGCGGCTGTACAGGACATTGGTTACGCCACTGTTGGAATATTGCATGCAATTCTGGTCTCCTTCCTATCGAAAAATTGTTGTGAAACTTGAAAGGGTTCAGAAAAGATTTATAAGGATGTTGCCAGGGTTGGAGGATTTGAGCTACAGGGAGAGGCTGAACAGGCTGGGGCTGTTTTCTCTGGAGCGTTGGAGGCTGATGGGTGACCTTATAGAGGTTTACAAAATTATGAGGGGCATGGATAGGATAAATAGACAAAATCTTTTCCCTGGGGTCAGGGAGTCCAGAACTAGAGGGCATAGGTTTAGGGTGAGAGGGGAAAGATATAAAAGAGACCGAAGGGGCAACATTTTCACGCAGAGGGTGGTACTTGTATGGAATGATCTGCCAGAGGATGTGGTGGAGGCTGGTACAATTACAACATTTAAGAGGCATTTGGATGGGTATATGAACAGGAACGGTTTGGAGGGATATGGGCCGGGTGCTAGCAGATTGAGTTGAGAAATCTGGTCAGCGTGGACAGGTTGGACCAAAGAGTCTGTTTCCCTGCTGTACATCTCTATGACTCTATCTAGTCCCATTTGCCAGCATTTGGTGCATATCCCTCTTAAACCCTTCCTTTTAGAAACTCCACCACCTGCAAGTTTCACTCCACTCCACTCATCATCCTGACTTGGAAACATATCACCATTCCTTCACTATAACCTATACAAAATCCTGAAACTCCCTTCCGAACAGCATTGTGGTTGTCCCTGCATACCAAGAATTACAGAGGTTCAAGAAGGTAGTTAATCGCCATATTTTCTAGGACAATTTAGAATGGGTAAAAGTACTGGCCCGGCCAGCAATTCTCACATTCCCTTGATGGAATTCTTAAAAGTCCACATTGCTAGACAGATGTTGTAGCTGTACTGGTTTAGCTTGGTGAGGGATTATAGCTCGATCTGGAGCATGTGCCTTCACTAGTATTGCTGTATGGTGTCGAGCCCCATAGCCTTTTCGGTATCCAGTGTGTTCAGCTGTTTCTTGATATCATCTGGAGTGAATTCGAGTTGGCTAAGGACTGAGATCTTTGATGAAGACCACAAAAAGACAAAGAAATGGATTATCCACTCCGCCTTGATAGAAAATGCTTCAGCCTTGTTTTAACTAGAATACTCAAGTTCAAAAACAAACAGCCAACCAGGAGCCAGATTGGGATAATCTAATGGATTAAAACAGATGAATTGGTCTGATTTGCTGAAACACTCATTGGTGAATGGAAAGCACTGACTTTGATTTCCCACAAGCTGATACTCAAAATTTTGGATCAGTGCACACTTATATGAAGCTGTGCGTCCTGTTGTCATGCTTTTGTGTCAATTTTCTTTTGTCATTATTTATCATATTATCTGCTTGTGCGATTGAAATTACACCATCACCCCACCAGTAGTGGGACTGAAATACCTCAATTCTGCCTCACTAAACTTCTTGGCCCATATATGGGAAACTCGTACAGACTCAACCACATCTATTTACCATTTTGGTATAATTCTTTTCTTTGACTAGTATGAATGTATGCATAAGTGCAGAATTCAGTGTATGACTTTAAAATGGTGCAAAATAAAGTGCATGTGCATCCTTCTATTATGTCTTACACTCTAAGCCCTTTAGGTTATAATCTGTCATTACTTCCAAAGCAGAATGCCAAAGAAGATTGAGTAATCAGAATTCAAAAATGTACTGTAACTTGTTTAGTTGTCTGACAGTATATTCGTTGTAAGCTGCAGGTGTGCCAACGCAAATTGCAACTTTGACCTCTGATTCCAGAAGGTCTGTGATGCACAGACCTTAGAGATCCACAAACAAGAAAAGAAATAGAAGGAATGCTAGGTCCAAGTATTTGAAATTGATTTGAAACCTGTGTAATTTGTGATGTTCATGAATATCATGCCACACATTTCACCAATGTTGAACTCTTTATTCACAATGGAACCACAGGTCAATGCCCCATTGATCAGGCTGTGAACAGCCTCTATAAGAAAAGAGTGCTTTTTTGCAATCTCATGACAGCTTAAACACTTGGCAACCACTGAAGCATTTTAAAAATGTAGTCACTGCTGAAATGTCGGAAATCCAGCAGTCAATTCATGTATGCAATGCAAGTTTCCACAAATAGCAATGTTGGCTGAGGGATAAGTTTTGACCAGAATAAACCTGTACTTTTTCCATATAAATTGACAAAAATCTTGTATATTGTTAGCCCCAATAATGCTGCTGTTGGTGGTGGGAGCCTAAAGGTGAGAAAATACTGAAAGACACTGTGGGCCTGAAAGGATATTTAAAGATGGAAACAGTGTAAAGTTTCTGGTCACTTACCATACATTAGAATACAATTGCAAACTGGTATCAGTGACAGTCTTTATCAAGAACTATTTCCTTATTTGATTGTTCTTCACTTTTTTTTTTGTGCAATTGATTTTAATATATTTATATATTCATATTTTCTCCATTGTAGTATAAGGTATCGTATATATATTTAACAATGTTTATTAGAGCTTGGATTTTGAACTAGTGACATATTGATTTTGGTCTGTGTGTATAGAGGGGTTTAATAATTAAATCATCAGTCTCTCTGAAGCCATGATTTTAAACTAATATGTGTCAGAAAGCAGGTGACGAGAACCTCCTATAATGACAATGAGCGTATGTTATATTGTGAGAATTTTCCAGTTGAAGAAAGCTAAATTTTGAAAGGTATTAGATTGATTTTTTTGGTTTAAAAGAATCAGAATTCATTTTTGCTTAAGGAAAACCTATTGATTGAAAAGATTTTGGTTTCAGCTCGCAGAAGACCTGGCAGGGTTTAGATACAGGAATGGTTTCTCCTAAAGAAAGGAATAAGATCATACTAGTTAGAAGTAGGTTACCTCAATGGATTTAGTTTGAAAGTCCCGAAATATAATGATTGCTTAGAAGCCTGAGTGGGTTATTTTAAGCTAAGACAGTTTAGGCTCAATTGTGTGATACTGAAAGAACTGAAAGTTAAAAGGAACAGTTAAAGTTTAATCTATAGATGTGATAGAGAAGTGAACAGTCTCTGTGGTATATGAATACTGTAAAGTGTTCATATAGGGTTTGATGAGATTTTTTTCATGCATGTGTTTCAAAATATTTCAAATTGTGTTGTACATCAATAGCTTGATTTGTACTATTTTAATTTCTTTTGTGCAATAAGTTTCTCTTTTATTGTTAAAACCAAGTCTGTCGCATTGTGTGCCTAGGTTACAGTAAAAGATCGCATTAAATAAAAACAAACAAAATATGATCTATCAAGCCAGATTTCAGTCTGGCATCTGACTTATGCAGGAGGAACAGCTAGGGTCATAACAATTTTGACTTATTATTGTACCTTGGCCTCTTTGGTTAATTATGTATGTGATATAGACAGAGAAAATTCATCCTTTGAGACAGATGGATTTTGCATGCATTCCGGATTTAAGGAAGAAAAGTAGAACGCACGACTTGCAACATGTAAGCTCGGTTTGTTGGATGGCAGTTAGACTCAAGTTTTAAAATTGGTTTGAAACCTGTATCATTTGTGATGGTCATAAATATCAAGAATATTTCACCAATATTGAGTTCTTTGCTCAAAGTAGGACCACAGACTGTTGCTATATTGCTCATACTTGGAAGAGGTTCTGCAAAAAAAAAGTTACATTTCTGTAGTACCTTTAGTACCTTTCACAACCTCAGCATATCTCAAAGTATTTTACAACCAATTTCATGTAAGAACTGTCATAGTGTAGGAAATACAGCAACCAATTTAATTAAAACAAGGTTCCATTAATAATAACGTGATAATGACCTACAAGTTGTTTTAACATTGGTTGGAGCATAGATTATGGCCAAGACATGCATCCAGGAACTTGTCATAATTAACAATTCTTTGGATTTGTTTTTGTGTGAATGGTAATGTATTACATAGTGGATTATTTATGAAATTGCTGTAGAAAATGTATTAGGAGCTGATAATAAATGCAAAAACCAGGAAAGGGATTTCATTTTTAATATTTTCAAACTTTATGGTAATAAAGACACAAGAAAAATAATAATGGAAGTGGTTCCAGTAGGTATGCAGCATTTGTTGTTTAAAGATTACAGCAGAATAAAGGAATAGTGAAGCTGATGCTTTTGTTATGGCTCAGCGTTGGTGTGAAATCCTGATTTTCTTTCACCCAGAGCAAGTGAGGAAGTGTGATAAAGCAGAGTCATGCACACGCTTTCAAATTCAAAAGCAAGTTTTAATGCAAAATTCTGTGGTTAAAATGAGTTAAAGCAACAGAAAGGATGCTGATGAAATAAGCATTTTTGCTGTCCTTTGGCAAAAGTGGAATATGGATCAGATTCATAACTTCTAAGAGAAAATGTTGACTGGGGGAGAAAAACAGCTTCATTTGCAGAAAATGAGTTTTTCAGTGTCCTTGGACTTGCCACATGGGTGGCTCTTGCGGCATTTTTTTGTCAAAGCCATGAGTTTTTAGATATTTTATAGTCAGTATTTTTGGACATGTTGACATATATCTGGAGCAGGTGGAACCTAACTCAGGCTTTCTGATCCAAAGATAGGAGTACAACCACTTCACGCCAAGAGTTCTAAAAATAGTGAGTTTTTCTATTTATAATTGCTTGCGCAAGTCAGATTGGGTGGTGGGGGTGAGTAGGATGGTGCAAGGATTGAGCAAAATTTCAAGTAGCCCTGCTGCAGAGACCACAGATCTCACTGGATGTCTCTCAGTGAATACAATTAGCTTGTCCACTGATCTGAATGCAACCAAGTCATGGTTCCATGAAGCATGGGCGTTTTTGACTTCAACATTGAATCAGTGTCCAGAAACAATAATTGATACCGGCTCAACTATGTAGCTGAATTTATTATTGGATTTTTTTTGTATTTTGCCTGCACAGTTGTTTTCCATATATTTGTTTTTTTTTTAAAAGTGCGTATGTGAAGAAACAAGGGTCTGTGCAATTTAGATTGGAATGGTGACAGAAGCTTTGGTATTCTCCACTACCTCTAATTCTTAATCAATTTAATTCTTCTGTTATGTTTGCATTGATATAACATACATAGTACCTTTAATACAGTAATGGAGCATTCAATACTTAAGAGAGGAGTATTATCAAAACAGAAGTTGACCATGAGCCACAAGGCAATAATTTAAATGGATAACCAAAATCTTGGTCAAAGATATAGGTCTAAAGATCTTAAAGAGAAGAGTGAGCTAGAAGGGCAAAGAGCTTCAGGAAGTAATTTTCAAGCTTAGCAATTGGACAGCTGAAGGCAAGTTGCTAATGGTGCAGTGATTAAAATAGGAAATATGTAGAAGATTAGAATTGGAAGCTGAATTAAATTTTTCTTCAGTTCATACAAATTTGATTAAATCATTGGTTAAAAAGTTATTTAATTTGTGCATATCAAACAAATAAATATTTTAACAAAGAGGACCCCATTTGAATATAATCATTTGCTGGTGCTGGAAAAATCCTCCCTAACTCTGCGAGTGGGGAAAGTGGGGAACTATTATCAAGGCATTGAATTCAAGTTGCGAAGGAGTAAACTGTTCTTAGCATGCACAGAAATAAAGACCTGTACTTGTGTATCATTTTTCATGACCTCAGGACATCCCAAAGCGCTTTAAAGCTAATATAAATTCATAAGCATGAGTTTTCTGACATCAGTAAGAGTTTATAGAGTTCAAAATATACCAGCATAGCAACAGCCACTGCATTCAGACGTAATTCAGTGAATATGATACACTTTTAGATGCTTCCGAGAGACATAATAAAGGGTGGTATTAAAACAGATTTGTCTTATCTATTGCCATCTTACTTTCTCTCTTATACAAAAGACTAAAAAAAAGACTTGCATTAATGTAGAGCTTTTTATGACCTCAAGATATCACAAAACACTATATCGACGATGAAATTTTTTTATCATGTTCCAATGTATGAAATGAACAGCTAGTTCACACTCAGCACAGTCTCATAACTGCCAAATGATAATGACCAGATAACTTGTTTTAGGCTTTGCCTTGAAGGATAGATATTGGCCTCTGAGACCACACCTCAGATATTGCGGCGTTCCCTCAAATGTTAGCCTGAATTTTACATTAAGGTCTCAAGTGGGATTTGAACTTAATATCTTCTGAATCAGAGATGTGTGTTATACAGTGAGCCACAGTTGATAAGTGAAGGTGCTTCCATCTTTATGAGCTTTAAGAGAGATTGACCGATTGGCACTAAACTGTGAATAGTTTTGCTCAGTGGTGTCCTGTCAGGTGGACGTTTGATTGAAACCGACAAATGCATTTCTGTTAGGATCCTTCACAGCTGTAAGTAAGAGAAGAGTTTAATACATTGTATTTGCATTGAAACATAAACTCCAGTGGTAGCATGTTATTCACCATTTAGCTCCACCACCTCCTCATTAGAAATCCCCTTCTAAAGGATCTTAGTCTGCTAATATGGAAGTACAAAATCTGAATTCTGTAATCAGATTCTCAATTTTGCAAATACTGATCTGTCAGTTATTTATTCAAATTCAGCAAATCTTTCTTCTGTCACATGCTTGGCTTTAAATATTATAAGAGCTCTGTGCCTGAATTTGGAAACTTAGCACAGTTTTTTCAGACTACAGTATATAGGCGAATAGAAAATGTACGAGAGGTTTTAAGCTGTTTAGTGTGATAATTGGATCATAGATTAAAGAAAGCCTGAGAGCAGCATAATCTCACTATTTTCTGCCTGCCTCATCAAGAATGAATCTCACTTAACTGTATTTCCATGATGGATCTGGTTGAATAGTTAATGATTTGTGTTAGTTATGTTTGAGAGGAATGCAAAAGCATTCTTTTATTTATAATATGATTATTTTGGTCTGATGACTTATGATTCTTCATTCCCTATTGCAAAATGGTAATGCACCACTGCAGCTCATTGAATACGTGAACAGCAGGGTTTAACCCACCTTGTATGTTCAGCTGTTTCGACCCACACTGTGGAAATCCTTCCAAAGACCACTCTACCTTTCTTTTTGAGATGCTCCTTTAATCTACCCTCTTTAGCCAAATGTTTGGTCAGCTGTCTGAATATTTCATTATATAGCTTATTATCAAATTTATTTGATTGCATTCCCATGCAGCACTTTGCCATGTTAAATACTTTAGTGGCTCTATATGATATCAGATCTGATGTCAAACCATAAATACCAGAACAATTCCATTAAAGTCCTATTTTGTGCTGTGTTAGTTGGTTTCAGTTGAGAAACAATTACAGAGCTGCAGAAGGCTTCAGCTACTCCAGGCTAGTGAGGGGAGAAATTAGTCAGGTTTCCACTCCTGATTGATAACTAGTGAACCTTTTGGAAAAATATACAGGTGCATGTCAGTTGCTGATGGAATTGAACTTGGCTGCAATGTTTTGAGTGGCTGAACAGTTGCAGTCCTGGCTTGTGTGTGAAGAACAGGCATATGGCTAATGTACAGATCAACTACTTACAATTGGATTCAAAAGGAGAGAGATAGAAAATGCATTAGAAATAGTTAAAGAAATGAACTAGCAAGGAGATTTTGCCCTGGTCTCTCCAAGCAATCAGAATTGAGACCCTTCACAGTATTTCTGAGTATCCTGTAGTTCAGTGTTATCGTTTGTAGAAAGCAAGTTTGGTGAGGCACAGGGGGATCAGATGGAAGAATGTACTTGATCACTTTTAGCCTTATCATATTTCAATTCATAACATGTTTAGCCTTAGTACTTTACAGTTGAGCTGAACATAGGATTAACTTGTACACCTTCAAATTCTGTCATTGTTAAATTGATAGGTGATGGCACGTTACTCTGTGTAATTCTGTAATTACTTTGGAACTGTATCAGAGTGTTGATTGATGTTGGACTTTTCCATGACAAGATTTGGAGAAGAAGGAAAAAAAAACATTGTGTCTTGCATATTGTAAAACAAAGGCTTTTAAAAACAGACAGTATCAATAGAACATGATGAGCTGAAACTGATTTGCAGGACTCTCACTATGAGGCATATAGAAATAGATTGTAATTATAAAATATAGCACTTCCTGTTGGTAATCCCTGAAGATAAGCTATGCAGAAAAGGCGGCCCAAGTAATTGACAATATTAACTTCTAACAAAGAAACATTAATTGAATTACCCATCAAAGTCATGTAAAATTAATGATTTCATTAAGGCTTAAAAATGAGATCAAATTAAAGTCTGTCAAATTTTTCATTTATTCTTATGAGGATAGGGAAGTGACGATGCCAGCAATAATTCAAAGGTACAGAGCCGAATGATATAGAATAATTTGCACACAGCCGAAGTTTACATTTGGACAACTTATTTGTCAAAGGTAATTATCAACTTCAGGAGTCATTATGGTAAACAGATTCCTTCAAAAATCACTTGCCATTTTGCACAAAACCAATGTCATTTTTTTCAGTATTCTGAGATTATACTTGGATATTGGTCAATAAAGGCAGTTCATAACCTCCCTAAAGGCCCTATTTTACTATGATTCTTCAATTTTCCATTGTCATTAACTTGATAAATCACTTCAATGGCTGTAAATGTCTTTAGGTATACTGTGAGTATACAAATTGACATAAATGGTCCCCATTTTCTTGGAAAACACCCATTTAAAATTTATTTCCACAAATGATTCAATGTCAACAAAATTATAGATTTTCAGTATTTTAAGTTTTCCTCCTCTTGTTAGATGATTCTTAACTATTTATTCTCTAAAGCCAAACTCTCAAAAAGAATATTTTAAAATTAGCTGAAACATGGGATTCATACAAGCCTATTTTCCATATTAAATTCCCTGGCATCAATGGTCAATCCAACCTTTCTATACATTAAAAGCAATTGTTTGGTCGAACAGAACTTGAGTTATGCTGAAACAAGACACATTTTTCAAAGCTTTTCATTAGGGCACTTCATAAGAATACCAATTTAAAGTGGAAAGCCAACATTTATACTGCATGGGAAGAGGGTGCTGATTGGTTGGCAAATAGTAAATGCAGGGTTTGGAGAATGCACTGATTGATAATGATTGATAGTTAACTGCCAGGCTTTGTTTAAATTTTAAAACAGGCAGATTGACTCTGGTTAGTCGAAATGCCCTGAGAATTGAACCAGTGAATTGCTAAACCTATTTTCACCAAAACCTACTTTCAGTGGTGCATATACAAATTGGAATTCTTGCAGTTCTGCATGTTATAAGATTGGCCTTATTGGTCATCTTGTAAATAGGGCCCCAAGCCATTTGTGCACTGTACAAATCTGGTGCTGAAATAGGATTAATGGTGAATAGCACTCATGTTGTTCCTGAATGGGAACAACATGAAAGAGCTTCACCTGTTACTCGAACTTTTGAGGCATTCATAACAACTGAGTTGAAACAGGCACAATGTTTATGCAGTTGCATGGAAAATTAAAAGATCAAACTATAGGGAAGAAGGTAGGATGGCACGTTAGTGATGAGGCTGATTATTACGATAAAATGAAACAAAGGAACAAAATGTGCGAATGTCATATTGAACCAAGAGTCATACAAGAGTGGGGAACATTGATAATTAGACAAATTTAAATGCTTTGTATTTGAATGTATGTAGTTTTCAGAGTAAAACTAATGAATTAACATTGCAAATAGAGACAAATGGGTATAATTTGGTGGTAGTTACTGAGATGTGGTTATTGGAAGACCGGAACTGGGAGTTGAATATCTAAGGGTTTCAGTAGGATAGACAGAAAGGAAAATGAGGTTATGTAGCTTTGTTAAGAAAGGAAGAGATCAGTGCTGCAGTGAGAAATGATTTTGGCACTAGAAATCAAGTCACAGAATTATTTTAGGGAAAAAGTATCCCTGGTAGGAGTAATCTATAGGTCCCTAGTAGTTCCATGGTAGGCCACAGTATTAAACTGGGAAATTCTGAGGGTTTGCTTAAAAAAAGGGTGATTTTAAAATATGTAGAGACTGGATTAATCAAATTGGCAAAGGTGGTGTTGAGGAAGAGTTCATGGAGTAGATTAGAGATTGTTTCTTGGGGCAATATGTTGGGAAACCAGGCAGTCATCAAGCTATTTTAAATATGATATTGTGTAATGAGATGAGATTAATTCATGACCTAGTAGTAGAGTATCCTCTACGGAAGATTGAACATAGCATGCTGGAATTTCAAATTCAGTTTGAAGATGAGAAACTTGAATCCAATAAATGAGGACATGTTTGACTCTAGTGAACTGGGCAGAAAGATTGAAAATTAAAACAGATGATGAACAGTGGCAGACATTTAAGGAGGTATTCAATTCTTCCCAACAAAAATATATTCCAGAAAGGTAAGAAGATTGTAAGATGCAGATAGAGCATCCATGGCTGAGCAAGGAAATTAAAGATAGTATGCCTGGACATCCAATTTATTATCTAAATGGTGAGAAATTTCAAACTGCTTCAGTGTAGAGTGATCTGAGTGCTCTTATGCATGAGTCACAGAGAGTTAATATGTAGATTCAACTGGTATTAAGGAGGGAAAATGAAATTTTAGCATTTATTGTTAATAATAACAGTGGGGATTATAACAGTGGGGAAGTGTTGTTGCAATGCACAAGGTATTGATGAGCGCGCATCTGGAGTATTGCTTGTATTTTGGTCCCCTTAATGGAAGAATGTAATTGTATTGGAGGCAGTTAAGAGAAGATTTACAAGATTATTTCCAGAGATGAAAGGCTTGTCTTAATGACAGGAGATTGAGCAATTTAGACCCATACTCACTTAAGTTTAAAAGGATGCGAGGAGATCTAATTGAGGTGTACAAGATTTTAAAGGGGATTGATAAGACATAGAGTGGATGTTTCCCCTTGTGGGGCCATCTCGAATAAGAGGTCATAATTTAAACTAAAGAGTGGCAGAGATTTTACATTATCTTGTCAGTACTTAACTAAATTCCTCCAGCTACTAAGAAGCTGCTGTTTGCAACTACATTAAATGCTGTACTCCAGTTGTCACCTTCTGATTCATATGCAATGTCAGAATTAAGCAAATCAAGGAAGACTGAACAGGCTAAGGTGACTTTCTTGAGACTGACAAGTTTGTAAAGGTAAGATAGGAAAGGTAAATTTAAAAAGATCAAATACATTTGCCAAGTCAAATTGATTAATGAATCATAGGAAAACTTATGAATTATATGTTCTTTGCTAGCAGCTGTGCATTTGGAAGGAGCAGAATAAACATTTGATACATTTCTATAACAGTGCTGTTTCTGAACAGATCATCTGGATTTTCGTTAATCAGTTGTAGAGCTTGGAAAGTCAAGTGCTTGAACTATGTTGATAGAATGTGAATATTTTAGGTGTATTGAGGAAGCAAGTGAAAGAAGTCAAGGTCAGATTTTGCAATAGACTTTGTGATTTGAACTTAACCAATTATCCTGCAAAGGATCGACAATAGGGCAGCAGTGTGCACTGCTTTCTCTAAACAGCAATCTCCAATCATGAAATTAATGCCCAATGAATTCTTCTTATCTGATTGACACTTCAGTACTCTGAAATTGTGAAAAATTATGTGGATTATTGATTGCTAACCAAAGGAGATGGATTGATTTTACTGAATGATTTGTCATTTTAGAAGTTTACATAAAACTTTTCCATGCACATTTTTATGAATATTTTTATTGAAAAAGATTTTGAACTTTTTACAAAATTATAAAATTACTACAAAATAGTATAGCAATCTTATAGCAACAACAACAATAAAGGAACTACTACTCTACTCCACAAACAGTTTAAAAGACAAAAGTTTTTAAAAATCTACCCATACAACAATTCAATAAATAATGAAACAAAATAAATTAAATTAAATTGGATTGAACCAAGGTAAATTAAATTAAATTAAATCACAGGACTCAGCACAACCCCACCAAAGCTCCACCTCACCGAGAGCATCAGTTGTCATACCTGTATTTATTTAGGATTTCTTCTTTCAGAGGCCCCCGGCCTGCCAGACACAGCCCTTGTGACTACACAAAGGCCCTAACCAATATAGCGGACAAGTCTGCATCTATATAGTTCGAAAAGAGCCGCCACATCCTACAATAAAGTTCCATTTTCTGGTGCACCATAGTTGTAAGGAAGTCAAGGGGGATATGCTCCATAACTAACCTACGCCACCCCAAAAGTCCTGGGGGATTTTCCAATATCTAGCTCATCAGAATGTTTTTCTTTTCAAAAAATGAGAGAACATTAAACAGTTTCTTCCTATGCACATCTAAAGAGTGCAGATTTGGCAGACCCAAAAGGGGGGACACTGGATCTGCCTTGACCTCAGTTCCCAAGACCCCTTCCAAAACACTCGCTATAGCACCCCAATACCTACGAAGCTTATGGCATGACCACAAGCAATGAGTAAGAGTACCAATATCTGTTTTACATTTGGAACACAGTGGAGACACTCCTTTCTTAAATTTTGCAAGCCACTCCACTGCCAAATAAACCCTGTGGAGTACCTTCAGTTGCATAGCCTGCATCCTATTACAAATTGAAATATTCCTCACGTTCTCCCAAATAACCTGTCATGCCTCTGACGAGATCCCCACCTCCAATTCCTGAGTCCGGATCCCACACAGCCACTCAATGTGCTTCGAGATACTACCTTCTAATAAATAGTAGAGGGTACTGATCGAGAGAGTACCTGCAGACCGAAGTACTGTCCTATCCATATCAGACTTATAGGGATTAACCATTAATGTAGTCTTTTTCTGTATAAATTCCCTAATCTGAAAATAACAAAAGAGGTCCCTAACAAACAGTTCATATTTCTGGCTCAGCTGATCACAAGACATCATGACCACACCCTCAAATAAGTCTCCCAAACAGGAAACTCCTCTAGGTTCCCAGAGCCTAAAGTCAGAATTCATCAATCCTGGCTGAAATCCTGACATTCCTACTATGGGAGTAAAAAGGGAAGTTTTATGTCAATTATTCTTGCTTTGTCGCATCATTCTCCATGCTTTAACCATGTTAAGGACAATCAGATTTCTGCAGTGCTCCATGACAGTCCTCATCTTCTCCACAAACAACAAATTAATGAGGAGGGCATTTTGCCTGGGAGGCCTCAATGTCCAGCCAAATTGACCTCAGGTCCTGGCAAGCTCAATCAGCCACATTTTGCCTGGGAGGCCTCAATGTCCAGCCAAATTGACCTCAGGTCCTGGCAAGCTCAATCAGCCACATTTTGCCTGGGAGGCCTCAATGTCCAGCCAAATTGACCTCAGGTCCTGGCAAGCTCAATCAGCCACATTTTGCCTGGGAGGCCTCAATGTCCAGCCAAATTGACCTCAGGTCCTGGCAAGCTCAATCAGCCACATTTTGCCTGGGAGGCCTCAATGTCCAGCCAAATTGACCTCAGGTCCTGGCAAGCTCAATCAGCCACATTTTGCCTGGGAGGCCTCAACGTCCAGCCAAATTGACCTCAGGTCCTGGCAAGCTCAATCAGCCACATTTTGCCTGGGAGGCCTCAATGTCCAGCCAAATTGACCTCAGGTCCTGGCAAGCTCAATCAGCCTCATTTTGCCTGGGAGGCCTCAATGTCCAGCCAAATTGACCTCAGGTCCTGGCAAGCTCAATCAGCCACATTTTGCCTGGGAGGCCTCAATGTCCAGCCAAATTGACCTCAGGTCCTGGCAAGCTCAATCAGCCACATAAGATAATAAGGAACTTAATTGATGTTTCTTAAAGTCTGGAAAGTCCACACCCCCATCCCCTGCGGAAGCTGCAATTTAGCAGACATAATCTGAGGTCACCTGTGACACCAGATGAAAGAACCGAGCCAACTGTTAAGCCTCCATAGTGCTTGCCTAGGTAGCGTCAAAGGGAACATTCGCATGGGATATAATAAATGAGGAAGAACATTCATTTTAACCAGAGCTATTCGACCCAACCAAGACATGGGAAGAGTCTCCCACCACAGGAGGTCCTGCCTTATCTTACCGAGCAGCTGCACAAAATTAACTTTATATAATTGATCAAAGGTCGGAGCAATAAAAATGCCGAAATACACAAAACCTCCCTGTGACCACTTCAAAGGGAATCGGATTCCAACCCCAAGATTATGTAGTCCGACAAGTGACCCCACAGGCATGGCCTCTGACTTCATGACATTGATTTTGTACGCCAAGAAAGAACCAAATAAATTAAACATTTGTATTAAACTCCAATCACCTCTTGCAGATCACAGCCACAGAAAAGTCCTGGAAGAACATAATTTTTGACCCCTTGTATATCAGGGCTTGTGGATCCTTCTCCATTACACGAACTCCAAGACCAGGCTGTGCTGCGCAGATAAGCCAACAGGAACATTTGCGGAGACCGATGCTGTGGCTGCGGACATGTCCCTTGTTGCAGGGGAGTACCCTGCTTGTTGCGATCTATGTGACCCTTTTCCCTTCACCATCTTCCCATATCAATAAAACTAATATGCAGCAATTCTGTGGACCTAACACGGCCACTTTTTGCCGCAATAGCTAAAAATGGGAAGGTAAATGCACCACCTTGCCTGGGTTATGGTGCAGAGCTCAGCAGGGTAGACCTACCAGATCGGTGCCATCTTGGATTGCCCCTTTCCATGCATTTTTAATGTACTAAATCTTATCGCAGCTTCACCCCTACAAAAAAACAAACACACACACAGAGCAGAATATAAAAAGAAAACAAAATGAAACATTTATCCCTTGATTAACGCCATAGCAGCTCAACCAGTCACATTTGCTGTTTGTGTGATCTTGCTGTGTGCAAATAGGTTGTCATGTTCCTTATGTTGCAGCAGTGACCACATTTTGATAGTACATAATTACTTTAAATTGACATTGCGAAACATTCATATGAGACATTCTGAGATAATGAAAGATTCTGCTAGGACAAAATCTCTTGTTTGTTCATTCAACCATTACCATTGTAAGTTAATAGATCAAGATTTCCTATTGACGATCTTGTTATTTGCCACAATTTAATTATAAAGCTCTGACCACTAGGTGGCTCAGAGGAGCATTTCTGATATCTGTAACAACAGAGTTTGTCAGCTGTTTTTTCATTAAAAAGTTTTAACCCACACATGATTTCATAAAATAAAAGAAAACAATTGACTGGCATTTGTTACTACTTGGTAGAGAGCTTTTTGGATTGAAACCATTCGAAATAAAGCTGTTTAATCTTTTGGTTGCTTCCCTTTGCTTTGCTTGCTCTGTGTGGCCAGTATCATTGGTGACAATGTCTGAAAGTCTGCCTTCTAAACTGAATCGAGGAGATGCATAACAGCAACATCGGTGTACCTGCAACCCTGTTTTCAGAAAGTAGTGAGACTCCTACCAGTAGCTTCCTGCATATTTGTGGGTGGAGACATGAAGATCTCAGTGTGGAGAATGATGTGTTTAGTCACTCTTTAAATGAGCAACTTAATAACATGAAAATGAAAAATTGTTTGAATACAGGTAAAGAAATCCTTCACCATAAACAAAGTGTATGTTCATTTTTATCAGAGGAAAGTTCTAGTTCATCCTGACCTGTTGAATTTGTAATCCATCATGAATGCCCGCAACTTGTTTCATCTTCTGATATAATTGGCCGTCTGTCGTCTATTGCAGTACAACACCTGCTGCATTGCTCTGTAGTAATTTTTCAACTCAGCCATTAATGTTTGATCATCCTCAAAAGCTTGCATCCTGGTATTTAGCAGATGACAATATTAGGAAGAATGTAAGCAAATGGTTCAAATTTAACGAAGCAGGGAATTTGTTGTAATGTTATTGCTGAGGTACATCCAGTTGTTTCCCCTTTTAAATGAAGAAAGCTCAATGGTAACATTAACACAGAGCACTAACAAGATTGAAAACAATAGGAAAAGTAGCAGTGGCTCAGTGACACTAAGTTTGGCGACCAAATGTAAGAGGGAAGGAACAGAGGGGAGATAACAATCTACAGTTAAGAGTTTTGCAAAAGATTTACTTGAATTAGGGGATGATCTGATAAACTTGATTCCAACATTTCAGAATGAAAGAAGGTACAAAAATAATCATATATTTAGAGTTTAAGACTATAAGCTATTCTTTAATTCTTCTCCATACCTTGAGTGCCTGGAGTAGATTGATGCCAATGCTTTATTGGAGGTGACATTACTAAATCAAGGCCCAGCCTGCTTATTTTTCTGGTTTCAATGCCCATTAAAGGTCCAAATCAGAAGGAGAGCAGTTCTCCCAGTGCCCTGATTAACATTATCCTTTTATCAACAACACTGAGAATAATTTGAAGGTGTTTCAATTTATTTCTGATTTGCAGGATTAGGTTATTCTCACACTGTCTGGCAGGTTTGTCTACATAACAATGGCTACTATAGTCGAAAGACAGTTTGTAGATTGTGAAATGATTTGGCTATGATGAGGCATAATGCACTCTGCAAGTTCTGAAGAGCTCAGTTTGAAGCTATCTCATTGTAATCAATCATTTCTCCATGAAGATCATCACACTTGATTGTTCCAGCATGTTTATGTTCAGATGAGACTAGCTAACTGATTAAACCGTGAGCTGAAGTAGATTACTTCAATCAGTTCAAGAGATCTGGATAATACATCCTAGATTAGGTTATTAATGTTGTTTTGAAAAAATGTTCCTGGTATACGGTAATGCCCATAACGTTAATACTTGACACCATTCTATTACCAAACAATTTTTGTTCACAGTAAAAGGCTCCTTGATGTTTCAGTTCTTGGATTAAATAGATGTAATTCTGTTAAGGTGAGATGATCAGCAACTTGGTAATAAGCCACCATATAAATAATTTCACCCCATGTTTCTTTTTGAATGACATATTTGTGAAAGATAATAGCAGAGTACTGTCAAACTAATGTTTGAGTTGACACAGAGTGACCTCTTTCGCGTACATGAGCCCCTGATGACTGCGATGCATGATTGATTTGGACGTACGTGGACAGACAGAACAGAGCACTGATTAAAAGCACAAGGTGACAGCTCACAGCTTTTAATCAGCCCTCTTTCTCTTATTTGAATGTCGACTACACTCAATCAAACACTGTGACTTCATTACCAGCTAGTTACCTCGATGTTGAAGTTGGCATTTGTTTTAGAGTAAACTAATTTTTCTTCTTTGTGACCCTTTGTCACAATGATGCAGTAGTTATACATATCAACTCATAACAGGCAAATGCTTGTTTATCTCTGTTTAGGCTGCCCTCCCTTAGTGATTATTTATGGAATGCACAAAATCTTCTAAGTTAGAAAACAGTGGAATTAAAGAACTCAAAAAAAAACTTGGATTTATTTAGGCCCGCTCTCAATCTCAGAACATCTAAAATCATTTTATTACCACTGAGGTATTTTTGAAGTTTGGACACGATTATGATGAGGGTTGGTTCCTAAAAGTAGCAATGAAATAACTTGTTGACTGAGGGTTATATATATGACGGGACATTAGAGAAAACTCCCCCTCTCCACTACCACCACCAACACCCCCACCAACCTAACCCCACCCCTGACTAACTTTTGAAATTGTAACACAAATCCTTTACCTCCACAGGAGAGGGCAGGCAGGGACTTAACTCACTAAGTGTTTGGAAAGATGGTACCTCCTATAGTGTAGCACTTCATCAGACGTGCTGGATTTTCGGTTTTAGGTGAGAGAGGTAATTAAAATAGTTCAAGTCTGAATGTAGTACAAATAAATAGCTAGATGTCCTTAATTTTGAATAACAGCAGGGGTCTTTTGAAATTTATTTGAGTGATCAGTATTCAATACCTTTTTGTAAATATCTGTAGCATGGATCTGTACAAAGCTGATAGTGGCTGAAGATACATGAGTAGCTGTTCTGAGACATGAAAAGGTCTCAGAAGTTGCGTTATTGGAGCTGCATTACCAGATCTTCCATAATCGCCTCCTGTGGTCCTCAGCATCACATCTGCCAATTTTCAGACAATTCAATGCATTCCACATGATATCAAGAAACTGGTGGATGCAGTAAGTACTGCAAAGGTGATTGGCTCCAAACACACTCCGACAATAGTACTGAGGACTTGTCCTCTATAATTTGCCATACCCCTAACGAAGCTGTTCCAGTACAGCAACACCTCTGGCTTCTATCTGATTTTGTGAAAAATCCAGGTAAGTGTTGTTCATAAAATGCAGGACAAAACCAAGCCTAGTAATAACTACAAGGTCAGTCTAATTTCGGATCAACAGTAAAATGATGAATAGTGTCGCCAACAGAGTGATCACGTAGCTCTTCCTTAGCAATATTGTGTTCATTGTAGCAATAATGTGCTCATTGAGACTCGGTTTGGGTTCCACCAGGGCCACTCGATTCCAGCCCTCATTACAGCCTCACTCCAAACGTGAGCAAAAGAGCTAAATTCTAGAGAAAAGGTGAGGGTGATTGCCCTTGACATGAGAGAGTCTTGGACAAGAGTACATAGTCTCAGTATAAGATTTAAGACTGAGATGAGAAAAATTTCTTCTCTGAGGGTTGTGAGTATTTGGAGCTCCTTGCCACAGGACTGTGGGGCAGAGTCATAGAACATAGACAAGTACAGCACAGAACAGGCCTTTTGGCCCACGATGTTGTGCCAAGATTTAATTCTAATGTAAAATATGGTAACTTAACCTACGCAGCCCTCATCTCACTGCCATCCATGTGCATGTCCAGCAGTCACTTAAATGTCCCCAATGACTCTGCTTCCACCACCACAGCTGGCAAAGCAGTCCTTGTGTATATTTAAGTCTGAGATATTTAGATTCTTGATCAGTATCTTGGGTTAAAGGGAAAAGGCAGGAAAGTGGATGCAAGGATTGTTGGAACAGCCATGATCCTATTTGGATGGAAGAACAAACCGACTAGCCTATTCCTGTTCTTATTTCTTATGGACTGAGTGTAGCATTTAGGGGCGGTAGCAAAATTGGAGACACCAGAGAATGCTTTCTACTGGTCAGAGTCATACTAGGCACAAAGTATGGTGATTGTGGTTGTTGGAGTTCAGTCAGCTCAGCTCCAGAACATCTCTGCAAGAGTTCCTCGAGGTAGTGTCCTTGGCCCAGATATCTTCATCAGCCTCATCAATAATATTTCTTCCATCGTAAGGTCAGAAGTGAGAATCTCTTATTCAGAATCATTTGTGACTCCTCAAATACTGAAATAGTCATGTCCAATTGTAGCAAGACCTGTACAGTAGCCACGCTTAGGTTGACAGTAGCACATATCCTTCATGTTACACAAGTGCCAGGCAACGATCATCTCTAGGAAAAGAGAACCGAATAGCTCCCTGGATAATCATTGGCACAGAATCAACATCCTGGGTGTTACCATTGACTGGAACTGGACTAGCCATATAAATACTGTGTCACTACCAGAGCAGGTTCAAGGCTAGGAATCTTGCTGGCTCCCAAATCCTGTCCACTATCTGCAAGGCACAAGTCAGGAGTATGATGGGATATTATCCACTCATTTAGATGAATGCAACTCCAACAACACTCAAAGCTTGACAGCATCCAGGACAAAGCCACCTACTTGATTGGCACCACATCCACAAACATCCAATCTCTCCCCTACCAATGCTTATTACCAGTGCTGTATACCATCTACAAGATAATCTGCAGTAATTCACCAAGACTCTTTAGAGAGCACCTTCCAAACCCATTTACATTGACATTAAAAGGACAAAGGCGGCAGATACCTGGGAACACCACCACCTGAAAATCACTCCCCAAGTCACTAATTATCTTGACTTGAAAACAAATCGCTATTCCTCCAGAGTTGCTGGGTCAAAATCCTTAAACATCGACCCTAACAGTATCGAGAGTCTTCCTGTGCCAAATGGACTGCTGAGGTTCAAGGAGGCCTTACCACCACCATCTCAAAGGAAACTAGAGATGGACAATAAATACTGAACTGGCCCACATTCCATGACTGAATACAAAAACAGAATTAAATCACTTTTAAATGCTCCATAATGACAGGAGCTGAAATAAGGGTATGAAACCTAGTAATTGTCCTATGTTGTTCCAGATTTATGTTGTAGCATCTGCAAAAATTATATTGCATTTGAAAATCTGTCTTTATTGCTGTAACTGATTGCACTGTTTGGCTCATGACCTTCACACCTAGGCTTATGCCTGTAATACAATCATTCTAGCACCTACTTATGCCGATGTGGATATTTTACAGAGCATTCCATACAGGTTCCAAGTCTCACATTGACACCTCTTAGCCTTTATACTTTATATTTGCTGGACTGGTGATGGTGTGTTTTGAGGTGGAACCTTATGAGGTCTAATCCAACTATAGGAACAGGAGAAAGCCATTCAGCCCATTAAGTTTGACCCGCTATAGAATGCAGTGATGGCTGATTGAACTTTTAATGTCTTTCATTGACCCATTCCCAGTACCCTGTATGCTATTGGTAATCAGAAATCTATCAATCTCTATCTTAAACAAACTCAAAGACTGAACCTCCCCAGCCCTCTTTAGTTGAGAATTGCAAAGGTTCATGGTTCTCTGAGTTAAATTATTTGTCCTCCTGTCAGACCAAAGTAGCATCCCTCAACTGTGCCATTTGATGTTATGCTCCCCAGACAGAGTAAACATCTTAATTGCATCTATCCTCTCTATCCCTTTAACCATTTTGTAGGTTTCAATGAGTTCACATGAGAATGCAAGCTCAGTTTGCCCAATCTCTCTTCATAAGGAAGGTCCAGTTTTCTCAATATCTCTTCATAGGACAGTCTTGTCATCTCAGGAACAAGTCCAGTGAACCTTTATTGTACTCAATATATGACAATACTATCTTTCCTAAGATAATTGTACTCAGCACTCTGGATGCAGTCTAAACAAGCTCTTGGATAATTGAAGCAAGACTTCACAACTTGTGTACAAGTCCTCTTGCAATGATTCCATGAACTTTCCTAATAGCTTGTTGTACCTGCATATTAGCTCTAAGTGACATATTGACCAGGGCACCTAGGTCCCTTGTACACTTTCCAATCTCTTACGTCTGTTTCTGCTGTTAAAGTGGATAACCTCACATATTTGCACATGATGTTCCATCTGCCGTGTTATTGCCTGTCACTAAGCCTGTTCAAGTCGTCCTGAAGCTGCTTTACATTGTCCTCACTAAGACACATTCCTGTTTCACTTTGTATCATTCACAAAGTTAGAAATATTAATTTGATCCTGTATCCAAATCATTGATATATATATATATAGTGAACAGCTGGGGCCCGAGAACTGATTCTTGCAGTACTTGAGTTCAGAACAAGGCTGACATTCATTTGCAGCACTGAGAGAACATTGCTTTGTCTGAATTCTGTTCATCGAGCACTGAGACCTTGCCTACCTATTCCAGGAAGTGCTAAGGATTCCATGGTACTATTGATGGGAGAATAGAAAGTTCTCCCTGTGTTCTAGTTAATGTGGTAGGCACCACCTAAATTAAGCTTTTCAGGAGTTTTTTTTAAAATATGGAACAAAATCTAGCTTCTCCCTTTCTCTGAAGTGGAAAAGCCCATCCAGACCCACGTATTATTTCTAGAGTTATAGCTATTGGCAAACTTTACAGTACCCACACATTGTTTCAGATGATTAATATCTATCATGTTAGACTGAATGACCAAACAGGTGTACGCATCGATAATTATTTCTAGAAATGACAGTAATATCTGGTTGTTTTAAGTCTGTCAAAATAACGCCATTTTGAATGAGATCACACCCCAAACACACTGAGAAAGTCATATTAAATTAATTTACACTATTTTATTCTCTGCATTACAAATTGGGGATAGAGGAAGTGGAAGAAGTGCAAAATAGATCTACAAAGGTGGTATTAGAACTGAGAACTGTAATTCAAGAAAGCCTACAAAGGAGAAGGCTGGAATTATCAAATCATGGCCTTTAAAATTCTGAAAATTTTGATTGTTTTCCAAATCTGAACATGTTTCTATTTGTTGTGCAGTCCAAAACTAGGGATCATAAAAGGTCGTCATCAATCAATCCTCCAAAACGGAGAAACTTCTTTACACCAAGTGTAGTTAAGAGTGTAGAATTTGGCACTATGCATGGTTGAGGTGAGTAGTATAGATGCATTAAAGGGAAGTTAGATAAACACATAAGTGAAAAAGGAATAGAATTATATGGATTGGTGAAGTGGAGTTGGGAGGAGGCTTGAGTGAAATTTGACCTGTTTGGACGAATGACAAATAGAGTCACAGAGATGTACGCATGGAAACAGACCCTTCAGTCCAACCCATCCATGCCGACCAGATATCCCAACTCAATCTAGTCCCACCTGCCAGCACCTGGCCCATATCCCTCCAAACCCTTCCTATTCATATACCCATCCAAATGCCTTTTAAATGTTGCAATTGTACCAGCCTCCACCACTTCCTCTGGCAGCTCATTCCACACATGCACCCACCCTCTGCATGAAAAAGTTGCCCCTTAGGTCTCATATCTTTCCCTTCTCACCCTAAACCTATGCCCTCTAGTTCTGAACTCCCCCACCCCAGGGTCCTGGTAAATATTGTATGTAATCATGAAGTAGTTAAACAGGCAAGCATAAGAATTTAGTTTCTGTAAATGTCTTTCTTTGTGTAGCTGTGACCTCCCTCTTTTATTTGGTGAACAATCGGTTTAAAAGTCTTCCACTCTACCCATCTGGATGCACTTTTTCATATGCCTTCAAATGTATTTAACACCAGAAAAAACTGAAATGAACTCAAAGTCACTCTATTTATGTAACTGTGACTTAATGGTGCAGTTCTGGTTCAGCTACTTTTGTATGTTCCACCTGGCCAACCTGTGCTCAAGATAACCAATCTTAAAGTGACAGTAGTGCCTACTGACTGTGATTGCTCATGAAGAAATGTTTTATCTCTGGAACATAACTGATCTCAAATCTGTCAAACGGATCTTCATTTGATACACAAGCAGAAAGCCCTGGGAATATGAAGTAGGCCAGTCAGCATCTGTAAAGAAAAAAGGACAGATAATGATGTTCCAGGTGTGTGTCTTCCATCATCCATCCCACTGCTATTTGTGGTACCTTGTTCAATGCATAGTGACTGATTACCACGTTCACTTTCCAAATAGAAGTCACTGCACTTCAAATATGTTCTTTGTTTGCCATACATTTTGAGATGCCTATGATAGCCATAGTAAAATGATAAAATCAATGTATTTTTTAAAAATGAAAATCTGCTTCATGCTGAATTCAGCAATTAAACTCACATAAAATTACAATATTGAAATCAAAGTGATGGGTTAAAAACCATTTGGAGCTCACGGTTGAGAATTTGCTTTCTTTTAGGCCAACCTCCCAATATGTCTTTCCAATAATGAGCTCAAACTAGCAGAAACATAATTGAAAAAAAAATCTGACTATGCAATGCAGTTATTTCCACCTTTGGTTTACTACAGACCCTCCTCTCAATAAGAAAGTGACTATTGTGCAACACAATTACCATCCTTTCCAGTAAGATTGAAGAGTAATGTTGTAAGGTTAGATACATAGAGGATAAGTAATGCCTTCTGTGAATTTCAAAGCAGTAATCTAATCAATACACTCCAATGACATCCCAAACTGCAAGGGCAAACATGAGCAAGTCAGCATTTCTAGGTTCAATGTTGTGAATAGATCAGTGCTTTAAATTCATTGCAGTGTTTGTTACTGTTTGTAATTCATGTGGATAGTGAATTTTCTTCACTTTTCTAAACTTCAATCTGTTGTCTTAGATCTTTTGTGAACTTTAAATGCTGCAGAGCAGTACAGTGCAGATTTCATTTCTGCTACCTGTTTCTTATCCATAACTTTAAAACTGTTTTGTGCTGGGAATTCAGATAGGAATAGTAAAAGGCCATTTAGTCCTTGAGCATCCTCCACTATTTAGTTAGATCATGGCTGATTTGTATCTTGATTTCACCTATCCACCTTGGTTTCTTATCCTTTAATATCCTTACCTACAACTGGAGACAGCTGTTTTTCCATCATCAATGAAATAGGAGAAACTAAATGGAATGAGTTCCTATGCATTTTCAAAAAGATTCTTTTTGTTCTTAAATATTTTCTGAACAACATGTTCAGACATGTTCTCATACACCTCTGGAGCAGGTAGGATTGAATCTGGGTCTCCTGGTTCAGCAATAACGGCACTACTAGGCAAAAGTGAGGACTGCAGATGCTGGAGATTAGAGTTGAAAGTGTGGTGCTGGAAAAGCACAGTAGGTCAGGCAGCATCCGAGGAGCGGGTAAATTGACGTTTCAGGCAAAAGCCGTTCAGCCCAAAAAGGGCCTTTCACCTGATGAAGGGCTGTTGCCCGAAGCTTCGATTTTCCTGCTCCTTAGATGCTGCCTGACCTGCTGTGCTTTTCCAGCACCATACACTTGATAAGGGCACTACTGCTACACCACAAGAACCCCTTTCTCTTTACCGAAACAGTGAGTTTGTCGGATCAGAAGTAACAATGAAAACACAGAAAGCTAGCACACCGGTACAGGAAGTATAAAGGAAGTCTAATGAAAAGTTGGATCTTATTTATAGAGGGTTGGAGATAAGATTAAAGAAGTCATTTTTTTTTATTCACTCGTGGGATGGCCAATCGCAGGCTGGCTGGCAGGCATTCATTGTCCATCCCTAGTTATCCTTGAGAAGGTGGTGATGAGCTGCCTTCTTGAACTGCTGCAGTCCAAGTGCTGTAGGTTGACCCACTATTCCCCTACATAGGGAATTCCAGGATCTTAACTCTTCCACAGTGAAGGAGCGACAATATATTTTGAATTCAGGATGATGAGTGGCTTGGAGGGGTACTTGCAGTTGGTGGTGTTCCTGTGTATCTGCTGTCCTTGTGCTTCTAGATGGAAATGGTCGTGGATTTGGAAGTTGCTGTCTCAGGAATTTCTGGTGAATTTCTGCAGTAGATCTTTTAGATCGTACACAATGTTGCTACTGACCATCGGTGGTGGAGGGAGTGGATGCTTGTGGATGTGGTGCCACTCAAGCAGGTTGCTTTGTCCTGGATGGTGTCAAGCATTTTGAGTGTTGCTGGAGCTGCACCCATCCAAGCAAGTGGGAAGTATTCCTTCACACTCCTGACTTGTACCTTGTCAATGGTGGACAGGCTTTGGGAAGTCTGGAGGTGAGTTATGCACCACAGTATTTCTAGCCTCTGACCTACTCTTATAGTCACTGTCTTTATGTGATGAGTCCAGTTGAGTTTCTGGTCAATGGTAATTCCAAGGATATTGACACTGGGAAATTCAGTTTTGGTAACAGCACTGAATGTCAAAGGGCAGTGATTAGATAGTCTCTTTTTAGAGATGGTTATTGCCTGCCATTTCTGTGGCATGGATGTTACTTGCTACTTGGCAGCCTGGATATTTTCCACGTCTTGTGGCATTTGCACAGGGACTACTTCAGTATCTGAGGAGTTGCAAAAAGTACTGAACATTGTGCAACCATTGGCAAATATGCTCACTTCTGATCTTATGATGGAGGGAAGATCATTGATAAATCAGCAGAAGATGGTTGGGCCATGGACAATTCCCTGAGGAACTCTCACGGAGATGTCCTGGAGTTGCAATGTCTGACCTCCTCCAACCATCTTCCTTTGTGCCAGGTATGACTCCAAACAGTGGAGAGTTTTTGTCCCCGATACCCAATTTTGTTTGGGTTCCCTGATGTCACACTTGATTTAGTGCAGCCTTGACATTAAGGGCTGTCACTCTCACTTCACCTCTGGTATTCAGCTCTTTTGTCCATCTTTGAACCAATGCTGTAATGAGCTCAGAAGCTATGTGGCCCTGGTGGAACCCAAACTGGGCATCGCTAAGCAGGTGACTGCTGAGCAGATGCTGCTTGGTATCATTGATGATACCTTCTATCACTTTATTGATAATCAAGAGTAAACCCATAGGGCAGTACTTGGTCAGGTAGGATTTGTTCTGGTTTTTGTGTACAGCACATACCTTTGCAACTTTCCACATTACCAGGTAATTGTCAATATTGTAATTGTACAGGGCAATGGTGAGACCACATCTGGAGTACTGTGAGCAGTTTTGGTACCCTTATTTCAGGAAAGATAATATTTCGTTGGAGGCAGTTCAGAAAATGTTCACCAGAATGATCCCTGGTATGGAGGGATTGGCTTTTTGCAAAGCCTGAATAGGGTGGAGCTTAGAAGAATGAGAGGTGATCTCACTGAAACACATGGAATTCTTGACAGGGTAAATGCTTAGAGAATGTTTCCCCTAATGGGAGAGTCTAGGATCAGGGGATATGCTCTCAGAATAAAGGGGCACCAATTAAAGTCTGAGATGAGGAGGAATTTCTTCCCTCAGAGGGTTAGAGTCTTTGGAGTGCCTTGCCTCAGAGAGATGTGTGTATTTAAGACTGAGTTAGATTCCTGATCAGTAGGGGAATCATGGGTTATGAGGAAAGTGCAGGAAAGTGAACTTGAGAAATGTCGATCAGCAATAATCTTTTTGAATGGGAGGCAACTCAAGTGGTCAAACAGCATCTTTCTGTTCCTATTACTTATGGTTCAAATCTATTAATCAAATTCAACTTTCACTATCCACCATGGTGTGATTCACATCTATATCCCTGTAACATGAACCTGAGTTTCTGGATTATTAATGCAGTAACAATGCCACTGCTTCACCCTTACATTAACATAAACCACAGCCCAAAGAAGACCATTCTGCCCAACTGATCTGTGCTGGTGCTTTTGCTTCACGTAAGTTTCCTTTCTCTTTCGTTCATCCTGTGTTATCAGTTTAATCCTATATTGCTTGCTAAAATAAAAAGAGAAAATGCTGCGAGTTCCCAGCAGACCCGCAGCAATTGTAGTTTGAGAGGCAGATTTGCCTTTGTCGTTCTTTTCCTTGGCCTGCTGTACTTTCCAATGAAACTCAATACTTTTTTGAGGAATACCATCTGCATCCACCACCGACCCCCCACCCCTCACCTCCATCCAAGGTTTCAAAGGATCCTTCCGCATCTGACAGAAATTTACCTGTACTTCCACACACACCATCTATTGTATCCATTGCACCCAATATAGTCTCCTCTATAATGGGAAGACAGGAAGCCAACTTGTAGATCATTTCTGAGAACATCTGTGGGGCACCCGCACCAACCAACCCTCTGCCCCGTGGCTGAACACTTCAACTCCCCTTCCCACTCCCTTCCCACTCCACCAAGGACATGCAGGTTCTGGGCCGCCTCCATCACCAAACCCTAACTACCTGACGCCTGGAAGAAGAATGCCTCATCTTCCACCTTGGGACCCTGTAACCACACAGGATCAATTTCACCAGTTTCCTCATTTCCCCTCCCATCCTCCTCCTCCTCCCCCTCCCCCCCCCCCACCTTATCCCAGTCCCAAGCCTCCAACTTGTCCATCTTGCTTCCCACCTATGCACTCCACTCTCCTCTCCAACCTATTACTTTCACCCCCATCTTTCTCAACCTATCACGTTCCCAGATATCCTCCCCCAGCCCCACCCCAATCCCATTTATCTCTCAGTCCCCCAGCCCACAAGTCTCATTCCTGATGAAGGGCTTATGCCCAACACGTTGATTCTCCTGCTCCTTGGATGCTGCCTGACCTACTGTGCTTTTCCAGTAGCACAGTCTCGACAATAGCACCCTAAACTTTCAGATGAGCTGTTTATAGCTTTCCAGACTGAAAATTTAGTTGAACAGTTTCAGATCACAACCACTGGTGCTGTTGTTGATAATTTGCAGTTCTTCAAGACGCATTTTTGTTTTGTGACTTGTTCCATTCCTATCTTATTTTCTGGAGTCGTTAACTACATATTATTTAATCTTGATTGTCATTTACTCTGTTACAGACATTCCCTTTTGTTCTTTTCTTGTGCCCCTCCTTTCCCTCCATGTGTTTCCTTTAAAAGCCATTAGAATATAAATGTGAATCTGCATTTATGTTCTTCAGTGACCTTGGGGAAGAGACAGTTGCTAAGTCTTCAAATGAACAAATATTTAAGCCAAATACTCTGTCTATACTTCAAGTCATTTAATGGGAAAACAAAAGCACAAGTAGAGCCATTCATAATCCACTTGGCAGCTTATTATTTTGTAGTACCCATTCCAGTGCAAAGGATATTATCATTGTCTCTATTCCCTTGTGATTCTTGAACCCCCAGAGGTCCTGCATTGAGAATGTGAGATTCATTTTCTCATTCTTATGTTGCCATATGCTGGGGATGGCCTGGAACATCAGTTGCTTATCAACAATCTCAGGAAATGAAATCAAGTCACACTCCATTTCAAATTCATATCCTTCAACTTTCTTTTATTTCTAGGCTTACCTCTGATGGATTTAAGCTTGCATGCAGCAACTCTTCCGACAAGTAATTTAACTATTCACAAACTCCACAGCACAATATTTTTAGAATTTTGGAAAAAATGTAGTGTCTGCAAAAGAAGTTAACTGATATCATTTAGTATAGAATGAGGAAGCAGGAAGGCAAAGTCACTAATGGCCAATGGATCTGTAACATACCAGAACCTGGATAGCGACATTTAAAATAAGGCATGTATATCTTTGGTCACAATTTTGTCCTCTATCTCCCATCACCCCAAGAGATGTCACTTTCAAGTGCCCAGTGATGCACCAAGTGATGCTGAGCAGTGGCAATGTGATAAGTTCATTTAGAACAAAACTCCTGTTAGCAACTGGTTAATCATAGTGCAGACCCACCCAAATGTACCTTTGCTAATACTAACTGCAGTGTGGCAATGCTTTGATAGAGGCCGGGATGTGGGTTAATTATTGCACTTCTATTTGGAAATTGTACAAGAAAGCAACTTTCTAAAGTTAAATAGCAAAAGTCAGGTTACGTTTTTCCAAAATTTTATCTGTCATTTGTAATAGTAGACTCATCCACTATTACTCATTATAATCTTGTGAGCCAACTCTCACCACAATAAGACTCTATTATGCTTTTAAGACCTTTGAATCCCTTTCTCAGTTTCAATATTCAACACCTCACCCATAAATTCTCCAAATCTAGCTTTGTGATTCTCAGTTTTATCTTTGTTAAGGCCAAGTGTACACGTGGCTGTATTTGTTCGCAAAAGGAAAGAGTATCACAGCAAGTTCATTATTTTCTTGCTCTTTCATCTGTTTCGTGCATGTCAGTGTCATTTCATGTGATTCCATTCTCTGAGCCGAAAGTCAATTTTATTAAAAACTATTTGCGTGGCAAGATACCCAACGAGACCACTGAAGTTGAGGAGCAAGACATGTTAGTAACATTTTAAGTGTGCCTCACTTTATATTTACTCCTGGAGCTGCAGAACTTCAGGTCTACCTCAACCCTTCAATTTTTTTTTGTCTCGGTAACACACTGTACAATATACATTAGCCTATATGAGTGCAAATGCTGTTAAAACTCTGCGATTCTAGCAAATTGATCACTTGCCATGGAATTCTTATCAAAAGGAATTTTTTGCACAAAAACAGAGGGTCTTCAACCAACTGCACAGTTGAGGTTGGCAGTTGTAGCTTTTGACTGATGGACTTGTCTAAAATAGTCCATCTTTGAGTGTGTTTAACGGATAATCTCAACAGTCCCTTGGTCTTGATAGAACTTAGTGAGAACAACAATTGTTGACCATTCATGATAAATTGTTCTTGATAGTTTAAAAATATTTTCATTTAGACCTGCTCAACTGTAATTTTTCTACCATCCAGTTTTGATCATATGATTGTTCTCCATATGGCCAATGAGTAATTTTGGTCTTTTTGACTCTATTTTATCTGCCTCTGCACTGCATTGAATTTGCATGTAATTTGGTTATTGTTACCACTAGTTTGTGAAATTACAATAGAAACGGGAGAATGTTATATTCTGTTTGTCTACTTGATAAGGTCAAGGCTGATTTCAATTCCATTTTGCTTTCTGCACTTGACCTCACCCCTCCCCGCCCCCTCCTCCCCCCCCCAAATAATTTCCCTTGATGATCAAAACTGTCAAATTCAGACTTCAGTAAATGCATTGATCCAGACCTGTCTGCTTCTCAGAGGAAAAGCCACGTACAAATTGGCAGAGGGACATGAGAGTAAGGGAAGTAAACACGTGGCTAAAAGAGTGGTGATAAGTTCCTTTTCATGGGCGCTGGCATCCATATTGGAATAGGAAGGATTTGTATCATTGGGACAGTTTTCACCTGAACTGAGCTGGGGCCAGTGTTCTAGTGTAAAGGGAAAATACAGTGTTCCACAGGACTTTAAACTAGGAAGGGGGGTGGGGGGTTGGGGGTTGGGGAGGAAAGGGTAAAATTCCAAGAAGTGTAATGACCAATGGAAATCAAAGCTGCAAGTTAACACCTATGGAGGTGGATTCTGCATTGAAAAGTATGAAAAAAATTAAAAGAAAGGAGAACTCAGGAGAGGTCATTAAAGTCTCCAGCAAAAAAAAATAGGACAGAGTCTTTGGAATCAAACTTCAAACACACTGGATAAACAAATAACAATCAGAAGAGGGATGATCAACACAGGACTGAGGGGGTTGTATCTGAATGTGCGTAGTATAAGAAATAAGGTAAATGAGCTCATGGCGCATATCAAAATTGGCAAGTATGATTCGGTGGACATCACGAAAACATATCTGCAAAGGGATCAGGACTGGGAGCTATCAAAGGATATATATCCTATTGAAAGACAAGCAGGTGGGCAGAGGGGGTGGCATTGCCTTATTAGTGAAAAAAATAAAATTAAATCAAAAGTAATAAACAAAGTAGGATCAGATGATGTCGAATCTGTGTAGGTAGAGTTGAGGAACCGCAAAGATAAAAAGAAATCATAATGGGAATTATGTACGAGCCTCCAAACAGTAGTCAGGATTTGGGGCATAAGATACATCAAAAGATAGAAAAGGTATGTAAGAAAACCAAGGTTACAGTGATCATGGGGGATTTCAGTATGCAGTTGGACTGGGAAAATCAGGTTGCTAGTGGATCACAGGAAAAGGAATTTGTGGAACATCTAGGAGATTGCTTTTTGGAGCAGCTTGTGGTAGAGCCCACTAGGGAAGAGGCAATTCTGGATTTAGTGTTGTGCAATGAAGCACACTTGATAAGGGAGTTAAAGGTGAAGGAACCCTTAGGAAGCAGTGACTATGATGGGATAGAACTTGCAATTTGAGAGGGAGCAGGTGGAATCAGATGTAACTGTATTACTGTCAAATAAAGGCAAATACGGAGGTATGAGGTAGGAGATGACTAAAATTGATTGGGAGAGGAGCCTAGCAGGAAAGTCAGTGGAACTTCTGGGAGTAATTCGGGAGACACAGCAAAAAATTCATCCCAAGGAACAAGAAGAATACCAAAGGGAGAATGAGGCAACCATGGCTGACTAGGGAATTCAGGGACAGCATAAAAGCAAAAGAGAAAACATATAACGTGGCAAAGAGCTGTGGAAAGCCAGAGGATTGGAAAGCCTTCAAAGACCAACAGAGGACAACAAAGAAAGAAATAAGAAGGGATAAGATTAAATATGAGATTAAACTAGCCAGTAATATTAGAGATGATTGCAAGGGTATTTTAGATATATAAAGGGCAAAAGTGGATATTGGGCCATTGAAAATGATGCTGGAAACCTGTAATAGGGAACAAAGAAATAGCTGAGGAACTGAATGAGAGCTTTGCATCAGTCATCACGGTGGAGGCCATGAGTAAGATCCAAAAAGTTCAAGAGAGTTGGGAGGTAGAAATGAGTATGGTGGCCATCACCAAGGAGAAGCTGTTAGAAAAACTAGAAGGTCTGAAAGTGGGCAAATCACCTGGACCAGATGGACTCACCCTAGGGTTCTGAAGGGGATAACTGAAAAGATATTGGAGCCTTTAGTAGTGACCTTTCGGGTATCACTGGACTCAGGAAGGGTCCCAGAGGATTGGAAAATTGCTAATGTAACTTCCCTGTTTAAGAAGGGAGTAAGGCAAAAGACTAGAAATTATCGGCCGATTAGCCTGACCCCAGTCTTTGCTAAGATTTTGAAATCCATTGTGATGGATGAGATTTCTGAATACTTGGAAGTGCATGGTAAAATAAGACATAGTCAGCATGGTTCCATCATGTCTGACAAATCTGTTAGAATTCTTTGACGAGGTAGCGAGAAGGTTAGATCAAGAAGAGCCAATGGAAGTTGTCTGTCTGGACTTACAGGAGGCCTTCGATAAGGTGCTGCACAAGAGGCTAGATAAGGGCCCATGGTTTTAAAGGCAAGGCATTAGCATGGATGGAAGTATGGCTGTCAGGCAGAAGGCAGAGAGTGGGGATAAAAGGGTCCTTCTCAAGATGGCAACTTGATTAGTGGTGTTCCACAAGGGTCAAAACTTTTCACTTTATACGTTAACGAACTGGATAAGGAACTGAGGACATTCCGGCTAAGTTTGCAGATGATAGAAAGATAAGTGGAGGGACAGATAATAGAGAAGTAGAGAGGCTGCAAAAAGATTTAGACAGGTTAGGAGGGTGGGCAAAGAAGTGGCAGATGAATTGCAAGTGGGGAAGTGTGAGGTCATCCACTTTTGGTAGGAAGAATAGAAGCATAGACTATTTTCTAAATGGGGAGAAAATTCAGAAATCAGGAGTACAAAGGGACTTGGGAGTCCTAGTCCAAGATTCTCTTAAGGTAAACTTGCAGGCTGAGTGAGTAATTAGGAAGGCAAATACAATGTTGGGAATTCATCTCAAGAAGATTAGAATATAAAAGCAGGGATCTACTTCTGAGGCTTTATTTGGCCTGATCAGAACACATTTAGAAGCAATTTTGAGCCCCATACTTGAGGAAGGATGTATTGGCCCTGGAGGAGGTTCACAAGAATGATCCCAGGAATGAAAGGCTTAACATATGAGGACCATTTGAGGACTCTGGGTTTATACTCAATGGAGATTAGATGGATGAGGGGGAATCTAATTGAAACTTACAAAATATTGAACAGCATGGACAGAGTGAACTTTGGGAAGGTATTTCCATTGGCAGAAGAGAGGAGGACTCAAAGGCACAGCTTTAGATTATAAGGGAGACTTTTTAGTCTGGAGATAAAGAGAAACCTCTTTCGCCAGAGAGTGGTGATTCTGTGAAATTCATTGCCGCAAAGGTCTGTGAAGACCAGGTTATTGAGTATATTTAAGACAGAGATAAATAAATTCTTGATTGCCAAGGACATCAAAGATTACAGGAAGAAAGCAAGAAAATGGGATTGAAAACAGCCTATCAACCATGATTGAGTGTCAGAGCAGGTCTGATGGGCTGAATGGCCAAATTTCAGTTCCTATGATCTTATAGAGAACATTTGATAGACTAATAAATCTCAGACAAAAAAATTCTTCTCAACTCAGACTTAAAGCTGCATCCCCTCATCCTGGATTTCCCCACTAGTTAGAACCTTCCCCATGAGAAGAAGCATTTTTTTCAGTATCTCACTTGTCAAGTCCACTCAAGAACTTGTGCGTTTCAGCAAGATCATTATTTCTTCTTCTAAATAGATATAGTTATAGGTCCAACCTGATCAAAATTTCTTCCAGGTTAACCCATTCATCCAAGGAATCAGAATGAACCTTTCCTGAACTGCTTCCAATGCAATTATATCCTTTAAATAAAGAGTACCTAGTATACAGTATTCCAGAAACAATCTAACCAAGACTTTGTACATCTTAGCAACTTCCTTGCAACAAATGACAGCATCCCAATTGTCTTCTGATGGTTGTATATTAACTTATATTAATGCTTGTAATTTTTTGAATTAAATTAGTCTTCATTAACCTTCAGTGATGTAATTTGTTCAAATCCAAAATGCAGATTTGTTCTGTTGATGATTAGGTTCACTTAGAGAATTGTTCCTGCTTCTCTAATTCAACCTGGTTGACAGTTTTAATGTAGGGTATTTGTCAGTGTTAAGGTTCAGGAGTGGAGCATCTTCGCACTTGTGGCAGGTCCTTGTGAGTAGCCAGCAGCTGATCAGCTTTCACCCATTAACATCAAAATGCCAGAATACGCAGATGAAACACCAACAAATAAGTCACCCATTGCATGCAAAACTCTACTGGTGACATTAGATCATGGACAGGATTGACAATTTTAATCATTTCTCCTCCTCGAAGTATTTTTTTCATCATTCAGCCTCCGATTCCACGTCCCCCACTTCCTGTTTAATTCCACATTCCCCATGTCTAGTCTTTTAACAAATTAATTATGTACTTAAAGAAAATAAGCAACAAAATCATTCTCTCTGGCTGACCTCAGAAGGTTTAATAGATGATATTTAATTTCTGAAGACTCCATGACAATCCTCGAGGTCTGGTAAGCTGAGGACTGAGTAGTTCAAGGTTCCCCATGGGAGACTGATTAGCAAGGTTAGATCTCATGGAATACAGGGAGAACTAGCCATTTGGATACAGAACTGGCTCAAAGGTAGAAGACAGCGGGTGGTGATGGAGGTTGATTTTCAGACTGGAGGCCTGTGACCAGTGAAGTGCCACAAGGATCAGTGCTGGATCCGTTACTTTTTGTCATTTATATAAATGATTTGGATATGAACAGAGGAGGTATAGCTAGTAGATTTGCAGATCACACCAAAATTGGAGGTTTTGTGGACAGTGAAGAAGGTTACCTCAGATTATAACGGGATCTTGATCAGATGGGTCAATGGGCTGAAGAGTGGCAGATGGAGTGTAATTTAGATAAATGCAAGGTGCTGCATTTTGGGAAAGCAAATCTTAGCAGGACTTAGACACTTAATGGTAAGGTCCTGGGGAGTGTTACTAAACAAAGAGACCATGGAGTTCAGGTTCATAGTTCCTGAAAGTAGAGTCACAGGTGGATAGGATAGTGAAGAAGGCGTTTGGTATGTTATCTTTTATTGGTCAGAGCATTGAGTATAGGAGTTGGGAGGTCATTTGCGACTGTACAGGATGTTGAATAGGCCACTTTTGGAATATTCCGTGCAATTCTGGTCTCCTTCCTATAATAAGGATGTTGTGAAACTTGAAAGGGTTCAGAAAAGATTTACAAGGATGTTGCCAGGGTTGGAGGATTTGAGTTACAGGGAGATGTTGGATAGGCTGAGATCTAACCTTGCTAATCAGTCTCCCATGGGGAACCTTGAACTACTCAGTCCTCAGCTTACCAGACCTCGAGGATTGTCATGGAGTCTTCAGAAATTAAATATCATCTATTAAACCTTCTGAGGTCAGCCAGAGAGAGTGTCGAAGGCTAAGAAGTGACCTCAGAGGTTTATAAAATCATGAGGGGCGTGGATAGCATAAATAGACAGTCTTTTCCTTGCGGTGGGGGAGTCCAGAACTAGAGGGCATAGGTTTAGAGTGAGAGGGGAAAGATATAAAAGGGATCGGAGGGGCAATGTTTTCACACAGAGGGTTATGCGTGTATGGAATGAGCTGCCAGAGGAAGTGGTGGAGGCTGGTACAATTGCAACATTTAAAAGGCATCTGGATGGGTATATGGGCCAAGTGCTGGCAAATGGGACTAGATTGGGTTGGGATATCTGGTCGGCATGGACGAGTTGGACCGAAGGGTCTGTTTCCATGCTGTACACCTCTATGACTATGTGGCTGTAGTTTTGACTTGAGCCTTTTGCACTTCAACATAACAAGTGGAATTGCCAGGATTCAGCAAGTCTTCTGTGGAATAAAAAGCAAGACGAAAGTACAAGCTTGCTTTCTGGGATAACTTTCTTCTCATTACTTAACCAAGAGGTCAAAGCTCATCTACAGTGCTCATTCTGTTTTTCCATTTATGTTTAAAAAGGTAACTTTAAGTTAATTTTTATAGGCAGCTTTTTGCCTAGAGCAGCAACACTTCCCTGTTCCCAGTTGCACTAAAACTGACTGAATTGTACGAAGTCTATTCCAGTGTATTCGGCAGGGAGCACAACTCTCCCTCAATGACCATTAATTAACACTTAAAAAAACCCAGAGTAGTCACCAATCACAGTCTCTACTAGTTCACTTTATAGCCAACTTAATTGGAAATCTATTCCAGACTGTCAGCTCATCAAACCCCCAGAGAGATCTCAGAGCTACATTGAATTTACACCACAGAAAGTGGTTATTTGGCCAAATTGATCCATGCTGATGTAATCTATTTCAATTCCAATGTCCACCTGCTCTCAACTTCACCTCATCCATCTCTGACTCCTCCCTCCTCTTCCTCAATATCTCTCTTTCCATTTCTGGAGATAGGCTGGCTACCAATATTCACTCCAAACCTACCAACTCACTCTTACTTTGACTATACATTCTCATACCCTGCTTCCTGTAAAGATTCTGTTCCATTCTCCCACTTCTACCATCTCTATCACATCTGTTCTGATGATGCCAACTTCAGCAAGGGGACCTCCAAAATATCTACCCTCTTCCTCAACCGAGGATTCTCCAGCACTATAATTGACAGGGTCCTAAACCATGTCTAAACAAGCTCCCACATTTTGGCCCTTGACCCTTCTCTTCTTTCCATCTACAGGAATAAGGTCCCCCTCATCATTATCAACATCCAGAGGATCACTACCCCCTGCTTCTACCACCTCCAGTAGGAAGCCACTACCAGATGCGTTCTCCAACCCCAGTCCCCCACTTTGTCAGCCTTCCGCAAGCACTGTTCCCTCCGGGACAGTGTGGTCAACTCCTCCTTCACTCCCTACACATTCCCACAGTTTCATGGCACTTGCCCTTGCAATCACCACCATTTTCCTGGTGATGCAGCACTTTACCTGCATTTCGCTCAATCTAGTCTACTGTGTTCACTGCTCATAATGTGGTCTTGTTTGCATTGGGGAAATGAAGTGCAAACTAGTGATTGCATCACAGAACGTCTATATTCTATCCATAAAAACGACCCTTATCTTTCTGCCAACACACCACCATGTTCTCAGCCAATGTCTTTGTTTCAGGTTTGCTGCAGTGCTCCGCTGAAGCTCAGCACAAGTTGGAAGAACACTTAATGTTCCACTTGGGAACTATGCAGGCTTCAGGATTTAATCGATTTTAGGGCTTGAGCATCTTTCCCTCTGCTTTCCCCCACCCCCACACACCAGGCCTTGTCATCACGTGGGCTGCTACCACATACTACCCATAGTCAGCTCCTAATAGTCCCTGTTAGCAGCTATTCATTCTCCTAGCCCTGAACTGTATCCACTCTTTTGTCCGTTTTTCTGTTTTTCTCTCTGGGCTCAATCTCCACCTATTGTTTACTCCTCCCCCCTCCCTCCACCCTAGCTTTTCAATAAAACCATAGCATTCCTAGCCACCATCAATTCTGGTCAGTGAACCCAAAATGTTAACTGATTTCTTTCCACAAATGCTGCCAGACCTGCTGAGATTTTCCAGCAATTTCTGTTTTTGTTTCAAATTTCCACCATCTGCTTTCCTTTCAGTTTTTTTGATCTGTGTAATGTTCATGATCCTAGTGAGCCTGTTGCTTCTCATCTTTATGTTAGCAGAATATCCCTTTCATCCCCACATTTCATTTGACTTCTTCTTAAATAGATTGATGATATAACATTTTATGATTTATCATTCTGTATTGTGCTGCTTATAATTTAGTACTGAAATGGTTAATGTTTGTTCTTGACAAAATGTTCATTTTAGTTTTATTTGAAATTTTTCTGAATGCTCAAATGCATTTTTATTGGACCTTAGCAGTATGCCAGGTGAGTGTTTTCTGCTGTATGTCTGCCATCCTTGAAATTAAACATAAATGTAATCAGTGATATTAACAGTGCCTCTTCCTCCATGCCCCATTATCAGATTTCATTAAAAAATCAATTAAAAAAAATACACACAACAGAGTACTGGCACAGAATACTTTTTATAATTCAGTGATAAAATTGTCATGTTTGTGTCCTCTTAAAAGCTTTCAACAGCAAATCATCTTTAAACTTTTAAAACTTTGTACTTTTGATGCACTGTGGTATCTTCAAAGATCATATTCTGTAAATATTTTATGCCAGCCATTAAGCTGAATTTTTCTTAGTTTTCTGCAACAGATTGTCTTTGTATTTCTCATACTTTTAGTTCTTAGAGCTTTTATTTATCAAATTTGTGTTGTGCCATTCTATGCTTAGTTGCTTCATGATTGGCTGACAGGAACTACACAATGGCTGCACTGCTCCTTCCAATATTTCTCTCCTTTTTTGTTACCCATTCACTAGCTGTAGGGTCAAACAGAATTTATTTTACTGGTCCATCTAAGAACTGACAATATCTACTAAAACTATATAAAGTAGGATTTGGTCTCCAAATTGTCTGGTATCAAAGAATTTTAGGGACATGAAGGTAGAACCTGAAACAATTGCAGCAAACCTGCGTACTTAAATCCAGAAATTTGGTAAGAGAAGGAGTTCTTCAGGGTTTATCCTTTTTAAAAATCTAATTAAGTTTGTGTTTAATGTTTAACTTACCCATAATAGTAAATTGCAGGGTTTTTTTTTTACATCTTAGGTGGTAATCATATAGGCAACAGTTGGGTAGTTAACTAGGTTACGCGTTCAATCTGGTATCCTGGTTAACAGTGGCTGAGCCTTCAAATTGAAATCTGTGGTAGTACAGATACAGGAGGTTTAGTAGATGTGTCACATAAGTCGCACAGAGGTGACAATAGAGACTGAGTGCGACAAAACAACGTGCTTAAATCTAGGAATTGATAAGTAAGAGAAGTGCTGTTCTGACATTCTAACAAAACAATTCAAAGAACAGGAGCTGGAGCCTGCAAAACCCAAAAGCTGAAACTTGAAGTCATTATTTGTGTAGCTAGATAAGTGATTCAATTTAAGGCTTATTTTCCCTCTAATTGGGACAGTAATTTAAACTGGTGTGGGAAGATTTAAGTATTAGGTTTCTAGGCATGTGATTAAACTCTATAGTATAACTATGGATAATCATTAAGTAGTATTCTAAACTTGATATTTAATTGCTTACATAAAAATGAAATAAAGCTGGTAGGCTGGTAATGTGTTGCAGCTGTAGCACGTGGGAAATTATAGTTACCTTGATGGCCCGTAGCAATCATATTGACTGTAGGTGCATTCAGCTTGAACTTGGCTCCAAGTCAGTGAGCTGAAGTCCTAACTTCAAACATTGAAGATGTAACAAGCAGGGTAGATAAAGAGGAATCACCAGAAATAATGTATTTGGATTTCCTGAAGACATTTGATAAGATGCTGCATGAACAGTAAGTACAGAAGATTAGATTTGATGGTGTTGGAAGCATTATATTAGGCTAGGTAAAGGATTGGTTAGCTCATAGGAAATAGAGTCATGCTAACTGCGTCATATTCTGGTTGGCAAATAGCAAATGAGTGTAGTGGACAGAGAAGAAGGTTACCTTAGATTACAACCAGGTCTTGATCAGATGGGCCAATGGGCTAAGAAGTGATAGATGGAGTTTAATTTAGAAGTGGAGTCGTAGGTAGATGGGATAGTGAAGAAGGTGTTTGGTATGCTTTCCTTTATTGGTCAGAGTATTGAGTACTGGAGTTAGAAAGTCATGTTGCAGCTATACGGGACATTGGGTTAGGCCACTGTTGGAATATTGTGTGCAATTCTGGTCTCCTTCCCATCGGAAAGATGTTGTGAAACTTGAAAGGGTTCAGAAAAGATTTACAAGGATGTTGCCAGGGTTGGAGGATTTGAGTAATAGGGAGAGACTGAATAGGTTGGGGCCGTTTTCCCTGGAGCATCGGAGGCTGAGGGGTGACCTTATACAGGTTTATAAAGTCATGAGGGGCATGGATAGGGTAAATAGACAAGGACTTCTCCTTTGGGTGGGGGGGGGAGTCCTAAACTAGAGGGCATAGTTTTAGAGTGAGAGGGGAAAGATTTAAAAGAGACCTAAGGGGCAACCTTTTCACGCAGAGGATGCTATGTGTATGGAATGAGCTGCCAGAGGAAGTGGTGGAGGCTGGTACAATTGCAACATTTAAAAGACATCTGGATGGGTATAGGAGTAGGAAGGGGTTGGAGTGGTATGGGCTGGGTGCTGGCAGATGGGATTAGATTGGGTTGGGATATCTGGTTGGCATGGACTAGTTGGACCAAAGGGTCTATTTCCATGCTGTATATCTCTGTGACTCTAAATCATGGAGAGTGATAGTGATCAGTGCTGGATCAACTGTACACTTAAGGATTGAGTTAGGCAGATTTTTATTGACAAGTGTATCATCGATTTGGGCGGGGTGGGGGTGATGGGAAAGTGGCATTGAGACCTCATTCAGGTTAGCTATGATCTTATTGAATAGTTGAGCATGTCCAAAGGGCTGAAAACCTATTCCTGTTATTTCTTATGATTTTATTTTGTAAAGCCTTGACTGTCTCACTTCACTTGCACGAACAGCCTCAATGTAGTTTCTGACTGAAACAGACCATAATACAAAATCGTAAAATGACTTTCACTTGAGGCTTGGGTTAATACTTTCACTTGAGGCTTGGGTTAATACCTGGGAGAAATACCTAAAGCTCTAAAGCTGAAGAATTCATTATAGTTTAGACCAAACACCAAGGGACAAAAGCTAAAAATAGAGCAAGAATTTCGAATCAATTTTTCAGACTTTGACATTTCAGTGTTAGCATGCTTTGGTTAACAGCACTTTGTCTCAGTTAAAAGCTTATAGCTTCAAGTCTGTCCTTCAGGAGGAATTCTGCTGTTCGGTATTTTGTATAAGATCGTAAAACTGAACACCTGTTTGTTTGGTCTGCTAATTTACATTAAAAATACCATAGGAACAAGAGAAGGCTGTTCAGCCTGTCAAGTCCGTCCCAGTGTTAAATACAGTCATGGTTGATTGAGCACTTCAATGTCTTTTATCCACTGCTCACCATAACCTTGTAAACCATTAGTAATCAGAAGTCTATCATTTCCATCTTAAACATACTCAAAAGCTATGATTCCAAGGTCCTCTGTAGTAGAGAATTCTAAAGGCCCAGAACGCTGAATAAAATAATTTCTCCTCATCTCAGACCTATATGGCATCCCCCTTAGTTTCTAATTGTGCCTCTATTTCTAGAGTCCCTAAGGGGGGAAAATATCTTAATTGCATCTGCCTGGTCAATTCCTTTAACTATCTTGTAGATTTCAATGAGATCAACACTCATTCTTCTAATCTCTAGAAAATACAGACCCTGTTTTCCCAATCTCTCTTAATAGGATAGTCCGAATAAGTCTGGTGCACTTTCATTGCACTCCCACTGTGATAATATCTTTTCTAAGATAAGAGGACCAAACCTGTGCACAGTTTCATGCAAAATTATTCCAGAATTTTGGAAGATGATCACCAATGCGTCAATTATCTTTCTAGCCACCTCCTTCAAAACTCTGGAATGTAGAACATCAGGTACTAGGGATTTATCAACTTTCAATCCCATTAATTTCACCTTTACAATCATCTTTAAATGTTTATCAAATCCTTATTCATTCTAGCCACTTGAATCTTCAAATCTGTGAGTTTTCTCATATCTTCCTTACTGAAAACCGACACAAACTACATAATTAGCTTCTCTGCCATTTCTCTGTTCCTCATTTTAAGTTCTCCTGATTTTGGTGTGTAATGGGCCCACATTCATTTTACCCAACCATTTCCTTTAAAGTACCTGTAGAAGCTTTTACAGTTTTTTTTAATTTACTCGGCTCTATTCAAATAATTTGGGAACTCCTTATGGTGTCCTGGTCAGAACTTTTCTTCTACTGAGTATCAAATGACTAATCACATATTAATCTGATTGTTGTTTCCTGGACATTGCTGAGTGCCAAATGGTTTGATTTGAAAACTATTCACTGTATGAAACATTTTAGTACGTTATTGGAGCTGTCATAACCATTATGCGTGTCCACATTATCAGCTAATTGAATTAATGTTGCTCATTTGGCCCTTGTTTCAAATGATAACGATTCAAGTTAAAGTAGGCTGGCACTCGAGCTTTTATTTTAAAGGTTACTTTATGACAAAGTTTTGCTGAAGGTTCCTTAATGATAAAGAGAGGAAGTTATTACCAAGAAATTATAGATGCTAAAATTAAACAAGTACACATGAAACAAAGAGTTACTTGTAAAAATAAAGTCTTAAACAGTCTATACTACAGGGGCCAGTTATTTGAGCTCCTTGTTGCTGATGTGGAATCAGATCCAGCAACTACAATAGCTTCTGGTGTTTTCTTGTACAGGGAACCCATCAACTCAGGAAATTTCGAGAGGGAGATAGGTTCCTTGCTTTGCAGAAGTTGTATGAATTTGGCACTTACACACTTCCCAACCTTCATTCAACAATACAGTGTTTGGTTTCTGTTTTTATTTCTCTTTGTCCCTCCTTTGGTCCAATTTCCTTCCAACTCCATGAAGATGTTTTCTCAGAGCCACCTTCTTGGAGTTCTGCATACAAGATAGCTGTACAGTTCGTCCTTCTACATTTCCCACTAACAAATGTGTCCATTCCAAACTGTACAGTCATCTTTCTCAGTCATAATGGCTAATTAGCCCAGGTATTTGAACTAGCAGTAGAGCCATCTGCAGTCTTTTAGCTGAGGCAGTTTCCTTTTCAGATGTCTTCATTATAAATTTGAATGGCTTGCACTTTGATGTCTGTTGAGACTTGAAGAATACATACATCTTAGAAGGGTCCATTGTGTTGCCCAAGACTGGGTGAATTCTAAATGTGATTTTGTAATTTGTGGCCATGACAGCACAGTTCAATAGATTTTGAAACTGTCAGTGTAACAAATATGGCAAACTGTGGCCTTTGTCTTGAAGAGACATTTTAGTTTAATTTCCAATATATAGATTTTTAAAGCAGAAATGTCATTTTAACATTATACTTAAAAGCTGCAATGTTATTATAGCAGGTTGTAACCAAGGCTATTGCAGTAAAAATCACTTGAAAATTCATTATTGTCAATGATGGGATTGAAAGGTACAAAAATAAGAATGATAGCTGGAATTGATCTAGCAAAAGGGAACAGCTTTTCTTAAAAGCACATTGAAAATAGGAACACCATTCAATGCTTTCTCCCCATACTCTTTGATTCCTTTAGCCCTAAGAACTTGTTTAACTTATGGAAGTCATTCAGTGTTTTGACCTCAGCTGCTTTCTGTGTCAGAGAATTCTACACTCTCTCCATTCTCCTCATCTCAGTCCTAAATGGGATACCCCTTATCCATAGCCTGGTTCTAGGTTCACTGGTCATTGGAAACATCTTTTCTGCATTTTCCTGTTAGAAATTTCTAGTTTTTTTGTAAAACTATAATCTTTTCCACCTCCTAAAATGAATGTTTATGAAATTCAATCACTTCCAGTAATAACCAGTAACTAGCTTTTGCGCTTAGATGTTTCCATAAATCTAGCTTGAGTGCTGTCATAAAAGTTTATCATGGAGGCTAGGAGATCAGTGAGTGTTTTGAACTTGTGGCTCTCCATGGTTATGGTTGCAACGTTCATCTCTGTAAAACTGTATTTCACTCACTTTGATCTAAATCCCAATGAAACCTGGATTCATGCCTTTGTCATCTCCAGACCCAGTTTTCAAATATTCCTCGGCAACCATCCTCTGAGCTCTATTAAATTCAAAACTTGGCTACATGACTTTCCCTTGTACCAAAGCCCACTCTTCGATCACCCCGTTCTTACTAATCCATGTAGGTGTTTGTGTTTCCCCTATATTCCCCAGCCAACTCCACATTTTAAATTTAAAAGATCTCATTCATAGACTTTAACTCTTGGGTTTGAGCCGCCTTCTTCTTTGTTTCATCATCATCTCGAGTCCTGCAATCGTCCCCTCTCGTCTCCAAATTATCTGATCTTCTTTGTAGCTTTGATCTTCTGTGCATTTCTGTCCTTTCACCCATCATTGGTGATTCTTCTCTCAGCTAGCCATGTTCCATTCTCCAGAATTCTTTTTGTATAATGATCACACTAGTTTAGGGGTCAGTTAGCTCAGTTGGCTACTTCTGGTTTGTAATGCAGAGTGGTGTCAACAGTATAGGTTTAGTTCCTGCACCGGCTGAAGTTACCATGAAGAACTCCCATACTCAACTTCTCCCTTGCCTGAGATATGGTAATCCTCACCAGTCTACCACCAGTCATCTTTCTCCACACTCTGGTAAGGCTATGGCGACTTTGCCTTTTTATCTTCTATAAAACCCTACTTAAAATCTGCTCCCTGACCCAGTGTTTAGCCATACCTTCTCATGTTTCCTCCTCTGAGTTACCATTCGTTTTTCTTTATTCCACAGCAAAATAGCTTTATTTACACTGAAAGGTCTGTCTAGTCCAAATTGTTCCCATCTGAAAGCATAGGGTTAATTTAGGAAGATTTCTTTCTATAGCTAAAATCTTAATCTTGTTCTGACCAATGAGATCAGAACTGATTAAGTTTCCAATTTTGTTTCTACTTTAATTTTGTTGAATACATTGTTTTTTGATTCTTTTCTGGCTAATTGCACTTAAGAGTCATGGCATTCATTTTGACATGGATATAACTGATTTGTCCATTAGTGAACAATTTCTTGGACATCTCCTAAAATCCTTGTTAAGCAATTCTGTGAGGTTTAGTGCGTACCTCAACTTTGTGAAATGTCAATGCCTCTGCAGAAAAAGAATGCACCCAACAAAGAAAAATGCAGTCCTCCCTACAATTAATTGCTCTTTGAAGTTAATTAAACACTTCCCATGTCACATATATCTGCACAGTGATGAATGTGAGATACAAACCCATTTTGACAACAGATTTGTCAATTGTAATTACCATCTCGGCTGCTAAGTGCTTTCTAAGAAACCAGATTAAGGACTTCATGACAGTGGAAAAAAATGGCTTTTAAAGTTCATGTAAAAATTGAGTTTATTGGCCTTTTCTCCTTAACATTATGAAAGTTATCACTTTGGAAATCAAATACCAGGCTTGCAGACTCTTTCACCACACAGTTAGCAAAACACTGCATTAACATCCATTTTAAGTCACTATGTGTTTTGTCTCACTGCATCTGATGTCTTCTGAATATAAAGTCAGGACGTAAATCACAGCTGAGTAGATAGCAGTTTCTTTCATGAGAAATGGAGGACTGTTGAAAGCAGATGGTTAATAAAACGTCAGAAAAAGAAGTAAAAGAGAGTAAATCATTGAAATTACTTCAAGTATTCTTTGGGAAAGAAAGCTCCAAGGTGTAAATACTCCCAGACCTCTATTTTCCTGAGCAGTTCCACAAGTTCTGTAAACATCTGTAACATATGTCAAAATATACTGGAGGAAAAGGCAGTGATTTCAGTTTGCTTGGATCCTATTTTGATCTGGGGCCAGGAAATTTGTTGCAAATTCAAAATTGCATTCTTTACCAAACAGCAATTCAACTTTAACCTCAGTGTGTTTACTTGACAATAATTTGCCTTTGTGCCCATAAAGGGATGGATTAACAAGTTCCATTTTAGCCGTTTGAGTATGTTTGATATTTTCAGCACTTGTAGCATTCCTGTTACTATGCATTATCAAATCAGCCCAGTCATTCTTTTTTACCTAACTTTGCATAAGCAGGGAAACAGTGAATTTAAAATATTGTAAATTATAAGCTGATATGAACAGAACGATTGCAAAATAAGCAGCTATTTTAAGACCACTTTATCATCTCTTTAAACCTTCCGTGCAGCCTTTTTAACTGAATTATTAACTGAACTGCAATTCTATTAACATTTTTGCCCTGGTTGTTGGATCCGTCCATACAATACTTCTGGTAGGAGCAAATCCAATGGAGGCACAAATTCTGGATTGTGATTAAACTCGACATGTGTAAACAGCATTGCTGGCTCGATGAGAATTTCTGTGACAGACTGCACATAAAGGTGACAAGCAGCACCCGTTCCTCTGTCCATGTCCAGTGAAGTGAGGCAATAAGACAAATCAATGGTGCAACATTCTGCAGAAACATGAAGTGCTGCACAGATTTTCATCTCTGATCAAAATCTCATTCCTGAGTATGAGTCAGAATGCTCTGACCGCGCTGAGTTTGATTTCTGTTCTTTCTATCCAACTGTTGACCATGTAGAATTTTAATTACAATATGGAGCACAAATATTTGAGTTGGACAGTCTAACAGCTCCTTTCTGTTAAGTTATTTTCATTTTATTTTTTGCTTTTGTAACCTGTTTCATCTCAATTAGATTGCAACTTTGGCTTAAGCAGATTCAGACTAAGTACAGTTGTACAGTCAATTCTTCTAAAAGGTGCACACATGTACCTTAGTTTCAATTTGACACTTTGTCACCTGATCTACGATCCATTTCGTTAGCTCCCTTTCTGTTCCAAGATTCTCAAACATATTATTGCTTCCCAGTTCTGTGTTCACATTGTGTGTCATGCTCTGTTCAAATTCAGTAGCAAGAACGTTGAGTGGCAAGATTTCCTGGTGAGAGTCACTACCAACATTCTTTGTGGTGGTAACTATGGTGCGCTTATAGTCCTCAGTAACACAAACTTCTTTCACTTTGTATGAATTCACTCATGCCTATCATAGCACAAACAACAACTCTTCATATTGTGTTCAGTTCCCTCCCAATGTTGCAATTTTGGCTGTTTTCTGTATTCTGCCTTTAGGGGCATCATTCATTGACCTGGGATTGTATTAATAAATGTATGCTGATGACACCCAGTTTCCGGCACTGTCATGAATCATTTACACCGTTAGCCCTTGAAACAATTCTCCCTTGGTTGCTAATTCTATGGATCAATACACCTTGTTCCCCATTAGAAAACCTCTTGGAGGACTGCATGTGCTTTTGATAACATTCTTTTAGGCTTCTGCTGAATTCTCCATGATTTCTTCACTTGTTACCCCAGACACCTTGCTTTTTCTCCTCCATTTTCATAAACACCCTATAATGCATTCTCCACAATGCACATTTCCACTGATCCTGAAGAAGGAACAGTACCTAAACTATGACTACATTTTCCTTCTCTTTCCCTGGCTAGTAGGTCAAAAGTCTTCCAAAGTAATGCTCTGCCTAAATATGGATCTTCCTTTTGATATCTCGAATCATACCTCACTTTCTCTCGGACCATCCTGTTCATGAGGCCCACTTCCTGCTTCCTCGATCCTGTTTCCACTAAACTACAGAATATTGAACTTTCCAGCCCCCATATTAGTCAATTTTTTTTTTACCTTTAGATACCGTCCTTTTATCCTTCAAAATTGCCATAATCACCTCCCTGCTTAAAATCTTGGACACCAACTGACAGACTATTGCCCCCATCTCCAAACGCCTTGGACATATTGTCACCTCTCAAATTTATGCATGTCTTACAGTGGGCACTTTTAGAGCAATGATATGTCCTAACCACTGGGCCAAGGGTTCAAGAACTACCTGCACCCAAGATGTTAATTAAAAATACATATCATCTACAATGGCTACTGCTCATGCTCCCACATTTTTTTTGCTAATGATGTCCCCTTCGGACTTCCCTTCGGTACATTCCTGTTTTTCATCTACATGCTCCTTATGGCACATCCGGTGAAAGCTCAGTGCTAGTTTTCACATATATGTTTCTGATATCCAACTCTTGTCTTGCCACCACCTCTTTTGTTAGCCTCATGATTGTGAATGATCATGCTGCTTATCTGGCACCCAGTGCTGGTTGACCAGAGATTTCCTTCAATTAAATGTGAAAACCAAAGCTTCTGTCTTTTTTTCCTGCCAATCAACTTCTTTATTCCCCCTGCAACTATCTGAGGTTGAATCAAATTGTTCACAACTTTGCAGTCTTATTTGGTCCTGAAATGACCTTCCAACCATATAACTGTGTCATCAGTAAGACTACCTAGCTGTGCACATGCCTCAGCTCATCCTTTGCTAAAAGCACTGGTCTTGAATTGATTATTAAACATTCCTGGTTGAATTTCCACATTCCAGCCTCTATGAACTTAAGCTCATCCAGAACTCAAGCTCATCCAGAACTCTGCAGCCCGTATCCTCACTTAGAACAGTCCTTATCCACGTATCACCATTGTGTTCTCAGGTGTACATTGGCTCCCCGTAAAGGAACATTTCAATTATAAAATTCTTAACTTGTTTTCAAATTTCTTCATGGTCTTGCCCTTCCCTTCTGTATAATTTTCTCCAACATTTCTGGCACAGCCTTGGTCCCTCGGCATTGATCTAGCACTGATTTTGGAGCTGAGATGGCCTAGTTGGTGCTGTTTAGATAAATTAATACAACATCACATGATCCGTGCCAATATACAATAGTTACTTGTCCTGTTCACATAATATGACACTCCCTTATCACTCACATTTGGTTTCATTGAGGCATTTTTTTTTAACTGTTAGTTTGAGGCTTGTATTGCACTAACTAGTAACTAAGATATACAGCTCCAGTTCAATCTTAATCTGTGCTGAGTTAGTGGAAATAGAATCATGCATGTTCTCTGGTTAAACAAGTGTAAAATGGATCAAGTTGCCAATCCTGAATGCTGGTAATGTACTAATTGGAATCAGACTGGGATTGACAAGAATACTAAACAGTTTTGGTGGTAAAAAAATCACAAATTTTAAAAATTACCTGAAAGAGAGAAGCATTGTGACCTCCAGCAATTCAGGATTTCATCTGTATGACCTTGTAGATCAGTCCATTTCTGTGAAGTATAAGGCCTCCATTAACAGTAGCAGACCTATCAAAGGAAGTTTTAATCATGCTTATATTTATAGAATAAATTGATTAGAAAAATTTATTTTTATTTGCAATCATTTGCAATGACTTTCTTCCTACTTCTGCAATATTATCTGGTGTTCCTTTGAGGATTCATCCTTGATCCCCTCATATTTTTCATTTACAGGCCACTCCTCAGCAATATCATCTGAATGCAGAGTATCAGTTTTCACATTTATGCTTCCAGCTTTATCCCACCGCAATCCTTCTTGACAACTCCTCTGTTGCTAAATTTTCAGTCTACTCACCTGACAAGTAATATTGCTTTAATTGAAGTTTTCTTCAGTTAAGAATTAGGAAGATTGATGTAAATGTTCAGGTCCCACACAGTTCCCTAGTTACTAACTTTATCCCCTTCCTAGGAGCAGCCTGAGATTAGGTCAATCTGCTTATAACCTTGGTATCGCATGTAATTGCAAGATGAGCTTCTGATCTCATACTCAGACCCACGCAGACATGGGGAGAATGTGCAAACTTCACAAGTTGCCAAGGCTGAAATCAAACCCAGATCCCTGGCACAGTGAGGCAACAAGCTCACCACTGAGCTACTGTGCATACCTCTCATTTAAGAGATTGTATTTTTCCTTGTTACTTTCTCTTGTTTTCTGCTAGAGGTGGTCACTCTTTCTGTTCTTGGATTCTGAGTTCCATCAGTTTTCTCAAATATGGCACAAGTAGCAATTTATAATTTGTGAGCTTTTGCCTTGAATTTTGACAGACTATTTGACTAGAGTAAGCACACCAGATGAGTACCATTCTGCTGTTTTTCAATTCTGCCCACGATCACCTAATGACACAAATAGCTGCTAGTGTTTGCTGTGTTTCATTGACTAACATTGTCATCTCTGAGTCAGAAGGTTGGCAGTCCAAGGTCAAATCCAGAGACCGAAGTACATAATTCAGTATGATATAACAGCGCTCCATTAAGGAAGTGCTGCACTGTCAGTTTAGCTGAGATGTTGAACTAGGTGGATGTTAAAGCACAATTTCAAAGAAGATCAGGAGTATTCTTCTCTGTGCTTGATTAATATTTATCCCTAAACCAACATCACTGCAGATTATATGGTCATTATCCCATTGCTGTTTGTGGGATCTTGCTTTGTACAATTTGCTACCTCATTTCCTACATACCAATTTTAACTGCTCTTCAGATGGACTTTGTTGGCTATAAAGCATTTCAGGATGCCATTAAGTTGTGAAAGGCATAAAGTGAAAGGCACTTTAGGTACAGTGGTGGTATCCCTACCTCTGGACTAGAAAGTCTAAGTTCAAGTCCCACATCCACAAAAAATGCATCATGACATATCGAAACAGATTCATTAAAGTCATTGAGATTTTTTTACCCTTTCTGATTAATATTAGCTATCGGTTGTGTAACACTCTGCATTAACAGTTTGAAAGACATTGAAACTAAGTATGCAGCACATTGAAAACAAACCTTGTTTCTACAAAATAGTCATTGATTTGCAGATTGTGTATTCAGTGGATCACATTAAGTTTTCAGAGTTTGTACTAGTGTATAGATAGGGGGCACCACAAACATATTGAGTATGCATCGATGTTGGTGAGCGGAAAAGGAGGCAGCAAAAAAAAATTATTTCAAATAAAACTCCTTCCCAGGCTCCCAGGGGCAACAGGCCTGCATTCTGCTTTTGTTCCAAAGTCAGTGGGATAGACTGATGGCTGTGTGAGGTTACTGCTAACATCACCAGCCTTGCATTGACCTTGTGCTGTGTGGAGTAATCTTCCTAAAGGATCAGGAATAAAAGTTAACTGAGAAAATCCATAAAGCTTCTTTTGTACAACAAGCAGCAAGACACTAATCCTGAGTTGGACCAAATAATATCTGTTCTCTGCCTCTAAGTCACTGCCTGTTACAAGTCAGCCCTGTGGCTGCTGCTAGTATGTGAAGTTTATCTGCTATTATACTGGCATAAACCAGGGAGATGAGGTTGTTACAGTGATACAAGTTGTTATGTCTTTCCCTGCCACATAATTTTCTTTTTTGTTTATATCAAGTCTTCCTATGCTCTAGTTGTCAGCAAGAGTTCATAGAGGAATTGACTTGATTGAAGGCTGGATGAGGTGGTATTACAGAACATCAGGATTTATTGTATGAGGAGAGTGTGAAAGAGATGGATGAAGTTGAAAGAAATGAGTAGCAGGGAAGGCATTGGATAATTAGAGAAAAATGCTGCTACAAATACCTTTGGTCTTGGAAGAAAACACTCTTAGTTTTTCAGCTGGCAACAGTAATGCAATGCTAAAACTGTAATACTTCCATATGAAAAACTTAGGTTAATCAAATTACATTTGTTTCCAAGTACTCTGCATGGATAAAATGCAGATAGTACCTCAGAGGATGACCCTTTTCATACTGTTATCACAGATGAGATCAGCACAGTTAGCTTTTTCTAGATACTGACAGGTAATCAGGTACCCCAACTGACAGCATTTGGCCATTCACAAAAGAACCAGAAAGCAGGTAACATGCAGTTTATTCTGAACACATCAAAATAGGTTGGGATTTGATTCTGCTTAGTTTTTACCCTGAAGAATATTGGCAGTTCTTGAGAGCTATATTGGGGGAGTGAATGCTTCAATGCAAGTTTGTCAATTACAGGTACGGAAGAGGCAAAATATTTTGTTATAAATGATTAAAACACTGACACTGCAAAGTTGAAATATAAGTAGAAAATGTTAGGATTTGATTAATTTTCATCCACCTAGCCTGCACATCTCTGGATGCTATGGGCAACTGGGCATGGCTGATCCATCTAACCTGCATATCTTTGGTCTGTGGGGGTAAACTGGACCACAGGGAGGAAATCCATACAGACACTGGGAGAATATGTAAACTCCACACAGACAGTCACCCAAGGATGGAATCAAACCCGGGTCCCTGGCACTATGAGGCAACAGTGCTAACTGCTGAGCCAACATGCCAACCTTTCTTTCAAGAAATAGTCTTCCTTTATACTTTCTCTTGTTCTTACTAAACGCAATTAACTCACATAGAGTTTACTCACATAGAGTTAACTTACTTAGAATTAACTTGAAGACATTGCCCTTGTTTTTAAATTCAGCAGCTCCACCATTTTCTATCTTAAATTGTCTTAGTCTTACACCTATGATTCTTAGATTCTTGTTTACTCTCTGCTGTGTAGTTAAACTTATTTATCACGTCTTTTTTTATCCTTGGAATATGGATATCATTGACAAGGCTGGTATTTATTGTCAATTCCAAATTCCATTGAGATGGTTATGACCTGCCATTTTGAATCACTGCCAGTTCCTGCGTGGTGTACTCTCACATGCTATTAGTTACTGTACACCTGGCCTCTGGTATTCTGTCTTTAGTCTTATCTGTGTATCCTGCTAAAATATTTTCATACTTTCAGTCTTTACCCTTCTACCATTTACTTTTTCTCTTGCTTGGTGTCAATCTCTTATTTAGACATCATCACTGTCACTCCAATTCATATCTCCATGCACAAGCATCCATTGTTGCCTTTGTCATTGTCTCCATTTAGTCTACCCAGTAAAGGCAAAAATAAGTGTAATTGCTATGTGTTGTTCAGTATTTTCATTTCATTGATATACATTGTATACACAGTGCATTTTGAAAAACAAAATTATGCTTTTAATCAGTTTTCAATGGATAAGATATCGGGCCAGAATTGAATTCATTTCTGGCTCTTAGGCACACAGACTCTGCTGTTATATCCAGAAGGTCTGTGCTCCATTACTAGTTATTGTTATAACATTAGTTTGATTAGTCCTCATCTTTAAAGAATCTTTTAACCCCTCTCTAGATGGTGGCATGGTGGCTCAGTGGTTAGCATCATTGCCTCACAGTGCCAGGGACCCAAGTTCAATTCCACCCTTGCGTGCCTGGGTGGGATGCTCTTTGGAGGGTTGGGTTGGACTTGATGGGCCAAATGGTCTGCTTTCACACTGTCGAGATTCTGTAATTATGCAAGTTATTGCTATTGTTGCCTTTGTCATTGTCTCCATTTAGTCTACCCAATAAAGGCAAAAATTAGTGTAAATGGTATGTGTTTTTTAGTATTTTAATTTCATTGAGATACTTTGTGTACACAATGCATTTTGAAAAACAAAATTATGCTGTTAATCAGTTTTCAAACACTTCATTTTATAGGCCAGGATAGGTTTTGGAATTGTCATTTATCACTAGGTTCGTCACTAACCTAATAAGTTATTGATTAGAGCTTTACTGGGTTGCTTGAATATCTTGCTATGCTCCATCCCCAGGGTACCATCTTTCAGAAAGTGCTAAGCTCATACCTGCCCTAATGAGTGTTGATAATTTACATTGTAGAGATTGTGGGAAGTTAAAGATAATCGCTTTGTATTCACACAAGAAGAAACCAAATTTCTATCAGGTTTTTCATGTATGCATAATGTACAGAGCCATTAGCCTTGCTATATCAATTATCTTAGTCGTGCTAAACTAAAAAGTGTGTACCTTTCTATCTTCCCAACCCAACCTTGCTGTTATAGTTCCGCGTCTTCGTTTACTGTAATCCAGATGAATATTTTAAGTCTCTGTCTGGAATAGCATTAATCAGTGTTGAATCTCCTGTGAGGAAAAGTTGAATTTACTGCTTGCTGTTCGACTTCATAAAGATTTTTAAGTGTGTAGACAGACTGACGACACCCAGTTAAAGTCATTGACCCCCTAGTGATGAGGTCTTATTTGATATTCGCACAGCGTTATTAACACTCATGTAAACAGCCTAAAGTAGCACTTGATGACCATAGTAATCAGGGTTTGATGGAGAAGAAAGGGAAAGTAGCATATGATGCCAATGCTAAAGATCCATTAAAACTGGAATGTATGTCCTGAACTGCACAAAATTTGCATTGCAAAGCCACGTTAGGTATTTAAATGCTGTACTGATTCATAAAATCTGTTCTTGATATGACTTTAATTATAGTCATTCAGGATAAATAGCAGCAATTTGCAAGAAGAAAGATGCATTTAATTTCTAAAATGGCATCTAATTGAGATGACCTTTATTATACAAATATTTAAATTAAAAATCAGATTTTTATGGCATTTGATTTGATAAAAGCTTCATCTTCCATTATATCTGTAATTGCTTCGATGTATTTGCTGAAAAAAAGCCAAACCAAAATTAAAAAGAGCAAAGAAAATATTGCAAACTTTTTCCATTTTGGAACCAAATGCATGCCTGATTTGTATACAGCTAATTGCTATCCCAGCGTTATTATTTCAGAGGTAACAGGCTTGTTGGATCATAGAATACTACAGTAATGGAATAGTTTATTTTTATTTATTCATTTTATGGGATATGGAGATCACCTGTCCCTGGTTGCCCATGAGAAGGTGGTGGTGAGCTGCCTTTTGAACTGCTGCAGTCCACCTGCTGAAAGATGTCCCACAATGCCATTAGGGAGGGAATTCCAGGATTTTAACCCAGCGACAGTGAAGGAATGGCAATATATTTCTAAGTCAGGATAGTGAGTGACTTGGAGTGGAACTTGAAGCTGCTGGTGTTACTATATATTTTCTGCCCTTGTCCTTCTAGATGGAAGTGGTTGTGGGTTTGGGAGGTGCTGTCCGAGGATCTTTGGTGAATTTCTGCAATGTGTCTTGTGTGTCAATGGTAGAAGGAGTGGATGCTTGTTGATGTGATGCCAATCAAGTGGCTGCTTTGTCCTGAATGGTGTCAGGCATCTTGAGTGTTGTTGGGGCTGCGCTCATCCAGGCAAGTGGGGAGTATTCCATCACACTCCTGCCTCGTGGACAGGAGTTTAGGAGTTAGAGAGTGAGTTACTTGCCGCAGTATTCCTAGCCTGCGACCTGCTCTTGTAGCTGCTGCAGTTATTTGGTGAGACCAGCTGAGTTTCTGATCAATGATAACTCCCAGGATGTTGATAGTGGGAGATTCAGGGATCATAACACTATTGAATGTCAAGGGGTGATGGTTAGATTGTCTCTTATTGGTGATGGTCGTAGCCTGGCATTTGTGTGGTGTGAATGTTACTTGCAGGTTAACTGCAAGTTAACTGATACCTCATATTAGCAGTTTACTCTAATCCCATTCTGCAGTTTACTGCTTAAACCCTTGCCTGGTTTCAGCTGTGGCACAGTGAACACCACTTTTGCCACTAATTCATAAGTTTTTGAGTTTGTGTCACACTCTTGAGACTTGAGCACAATGATTCAGATAACACTCCAATACAGTTAAAGTGTGTTGCACTGTCAGAGGTGCTGTCTTTCAGATGAGACATTAAACTGAAACTGTCTTGACACTATTTCAAGAGGAACGGGTAAGTCCTCCCAGTTATAGACAATAGACAGACAATAGACAATAGATGCAGGAGTAGGCCATTCAGCCCTTCGAGCCTGCACCGCCATTCAATATGATCATGGCTGATCATTCCCAATCAGTATCCTGTTCCAGCCTTATCTCCATAACCCTTGACTCCACTATCTTTAAGAGCTCTATCCAATTCTTTCTTAAATGAATCCAGAGACTGGGCCTCCACTGCCCTCTGGGGCAGAGCATTCCACACAGCCACCACTCTCTGGGTGAAGTAGTTTCTCCTCATCTCTGTCCTAAATGGTCTACCCCGTATTTTTAAGTTGTGTCCTCTGGTTCGGCACTCCCCCATCAGCGGAAATATGTTTCCTCCTGCCAGAGTGTCCAATCCTTTCATAATCCTATACGTTTCAATCAGATCCCCTCTCAGTCTTCTAAACTCAAGGGTATACAAGCCCAGTCGCTTCAGTCTTTCCATGTAAGGTAATCCCGCCATTCCAGGAATTGACCTCGTGAACCTACGCTGCGCTCCCTCAATAGCCAGAATGTCTTTCCTCAAATTTGGAGACCAGAACTGTACACAGTACTCCAGGTGTGGTCTCACCAGGGCCCTGTACAGCTGCAGAAGCACCTCTTTTGTGCTTGTGCGACCTTTCTGTGTGCAAATTGGTTGCTGCCCTTATGTTGCAACAGGAGCACCACTGCCAAAGTGCTTGGTTGTTAAGAATTTAGAATATTCAGAGGCAGCATAAGGTGCTATATATATGGTTTTTACATTTTCACGCATCCACCTAATTACCATTTGAAGGAATTTTGGAGTCTTTAGAGAATCTTATATTCTAACGACCTTTCACATATTTGTTGCACATGCCTTTACTTTCAATACTTGTTGTGATTAACTTTAATTTGCCATGTAATTGAATCTCAACTGGAATATTCTTCTATACCATAATGATGCATCTATATCAGTTGCTGTGATGTAGAGGTATAGCTTTTCAGATTGTCCATTGCACTCTTTAGAAATGAATTGAATACAGTAAAGCAATTTGTTTGCGTGGTGGGATACAGGAGCCATCAACAACTTCAACAACTTGTATTTATGTAGTACCTTTAACTTGATAAAACATTTAAAAGTCGTCATCTCAGAATTCAGTCACACAGAATTTGCTATTTGGAAAATACTGAATGAATGAATAAATTTCAATTTAAACTCCAAATATTTGATGTCCCTTTTGGCTGATGTAGGAGTGAAAATGCATATTGACCTGACTACTGTCATCAGCAACACCAGTGTTGAAGAAGGCTGCCCACAAGTATCTTGTGATTTCCCTGGGATGGCTTTCACCATTCCCCAAGCTAATTTGAATCTCCACTGATTCACAGTGTTCTTCAGCCATCCAATAAAAGTGATGTCATGGAAGGAGGGTAAGCAGCCAATTTCATTGTAGACCAGGAAATAAAAAACACTAATTAGGTGTCGCCATTTAAAAACTTTACAAAGAGCAAAATTCATTATTTGCAAAAAAAAATGTTCGAAGCTAGAATACCACATAAATTTGACATGACATAGAAACAACATACTATTGATTTTCCAGGGCTCGAGAGGTTATTTATTAATAAGACATTAAAACCAGTTATAACTCAGTAGCCAGTTATAAACTTCTCAGGAGGTTTAATAACAAAACCACATGATGCAAGGAGAAATTCTGTCAGTTCAGTGATTTCTAATTGATTGTCCTGTTGGAGTTGTCAGAGAGGCACCCTGTAAAATTGCAACATTTCAGTTTCCATGTATAACTGGACATAAGCAGACTCCAGAAATTGCACTCAGTTTCTGAGAAATAATGACAACAAACATTGGCAGTTTTGTCATCATTATTACTGCAACATCAGTGCTTTTATTTTAACTATGAAGTTTCAATCTTAGCCAGAACCAGATAAAGTAAATTAAAAGTAGGAGTCTAAACTCCGTTGTTCTTCACAGACACTACCTGACCTGTCGAGACTTTTCAACTTTCTTTGTTCTTATTTCAGATTTTCAACCTCACAGTATTTTGCGTCTGTGGGAGGTTGACCTTGTCTGATGAGATATTTATTTGTCAATGTCTGAAATCCAATAAAGATACCTCAACCCAATTCACAAAACAATATAATTTAAAGCTTTGATAGTGAATTGAAGACAATCCAGCTATCAGGGACATGGGGAAACTCAAAATGGCCAAGAAAAGAGAATTTATTCCATATAAACGTAATTGTATATAGCTTATTGGTGTGCACAAAGTTTTGCTCAGTTTTAGCTCAGAATAAATCTAGCAGTCTTCAGTTGAGAAAATGCTTGCAATAGTGGAGCTCAGTTAAAATGATATTCTAAATGTAGAAATGAAACCTTATAATTTTGGATGATGGCATTCTTGAGGGACTTTGTTTCTTCCTCCTCCTCTTTTAGTAAGCCTAGATCACTGAGGCTTAAAAGGAAACATTTGTTTTTGTCACAAGATCAGACTAAAGCTGACAGCATTCCATTGAACAGGCTAAGTCAACAACCAGAGCTGCTTCTGCACTCTAGTGGAACTGGTTGGATGACCACATGTAATAACACTGGAACTGCCTGACATGACCTACTGTTAATTGACAAAGAGGACACAAAGGAACTTGGTTGTATTAATATTATCTCTGAAAGCAAACCTGAAGAGTCATGTGTGTGATCTGTGTGCTTAAAACTCTACAGATACAATTTAAGTACGTGCTCACTCTGCCTTGGCCAATGTGTTTAATTATTCTCTGCAAAACACTCATCTGTACCACCTGCTGTCTTTGCACTTTATGTGGTTGCTACTTACACCATGGTCTACATGTCTTTGCTCCTGTTAATAAATCTTTTGGGACAAAACCACTGAAGCACATTTGAGATTGAGAAGAAGGAAAGCAGCAGTGGGGAGCAAGCAAATACACATTGATGTATGTGTCAAGGAATACAATAATGTAAAGGTCTAAATTCTAAGTATTTCATTGTATATAAATATATTGACAATATAGATCCTTTTTCAGTTGCCGCTTTTCTTGTATTTCAGCATTGTGTGTCATAAAATGTTTCATTTGCTGAAAAGCCCTTTGGGTCATTCTAAAGTGCTGGAAGGCAGTATATTAATGGGCATATTCCCTGTTTTTCTTTTTAAAATGTGCCATTTCATTAACTGTTATTCTATTTATACGGAGACATGGTGCAGTGGTTATAATTTGGATTAGTAATCCAGAACTCCAGGTCCATGTTCAAATCCAATCCTTACCTGGTCTACATGACTCTAGGTTCACAGCAATGCGATTGACACTTATTGCTTTCTGAAATGGTCTAACAAACCATTCAGTTAAAGGGCAATTAAGGATGAGCAGCGAAAATTGATCTTGCCAGCAACAGCTACAATTTGTCAAAGCTTTTTATTTAAAAAATGGCACTGTTATGTTATTGGAAAGTAGCTGTATACTCCCAGGTACAGTGCACCTTTATTAATGCTGGATATTTGGAGTTTATTTTGAACGAGAACTGTCATGCACTGTAATGTTCAATGTGGCAATTATCTGTCAAGGTTTTCAATGCTTTAAATGGTCATGGTCCAATTTGAGAAAATGCAAGAGGGCTTTTAGTGAGTCACCAGCTGTGGTTTGCAAGGACAGCAATGGAATCAAAGGTTGTTTTAAGAAGAGGAAGAGATGATGGATTTGATGGTGGGAGGAACAACATCTGAAGAGAGAATATTGTCAACAATGTAAGAACCTGGAAGACATCAGGAATACTTAATTCATGATTTATATGTTTTTGAATATTACTTAAGATTTAATGAATTCACGTTTACAATAGAAGATCGGGATAAAACCTAATTTAAAATTGATAAAGAGATATCATGCAACTCAATGATGTTTGTGTTAATTATGATCCGAAAAATGGGTCATATTATTGAAAGCTCAGAGTGTAGGGGTAAGATATAAAATAGCAGGAAGGCAATCTTAAAACAATGAACGTCCTATCTATGGACCTTTTGGTGGAGAAATTATTGAAGAAAACTTTGTTATAATGGCAGTCCAGAGAAATGTTTTTGTTTTGGTTATTAGAGCTAAATTAGTTTATAAGAATTCAGTAAACCCTGAGCAGTTTGAAATCCATTTGTTTTTTTCAAATCCAAGAATGAATTCTAAGGGTGAAATTCTAACCTACAGACATTTGAAGAAATTCTAGAGCATACAATTAAAACATGGAAGATGGAGGAGGCCATTTAGCCCTTCAAGCCTGCTCAACCATTCATCACGATCATGGCTGATCATCCAACTCAATGGCCTAATCCTGCTTTCTCCCCATCATCTTTGATCGCATTTGCCCCAGGTGCTATACACATTCAAAGTTTTGGCATCAACTACTTCCTGTGGTAATGAATTCCACAGGCTAACTACTCTTTGAGTGAAGAAATGTCTCCTCATCTCTGTTCTAAATGGTCTACCCTGAATCCTCAGACTGTGACCACACACACACACCCCCCCCCCCCCCCCCCACCTGGTTCTGGCCACCTCCACCATTGGGACCATCCTCCCTGCATCTATCCTGTCTAGTCCTGTTAGAATTTTATAAGTCTCTGAGTTCCCCTCATTCGTCTGAACTCGAGTGAAAACAATCCTAACCTCGTCAAACTCTCCTCATTCGTTAGTCAAATATTTTCATTTAGTTGTGTGGAGCTTAGTAGATTTTTCTGGTTTCAATTTATCTAGGTAGTTGAGAATTTGTTTTAGTTGTAGCTTGAAATGCAGTGCGGCTTAATGTCTGTTTGGTTTTCATGAGTGAAAAGAAGCTGGAAGACTTGTTAATTTGAATCTGGTGGAAGAAACTGCAGTGGTCCTCACAATGTCTTTTGGCAAAAAAAAGAAAGCGATGGACTTACTGACTTAGAAATATTAAGACGGCAGTCAAAACAGCAGTCAAGAGATAGCAACTGATGGTCCTCGCTTTGAGAATGGCTGGAACTGAGGAGAGAGAAAATAGTTTCCAGAGTATTTTGGCAAAATTTTGGCTTGTCCTTCTCAAGTAGACAACTTGAAGATGGATGTGTCTTATCAGGAAAGGAATGGGGCAAGATAAGGAGGAGAACCAAGTACAAAACATATATAGTTCTAACCTGTAATGTTAATACTGTTTTGTTTAGTCCTTTTAAATAAAGTTAGTATTCTATTGGAAAATGTGCAGTCTTGCACCTTAGTTTTGTTATTTATAATACTGGGTGTTCGTATTTCTCTTTTAAATGTTAACAGTCCCTAAACAGGTTATAACAAAAGGAAGTTAATTATCAGCTGTGTATTGGGAGTAGGATCAAGGAAGCAGGAAGTGGGCACATGGACAAAATGAGGTCAGCTGGCATGTGAGAAGATGGGTTGAGGTAGAGTTCAGAGCTAGGCAAAGTTTGGCTCAATGTGTTAATGGAAGGGAGGGTAATGGCAGAGGACATTGATCATAAAACAAAGTCTGAGTGCTAGAGAGGTTCAACAGGCCTGGTAGCATCTTTGGGGAGAAAAACAGAGTCACTGTTTCAGGTCCAATGGCTATTGTTTGGAACTGAAGTGATCTCGAAAATGATGATACTTATATTGTTGACAAAGGGTGAAAAGAAGTAAGTGTAACAGATGGTGAAGGTGCCCAGAGAAAAAGACAAAGGAAGTGCAAATGCCAGTGTAGGAGACATGGAACTACAAAATAAGTGTTAATGACATGTGAATAGTAGAAATTTAAAAATGCCCTGCACACAAGACACGAGGTGGGGTGAGGGTGAAACATGACATCATCAGAATGGAGGACAGTGTTGATGTTATGAAATTGTTGAACTCAATATTGAGTCCTGAAGGCTGTAAAGTGCCTAAACAGAAAGTGAGGTCCTGTCCTTACAGCTTTTCTGTTTACTCATTTTACAACCTTCAGGACTTAACATTGAGTTCAACAACTCCTGAGCATGAGCTCAGTCATTCTTTTTGGATTTAGTCTGTTCCCCTGGACTTAACTATTTCAACATACTTCTGATTGACCTTTCATATTCTACCCTCTGTAAACTTGAGATAACCTACTGCTGTGCTACTTTTGTCTTAACTTCTGTTCACTTATCACCCTTGTGTTCACAAACCTACACTAACTGCCAGTCGAGCATTATCTTTATTTTAAAAGTTTCATTCTTGTTTTTAAAACCCTTCACAGCCTCTCTCCTCCATATCGTCATCACCTCTTTCAATCCCATAACCAACTAGGTCATCTACTTGTGGCCTGTTGAGCATCCCTAGTTTTAAACAGTACACAGTAGCTGGTCATACCATAAGTTAATGAAGCCAAAAACTGGAATTTCCTCCCTGCACTACTTCAACAGTTCATTCTTTGTATAAGACACTCCTTACCTCTTTGATCAAGCTTTTGGCCAACTGTCTTGGCATCATTTATGATGTAGATTTATCATATATTATTTGAGAACTTGAATTCAAAGTCTCCACTTTGGGTTAATGGGGTTTTAGTTTTCAGTGTAAGGAAGTTCTGATTCTTTTTATTTAATCAAGAAAAGGGTCAGAAGATCATTTGGAACATAAAGCTAAAGATAATCTTCTAAAAAAGTCATGTGATTTAAGCTAAATGACTCAACAATCTACATGATGGGAAAATTGCTGCTTATTATTAAGGTGGGCTTTAGGATGTGGGGCCAGCAGCTACAAGTAGGTCGGGTTCAGAAGGAAAGATCCATATTCAAACCACCCTTCTTCAAGCCATCAGAGCTAAAAACAAGCCTTAAGTTTCTTTCCCATCCTTAAAGAGAAAAGTCAATAAGTTAACCTATCTGTGTCTCTCAGGAGAGGCTTAAAGAATCACCACAGATATAAGTTGATGAAAAGAAATGCTTGTTAGTTGAATAAGAAGTTAGAGTGAAGATTGGGGTGATATTTCACTGACGTGTCTGTAAGGCAAATTGCTAGGGAAAATGGTTGATTTTTGTCTTTGCCACTGTATATAGGGTCTTTCCAAATTATCTTGTTTATGGATTTTAAATAATCTTTCCTTGTGTGTCATAAACTTCTGTTCTGTTCATAAAAGTAATTGTGCCAAAGTCTTTTGGAACTGTGACTGACTACCATAGTAACTAAATTGCAAAAGTAAAATTTGTGGTCTATCAATCAGGTTTTATTCTAGATTCTGAATTGACGAGTATTGCCATTAGCTAGGATCATAACACATCGTGGTATCACATTATTTGGCTCAATGTCTAAATTTCATTTTTTTAAAACTCTTTGGGAGTTTAATTATTATAAGGCTCAACCTAAATATGAATTGTTATTATGGTATAAATGAGAAAAGGCTATTTAAATTTCTGGATTTCTTTTTCTTTTCAAAAGTGTGTGTTAATTCTGAAGGAAAAATTCTGATTCAAAGTGTTTATTCGTGATGATGATCCACTTTAATAATTATTGATTTTGAGAGTTTCTTCATACAATTGACCAAGGCTCAGAATGCTGCATTGAGGTTTCTGAAATATGCCAGTACACACATACACATACATCTTCTTTTCATGCCACAGTAAACAGCTTGTAGCCTGATGAGGCATTTTTCCTTTCCAAAAGATAAATTTCAGCCCTGCCACATCTGGAGGTGTCTTCGTGTTTTCTTTATGGGAAATAATTGAAATGTGTCATGCTCGGGAGCAGACTCCTCTAACTGAACTGACTGACCAATGACACCAGCATATTCATCTTAGACAGGGTCACAGCATACTTCCTGAAATTTATAATGACCACCAGGGACAAACTGCAATAAGTAGCTTTTATATAGTGCCTATATCATAATGTTGCATCACGAGCAGAAAAATTGCAAGTTGTTCAAGTGTGAACATTACCTATTGATCTGAGTGTAGCAAATTGAGAATGCTCTTTGTGATGAACTGAGACAAGAGGATTGTTATGTAAATGCTAAAATTACCTTTGTATAAATACAGATCAACCATGATCTAGCTGAATGGCTGGAGGATTAGAATGGCCCACTCCTGTTTTTTATGGTCAAAATGCCAGCAGCATTAATTGTGTGTGCTAGTATCCCAGCATTATTGATGTTTTCTGATGTTTGCATAGCAACGTCCTAGGGGGACATCACCATCCTATGAAGTCAACAAATGGAGGACAGATGCAGAGAGCAATTGAGAATTGTCAAAGAAATATCCTTGGGCCGTCTGTAATTCCAATCAGCTGATTGCGCAGGAACGTTAGATGCTTGAAAATAGATCACCTGCTTGATGTACTGATTGGCCTAGGGCACAGACGGATTGGCAAGGTGGATCCAGAAAATATAAAATGACTGAAAATACTTTCCATTATGTATGTGCAGAAAGAAATTAGCCATCAACTTAATGCAATTCTACAAATATCAATGTTTTAGTTGTTCAGATGGACGTGTGTCCTTGTGTAGAATATATGGTTGATATTGAAAGTTGTGATAACCTTGGTAATGTTGGGATTTTTTGTTTGCGTTATGGCTCACTGGAGCAGTATATTTCCTAGAAATGAAAAGATTGCTTCTTGTCAGTTGGAGCTTTATAATTTAGTTCTTATAATTCCTGATATTTACCCTAAAAATACAAGCAAATAAATATAAAATATCTCAAGGTGAATTGCATGAAGTATCTGTATTCTGATGATGACTGCTGCAGTCCTGGTAAGTGCCTGGCGTGTGCCTCATTAACATTCTTGACAGGAAAACGTGTAAACAAGCAGAGAAATATTCACTGGTCCCAGACTTCGAATCCTTTAACCTTGTAGTTTGGGTCCTGAAACACTGACAACCAAATAATCTTTCTGCCTTTTGCTTTTGTATATATGATTGCTGCCAGTCTCAACAGCAACAACTTAAATTTATATCGCAATTTTAAGGTAATAAAACATCTCAAGGTGCTTCATAGGAACACTATAAAACAAAGTACAACACCAAACCAAATAAGAAGATCATAAAACCAATAACTTGGACCAAAACTGAAATGAGTAGATTTTAAGGTGCAGATTAAAGGAGAGTAGCAAAACAGTGGGTGTAGGGAGGGCATATCAGAGTTTGGGGCCTAGGCAACTGAATAGACACCATCAATGATGAAGCAATGAAGTCAAGGTTAGACTTACATGAATGCAGATGTCTTGGAAAGTTCTGGGCTGGCGGAGATTACAACTTGACAAGATCGTGGCAGAATTTGGAAACAAAGTTGAAAATTTTAACATCATAACCTTGTTTGATGGAGAATTATCATAGGTCAGTGAATATTAGGGTGATACAGGAATGGGGCATGCTAGGAGTTAAGATATGGGCACCACAGTTTTTGGTCATTCATATACACATGGGGTAGAATGTGAGAGACCAGCCAGGAGTGCATTTGAATAGCCAAGTGTGGAGCTAATGGATGAAGATATCAGCAGCAGGAGAGTAGAGACTAGAGTGAAGTCAGGTGATTTTACAGAGTTGGAAATAGATGTTGTTAATGATGATGTAAGTTTGTGATCAGAAGCTCATCTTGAGGTCAAATATAATACCAAAGTTATGACCAGACTGGTTTAATCCTTATCTGTTGACGAGGTGAGATATAGAGATGGTAGCTAGGAATAGTGAAAAATAAAGCATTGGCTTTGGTCTTTCTAATACTTAGCCAGAAGCCACATAATACCAGGTTATGGTCCAACAGGTTTATTTGAAATCACAAGCTTTTGGAGCCCTGCTCCTTTGTCAGCACTCTGAAAGCTTGTGATTTCAAATAAACCAGTTGTAAGTTCATAATTTCATAAGATAAAGGAGCAGAATTAGGCCATTTGGCTCATTGAGTCTGCTCCACCATTCAATCATGACTGATAGGCTCCTCATCCCCATTTTTCTGCCTTCTCCCCATAATCCTTCAACCCGTTGCCAAGTAAGAATCTGTCTTGTAGCAAATTCCACAGATTCACCACCCTTTGGGAGAAGTCATTTCTGCTCAACTCTGTTTTAAATTTACTACCTGTTATCCTAAAACTATGTCCTCTTATCCTAGAATGTCCCACAAAAGGAAGTTTCCACTCCACGTCCATTTATCCATATCCTTTATCATCTTGAATACCTCAATTTGATCTCCTCTCATTCTTAAAAAAATCCAGAGAGTATAGGCCTAAGCTATTCAATCTTTCTTCATACAACAAATCTTTGGGATCACTCTAGTGAACCTCATCTGAATTGCCCCCAATGCCACTACATCTTTTCTCAAATAACTGGACCAAAACTGCACACAATACTCTAGGTGTGGTCTTGTATACCAGTGCCTTGTATAGTTGCAACAATATTTCCTTGCCTTTACATTCTGTTCCTTTAGCTACAAAAGCTAACATTCCATTCCCTTTCTTTATTACCTGCTGTACCCACATGGAGTTTTTTTGTGACTCATGAACGAGAACACCCAGGTCCCTCTGCACCGTAGTACCCTGAAGTCTCTCCCCATTTAGATAACGGGTCCCCTTTTCATTTGTCTGGCAAAAATGTACAACCTCACACTTATCCACATTAAACTCACATCTGCCATATTTTGCCCACTCTCCTAACCTATCTATATCCATTTGTAAGATTATTTCCTCATAGTAATTTACCATTCTACCTATTTTTGTGTCATTCAGAAATTTGGCTATAGTGCCTTCTATCCCTGTATCCAAGTCATTAATGTAGATTGTAAATAGCTGGTGCCCAAGGACTGAACCCTGTGTCACCCCACTAGTTACTTCTTGCCATCCGAAAAAAAAGTATTTATCCCAACTCTCTGTCAGCCAATCACCTATCCAAGCTAATAAATTACCCTTAATCCCATATGATCCAATCTTGTGAACTAACTTTTTGTGCAGCACCTTATCAAACATCTTCCAGAAGTCTAGATATCTTACATCTACAGGATCTCCATTACCACTTTGTTTAGACGATTACCTGGTGTTGTGTGACTTCTGACTTTGTCCACCCTGACCAAAACCAGCAGCTCCACATCATTTCTATTACTTTGTTAGAGGAAATTTCTGCTCATCCTGCACTGGATCTTGGATAAGCAGTCTGTTAATTTAGCATTCCTGGAGAACTCGAGAAAGATGGTGGTGAAATAAAGCTGGGTGTCAATAGTGCACATGTTAAAACTAACACTGCTTTTGGTTGATTTAGCTGAGGGACAGCAAGTACATGAGGCTAGGCTGTTGTATGTGTGCACTGCTAGGTTACCAAGGATTCGGATGGCTTCATTGTCTCCTTGTACTTACTAATGTATCAGCAACCTTTGATCGGTTAACCACACAATCCTCCTCCGCTGTTTTCCAGTTGAGTGGCATTGGTTTCACCCAGTCCTATTCTTACTGCCTAACCATAACAAGGTATCACAGACAACCACTTTTCTATGGCTCCCACGCTGTTATCTCTGAGGTCTATCTTTGGCCCATGTCTATTTCTCAGCAATTTGCTGCCCTTAGTTTTAGCTCTTGCTCCAAACTCAATTCCCTATACCAATACAATTCTTCCCTTAATAACAGACAAGTGTTAAATCAATTTCTTCATAACATTCATGTCATGTTGGATCTCATGATTAGGTCAGGTGACCAAAGATCTTAATCATCATTGTAAAAGAGAGGAGTGAAGAAGGAGTGAGTTGTGAGGAGGAGAATTCTAGAACATAGAGCCAAGTCAGTTATAGGCACTGATGGAATGATTAAAATTAAGGATCCACAAGAGGACAGAACAGGATCAACAAATCTTGGAGAATTGGAGGACTGCGCTAAATTCCAGAGATAGGGACGAAGAGGGCCAAGGTTGAGAGTTTTTAAGCAAAGTTTTGCTTTGCAAAATTTGGAGTTAATGCAGTAAGCTCAGTGCAGGATTAGAAGGGTTGTTTTTTTACTTCTTCCATGTGATGAGTGTGTTGCTGGTAAGGTCAGCATTTATTCTCCATCTTTAATCAGTCTTGAACTGAGTGGCTTGCTAGGCCACTGCAGAGGGACAATTCAGACACAACCACATTACTGTGGTCTGGAGTCGCACATAAGCCAGACTACGTAAGGATGTTAAGGGCATGAATGGATCTTTACAGCAATTGATGGTAATTACGTGGTCACTTAACTGAGATTATTTCATAATTCCAAGTCTCTCATAGAATGAAATTTAGTTTCCACCTGCTGCCATAACAGGATTTGAACCTGCGTTCTCAGATCAATGGTGCGGGCTAACTCATCCAGTAACCCTCAGGATTACTCTCTTCTGGAGTTAGTTAAGTTAGATTTCAGGCAGCAGAACTTTGACTGCTTTGGAGTTTACTAAGGGGGCATGGTGGGAAGTTAAATGGATTACAAAAGATCCACATGTAAATTATCATTTAAATGCTCCTGGTTATTTTATGATGATGCAAATGCTTTGTTCAATTATGCAAATCTTATTTGTTCAATTGGGGAAAAGTTAAAATTCAAGTCATAGCATTTGTTGTGATTGTTCCATTTATTCATCAAGAGTTTGGATGCTGTTGGCCTGTGGTGGCAGGAACTGCTCGGGCATATTAAGGTTCACTGGATAGCAGTTGCTAAATGAATCCTTACTGTATGCAACCTCCACTTGTGATCCTGCAAGCTCCTCCAGATGCCTTGAGGCAGGAGCTTCTCAGTTGTGTTGTTCCGACAAATAGCTGCTAAGGTAGTTGGAATTAGAAGTCACTGAGCTGTGATGTTAAAGCACCATTGAAATATTATACCACAAACAAACACAGTATCGTCATTTGACTTTGTAAACTATTCTTCTATCACCATGCAAATCCCAAGGGACAATGCCTTTAGCACTTTGCTTGTTAGAAATATTCAAGTTATACCAAATTTGCAAAAGAACCTTGATGCTTTATGATTATAGCTGAAAAATGTGTTGCTGGAAAAGCGCAGCAGGTCAGGCAGCATCAAAGGAGCAGGAGAATCGACGTTTCGGGCATAAGCCCTTCTTCAGGCTTTATGATTATACAAAGCATACTCATTTTTCAAATTGAATTACCAAAGCAATAGTCCCTTTTTAACCATAATGTGTGTAGCTTTGTTGTCTTTTTCTTGCACGTGTGTATGCATATATTTACAGTAGCAATACTGTGCTCCCATATTGTTCAAAGACGTGAATAACCTTCATCAGCTTTCTCGAACTGCTGGCAAAATGCCAGCGCTGTTGTCCAGTTTTCCACTAACAAGAAAAAGAGTCCAACAGCAGGAACCTTTTCCAAGTTAATATGCACATCTTTGAGGCACTACCTACCAAAAATCAGCTTCACAGAGAAGGAAGTGTAGGTTCATTGTTCCTTGAAAGTGAAGTTACAGGTAGATAGGATAGTGAAGAAAGCATTTGGTATGCTTTCCTTTATTGGTCAGAGCACTGAGTATTGGAGTTAGGAGGTCATGTTGCGGCTGTACAGGACATTTGTTAGGCCACTTTTGGAATATTGCGTGCAATTCTGGTCTCCTTCCTATCGAAATGATGTTGTGAAACTTGAAAGGGTTCAGAAAAGATTTACAAGGATGTTGCCAGGGTTGGAGAATTTGAGTGAAAGGGAGAGGCTGAACAGGCTGGGGCTGTTTTCCCTGGAGCATCCGAGTCTGAGGGTGACCTTTATAGAGATTTATAAAATCATGAGAGGCATAGATAGGATTAATAGACCTGGTCTTTTCCTTAAGGTGGGGGAGTACAGAACTAGAGGTCATAGGTTGAGGGTGAGAGGGGAAAAATTTAAAAAGGGACCTTAGGAGTACCTTTTTGATGCAGAGGGTGGTGCATGTATGGAATGAGCTGCCAGAGGAAGATGTGGAGGCTAGCACAATTACAACATTTAAAAGGCATCTGGGTGGGTGTATGAATAGAAAGGGCTTAGAGTGATATTGGCCAAGTGCTGGCAAATGAGACTAGATTAGGTTGGGATATCTGGTTGGCATGGACAAGTTGCATCGAAGAGTCTGTTTCCATGCTGTACATCTCTATAAGTCTATGACATGTCATTCATATGCCTGACACCCGACTGTAGAGGTGCCAGTGTTGGACTGGGGTGGACAAAGTCAAAAATCACATGATGCCAGGATATAGTCCAACAGGTCGAAGGAGCATCACTCCAAAAGCTTGTGATTTCAAATAAACTTGTTGGACTATAACCTGATGTCATGTATTTTTGACTCTGACACCAGACTGGTATTTCTTCATATCACTCTAGTGTCAATATCATCACTTTTGTCCCCAAATACCAATAGAGTTGTTTATGTATTTCCCTGTAGTGCACTGCAAAACATAATGAAAATAGACTTTATACACAAGAGTGAACTTGCACTAACCAGCCCTGACTTTCCTGAAGTACTCTTGTTATAATCATAATAATTATGGCTGAGCTTTAACCAACTGCAGTATTTCTGTTTGATTAATATATTATCCTTTACTGAACCTCGCAGTTCCCTCAGTGCAGTACAATAGCTATGGCCTGAACACACATCGTACACATTTCTGATCATGAGTGAAGTTTTTTGCCCCCTTCCCAATTTTTTTTGTGAGTAATTACCAAACAAAGTAACGCACTCTCAATCTTTGTCTGTGTTGGCAAACATATTACGAGTATGATGAAGAGCTTATCTGTGTTTCACTATTCTGGTGTTCCTTAGCAAATGCAATGATGGTCAGGGCAATGATCAACAACCCATTTTACATGCATGCCAGTTGATGTTTCCATTTCAGTTTTTATTTCATCCTGGGATATGAATGTTGCTAAGTAGGCCAGTATTTATTGTTTATCCCTAATTGCCCTTGAGGACATGGCAGTGAGCTGTCGTCTTTAACTGCTGAAACCCTGGGTGTATAAAGGCACCCACCACTGCTGTTACGTAGAGAGTTCCAAGTTATTAACTCAGAGTGTTAACAAAGCTAGTACCTTTTTTTTCTGAAAGCTGTTCCTTGGCTCAAGGATACTCTGTCCTTGATTTCTTTCAGAGGGGTAATAAACCAGGCCGGGCTCCAATCAGTCTGGCTTGGTACAGAGATGAAAAGGATTTTAAGAGGCCTTTTGTTTATATGTAAACAGATGAGATTTCAGGGCAAAGTGGCCATGTTTTAGAAGCGACCTGTTTAAAGATAGGGGAGTATTCAGCTCTCCAGCTGGAGCTGAGCAGTTTAGTTCAGTCCTGAACTGGTGAGGAGTTCAACAGTGAAGCTGTGTGGAAACTCTCTCTCTCTCTGTCTTTCTGCCCTTCAACCTGTAAGCATGTGTTCCATTTATGCCGGGTTTTAAAGGGAGTTTGCTGATTGGGACTGTTGTGTATATTCGGAACAGCATACTTAAGTCTAGTTTGGATAGACTGAGTTCTGTAGGGGTTCTTTATTCTGTTCTTTGTGTTTCATTGTGTAATTTTGTGAATAAATTTTGTCTGTTTTAAAATCTAGTAGTCAACCTCGTCCGGGTAACGTTCACTGTACACTTACCACAACAAATTGCAAGTTCTGGTCTGGGAATGCCTGCTTAAGAATGTTTTGAGTGGTCTGGCCTAGCCAATAGGAGAACATGAGGACTGTAGATGCTGGAGATCAGAGCTGAAAAATGTGTTGTTGGAAAAGCGCAGCAGGTCAGGCAGCATCCAAGGAGCAGGAGAATCGACGTTTCGGGCATAAGCCTGAAGAAGGGCTTATGCCCAAAACATCGATTCTCCTGCTCCTTGGATGCTGCCTGGCCTAGCCTATAGCAAAAGACAGTAAAGAAACTGCATATGTGTGCGTACATTAATAGCAGCAATCCTACACTCCCATATTGTTCAAAGCATAGTACAGTTTGAAACCAAGATGGTGTACGATGGAGTAAAATTGTATCTGATGAGTTTTCCAGCATCCACTGCTCTTGTCCTTTTGGGTGATAGAGGTTGTGGGTTGGAAGATGTTATTGAACGAAGATTGGTGAGGTTCATTTTGTGGCTCGTACACGCCTCTGCCACAGTGCATCGATGCCAAAGGTATTAATTTCGAAGCTGGTGGTTGGAGTTTATGTCAAGTGGACTGCTTTGTCCTGGATGATGCCAATCTTCTTGAGTAGCTTTGGAACTGCACCTGTCCAGGAAAGTGGAGATCATTAAACTAGTGTTTTCATTCCAGATTTATTAACTGAATTCAAATTTCAGCATTTACTGTAGTGGGATTTGAACCTGTTCCACAGAGCATGAACCTGGGCCTCAGAATTACTAGTCCATTCACATTACTATGACACCAATTGACAACTTGATCATGTTCACTGTCTTTTAGAGACTGAAACTTCAATTTATGATAATGTAATTTGAATTATTTTCAGAATGTCTGTGTAAAGCAATAAAAAGTAAATTTGACACAATTTGCAACTACCCTATGTTAAATGAACACTGTGCCATATATAAAACTGAACAAGAGTAATGCAGGCCATAATTAAAATCTTTTGAAAAATGCAATCCTGCACTATCCTCAGTGGTGGGCAAGTTTTTGGAGGGAATTCTGAGGGACAGGATGTACATGTATTTGGAAAGGCAAGGTCTGATTCAGGATAGTCAACATGGTTTTATGCATGGGAAATCATGTCTCACAAACTTGATTGAGTTTTTTGAAGAAGTAACAAAGAAGATTGATGAGGGCAGAGCAGTAGATGTGATTTGTATGGACTTCAGTAAGGCGTTCGACAAGGTTCCCCATGGGAGACTGATTAGCAAGGTTAGATCTCATGGAATACAGGGAGAACTAGCCATTTGGATACAGAACTGGCTCAAAGGCAGAAGAGGGTGGTGGTGGAGGGTTGTTTTTCAGACTGAGGCCTGTGACCAGTGGAGTTCCATAAGGATCGGTGCTGTGCCCTCTACTTTTTGTCATTTACATAAATGATTTGGATGCGAGCATAAGAGGTACAGTTAGTAAGTTTGCAGATGACACCAAAATTGGAGATGTAGTGGACAGTGAAGAGGGTTACCTCAGATTACAACAGGATCTGGACCAGATGGGCCAATGGACTGAGAATTGGCAGATGGAGTTTAATTCAGATAAATGCGAGATGCTGCATTTTGGGAAAGCAAATCTTAGCAGGACTTATACACGTAATGATAAGGTCCTAGGGAGTGTTGCTGAACAAAGACACCTTGGGGTGCAGGTTCATAGCTCCTTGAAAGTGGAGTCGCAGGTAGATAGGATAGTGAAGAAAGCGTTTGGCATGCTTTCCTTTATTGGTCAGAGTATTGAGTACAGGAGTTGGGAGGTCATATTGCAGCTGTACAGGATATTGGTTAGGCCACTGTTGGAATATTGCGTTCAATTCTGGTCTCCTTCCAATCGGAAAGATGTTGTGAAACTTGAAAGGGTTCAGAAAAGATTTACAAGGTTGTTGTCAGGGTTGGAGGATCTGAGCTACAGGGAGAGGCTGAACAGGCTGGGGCTGTTTTCTCTGAAGCGTCGGAGACTGAGGGGTGACCTTATAGATGTTTACAAAATTATGAGGGGCATGGATAGGATAAATAGACAAAGTTTTTCCCCTCGGGTCGGGGAGTCCAGAACTAGAGGGCATAGGTTTAGGGTGGGAGGGGAAAGATATAAAAGAGACCTAAGGGGCAACCTTTTCACGCAGAGGGTGGTACTTGTATGGAATAAGCTGCCAGAGGAAGTGGTGGAGGCTGGTACAATTGCAACACTTAAGAGGCATTTGGATGGGTATATGAATAGGAAAAGTTTGGAGGGATATGGGCTGGCAGATGGGACTAGATTGGGTTGGAATATCTGGTCGGCATGGACGGGTTGGACCGAAGGATCTGTTTCCATGCTGTATACCTCTATGACTCTCTGACTCTATTCTAATTACTGTAAGGTGAGGGCTTTCCTGGTTTATTGGTAGTTGTGTTACATTGATTGGATCTTGTCTTGTAGTAACCGCAGGGATCCATTGTTGCAAAATTTCATTTCAAATTAAGCAACTTTGAATGAAGAGGAATAGAAAATATCAAAAGGATAAAACTGTGCTCAGAAGCACTTCAAATGGCAACATGCAACATGTCATCATATCCTCTCCATGTGTGCCACAAATATGAGACTTGGACATTAAATGATTAAGGAATAATGTTGCCCTTGTTTTTGGAAGTTGAGGCATCCTGCTGATCTTGATGAGGGAATTAATTTTTTTTAATAAGCTTGCCAGCATTATAAATCAGAACTGCAAATTTTATTGAATAGACCCTGGTCTTCAGAGAAGACACAGCTGTTGCAACTGTGAAATCCCTCAGCCCGAAGCATCAGTTTTTGTTGTCCCAATAAAGGGTGCTTACTGATCCTAATTTATTTAATGATAATATGCACTTTTTATGTCCTTTTTTTCATTTGTACCTTGAGACAGGCAGCATAATAACTTGCCTAAAGGTGGAAAGAGATGACACTAACATAATTACAACATTTTTTTTTAACACCCATTATCAGTCTGTTTTGTAGTACTAAAAGGATCATTTGCAGATGATTCCCACAATGAAAAAGCAATATAGCATTTAATGATAAATGATGCACTGCGGCTTGAATAATAAATGAGATTTAGAATGAAGCGCAAATCCCAGGAATCTGCAAAAATAAATTACTGTTGACTGTTTAGAGTGGTAGGACCATAATAAATACTGCTACGGTTGAGTAAGCGCCCACATAGTCTCCCGGTGAAGCAACGTTGATTTAAGAACCCGACCCCCATTGTGTTCTTCAGTATGGACAGATTCACATATCTAAAATCCACAATCACCAGCAATCTGTCACTTCACGTTGAAGTCAACACATGTATCGAAAAAGCTGCATTACGTCCAAGCTGAGTAAATGAGTGTGGAACAACAGAAGCCTGACTGAGTACATCAAATTGCAAGTAAGCCAAATTTGCATGCTCAGCAGAGTGAGTCTCTCTACAGTAGAGGGACCTGGACAATATTTGTTAGGCGGGTAAAAGGACTAGACAGTTTCCACCTTTATTGGGTCAGGCATATTCGTAGTGTCTCTTGGTAGGTTACCATCCTGGAGATCCTGGACCTTACTAATTCAATCAGCATACACTTGTTTCAAAATAAATGATTTGGTGATGCCAGGGTGTTGACTGGGGTGTACAAAGTTAAAAATCACACAACACCCAGGTTATAGTCCAACAGGTTTAATTGGAAGCATTAGTGTTCAGAGCGCTGCTCCTTCATCAGGTGGTTGTGGAGTACACAATTGTAAGACACATAATTTATAGCAAAAGTTTACAGTGTGATGTAACTGAAATTATACATTGAAAAATACCTTGATTGTTTGTTAAGTCTCTCATCTGTTAGAATGACCATGTTAGTTTCACTTCTTTCAAATGTAAATCACAAAACTTTTTTTTAAAAGTTACATTCTCAGGTTAACTTTAACAAATGGTAAAAACAATGACTGCAGATGCTGAAAACCAAATACTGGATTAGTGGTGCTGGAAGAGCACAGCAGTTCAGGCAGCATCCAACGAGCAGCGAAATCGACGTTTCGGGCAAAAGCCCTTCATCAGGAATAAAGGCAGTGAGCCTGAAGCGTGGAGAGATAAGCTAGAGGAGGGTGGGGGTGGGGAGAGAGTAGCATAGAGTACAATAGTGTCAGCCCAGATAATATGTTGAAGGTGTTAGCCCTCTGTGTGCTGTTGTCTGTGCCATAATGTTTAGACTGATTCTAATCTAAAAAATGAGTAAACAGAGTCTTACATGGATTTATGCAGTTTTTGAGCAAAGTACAATGTAACTCTACAAGTACAAATTCACCCCACAAACATCTGTGTGTATGTGTGGTACTCCTCTACACAGACACTCCTATACACAGACACACACACACACTCCCACATGCATCCTCTCACAGGCACTCACAACCCCCACCCCAGACCCAGGCGCGCGAGTGCACACACAGACAGACACACACACGTATACACAGGCACACATAAAGACACTCTCACACACTTCTACAGACACGCACACACATTCCCACATGCACCCTCTCACAGACGTAAACCCCTTTACACTCACATACTCACATATACACTCTCTCTCACAGACACTCACAACCCCCCACCCCAGACACACACACACTCCCACACTCTTACACTCTCACGTGCACACATACACATAGATGTTTGTGGGGTGAATTTGTACTTGTAGAGTTACATTGTACTTTGCTCAAAAACTGCATGAATCCATGTAAGACTGTTTACTCATTTTTTAGATTAGAATCAGTCTAAACATTATGGCACAGACAACAGCACACAGAGGGCTAACACCTTCAACATATTATCTGGGCTGACACCAATTGTTAAAGTTAACCTGAGAATGTAACTTTTGTGATTTACATATGAAAGACGTGAAACTAACATGGTCATTCTAACAGATGAGAGACTTAACAAACAATCAAGGTATTTTTCAATGTATAATTTCAGTTATATCACACTGTAAACTTTTGCTGTAAATCCTGTATCTTACAATTGTATACTCCACAACCACCTGATGAAGGAGCAGCACTCTGACAGCCAGTGCTTCCAATTAAACCTGTTGGTGTTGTGTGATTTTTAACTTCAAAATAAATTATATCTGTGCTGGCTCAGTCAGCTTGATTGGATTGAAAACCAAAATACTGAGGATTCTGGAAATCTGGAATAAAATACAAAATGCTGGAAGCGCTCAGCAGGTCTGCATATTTACAGAGAAATGGTGTTATTTTAGGTCAATGATCTTTCATCAGAAGTGAAGAAAGACAGATATGTAACTGTTTTTAATCTCTTAAAATTCATTTTTCTTTAATTCTGATACCTGTATATGGTTACTGGCCTGAAACTGTATCTCTCTCCTTGGAAGTTGTGTATCCTGCTGAGTTTTCCCAGCTTTTCAGAAGGAGGACATGTACCCAAATACCTATTAGACAATAAATTGCCCATTTCTTGTTAGGCATCCCCATCTTCTCTTCAGGGACGGTTGGAACTGAGATTTAAAGATGGTAGACATCTGGGTAACAACCATGACATCTGGAACTTGTCTCAAAGGAAGGATGTTGGATGAAGCAAACAGAAAGAAAAACACTTAGCTGGTCAAGAAGAGGACCCAGACAAGAGAGAGGCCAATGAAGCATGTGTCTTCTCAACCCACTGTCTTCCTCTGAAGCAAATATTGTGTTCAATTCTGGTCTCCCTCCTATAAGAAGGATGTTGTGAAACTTGACAGGGTTCAGAAAAGATTTACAAGGATGTTGCCAGGGTGAGAGGATTTGAGTAATAGGGAGAGACTGAATAGGTTGGGGCTGTTTTCCCTGGAGGGTCGGTGGTTGAGGGGTGACCTTATACAGGTTTATAAAGTCATGAGGGGCATGGATAGGGTAAATAGACAAGGACTTCTCCTTGGGGTGGGGGGGGAGTCCTAAACTAGAGGGCATAGGTTTAGGGTGAGAGAGGAAAGATATAAAAGGGACCTAAAGGGCAACTTTTTCATGTAGAGGATGGTGCGTGTATGGAATGAGCAGCCAGAGGAAGTGGTAGAGGCTGGCACAATTACAACATTTAAAAAGAGCCTGGATAGGTATATGCATAGGAAGGGTTGAGAGGGATATGGGCCAAGTGCTGGCAAATGGGACTAGATTAATTTAGGATATCTGGTCAGCACAGACGAGTTCGATCAGAGTGGGATTCCTGACCCACACCAGGCAATGCATAACACCAGAGTTACCACTTAGGTACAAACCATCATCTTACAACAAGCTGCTGCTTATCCCTTTGTATTTTTTTTTCCCAATCATTGTATTTTAAATCTACTATTGCTAGGAGGGTGTTTTTTGAGGTTACACAGACTACCTAATAGCAATTTAAAGTGTCACATACCAAAGGAAAACTTGCTGACAAGAAATTAATCAAAGAGCAAAAATGGATTAATAGGCAATTGACAAAAATTTGCATGCATTGAAAAAGTACTGGGGATATTCTTCACAGCCTTCAACATGTCAATGATGACGACGAACATCTCGCCAAGATCATCCCTAAGCCTCCACTTCTCACCTTCAAACAAAAGCCAAACTTTAAACAGACCATCATTCACAGCAAACTACCCAGCCTTCAGGACAACAGCAACTACAACAGTATACAACCCTGCCATGACAACCTTTGCAAGATATATAAGGTCATCGACATGGGTACTACCATCACATGTGGGAATATCACCCACCATGTACACGGCAGACATTTGTGACTCAGCCAATGTTGTCTACCTCGTATGCTGCAGGAAAGGATGACACAAGTTATGGTATATTAGCGAGACCATGCAAATGCTACAACAATAGATGAATCCACACTGCATAACAATTGCCAGACAGGAATGTTCCCTTCCAGTTGGGGAACACTTCAGCGGACAAGGTCATTCAGCCTCTGATCTTCAGATAAGTGTCCTCCCAAGCAGCCTTCAAGATAAACAACAATGCAGAATGGCTGAGCAAAAGCTGGTAGCCAAGTTCCGTACCCGTGAAAATGGTTTCAGTCGTGATCTTGAGTTCATGTCATGCTACATGTAACCCCATCATACTATAAAGTATTTATAAAACCTTCCTTACTGTCCTGTTTTGACATCATCGCCTTGATAACTTCTTATGATCTCTCTGCCTTAATTAATTTGTACAGTTAGGTTACCAAAGTAGCTAAACCTGTTACTTTGGTTAGACCCTTGGCATGCACCTCTTATACCTATCATGTTATTCCAGTCCTTTGATTTGTCTCCACCACCACCTTATTTTTAATTTTTTGTAATTATTTCTCTGCTTTAATTAATCAAATCCCTTCATTTGTTATTCAGCTGTTAACACTTCACTCAAACGGTCTGACATTCTTGATCACCTGCAGAGACTTATTATTCGGTTTGTCAACACTCCACTCACACCTTTTGTATCATCTTTTGATTTCTCTGATTATAAATTCTGTGCCTGTGTCTCTTCTCCTCACTTCACCTGACAAAAGGGCAGCACTCCAAAACCTTGTGATTTCACATGAACATGTTAGACTATAATCTGGTGCGGTGTGACTTCTGACTTCACAAATGTTTATTTAAGAGTGCGCACAATGTGGTTATTTGTACTGTTAGTGACTTTGCTGTTCACCTCTTGGCTAATATCTACTTTCAGATCAGTCTCATGTACTGCACCTACCTTCCTCACCTTACCGAGTTTAAATAACTTTCAGCTGCATAAATGTCATGATCCCACCTTGGAGACAGAATATACTTGAGCAAACTAGCTTTCATAGAGTCGTGCAGCATGGAAACAGGCCCTTCCATCCATACCCCGATCATGTTCCCAAACCCAAACTAGTCCCACTTGCCTGCGTTTGGCCCATATCCTTCCAATCCTTTCCTATTCATTTACTTATCCAAATGTCTTTCAAATGTTTTAACTGTACCCACATCCACCACTTCTTCTGACAGTTCATTCCACATACAAACCACTCACATTGCGCCTTATGTCCTTTTTACATTTTTCTTCTCTCACCTTTGAACTTTCCCACTCTAGGGAAAAGACCCTTGTCATTCACCTTATCTATGACCCTCATAATTTTATAAACCTCTGTAAGGTCACCCTTCAACTTCCTATACTCCAGCGAAAAAATGTCTCAGCCTATCTTTATAACTCGAACCTTTGAGACCTCGCAACATCCTAGTAAATCTTTTCTGAACCCTGTCCAATTCACTAATATCCTTCCTAAAGCAGGGCAACCAGAACTGTACACAGTACTCCAGAAGAAGCCTTACCAAAATCCTGTACAACCTCAACATGACAACCCAATTCCAATACTCAAAGGTCTGAGCAATGGAGGCAAGCATGCTAAATACAGCCTTAATCTCCTAAATGTGACAAAAGCTTCATAGAATTATGAACCCTTGAGTCTCTGTTCTACAACACTATCCATGGCCCTATCATTAATTAGGAGAAAGTGAGGACTGTACATGCTGGAGGTCAGAGTTGAAGAGTGTGGTGCTGGAAAAGCACAGCCAGTCAGGCAGCACCCGAGGAGCAGGAGAATGGACGTTTTGAGCATAAGCCCTTCGTCAGGAATGAGGCTATAACTAATTGTATATGTCCTGTCCTTGTTTGTTTTACTAGAATGCAATACCTTGTATTATTGCAAATTAAACTTCATCTTCTACTCCTCATCCCATTGACTCAAATGATCAAAGTCCTTTTGTAACCTTAGATAACTTTCTTCACTATCCAGTATGCCACAAATTTTGGAATCATCTGCAAACTTATGAAGCATGTCTCCTAAATTCTCATCCAAATCTTTGTCTCATATATATATATATATATATATATATATAAAATATGACAAACAAAAGTCAGTTGTTCTAAGAAAAATATGAGTCATTTAGGCATAATCAATTTGTGCTGTATACCAGCGTTCTGTGAAATGTTTCACATTTAAGGAACAAACAATCTTTATGATTTACGACATTTGATTATTCCAAAATATTAGATGCTGAAGTAGTATTAGATTCTGTGTAGCAATAGGGGTACGTCTGTTGTGAGAGTTTCAGAAGATCACTCAGGACAGTTTGGGAGTCACTGAAGCAGTTTTCAAGGGTGACAGTTAATTGGGGAAGTAGACAAAGAGAGTGAGACAGAGAAACAAACTTCACTTTAGGCAAGATTGTGCTTAGCTGTGCAGCTAAAAAGAACTGAATTAAATGGATTCTATGTAGTTGTTGCTCAGAAAAATTGGAGAGCAGTGGAACAGCTGTGTAAAGCAAGGGCTCAGAAGGGGATCTACGAAGGGCTTAGAGATGCCTGTGCACAATCAATAATTTAGTACTGCTGAGTGAGGAGGTTGAAAAAACTACAAACTCTGTTTGATGTGTTCGAGCAAGATTGAATTTCAGGTTAGGGTTAGGGCTAGTTTGGTGAGGCTGACTGTTGATGTACAGCTGGAATGATACCTACGAGTGTGTAGGCTGGTGTGCAGTTTCTGGAGGTCTAGTGAATATAGACATAGAAGAGGACAGTGATCAACCAAAATAGTGGCAGTAGTTGAGGTGGTCTATCATGGAATGGTTCTTGAGGAGGTGTTTGAAGGCCAGATCAGCAGAAATGAATATTCTCTCCTGAAGTTTAATGAGATTTAATGACCTGCTGTGTCAGCAACATTTGGGAGGATTTGCTGAGAAATCTGTTGCATCTGTCTTCATTGTGTTTGCTAACTGATGTGTATTATAGGGTGCTCAATCCACTCATAATTACTACATGTTAATTTTGGGTGTTCAAAAGCAAATTGTGGATGTCTTGTCGATTGTATTGCTGTTTTGATGTTCCATAATAACATTTTTTGGTGTTTGTTCAAAACAATGAAACCTTGTAGCCTGATTCACCTCATAATCTCTGATCTCACTCTTTGTCTACTTTAAAAGAATGCTACTAGTCCTTCACCAGATTTTAACATCAAGTTGGTGGTCTGGTTCAGAATCGTAACAAAAGGTATCACAGTTTTGAGCCTGAGAACAAGAATCTTGCATCATTATTTGTGGTGTATCTTTCCTGGGAGTTATCTTTCTTTTTGAATGCTTGATGCTTACTGTAGAGTTGGAAATGTTTCAATCCGCAGCATAAACCCCAGTTTGGGTTACCAGCTCTACTGAATGTATTTGTGGTGGCTTCATTACATAACCTTCTGCCCCAGTTGCTTTAATGTCCACAGTCTCGGCATTGGTCCATTGTCGAGGTGTCCCATCTTTCCATGGCTAAGTGGAAAGGCAACAAACTCCTTATCACCCAGGTGCATGGGTCTTTCATATCAGGATCCTTCTTAGTCAATTTCAACATTTCTTATGACTAAGAAATCAAACCATTTAAGGAAAATGATAAAACACAATTTTTCGTTATCTTAGAGGGTCGTGGAGATTACTCTTCAATTCTCAAAGACTCTGAGATGTCTTCAAGGGAGATAGATACGGCTGGCAAGGCCAGCATTTATTGACCATCCCTCATTACCTTTCAGAGGGTGCTGGGAAGCCGCTGCCTTGAATTGCAGCAATCCAGGGGTTAGTATATCTATTGGGCTGCATGGGAGTGAGTTCCAGGATTTTGGCCTGATGACATTGAAGGAAGTCAGGATGACGGTTTGAAGAAGTGTCTGGAGATGGATTTTCAATTCTTGGTTGCTCCAGATAACCCTAATCCCATACCTTTAACTATAAAATAACCCTCTCCTTTTAAAGACTGCTGAATCAATTTGTTTACTACCGATTGTTTGTGTAAAAATAAACCAAATGGCACTTTACCGTCTTCTAGATTATTTTTAAGGAAGTTATTAGTTTTTTAAAAATTGGATATGAAACAAATGGCCGGTCATTTAATATCATTCTCTCTGATAGAAATCTCTGTTGCAACTCAGTGCTTTGATTCAAGTACACGGTTCTCACAAAATTAACTTCTAATAGATTACGTTGATTGAGATGGTCAGGGAAAATAGAATGGAGACTCAGAAGTTTTTGTTTAAATTCATTCACAGCATGTGGGTGTCACTAGCTGGGCCAGCATTTATTGTCCATCTCTAATTGCCCCAAAGACTGCTGCAGTCCATGTAGTGTATGGACAGCCACAATGTTACTATGAAGGGAATTCCAGGATTTTGACACACTGACATTGAAGGAATGGTGAGTAGTTTGAAAGGAACTTGGTTGTGTTCCCATACATCTGCCACTCCTTGTCTTCCTAGATGGTAGTGATTGTGTGCTTGGAATGTGTTATCTAAGGAGTCTTGGTTAAATTCTGCCTTGCATCTTGGAAATGGTGCACACCGCAGCTACTGTGCACCATGGAGGGAGTGAATGTTTGTGAATGTGGTGCTAATCAGTGGGCTGTTTTATCCGGGATGATGTCAAGCTTCTTAGATGATGTTGGAGCTGCACTCATCTAGGCAAATCCAGCACACTCCTTACTTGTGCTTTTGAGATAGTGGACAGGCATTGGGAAGCCAAAGGTGAGTTATTCGCAGTTGCATTCTGAGCTTCTGACCTGTTCTTTTAGCCACTGTATTTATATGACTCATCTAGTTCAGTTTCTGGTCAGTGGTAATCCCCAGGATGTTGATAGTAGGAGATTCAGTGATGATAATCCTATTGAATGTCAAGGCATGATGAACAGATTCTCTCTTGTTGGAATTAGTCATTATCCGGCACTTGTGTGGTGCTATTACTTGCCACTTGTCAACCCAAGCCTGGTTATTGTCATGGTCTTGCTGCATTCGGTTCTGGACTGTTTCAGCTTCTGAGCACTTTACAGCAATTCTGATAAAACATCAGATATTCAGTTCCGGGGCTATTGAAAAATTGGCAGCATTAATTGGAATGCCATTTTAAAAAATACAATTAATGGGGTATAGTAAACTTGTAGTAAACATTAGAAACCTGAATCGTGTTTTTTGAGTGATTGGCCTTGCAGAAATTCACTTACCTTGCTCCCATTACATTATGCTTGAGAGGTCAGGCCCGATGTTGGATATGATCAACAGCCAATTAAATCAGATGCCCATTAGGCACTGAAGAATTCAAGGGCACAAATAAATTCCACAAAGACTTAATATATTTGTTGTTCTCGCAAGTTTAACCATTAGATGTCACATTTTAACTGTTGTGGGTGTATTCACTGAGCTGGGAAGTTGGTTTGCAGACATTTTGTCCCCTTTCTAGGAGACATCCTCAGTGCTATGGAGCTTCCTGTGAAGTGCTGCTGTACTGTGTTGGTTTGGAATTTTATTTGGTTTCACGCATTGAGGATATCACCTACAAAGGGGACGAAACGTCTGCAAACCAATTTCCCAGCTCAGCGAACATACCAACAACAACTGTAACCAGCACCCGAGCTATAAATCTTTCCTCAATTACGTTAATGTGGAAACATTAATGCCTACAATCTTTGTCCTTCCCCATATGTTGACTTTCTTGGCCTCACTATTTTTCTTGGCTTAAGTTGGACTCCCATCTCTGCTTTATCGCTGAAACTGCCTCCTCAAAAGTTCAAGTGTCTCATATTGAATGCTTTCTTTCTACTCACACAATTCTTGACTCTGTTGTCTATCTCCCAGCCTCTAACTTGCACTCATGAACAGGAAAGCAGTATATTGCCTAATGGACTTCTTAAAAACCTCTTTCCTTCAGCTTGCCTCCATCTCCAACCTCCATGTCTGTCTTCATTACTTTTACTACTAGCTTAATTATTCCTTTGAGATTTCTGCTGTTTTTCCAGCTAAATTTGAATTACAATGTACAGCACCATCTACCTCCTTAAATGTATCCAACCACATCATCGCTAAGATTGCTTACTGCCACCTCTGAACCATTGCTTAACACCATCCCTTCACTCATTTGCTACTGAAGCCCATATCCATGCCTTTTTATCACTAGGCTTCATTGTCCCAATAAACTCCTGGCTTACCTTGACCATTATACTCATCATAAACTTGAGGTCATTCAAACTTTGGTGCCCATATTCTAACTCAAATTGTTACTCTATCCCCTCACTCTTAGAAATTCCCATCCTGATTTTCAAGCTCCCTCATGGCTTCATCTCTTGCATTATATAATCTCTGCCAGCCTTACACTCACTGAGAAATCTTTTTTCTCTAATTCTAATCTTTTGAACAACCCTGACATTGTAATTACCTTGGCTGAGAAGATGAAGATGAATCCAAAGAGGTTCTTTAAGTATATTAAAGGAAAAAGAATAACTGGAGAGAGAATAGGGCCTCTCAAGGATCAAAGTGGACACGTATGTAGAGAACTGCTGGAGATGAGCAAGGTCCTCAATGAATATTTCTCCTCTGTGTTTGCTGTGGAGAAAGACATGAAGACTTGAGAATTTGGAGAGGTTAGCACTGATATCTTGGGGACAGTCCATATCACTGTCGAGGAGGTGTTGGATGTATTAAAATGTATGAAGGTGGATAAATCTCCTGCACCTGACCAGATATACCCAAGAACATCGCAAGGGGCTAGAGAAGAAATTGCAGCGACCCTAGCTGATAACTTTGCATCATTGTTAGCCACAAGTAAAGTCCCGGAAAACTGGAGGTTAAACAATCTTGTGTCTTTATTCAAGAAGGGCTGAAAAGAAAAATCTGGGAACCATAGACTAGTAAGCTTAACATCTGTGGTAGGTAAGTTACTTGAGAAGATTCTGAGAGATAAGATGTACATGCATTTGTAAAGACAGGGTTTGATTAGGAATAGTCAGCATGGCTTTGGATTTGGCACTACATGCACAAATTTGTTGCAGTCTCTTGATGAAGTGACTGGAAATTTTGATGAGGGCAGGGCAGTAGACGTAATCTATATGGATTTCAGTAAGCCTTTGATAAGGTTCCATATGGTAGGCTGCTCTGGAAGGTTAGATTGCCTGGAATCCAGGGTAAGCTGGCAAGTTGGATACACAATTGGCTTGATGGTAGGAAGCAGAGGGTAATAATGGAAGGATGCTTGTCGGGCTGGAAGCCTATGACTAGTGGAGTGCCAGGGGTCGGTGCTGGGCCCATTGCTGTTTGTTATCTATATCAATGATTTGGATGAAAATTTACAAGGCATGATTAGTAAGTTTACAGAAGACACTAAAATAAGCGGTATCGTAGACAATGAGTAAGGCTGTGAGAAATTGCAGCAGAATCTTGATCAGCTGAGGAAATGGGCCACGAAATGGCAAGTGGAGTTTAATATAGGGAAGTGTGAGATCTTGCAGTTTGGAAAGTCAAAACGAGGGAGGAGTTTCATGGTGAATGGTAGGGCCTTAAGGAGTGTAGTGGAACAGAGGGACTTTGGAGTTCAGGTGTACGATTCTCTGAAAGTGGAGTCACAGGTAGACCGGGCAGTGAAGAAGGCTTTTGGCACACTGGCTTCATCAGTCAGGGCATTGACTATAGAAGTTGGGAAGTTATGTTGCATTTGTATAGGATGTTGGTGAGGCAGCACTTGGAGTATTGTGCTCATCTTTGGTCACCTTGTTATGAGAAGGATGTTATTAAACTGAAAAGAGTATAGAAGAAATTTATAAAGATGTTGCCAGGACTCAACAGTCTGAGTATAGGGAGAGGTTGGACAAGTGTAGGAGACTGGGGAGGATCTTATAGAAGTGTATAAGATCATGAGAGGCATGGATAGGGTAAATGCACTCAGTCTTTTTCCCAGGGTTGGGGAATCGAGGACTAGAGGGCATCAATTTAAGGTTGGGGGAAAGAATAAAAGGGAACGTGAGGGGCAACTGTTTTACACAGAGGGTGGGATGCACATGGAATGAGCTGCCAGCAGACGTGGTTGAGGCAAGTACATTAACAACATTTCAGAGGCATTTAGACAAATACATGGATAGGCAAGGTTTAGAAAGATATGGGGTTAGTATGGATGGACATTTTGGTCAGCATTAGTTTGGGCCAAAGGATCTGTCTCCATGCTGTAGGACTCCATGCCTCTATGACACTCCTCCATTGTGGCTATGACTTCACAGATAAGTCCCTCTGCTTCAGAATTCCCTCTCTGAAACTCTACAATTTTTCTAATTAAAACACTCTTTAAAACTTCCCTAGATACTTTGTCAATCAAAAGTTATTAGTATTGCATTCTATGGTGTTGAAGTACTGGAGTTTAGTAGTGTTTTTGCTCATGGTTTCTGTGCAACTCCTCACCTCCCTTGCCCTCTTCCTAACATTCACAAGTGCATGAAACTTACATATGTCATTTTTTCTGGATGAGGCATTAAACTCAGGTCCTGCTTTCTCCCTCAGAGGAATAATAAAGATTCCAATGACTAATAGTTAACCCACAATTAACATCACATTTCAAGAAGTTTTCTGATGATTAACACATTGCTGTTGTGGAACCTTACTGTGCACAAATTTGCTGACGTGCTTCCTACATTGTAACATTGACTACACTTTAAAGATATTTACTTCGCTATTCAATGCTTGGAACATTCTGAAGACATTAAAAAAAACATATCAATGCAACTCTGTATTTCTTAGTATTCACTTCTTGATTTCTGTCATCATCTTCCTTTTCCTTTTCAAACCTCAAAATGCCTGCTTGTGTTCCCCATCTGTAGTGTTAAAATTCCATTAGTGAGAAATGAATCATAGTTACAGAATTTTCAGCTCTGACTATACAGAGTCAAACCAATTGGAAAGATAGTTGAATAGATAAGGTCATGACACAATCTAACAGAAAACATTATGGGACGAGTGTAAGTCTATTTCTGAAGCCTGAAATAATCACTGAATTAGTATTAACAAATGCAATTTAGAAAAGCCAAGAACTGAACATACTCATATTTTGTTTCAATTCTGAGAAATTAAATGAGATGTAACAAATATCTCTACCAAGAGAAAGGTTTTTATTAGAAGCTCTTGTAATTTGCATTATGAATTGCTGGTGATTCCAGTGTTTCAGATTAGAGGTAAAGGATGGCATTGTCAGCTAAGCATTGAGCTAACCTTCCTGAAAATCTGGAATTAGATTATAAATGCACTTATTAAAAATATTGCTAACATAAATAGTTTGAGGGAGTTGATGGTCTAAATTGATTATTTGAAATTAATTGTCAGAGTAATTCTTAACACATTCAGGATTATTTAGAAAATGTTAATTCAATCACAGAATCACATCTAACATTGGATACTGTTTTGAGATTTACAAGGATAGGCTGGTTGATGCAGTCAGTAACTTTTTGTGGACAGTCTAATCCGATCCACTAGTCTTTTGTACCATTCATTTGCATTCTTAATATCACACCAACATTGAAACTCATATACCACATTCCTTATTTCTTTGACAGGATAAATGCCTTTTTGACTTGACAAAAGAATCCTGTCAGTGGCCAATACCACTTCTGTTACTGCTGCAGAATACTGTTCACAGTGTGATCTCCTCTACATGGAGAGATGAAACACAGACTGGGGAAACCACTTTACAGAATACATGTTGTATTCACAAAAATGACCTAAGCTTGTGGTTGCCTGCCACTTCAATACACCACCTTGTTCCCTGGCCAATATTACTGTTTTGGGCCTGTTGCAGTGCCTCAGTGCAAGTGGACGAACAGCATCGCATATTCCATCTATGGACCCTGCAGTCTTCAGGACTCTATATTGAGTTCAATCATTTTAAGACCTGAGCTCCATGTTCCATATTCTTTACCCACTCCTGGCCCTGACCCACTCGTGGTCTGACTTCATCATAGTCAATCAATTTTCACCTATAAATAGTCCCCATTCGCAGTTTTTCCTTCTCTCCAACTCAGCTTTACCATCCTTTTGTCTGCCCAAGTGTTGTTTTCTCTCCCTTTCTCACTTTCTGGACTCCATCTCCGCCTCTCATTTATTCCTTTACCCATAGAGCCATTGTCTTCAGCGTGTGTAACACCTTTACCTGGCTACAGTCAGTTCTGAAAAAGGATCATTGGACTCAAAATGTTGACTCTGCACTTTCTGCACAAATGCTGCCAGATCTGCAGAGTTTCTCCAGCAATTTCTATTTCTAATTAAGGTTGCCATTGTGTTTCAGGAAGCTTTGACACTCCCTATTTCAGTAACAAGTTGCATGACAAGCAAATGACTGAAACCGTACTGACAATGTTGTAGGTAAGGTCAATCCTGTAGCTATGGGATTGTGAGATTCCCACTCATTGACTAGTGAAAACAGCTTGCAGTCGATAGTAGTAAGGGACCACCTAGTAGATTTTTGACAGGTACCTCAATGAAAGGGAGCTCATTACAGTTGGATAAACAATTGGATAGACTGTTACAACCAGTTTTGGGCAGGTTTTCCACTTTAAATGTGAAAAATTATTTCATAGTTATAAGGATCCTATAGAATTTATGTATTGATAGCAATGCAGTGACCAGGTGTTTATTTAACATTGCTAGCCTATGCATCAAGCTACCACTCTAAGAAGCCATAGACACTTACACTACATCATGGCATTCAAATCATTGTGTAAACCACTATTTATTGAATTTATGAACTTAACTTGCCCCATTGAGTTCAGCTTCACAACACCGTTTATGCCCAAATTGATGGTGTTGTTACAATGTCCCCTCTAGGCCCAACTCGATCAAACGTCACGGTTGGGTTCCATGAGAAACATAATTTCAGTAGAAAAGTACCTAACTTCCTAACTCCTACAGTGCTCTGATGCACAGACAATGTAGTCACAACGTTTGAATCCACAACTGCACATCTGAATTTATTGACATGTCTTAATGGAGTCCACCCAGAATAAATGAACGATTTATTTATTGTCACATCTCTTGGAGATACAGTGAAAAGTGTTTTTATGCCACAATCCAACACCATTTTGAGTTACAGTAAGGATAAAAAGAAATTACTTTAAACAAGAGTTCATCTTTTGTTCAAATTGGGGTCTCAAGCATGGCTTCAGGGGCTTCTGCAAGGTGTACTGGTCCTCAAGGAATCCCACTTTGGGAACAACGACAACAACAAAATGCCCAAGGAGACCCTGACTTCCCTGCTGGCACTGCCTCATCGGCACCACCACCAAGAATCCTTGCTCTGGGCACTGTCACCAGGTGTCCTCGCTCCAGGCACTGCTGCCACCAAGAGTCCAGGCTCTGGGCGTATCCCTCATACGCATTCATGCACATTAGGGCTTTTAAAAATAACATTTCTTGCTATTGATCATGACTTATGAATGGGCCTAAAGTTACCATTTTCAGTCCTGGAAAGTATTCAGTTAACTTCTGATTACTCAATATGATTCAGCAACTGGTGAATCTAGCTGTTCCACACTGCTACTATACAGTGACAATACAAGTGGTGTTCACCACTAAAGGGATATTGATGGCTAGCCAAAAAGATGTCTATCCTAGCACACAAATTAATAATTTGGTATATGAATTTCAGTGCTTATGTGGTACATGGTATTTCGACTGTACATCCCAAAGACAGACTGGTTGTATCAAACAATATGTCAATCTTACTTTTCCATAATAATCAAGGAATTAACTATGCCCAATCAGTCCATGCTTGCGTAACTCAAAACACAATGACCAGCATTAGATGTGATGCTGTAATTGGGCAACACTTCCTCAATAATCCCAGTTGTGCTGCAAACCAAGTTAAATTGTTATTTGGGTTTGCAGTGTACTTGTGTATACTGGAAGCTACGTCTATTAATGCAGAGGACCCTGTTATTTGTGGACAGAAAGAGCATATACATATATTGCACCTGTTTCAACTCAACAAAATAGCCGACAGCCATTTTTCTTGTTTGTTGGTCAAGGCATTGATCTGAATACTCAAAGTTAACCTGCCTGGATTAAATACAAACAAAACTTGGCAGTTTACTGTCAGTTATTTAACTGATGCATCTATGGAAATAGTTTGACTAATCAAAGTTCTATTGCTAATCAATCAGCACACTCTACTCCAGGATGCACATACTGTTCCTCTTCCCATTGGTATTCAGTAATGCTCAAGTTCCATACTACCAAATGACTAAGTATTATCATTTTGTGATCTTTCAATTAGTTCATCTAATTTATACACCTCACATGATGAGTCAAATTAAACAAGAACGATATTAATCCCTATTCTAAAATTCATAGAAACAAAGGTTCTCCCGTGTTGGAAGGTGATGGGATTTTTGTCCAGAGATAAGAGCATTAATAAGATTCCATCCAAAGGTGTGAAGTGAATAAGCATCTTTAGGAAACTTCCCTCCTGATGTGAGGGGGCAGCTGAGTTTTATGTCGGAATCACAAGGTACCCTTGACAAAACAAGAAACTACACAGCCTCAGCTCCTTTCCTTTTAAGATTAACAATTTGAGCTTCACTTGGCCTTCCAGTTTCAAGGTAGAATGTGGTAAAACTTAGCTGTCTCTGGGTTGTTCCACTTTTGGTGGCAGTTGTAGGTGCCCAAAGGAGTATCTTGCTTCCAAACTATACATTCTTTGCATTTCCCTGACTGCAATGTTTGCAATCTTTATCTTTAATCTGTCATAATCTGAACAAAGTAGCTGGAGCTGAAATGTTGCACTATCCAGAGAGAGATAGAGGCTTTTTATTAGAACCAGCTACCTCTGGATCAGATTCATTGACATTTTATGACAAAGGATTTGTAATACTTCTGATTTGCCAATTGGGAATTCCTTGGTTTCTGGTCTTCAATTTCACAGCTGTGAATCATAAGATATTAACCTTAATTTCCTTGACGTAGCTAGTGGATGACAGTGCTATAAAAATATCAGGAAGATTGGGATAAGTACACTGCATTTAATTGACCAAAGCTTTAATAAAAATTACTTCCATATGTTGTACTTGTACAATCAATAAATGTTACTTCAATCATTAATATTGAATGAAAATGAGCAATAATTATGGCTTTAATGTATTCATTCTAAATAGGAAGCATGAGATTAGGATTGTGTTCATATTTTTTGTTCTGTCCAGATGAATATTGCATTTATTTACCATTCAAGCCAATGTGAGTGGTTTTACTGATATGACAAAGGCATTAAGCTACAAATAACTCAAAGATCCTTGGCTTTAAATGCTGATTTGTGCTGAGATAGTTTATATCTGGTAGAGTGGAGGTGTACACACTATAATTAACTTCAGTACTGCAGCCCAGGAAGAAGAAATGTAGTTAAGTGTCTTTAACTTGAATGACTATCCAATGATACGTGTTGAGAAATGAACACCAATGGGTTATGCTTGAACAGACAGCCAACACCCACTGCCTTCAAGCTATACAGGAAGTGCAGTAATTTGGATGAAATCTAGATGAAGAGGGTTTTTGCAGTAGAGTGGTATTATCCCTAACTCTAAGCATATTCATAATCACTAATCACTGCTAGTCCAGGTCAGGACCCAGAGGTTTATTACAATTTGCCAGAACAGGTTAATTAAATTAACAATGGCATGATACCGAGTGTTGGTCAACAATGTCAAGATAGGTGGGACAAAGAAAGAAGTACATTTTAGCCCTTTAATATATTCAGTCTGCATTTTTCTTCTGTTTTCTTGTTGCCCTTGCCTGAAGTTTTTGTTTTTCCTGGGCTATAGTTTCTTTGGAATGGAACTTGGGCCCCTGTATACACACTGTTACATGGAGCTAGTCCTTTACCCATTTACCTTGCAGGGAGTTCACTCTTTCAAAGCTATTTAATCAATTTAATCAAACCTGTGAACTTTAAGAAATAATCATGAGCTTAAGGCTGATGCAGTCGACTTGTTGTATTTAGCTGAATCAGATGAACTGAGGAAGTCCCATGTCCAATCAACTGCCAATGCTGACTTAGTCAGTGCTGCAGAAGGGTCACTGAACCCTAAGCATTCACTCTGCTCTCCACAGATGCTGCCAGACCAGTTGAGTTTACCCAGCAATTTCTGTTTTTGTTTCTGAGTTAGTTGAGCCCAATTAGAGTGTCTCAATTTAAGAACGTGTAACAGTAGTACTGAACCAGGCTCTTTGGCCCATCATTCATGTGCTGACCCTGATGCCATTTCAAACTAATCCTAGCTACCTGCACATGGTTTGTGTCTCTCGACTGCCTGTTTATATGCCTCATCTAAATGCCTTTTAAATGTTGTTATCATATCATCTTCATCATCTCCCCTGGCAGCACGTTCCATGCCCCTATCACCTTCTGTGTGAAAAAAAAACTTGCCTTGCTCATCTCCTTTAAACCTTCACTCTCTTATCTTAAGCCTGTGCCCCCGAGTATTTGACATTTCCGCCCTGACATTTCCGACTAAGCACTGTATCCATGTCTCTCATTATTTTGTATACTTCTATTAGGTCACCTCTGAGCCTCCATTGCTCTAGCAAAAGCAATCCAAGTTTGTCCAACCTCTCCATATAACTCAGGCAGTCCAATCCAGGTAACATCCTGGTAACCTCTTTACACCTACTCCAAAGCCTCCACATCCTTCCTATAGTGTGGCAACCAGCACTGCACCCAATATTACAAATGTAGCCTAAATAAAGCCTTATACAGTTGTAACATGACTTGCCAACTTATATACTCAATGCCCCAAAGTTTACAGCTTTTATACTCCATTTGCCTCAACAATCCTGTGTTAAGAAAAAAAAATGAGTGAAAAGTCTCACTTCTGATTGCTGATAGAAATATATTTTAAGGCATAGATAAAGATAGATGAAACTTTGTTGTGATAGCCCTGTAGTCGAATAGCTTGTTGAAATTGACTGAAGTTTTCACCTGACAAATTGTAACTGAGTTCCAATCAATATTCCACATCCATATTCTGTTAATCATTAGGAACAAGCAACAGCATGCAGTTATGTGCTTCCCTGTAACTCCACCCAAGCAAAATGCTAACTTACTCTGTAATTAGTTTTGCAGTCAAAGTATATTTGTACCTTTAATCCAAATATTATCTGCACAAAGTAGGACTATGCTTTGTTACAACTGCATCTCTAATGTTTTCTGAAAACTTCCATAACCTTCAAGGTGTGTTTAAAATAAAAAGAAAAAACTAGCAAAAAACCGTATTTATCAAGACAAATTTTGAGATTAGCTCTTGGGTCAGTTTTGATGAGTTGCGGGAATGTGTACTTACAAAATGGCTGGATTTCGTCAGCCTAACAGCAGTCCTGCATACCACTCAGAGGTCCATTAGAGAACTCCATTAGTGCTGTGGGGGGGGAGTCCTGATAGCTTTGTCACTGTCAGACCCTCCTTGGGATTCAGGACTCCAATGGTGAAAGTCAAGAGGTTGGCAGCTCTCCATTTGCTCATCAGCACCAACTACAATGATGGCAGCTGCAAGAAATGCAGCAAGCAGAAGCTTAGGTTCGTCAAAGGTCCAAAGGCCAATGGCGAGTGAAGAGGGAATGCGGCTCACAGCAGTTTGAGGCAGGTTCAAATGAATCAGAGGCAAATGTGAGAGATGCCAGTTAGTGTTTCCACCCTCAATTAAATGAAGGCCCCTTCTTTCTGGGAAGCTGCTGGAAAACAAATAAGCCTAATTGTCAATACTCGCATGGAACTCCAACTTTCTGACTTCAAGTTTTGAGGTTTTGCTATCACTGAATCGTGATGCAAGGCTTCTCCTGCAGTCAATTGGATCTGGACACCATATCTACTACAAAGGACTTTTTCTTTTCTACAGGCAAATGATATACGTTTGTCAAATTAAAAGCAGAAATTGCTGGAGTAACTCAGCAGGTCTGGCAGCATCTGTGGGAAGAAAGTAACGTTAATATTGAGTCCAGTTACTCTTCATAAGATTGTTGTTTTATTTTAGTGATTGTTGTTTTATTTTAGTGTTTTGTTTTAAGATTTGCCTAATGCCTGTTCAGAACTTTGATGGCACTCAAGTATGGTTTCAGTCACGCATCATTTTCAATGTGCATATTTAATTCGAATTGACAACAGATTGAGCTTTATTTTGTGCATAGCCCACGCCAGCCTTCATTTGTTGTACCTCACTGCCTCAGACTGAATCTAAATATTCATAAAGTACCCTCATAGATATTCATCAAACCAACTAATCACTGCTTGGCTGAATTATCTCACTTGTTCAGGTAATTATGGTCAATAAAGCCAAATACAAATATAAGGTATGAATATTCATGGATAACCTTTGAACTTGTAATACATCTGTGTTGAGATTAGGCGAACAGGGAGGTGAAGGTACTAATTAAAATTTATTACAAGAATTTGTTATATTAAGTAGAGCCACTGAAGTGCCAGGCAATGACCATCTCAAACAACTTAACCATCTCCCCATGACATTCAGTGGCCTTAGTCTTTCACTGTCAATATTTGTGTGTCATGATCCTTCTAATGGTAATACTTGAAAGTCAGATCTCAGAATGAGGCCTGACTTAACAGACCATAAGTTTTTTTTGCACGTTAATAACTAAATATATTTAGAAGAATCTGTTAATGTATTTTAACAAAATATTATAGTTTGATCGACAAGAAGTGCATAAACTATATTACTCTATTTTGGAATGAACACATTACAAATAGCAGAAAAAGGATTCAACTCTTTGTCTCAACCAATGACCCTGCAAACACCCAAAGCTTAGGTGAATAGTCACCACTATCTCCATACTAACGTTCTTTGTTCGGCTGGCATAGCTATTACTTTCCACCAAATTTTTGTCCATTCACTTGGTGCTATTATCTGGATTTCTTGTCTCTCCTTGAGACCTCTGAATATGCTAATCTAACACATTATTACTACTGAGCATGGGTTCCTTAAATTCATGTATTTCAATGATCTGGAAAGTCGTCTTCCTCTCTGACTGCTCCACAGCCTTCTGCTTCTTGAGTTTCTTTCTTAGCAACTCAGGACTGATCCCCAGATCTGCCCTGATACTTTCTCCACTCTGCTGTGTCAAACACCTCTACTGTATAGACTCCTCTCCCTGAATGAACCTCTTTCTGCTAGTCCTCCCCCATGCCCCTTCTCTCTGGGTTATAAAACACTAGTCAACAAGCATCTAATCAATTATCTTACCAGAAGGCTTGCTCATCGTTTAGTTAAAAATGGTTTGTTGGAAATACCATTTCAGTTCATTGCTCAAAATGAATTTCAAACCTTTTGGAAAAAAAGAGACCTTCACAGATTTGAAAACAAAATTCATTTCTCTTCCACTTTACAACCTAAGTTTCCAAATAATAATAGGTTACTGTCCTTCATCTCATATGCTAGAAGGAGGGCAGGGGGGAGGTGTCAACACCATTATAGATGAACAGGGAAAGTCACAGGCAGATACAAACATTGCCGAAATATGCAAGATACAGGACAGGAAGTAAGATCCATGGATTGAAAAGTATGAGCTAAAGACATGGAAGACTAGAAGTTATATAAGTGAATTTTGAAGTTAATATGCGTTTAGCAAAAGATAATGAAGGAATTCTGATCATGAGAGGAGGAGATCCTTTAGGAACAGTCCAGAATGAGGCAGGAGGATGAGTGGAGGTTATAGTTTGACATGAATACCATAAAACTTAGAAGCTTTTATGATTAAGAAGTTCTAATGGCTACAAACAAATTATAAGACATGGTGATAAAGGATGTCAAACAAAAAGAGTAGGAGAGCTGGAAAGAATTTGGTTTAAACCAGCATTGCCCAACCTTTTCAGTATCCAGGCATACTTCAATGAGACAATCAATTCCAGATGATGCTCACTTTTTCAGCTGAATTGTTGCTCATAAATGCCACATTTACTTGCCTTAACTATTGATATGCCCTTTAGAAGAGAGGTTAGCAGCATAATGCATACCGGTAGCTAAAGAAGGATCAAAAATATTAATGTTTCAAATCCATTGGGAAAAATACACCATCTTAGACTGAGCTCAGTTGCATTGTTAAAATCTACTTAAGTCACTTATTTTCAACATTTAAAAGAAAAGATTCTCCTGAATGGAATCCCATCAACTATCGAACATTGGCTAGCAGCTGGCAGTGTCAGCTTATATCAGTAACTTGTCAATCTGCAAGGCCAACTTCCCACAGTCGCTATTGAGGTATCAAACTGGGGACAGCTAGTCTTTTTATACAGATGGACATGCACAGAAAAATTGATGAGGCATATAAGTAATGTGTGAACCAGATAAACCAGATTAATTGCTCAGGGCTTTGAAGAAAATTTTTTGATCAAGATGTCAGCATGGATTCTTCTTCTGTAAGGAAAATTATTTTGAAAACCATTTTAGCTCTTTAACAACATACTCCTGGGATTGTAAGTCTGTGGATATTCAAACAACATTTTTGCAGAGTGAGTAGTTTCAAAGAGAAATGTTTTTGAAACCACAGAAGAAGCAGGTGAAATAGAAGGAAAGCCAAAGAAATCAAAACAGATATATTTATAGGTTGAATGGTGCAGGAGGGACTATGGTATTTGTCAATTATGTCTATCTTTCTGAAAGTAATTTGTATTTATCTTAAAGCAGACACAACAATGTTCTACTGGCATCACAAAGACCAACTGACAGACAACTTTATGGTGTATGCCAATGATTTTCTGTGTGGATCCTCTATTAAATTTGAGTGATGAAATCTGTGATGAATAAAGTAGAGGAGAATTTAAAATTGGAAATCAAGTTTCAGGGCCCTTTAAATGTGAGGGGTTAGGTGTTAAGCAGCATTGGCCAGGAGTGAGTTTGCATCAATAGTCTTATTGGCAAATGTTAACAGCATCCCAATAAATCCAGCCAAGTCCTCACAGCAAAAGTGATTTTGCATCCAGAAAACAAAGACAAGCTCAAAACTTTGGACATTTAAACTGGTTGTGTGCTTGACTGGACCCAATGCCAATTATTATTTATTGGACTGTGTATAGTACTACTGTTGAGGAAGACTTGAGCACAGCAAAGTATGCAAAGAAAAAATGAACTCAGGAAAATGCACAGAGGTTGCAAGCCATGGGTGACCTAGTAGATATAAAGTTATTTGTTTTATTGATGCTTCACATGCCAATCTTTTGGATGGTTATTCTTATACAGCAGAGTTTATGATAATCTTGGTGATAAAATAAGAAACATTGCCTGCTGACTGAGGAATCAAGAAAATAAAAAAGGCAGTTAAAACTAACTAAACTGCTGATAAGTTGGAGTTAGCAGAAGCTATAGATACAATGGTCTATTTATCCATGTATAAGGTTATCCCAAACAAGAGGTAATCTGAGAAAGATTCACTCATCGAATGTTAACTGTTCTCTTTAGGGTAATGTACATTTGACAAAACAGTGTTACCAGACAAGGTTAAGAATTGACCTTTCTGGCATAAAGGAAATGTTAGAAAAAGGCTTTTGCAAAATGAAATAGGTTAATGCAAATCACTAGATGTCAGGTTGCTTCACAAAAGAATGTGTTTACCAAAGAATCAAGAATGGTATTATGAGGAGTTATAAGAACATGGTTGGGAAGTGGTGGGGAGGGGTGCGGCAATAAATCTTTGTTCAGGTTGCTTTGTGATATGGAAGATTGAATGTAGTACATGTAATATGAGAAATATAATTTTACTGTTTGGTTGTATCCGATGGTCGGGCATAGAATTTGGACATTTATTATGTTTAATGTTCATCAGTTTCTTTACAAAAATTGTTTATATGTCCTCAAAAATTTGATTTAAAGAGACAGGGAATCTATAAATATCAGAAATATTTAGTCAGGTAATTGGGGTTAACTAATTAACCCATCGACTAGTGGATGCAAAGGGACTCCAGATGGGATTGGGAAGTGGAAGGGGCTGTAATAAAGCAGTTAATAAACTCTATCTGCATACGAAGATGTATTGGTTTCTATCTCACTGATTAGCTTGGATCTTTTTGACACAGATGCAAATAAGATTGTGCTCATCTCCAAAAAAAAAGTCTGAGTGAGTCTTGTGTGGATCATGTGAAGCAGTGGTAGTGTCCCTACCTCTGAGCCAGGAGAATCAGATTCAAGTCCCACCTGCTCGAGAAGCGTTTAATAACATCTCTGAACAGGTTGATTAGATAATATCTAAAACAAAGTCTTGCACTGATATAGCACAACTCACAACGTCAGGATTGTCTGAAGTTCTTTACATCTAACAAAGTGTTGTAAAACTATAGACACTCTTGCAATGTAATAATTTTTTTGACCAAATACCTGGTTGGCACAAATTATCTATTTTTACTCATGAATTTTTATTTGGGCACTTAACACACGGGATGAGTACTGTGGGAAGTAGACTGAGCTCGCCCTGAAACCAATTTTTCCCAGACCAATCATTGGTATCTTCAGTGAAATGCTCTCTTTGTACAACTATGTAACATAAACATCGCTGCATCTGTGACCATCTAATTATTTTTATTTTCTGTGATGTCTATTGAGAATTTTTTTCCATATTTCCAAGATTTGCCTACTTATTTCCCAGGGTTGTTTTTTTTCCTGTTCCCACTCTCATTGCCACTGCTGCTGTTGCATTTCCCACTCACTTTCTCCATTTTTCCTGCACTTCCCACTCTCCTTCTGGCTGCTCTTTTGATTTGCGTTCTTGATCCTATAATTTCTGTTTGATTTGCCCTTCTCCTCAAACCTTTGTCACGCTTTCTTCATTATCCATCTTTACATGTGATTGCAGATCAGCCTCAGCCCAGCTGTTTAACAGGGTGGGGTTATCTCAGTCACACCAGTCTCGGCATAATGTCTCACAAGCCTGTGCAATTAGCAAAAATGGAAAACTGTGGAACTGATCCCTAAATGAGAAGTACTTCAAAATGAATGCAGCTGAACTCAGATTTTAATGCTTTTGTTGTCAAAGATTTATTCAGATAAACAAACTGAAACTGAATACAACATTCCAGAAAGCAGCAATTAGTGCTGTTACAAGGCCTTTGAAATCTGTACAATGGGATGGATGAAGAGGGGGGTTTGAGGTAATGACTGGTTTTCACAGTATTGCTTCTTTACCTGTCAACATTTCTGTAGCTAGTTTTGTTTTCTTCCTAATTCACCAAACATCGGAGTCTTTTCCTGCAAGTTAATTTAAAATTGTTTAACCTTTTTAATTCCGGAAATTTGAAACACACAATTGAAAAAAGGATTGTAGGTCAACTATAGCATGTGGACTGTACCAGTTGTAGAAGACAGCTCACTACTACCTTCTCAAGAACATCTGGGGACAGGCAACAAATGCTGGCCAGCCAGCAATGTCCATGTCCCATGAGTGAATAAAATAAACAATTAATTCCAGTAGTGTCCTTGTCTTTTACAAAAAGAGTCCCAGATTTGAGTCACTCACTCTACTGCTCTCTGTTGTTTTCTCATGGAATGTTTAATGGAGATAAAGGAACCCTTTATGAGAAGGGAGAGAGAGAGAGAGAGAAGCTTGGTCAAAATATAGTTCTTTGTTGAGTAATCTGATCTAATATTGGGCTGTCGTTGGAAAACTGTAGTGGGACTTTGTATTTCCAAATAGTGGAAAAAAAAGGAACCAAGTTCCTGGTACATGTATGATGGGCCAAATAGCCTCTCTATGGCTGTATCATTCTATGATAATAATTGTCATGTAGTGACCTTTATTAGAAAGTGTAGCAATTTGGATGTTAGTGAAAGAAAGGATTGAACTCGACTATGGTACACACTACAGTTGAATTGCTAGCTAGCATATTTTGAACTGGAACAAAGAACAACTAATTAAATGAGGAATCAAACATTTGCCAGAATTATTCCCTAGCATAAGCCAGTATCTTCAGAGAAAAAGGGGATAGATTTGAAATGGGTGAAGAAAATCATAACCTGTTGAAAAAGAGGGTGCAATAATAAGAAGCTATACTTAGATAGAATCTTTATTATCAAAAAAAATTGCAAGATACTTCACTGACGTGTGATCAGATAAAACATGGATTTTAAGCCAAAATAGGCGATATTAAGATGTATAACCATAAACTTGATTAGAAAAATGGATTTTAAGGAGAAGCAAAGAGATGGAATGGCAATGAGGATTTAGCAAAAAAAAAATCAAAACTGTGTGGTTGAGATGGCTGCCAATAGTGGGAGGCAAAGGAAGGGAATGTACAAAAGGTTAGAATTGGACTGTAGATTTTACATTTGAAGGTTGACTAGGAGCCAATGTGGATCAGCATGAACAGTGGTAATGAAGTAGGAACTGGGCGGGTAGGCTATTGTCAGCAAGATTTTGGATGAACTTAAAATTACAGCCTCCTGCAAGCCATTTGAGAGAGTGATGGAATAATCAAGTCTGTAGGAGAAGGAGGCCTGGATGAGGATTTCAAAAGCAGATAGACTAATTAAGCCAGAAACGAGTGATGTTACTAACGTGTAAAAATGTGATCTTGCACTCAGAGAGAATATTGATCTTTAAACTCAACTCATGGTCGAATAGTGTTCTACATTTGCAAATATTCTGGTTCAGACTGAGATACTGATCTGGGCAAGGCGGGAAACCAATGATTATTGACATAGAGCTAATAGAGCAGACTGGAGGCAATGGGAGTCTTTGCTGATAGCTGGAAATTGCGCATCCTCTTCCGAAGAAAACCGATCATGTTTTGAGCCACTCAGAATTGAGAGATCATTGATGAGCCTTTCATGGAATCAGGAGCAACACTCCCTTTAAGCTGTGTGCCACTCAGTCACTGCGAGATTCAACATTCGCTGACGGGTATCACCTCAGTCACACACAGAAAATAGAAGTATTAAGTGAATGTCAACAAGAACCTGACTACGCTAATCCCAATTTCTACAACTTGCTCCATATCCTTGGAGGCTGTGGCAACCTCAGCTCAAAAACAATACAAATTCAATTTTTATATTTGATAAATGAGGGTGCAATAATAACAAGCTGTACTTAGTAGAGTCTTTATTATCGAGAAAATTGCAAGATACTTTACAGTTGATATTTGGTTAGTTAAAATCTCTTACTATTATTGCTGCCCTATTCTTGCACTTCTCTGAAATTTGATTACATATTTGATCCTGTATCTTCCCCCTGACTGGGGACCTATAGTATGCAGCCAACCATGTGTTTGTCCCTTTTATGATTTTTACGTCTGCACGTATGGTCTCATTTGATGCTCCTTCCAAGATGTCATCTGTCGTCACTGCTATAAATAAATCCTTGATTAATGTTGTGACCCCACTTCTATTCCCCTCGCTATTTTATCTGAATACCCTATAAACAGTACTATAAAGCTTCCAATCTTTCAGCCAATTCGCAATCATGGCTCAGATATCATACTCCCCTGTGCCTATCTATGCTGCAGCTCGTCCATCTTATTCCTCAGGATCCTTACATTAAAATATATTCCATTTAACCTTGCTACTCACACTTTTTCTTATCTCGTCTATGCTACCTCTGCCTTCCAGACTCACTTGCTCACTTTTTAACTTCTAATTCCATCTCAGCTTCTGTCCCCCCTGAATCACTTGTCAGCATCCCATTCCCCTGCCAATATAGTTCAAATTTGCTCCAACAGCATTAGAGCATATCTCTGTGAGGAGTTTGGTCCTAATCCTGTTCAGATCTAATCCATTCAATCACTACAGGTCCCAGCACCTGTAGAAACAATCCTAATGCCTCAGGAATCTTCCTTCACCATCTCTCAAGCCATTCATTCATCTGCTATCTTCTTATACTCACTACTGCATGGGTGTAACCTGAATATTACTACCTATAAAGCAAGCTTTTCAATTTCCTTCCAACTCCTTAAAGTCTCCTTTTGCTTTCGTCATATGTCATTGGTCTCAACACGAACCATGACCTCTGGTGGTTCACCTTCAGAATCCCTGCAGCAGTTCCGTTGCATTGCTGACCTCGGTTCTGGAAAGCAACATACCACCCTCGAGGTAACTGGAGAAGTACTTATCTGCTCCCATCCCTAAATCCCCTCCCACTTCTGCCCTTCCACAGTTCTTCCTCCCCAGCCGCACAGCTGGCCCATCCACAGTGCCAGGCCTCTGCTCAGGCCTACCTCTTTAAAGGAGAAAGTGAGGCCTGCAGATGCTGGAGATCAGAGTCAAAGAGTGTGGTAATGAAAAAGCACAGCCAGTCAGGCAGCATCCAAGGAGCAGGAGAATCACAGTTCAGGCATAGTGTCTTCATCAGGAAGCCCTTTCTCTATGAAGCAATCACCACTCTCATCATTTCTAAAGGCTTTTTACCATTTTCGCCATTTTAGGGGTTTCCCTCAGTATTGCCTGGTCTCCTCCTCCTGCTGTCTGGTGGTCACCTATCCCCTCTCTGTCTACACTTCTATAAGCGGAGGTTATGTCCTGAAGTGTGTTACCCAGGACCCTCCTGGCTTCACGATTGCACTGTATTGCCCAATTGCCACTCAAGCTCGAAAGCTCAGAGCTTAAGATCCTCCAGCCAGATGCACCAAGAGCATACATGGTCATCCAGGAATTCCCAGATAGTGCAGGATTTGGGCCTGAGCACCGCCCCCAACATACTTTAACTAAGTAGAATATGGACTGTTGCTTTTATTTGATTTCTTATACCTACTTAAGTATAGATCTAGGATAAGGAGTTAATCACCTAGGACTCAAATGGGGAAAAGTAACAATATTCAAAGGGCTGTGAATCTTTGAAATTTTTTACTTGAGAGTTGTGGATGCTGTATTGTTGATTACATTAAAGGTTGGGATAGAAAAGTTTTTGGTTTTTCAGTAAAGGGAGGACTGGGGTGGGAGTGGAGATGGGCAGGAAGGTTGGGTTAAAGCCTTCGATCAACCATGATTATGTTAAATGACGCACCCAGCTGCTGCTGTTTCTTCTGTTCTTCCCAGTGCTGGGTCCCTTGATCAATATAATAAGGAATCCAAAAGGGGAAGCCTCTACAGGTTTTCATGTCATGCCTGTTGCTAGGATAGTATTAGCAGTGAGGAGAAGAGGCCTTACTTACCTTCTTAGAGTCTCAGTTAGTGATGGGGCAGGAAGGCTACCTTTAGGTTTTCCCATAAACATCAGTCCTGACTAAATTCCTTCCCTTTCTTCAAATCTGGTGCAGGGAAGAGCATAGAACACCACCCAGAAACTGCTGCTGTATTGCTTGTGGTCTCCCTGAGGGAGTCCCTTCTTAATTGGCATTTAGTGTCTGATCAAGGAACCCAGCATCAGCAGGAACGCATAGCAATAGGGATAGACCATATTGCCTCTGGTCTTCAGTCTGTCATTTGATATAATTATGGCAAATCTAGGGCTTCAACTCCGCATTCCTTCTACTATAAGGAAGTTATGATGGAGTTCTGTATAATGTTGGTTGGGCTATAGCTGGAGTTCTGTGTGCAGTTCTGGTCACAGCAGTATAGAAAGGATGTGATTACACTGGAGAGGGTGCAGCGGAGATTCAGCAGGATATTGCCTGGGCTGGAATAATTCAGCTATGAGCAGAGACTAGATGGTCTGGGATTGTTTGCTTCAGAGTAGAGAAGACAGATGGGACCTGATTGAGGTGTACAAAGTTCTGAGATGCATAGTTAAAGTTGAGAGGGCGAAACCTTTCCATTTGGTAGAGGTCAATAACCAAACAGTTTTAAAGTAAAGAGCAGAAGGCTGAGGAAAATATTTTCACCCAAAAGTTTGTAGCTATCTAGAACTTACTGTCTTAAAGGGTAGTAGAGGCAGAGCCCTCAAAACTAAGATGATCACAAAATGCCATCGATTACAAGGCTCCAGCCAAGTACTAAAAAATGAGATTAAGATAATAGATGCTGAATGATTGCATGGACATGATGGGCTGAAGGGCCTTTTACTGAGCTGTAAAAACTCTAGAACTCTACTATCTCTGAGTGTAAGTAGTGCATTTTGGCTGCAGTACTATAATAGGCTTTATGCATTTATAATTATGAGTTACAAAGTTATACAATCAACTTTTTTCACATAATTTTTTTTTAAAAAGCACTTTTAGAAATTGGCTTTGCTTGTCATTCTTGAGTAAAACAAATTTGCTGTAAAAAGACAAAATAATCAGTGATCCAGATCTAATGGCTTTCCTTGTGTTTTACCTGTTTATTACTGTAACGTTAATGTTCATTTCAATGTCAGTATAGAATGTCCTATTGAAGTATGACAGACAAGGCTTCACCTGAACTTCTAAGCAATCTGAAATTTTTTTGGAAAAGTGAAAGCTGGTGAGAGAGCTAAGCACTATCTCTTCTAAGGATAGCATTTAGGTTAAGAATGTATTGACAATTACTGGAAATTAAAGATGAAGAATTTAAAATCAGTGTCACAGGAGACCTTGGTTATGGTCAAGTTTGTCTGAGTGTTTAGCTCTATCTGAAATCAAGGTTTGAGCTAATGGTGTAAATTTCTTTGGAGGATTGCTCATTGATTACAGATAAATGGAGCTTGTTATAATGGTGGCTTAAACAAAAATGTATTGATCAGTTAACAAAAATGTTTTGACACAAATATATTGAATAATTTCCCATTGCTGTGGATTTGCAGAATTGTGTTTTCTCTTGGCAGTTTTATCTTTCTGAGCTCTGGGATAATATGACTTTTGGATGATGCTTGTTGTTGGACTTTCACTTCTGAAATGCCATTCAAGAATCTAAAAGTGCCTTATAGTCAATCCGTTTTGAAGGATAGTCACTGTTGTATGTAGGAAACATTCTGTCCATAAAAATGACCCCAAGCCCCCAATTGCCTGCCATTTCAGCACACTGTTGTATTCCTGTGTCAACATTTCAGTCACAAGCCTACTGCAGTGCTCCAGTGAAGCTGAATGCAAACTGGGGGAACAACAACCCAATGTCTGCCTAGGTACCATACACACTTAAGGACTCAGCATTTGAATTTAACAATTTCGGAACATTAACACTCTCTCCCTTGTTGTTCCCTGTCATGTATAGATTGTACCCAGACTGCCAAATCATTATTAAACATTTACATTTCCCATTAGCACGCCGTCTCTCATCTCTCTCTCTCTCTCTCTCTCTCTCATCTTACCGTCAGTAATTTCCTTGCTTATCTCCCTCTCTGTCTGTCTCCCCCTCTCTCTTTTCCTCTCAGCACTGTGTCCATGTACCTTATTCTCCCCAATCCCACCATGTATCAACATATATTCCACCTTATCCCAGCCTTTAGCTTTGACAGAGGTTCACTGAACTCAAAACATTAACTATTTTTCTCCACAAATGCTGCCAGATCTAATGTGTTTCTCCAGTGTTCTGCTTTTGTGTTGAACGCAGCAACTATGTTGCACAAAGCAAACATGCAGAAGCAGCAATACTATAATGGCCAGATGATCTGACTTTGGAGCATAAGGATATATATTGTGCAGGTCAATGGCGATAAACCTCCTGCTCTTCAACATAGTACCATGGCGTCTTTTGCATCCACCTTAGAATGCAAGTGGGGCCTTAGTTTACCATTTTGTTTGAAAGATGACAGCTCTGTCATGGCAAAACTCCTTCAGTAATGTGCTGAACTGTCAAATTAGATATTGCGTTGGAATATTTTGGAATAGGGCCCAGAACTGTTTGACTCTGAGGCAAAAGGTATGATTCATATTTGAAGTGAATGGATTTTTAAAGCAAAGTTATATTGCCATTACTTCTAGACATCTTTCATGTCCATATAAAACCAGGTCTATGTTTAGACATGATTAGCTTCGCAGACCTTCTCTAAAGGGTAGACTAAGAAGTCCCACTTTCGAAGATTCTTAGTAATCTGGAAATAGTGAATCTTTTCCAGCTAAATAAACGGCTCCCATCAAGCACCATTGCAGAAGTCTGTAGCACTGTGTGTAGTCACAGTGAAATGCTAGCTGGGGGCAAACTTTTGTAGATAATAGGGTTTAATTTTGTTTATAATCAAATATTCTACAATAATGACCACGAGAGGATAGATGACTGTGTAGAAGGTGACTGGGCAGGAGATCATTAATTAAATAAATAATTATGAAAAGATTTTTGCATCACCCTATATTTTACAGAACTAGTAGGAAATGAAATTAACTGCATAGTTTCAATCTAGGTATTCTCCAAGACTAATGTTGAGGCACTTCAAGTTCTTGAGACAACATACTGGGGGCCACACATTTTATCTGACTTGAGAGTACTTATTGTTGTCAGCTGTAATACAGAGTAATGTTCCATTATCCGGCACAGCCAGTCTGATACCTTGTTAAGCTCCTTGAGTACATAAAAGATTCCTGAAATTGTAATTAAATTCCTCGATGTTAATCTTTGACGACAAGATACATTCAGGCATGTGTGATGGATTATGAAAGGTTATTGGGTGTAAATTAAATTCTGCTGCATTATAATAATACTGTCTTTCTCATATCGTGTATTAGGACAAGAACTGCTTTTAGAGCGGTTGCCAATGCAGTGGAATAGAAATGAGTTTCAGCAACAGCCTTTGTCTGAGCTTCTTTCGTGAAGGCCTAGTTGAGAAAGAAACTTGTATGACAAAGGTTTAGGTTTATGGCATAAAAGATATTTTGGTGTCAGCAAGCAGTAAAGGCACATTTACACTTTCCTTGCTGAATTCAACTTTCAAAACAACGAGGTATTTCCATTTGTCTAAGATTGGTTGCAAGTTTTCTGGATCCGCAGCATATTATACCTGACTTCCTCATCTGTTTTCCGATGTTCCTTATCTGTATCCATCAATATCAATCAATGCAAGCGATTGGCTGGGAGCTGCCGGGAGAATCTGAGTGTGCATATGGCAAATAAGTGTGACACAGAGCCTCAAAGACAAATCCAACAATGCCTTTAAGTTGCATCTTTAACTCAGTGAAACATCCCAAGGCAATGCCCAGGAGCGTAAGCAAACAGAACTTGAGACAAACCATATAAAACGAGGACAGAACTTTGTCCAAGGGGAGCTCCTCAAAAGAGGAGAGAAATGTGGAGCAATTTAGGCCTTCCAACATCCAGCAGGAGATAGAGGAGAAAATATGGAGATAGATTTTGGAAACATAAAAACAGCAGGGTTGTTGTGGTTGGTGATCTTAGCTTCCCCTATCTTGACTGGGACTCACTTTGTGCTAGGGGCTTGGATGGGACAGAATTTAGAAGGACCATTCAGGAGGGACTTTTGACACAGTATGTAAACAGTCCAACCAGGGAAGGGGACCTCTTTTTTTAATAGAATCCCTTTCAGGTCCTTCAGCCCAGCAAGTCCGCACCGACTCTGGTTTTGGGAAATGAGCCCAGCCAGGTGAGTAAATTTTCAATGGGGGAGCATTTTCAGAATAGTGACCATAACACCATGAGTTTTAAGATCCTCATGGATAAGGATAATAGCAGTCTGCTTGGGCGAAAGTGTTGAACTGGGGCAAGGCGAGCTACAACAAAATCAGGCAGGAACTAGAGAATGTTGATTGGAGACGGTTGTTTGAGGGTAAACTCACATCAGACATGTGGGAGTATTTCAAACAGCAGTTGATAACAGTTAGGGAGCGGTATGTTCCCACAAGAATGAATGTTAGGTATAGCAAGTGACATGAACCTTGGATGACCAGGGATGTGATGACCTTAGTGAAAAAGGGAGCATACGTAAGGTGTAGGAGGATGGGAACTGATGGAGCCCTTGAAGTATACAAGGGAAGCAGGAAAGAACTTTAACAAGGAATTAGAAGGGCTAAAAAGGATCTGTCAGACGTTTATAAGATTATGACTGGCAAGGATGGAATGGAATGTATGAGGCTTTTTCCCAGGGTGGAGGGGTCAATTACAAGGGGGCACAGGTTAAGATGAGGAAGGGAGGAGTTTAAAAAAGATGCGTAAGGCAAGTTTTTTACACAAAGAGTGGAGAGTCGATTTTCCTGTTCCTCGGATACTGCCTGACCTGCTCTGTTTTTCCACCACCACCCTCTTAATTAACAGACTGGCTGATTATTGACTGTACAGAGTGTAAAATGAGGACCTCTTTATTCACCATCACATAGTGATGTCATCCAGTTGTCTTAATAGTATAATGCCTTTCTGACACAGAGTCATAGAGATGTACAGCGCAGAAATAGACCCTTCGGTCCAACTTGTCCATGCCAACCAATAATGCAACATCCCTTTCTTTCCTATTGAAGAATAAGAAACCTGGTCTTAATATATGTAAACATGGGCTGTCTTCCACAAATGGCAGTGGATGCCTTACCAATTATAAATTGTAACTCTATGATAGATTTTTGTCAAGTTATGAAGTGATATGGATCAAAGCATGTGGAATTAGGCCACATATCAGTCATGATCTTATTGAATGGTGGAACATACTTGACAGGCTGAATGACCTACTCCTGTTCCTATACTCCTACTGTATAATACCTTTACACGATAGGTAATGCTTTGGCAATATGACCAGATCTTGCCTCAGCTGTAGCTTCACTCTGGCACTGTTCTGAGTCACAGAGTCAGACAGTACAGAAATAAACCCTTTAGTCCAGCTCGTCCACACTGACCAAGTTTCCCAAACTAAACTCTTCCCATGTGCCTGTGTTTGGCTCAGATCCCTTTAAATCTATCCTATTCATATACCTGTCCAAATGTCTTTTCAATGTTGTAACTGTGACTGTATCTACCATTTCCTCTGGTAGTTCATTCCACATATGAACCACCCAGTATTTGAAAACGTTATTCCCTCAGGTGTCTTTTAAATCTTTCTCCACTCCCCTTAAAATATGCCTCCTAGTTTTGACTAGTTCCCCAATATATATTCGAGACTACAAAAGAGCCCATTAAACCTAAATTGAGGAAGAGAACTCATAAGCCGGCATTCAAGGGCGTGCACCCCACCTACATTTGGTTTGGAACATTTGTTTAGCAACATCAAAATCAGAACCAATCAAAATAAACGTCTGGTTGAATGATCACCCAGTTCTAATGGAGGTTGATACAAGTGCGACCATTTCAGTGATCACAGAACCGGTCTTTAACAAATATCACTCTTAAGTTTGTGCAAGTCCTCTGCTGAACTGAGAACTTTTTACCAGGGAGCCTTTACAGATTAAGGGAAAACTTCAGTAAAACAGCTGGTTCAGTTACCACTGATTGTAGTCGAAGGTTCAAGCCCAAGCTTGATGGGAAAAATTGGTTGAGAAAAATCACCTAGAATGGTGCAACAGTTTTCGAGTAGAAAATGGCTGCCTGAATGAAGTCCTACATTTTTCAGGAAGGTCTAGGAGCAATCAAAAGAGCCAAGGCCACCTTGCATGTTGACCAGGAAGCAATTCTGCAAGACGCATCCAGTGCTATTTGCCTTATGGGCAAATGTAGAGGCAGAAATGAGAAGACTGGAAAGTGAAGGAATATCATACCAGTCCAGTTTACGGAAACAGATGCTTCGGTCCAACTTGTCCATGCTGACCAGATATCCTAAACTAATCTAGTCCTATTAGCCAGCACTTGGCCCATATCCCTCTAAACCCTTCCTATTCATATACCCATCCAGATGGCTTTCAAATGGTGTAATTGTACCAGCCTCCACCACTTCATCTGACAGCTCATTCCATACCCATACCACCCTCTACATGAAAAAGTTGCCCCTTTGGTCCCTTTTTGTATCTTTCCCCTCTCACCTAAACCTATGCCTTCTAGTTCTGGACTCCCCAACCCCAAGGAAACGACTTTGTCTATTTATTCTATCCTTGATTTTATAAACCTCTGTAAGGTCACTCCTCAGCCTCTGACACTTCGTTGGAAAACAGCCCTAGCCTATTCAGCTTCTCCCTATAACTCAAATCCTCCAACCCTGGGAACGTGCTTGTAAACGTTTTCTGGACGCATTCAAGTTTCACAACATCCTTCTGATAGGAAGGAGACCAGAATTGCACGCAATATTTCAAAAGTGGCCTAACCAATGTCCTGTACAGCCACAACATGACCTCCCAACTCCTAAACCAATGCTCTGACCCATAAAAGAAAGCATACCAAGCTCCTCCTTCACTTAAGGTAAATAGCTTTTCTCAACTGGATAAATACCCAATCCCTCGCATAAAGGATTTTTACAGGAGGGTTGGTTTCACAAAGTTGGACGTGAGCCATGTGTTCTTACAATTGCTGTTAGATGAAGATTTCCAGAAGTATGCTACAATTAATAAAGGTTTGCACCAATATACAAGACTGCCATGAGAGGTATTGTCAGCCTGTGCAATTTTTCAGTGGACAATGGAGCACATTTTACAAGGTCTACTTCAGGTGGTCATTTATCTAGGTGACATGCTAATAGTAGGAAAAACTAATAAAGAGGACTTAGAGAACTGACATAGTCCTCAGATATTTCTCCCAGGCAGGCATTGACCTTAGGAGGGAAACATGTGTGTTCCATGGACCCCAAAATGACTTTGGATGCAGAAAGCTCCGGTCCCGACAAAACTGAAACTGCTGGTGGTGTTGAGGAAACCAAACGGCTATCACAACCAGAACTGAAACCTTTTTGAGCCGGAGAGACCAAATCACAGTAGATGAGGGCACATTATTATTGGGAGCAAGAGTGATTGTCCCAAGCAAAGGTCACTGCGAGATGTTGGCTGAATCCCACCAGGGTAATCCAAGGGTTTCCAAAACAAAGATGTTGGCAAGAAGTTATTTCTGGTGGCCAGGATTAGATGCAGACATAGCTGCATTGGTGGGGCAATGCCCAGAGTGCCAACAAGGACAAAAATCATCTATATATGTGGGAATGGCTGGATAAACCCTGGAGTCAGTTATATGTCCACTATGCAGGCCCTTCCATGGGCTCAGTGCTCTTAGGCATTGTGACGCTCAGTCAAAGTGGCTGGGTGTGTGTACAGCTCATTTATCAAACACTGGGATGACAGTAGAAAAGCTGCATGCATATTTTGTAATACACAGCCTCCTGGAAGTTTTGGTCACAGATAACATGCCATCATTTACCAGCAGGGAACTTGACTATTTCCTAAAGTCCAATGACATCTGACATATAAGGACAGTTCCATACCACCTATGAATGGTCTGGCAGAAAGACCAGAAAGGCAGGCTTAAAGAAACAGCCTACAGCTTCCTTGGATACCAAACTGTCCCAGGGTTCGCATTTTATTATAGGACCACCCTAACATGCAACTACAGGGATAGCTCCAGTAGAGTTGCTAATGGGGAGAATGCTCCACACAGGTTAAATCTGATCTACCCAGACCTGAGCAATGGGGAGTGAAACAGCATCAGGAATGCCAATAGTGGACACAAGACTTTTTACTTCAGGGTATAACGTTTAGTGTAGGAACGATGGGAATCGCCCCACATGGGTGAGAGGCATGATGTTAGCTCCATTGGTTGGGCCAGCAATTATTACATATAAAGTTCAGCTAGAAATAACTGTCCTGAACAAGCACGTGGATCATATGAAAGCTGCAAACCCACAAATGGGGCAGAAGCAAATCATGCTCGACTCCTTGGAACAGTCAGAAAGGTTGGCGGAACCCGTGAGTTCTACCTCTCCGTCAACTGTTGAAGAGACCTCGAAATCTAAGATAGACACAGCAGATATCGCTGTCTCGAAGCCTTCACCGCCTGAAAAAAAGAATGAATTTCCTCCAAGACACTCTGGGCAGGAGAGGTGAGCTACTGTGTGTTACAGGCTACCTGTATCAGAGGCAGCATTGGAGAAACCTGACCCGGTGCGAAAATGACCCAGGAGGTGTGACAGAAAAAAAAGAACCAGGCTCTGCTCTCGAACTCAGAGGTGGAGGGATGTACCGGGTCAGCCAAGTGGACCTCAGAGAACAATGAGTTTTCTGATTCCGGCTGTTAATCTGGGCCAATCTGGGAGCCCTGGCTGACAATAAGAAGAGGAATGTCTAACAAGCTCACTCTCTGATAGCTGGCTCTGAGGAGCTGGATCAGTGTCAAGGACTTTCCACAGGCAAATAAAGGGTGACTTGGTGATGGGATACTAGACTCTCTGGAGTTATTTCCACTGAACTAGTCAGTCCCTAGGATATATTTGTATCCTTGGCAACTGGTATTTCCCATGTCCAACGTACGCCATAGTTCAGAAGCAAGTTTGTATGGAATGAGAGAATCTCTCACCTGTTAACTCCATCAACTTCAACATTTCACATGTCATGATCAGTTGTTCAGGGTCCTTATTGATGCTGGTCCAGTTGATCAATTCATGTGCCAATCTCCTATTTCCTTTTTTTGGAGCATGTGACCTTTGAGTATATGGTCAAACATATCTTTTTGCAGAACTTGAACCTTTGAAACTGACATTCATAGAGAGTCCTGGTTTGTCTCTAAATCACCAGAAATAACATGCTTGGTCAGGGACCTGCTGAATGTTTTTGGGCTACTTGCAGATGATGACCATCTTAAGTTGTTGCAGATGGGCATCATCGGACATAGCTTGTTGATTCTATGAAGACCTCTTATGCTAGACTATCTTGATGTCATCTAGCTCTATTAAAGTCATAGTGCCTTTCTGAGATCTGCAAAGTAGTACACCAAATTTTAAAGTGTCGTTCTATGTACACTTGGTTGGTCTGGATCAATAAGGCAGAGAAATGAAAGATGCTGAAATATATCAAAGAAAAATATTAAAGATGGTTTACACAAATTTCAACATTTGTTTTGACTTTAAATTCTGTGTTGATTGTCCCTTGCAGTTTATCTGAAAGCATGAACAGTAAAGAGCATCCATCCTTTGGTTCTATGCAAGTGCTGTTGTTTCACCATGTTGAGCCCAATAATGTTTTCTCTTCAGTTTCTGTTTTTCCTCCCTGTCCATATCTTCCATATCTTCATTTCCACATTCCAGCTCTCCTCCCCTTCCCTCCCCCAAACCATTGGGATACAGCGCAATTGAAATTAAGAGCTTCCCACCAGATAGGGATTTGTAAAGTGAACCTGCACTGACTATCCTATAGCAGAGTCACCATTACTTAAAGCTTCTGCGTTGAAACAATAATCTGCCAGAAAATGAAAACCATTAACTATTTGCATTAACATCACAGTTGCCAGTTTCAAACTGATGAATAGTAAACGGCCTTGAAGTGTTGTCTTAGCCCTCAATTAAAGGTAAGAAAAATATAAAGGCTGTCACATTGTTATTTTATCATCTTTATTGGGGTTTTTCATCAGGTTTAGGTATCAACCATCATGCATTTTTATCAGGTATATAGAACTTCACATATATCAGACAAAAATTACCTTCACAGGAATGCCCCCAAGTGCCACTAAGTGGTAAATAAAGACAGATATACCCTTCTAACTTGTATATCCTGTTTGCATTATTGGCTTAACAGTTAGTTTTGGTGGGATAGCACTGCTACTTTGGTAAGGAATGGAGTGTTTCATTATAAAAGTTGCTGAATATCAGAATTAACTGAAGTATTTTAAATTTTTAGTTGATTATATTATTTGATCCCCTATACACAGCTTCTCAAAAATTCCAACCAATATTTTTATAAATTTGAAGTTCTCTCTAGTGCTGCAGGGTAACTGGGGTTGGCAAGCAGTGTGGGGGGAGTTATGTTCAGTACTCAGTAGGTGGATGGGTGTGTCTGAACAGTTCACTGCTAATCAATCAGTGTTTAATGGATTGGATCATAGAATCCCTACAATGTTGAAGCAGGCCATTCAACCTACTGAGTCTACACCAGTCCTCCGAACAGCATTCTACACCTGACCCTATCCCTGTAACCTTGCATTTCCCATAGCTAATCCACTTAGCTTGCACACCCCTGTGATACTAAAGGCAATCTAGCATGGCCAGCCCACCCAACCAGTACATCTTTGGACTATGGGAGGAAACTGGAGCACCTGGAGGAAAACCACACAGTCGCCCAAGAGTGAATGAAACCTGGTTCCCTGTGAGGCACCAGTGCTAACCACTGAGCCAACATGCTGCCGTATGAATGGTTGGTCTGATGTATACCGGAAGGTTTGATTGCTTGGATATTATGTGATCTCTCATTTATGTTTCCAGCCTGAAAACTTTTTGGAACTGTTTTGTTTTGTCCACCATGATTTGTGCCCAATTGCTAAGTCTTTAGGTGGTGGCTTTCCTCCCAGGTGCCAACAATTAGTCATAGATTATGATAATGTCCAACAAATGAATTGCAAAAGGGACTAAAATTTTTGCATCCAAGAGGATGCTTGGGATTAATATACTTATATTATTTTCCAGTTACATTATCTCTAAAATGTTACCTAGTTTGGAAGGGAGTGGGAAATATGCAAGATGTAACAGAATTAAAAATAGAAAATGCTAGAAATACTCAGGTTAGGCTGTATGTATGCAGTGAGGAAAGCAAATGAGTTAATGATTTAGATCGATGACCTTATAAATGTGACAGTTTTCAAGCAAGTACAAAATCGAGAAAAAATTATGCTGCAGAGTCCAAAAGCACATGTCTTTGAAACATTGATTTCAAAGTTTATTCTTCAGTCTTCTTTTCTGTCCTTGACCCTTGATGGCAAATAGCACAGAGTACAGTTAATTTTTCACACAGTCAATGAAACAATCATTTTATTGGACAACCTGAGGAAAGAATTCCTGGGATTGTCCTGTGTTGTGACATCCTTCAGTTAAGCAATAAAAATCTGTCATGTGAGGCAAAAGGAAAACAATAATCTTCCAGCATTGAATGAAGCAGCATTTGTTCCGTAGTCATGGAAGTATTTTGTTGCACTTACTTGGGACCTCTAGCAGCAAATGCCGATGGTAAGGGAGTGCACCAAAGCAAGAGCAGCCGGGGAGTTGAACAGATCCTTTCTGGAGGAAGGCATGCCTTTGAGAAAGGTGGCCTCATGGAGCGAAGGATCAGACAGACAAAGGATTTACTCAACCAGATACAGTCAGTTCCGCGGTAATCCAGTAGTTCTGTTCTCATGCAATCCCATTATTAGAAAATTGCGGAGTAGAAGTACAATTTAAACAAATGGGGCTGGAATCGCATTATAATCAATACAAGCTTTAAAACTTTGTGCTTTAGAAACAGTGTCCCCAATTCGTCAATTGTGTTATAGTGAATTTGTGTTAACAAAACGCAGAATGACATGTATAAATCACAGGCTTAATTCACAAATTAAATTCTAGATCTTCCTTATTTTCCCTTTGTATTTTTAAGGACCTGATGCCAGTGGAATAAATACTCTCTGCTTCACGATGTTTGAGATGTCCATGTGTTCAAATCTCTACTTACATATGCAATAAAACCTGTTGTGTGAGGCAAAAGGGAACGAAGGCATTGAATGAAAAGCTTTCTCCCATAGTTGTGGAAGTACCTTTGAGACCTCTTAGCATTTTATTGCACTTATTTGTTTTTCTTTGCTGCCTTTCTGTCCTTCCCCTCCCTTCTCCATGGAAGATGCTTTCTCTTCCTTGAGGTGTTGTCCATTAGCACAGGAAACATATCTCTGGATATGCATCCATAGCTGATAATGAAACTAGGCAGTGAGTATAGGTTGTTTAACCATGGTTAGTAATCGGGAGCAACAACAATAGGCTTCAGGGCTGCCTGGAGTATCTCTAGAGGTTCCTTAGCTGAAATTAGATAACCCAGCCTTCACAAGGAAGTCAGCTTTGCATCCTCCTGTTCTGTGGCCAATATTCATCCCTCAACTAAAAGAAAAACAGGTTATCTGACCAGTGATCAAACTGCTCCTTTTAAGACCTTGCTGTGCACACATTGGCTGTAATGTTTACAATATTGTAACTGTGATTTCAGTTCAAAAGTAGTTAATTGGTTGTAAGGTGTTTTGGGCCATGCTGAGGATTCAAAAAATGCTGTATGAATGTAAGTCTTTTTCTCTTGTCTCTCTCTTTCTCCTAGTCATTCATTTTCTCACACCGTTGCATACAAATATTTTCAACAGAAATGGCCTTTAAAATGAATGCAATTTGCTATCGTTAAAGTGTTTTGGGACATCCTAAGATTGTGAAAAGGGCTTTATAAATGCAAGTCTGTCTTCGTCATGCTTTTAACTACTAGGTCATCAGAGAGCTCATGTATAATTATCATTGTTTTTCTGCAATCCTATCCCTTCAAACTGAAGAGAAAAATACCAGATTATGGTTCCAATTATGCCACAAATTTGTTATAAAGCCAGCACTAAATAATGCTCTCTTTTAATATAATTACATTTTAGTCTACACTGCTTTAACACGGAAGGTACTTGAATATTCACCACGACTTTGGGTGAAGAGCCTTTCAACATCACCAGACGATTGTGTCCATCATCACACGACACCTCACAGCAGGGATTAAAGCTGAACTGATGAGTTGATAAAGTCCTGTTGGTCTTATATTTTAATAACTTGTCACAGAGCTGCCTTAGATTTCTGGCTCTCTTGACTTTCAGCTCCCTAAATATTAGCATGAATATAAATAAATGTTATCAGTGCCAGCATGCAATTGCTAACCACCAGTGACAGAGACACTCCTGCTTCAGCTCTTTCCTGACCTGCCAATTAAAACATATATTTAGTGTCAGTGCATTGCATAAATAAGCATATGCACAGAACTGTGACAGATTATTAAATTATGCTGTCTTCAAAATGTTAACTGAGGCAAATTTGGGGATCTGTGGAACAAAATAAATTAACCCTATATCTAGCACCTTGAGGGATATATAGATTTAGCAAACATTGAATAAGAAATGCTTGTATCATTGGCTGTATTACCCAGTTTACAAGTTAGGAATCTGATCAAGGATTTATAAAACTCATCCTTGTTCTGACAGCAATAGCAAATGCTGGATATTTCAGCTACAGCAATTGTATTCCTTTTACCCAAGGGGTTCAGTACATGCTGCAATAAACAGTAAGTATTGCTTAGCAACCATGGTTCCACCAATCAACATGGCAAGTCCTTATAACTAATCATTATTCATTTAAGTGGAAAGCATATCATCCGTATTGTGATGACATTAGTTATGTTTTTAGGCTGCTACCACATTTGCTCAAGCATTAGACATGAATTCTATGAGCAATCTTTCACTCCTTACTCTAACTTCATACACACATCTGTCTGAATGTGTTGCCCTGCGGCTGAAGAGCATGTTGCAGTAATGGCGCACTGAATTTATATAAGACCACCTTGTCATTGAACAGGAGAAGAATAAACCATCTTTTTAGAATTGATGGGTTGAAGCTTTAAATTGTGTGTCAGATTTATGTGTAAAACTGTCATAGATATCTTTTTTTTAAGTTCATTCATGGGATGAGGGCAGTTAAGACTCAACCACATTGCTGTGGTTCTGGAGTCACATGTAAGACAGACCAGGTAAGGTTGGCAGTTTCCTTCCCTACAGAACATTAGTAAACCAGATGGATTTTTTCAATAATTGACAATGGATTCATGGTTATCATTAGGCTTTCAATTCCAGTTTTTTTGTTGAATTCAAATTCCACCAGGATTCGAACCCAGTCCCCAGAACCTTAGTGGGATATCTGGATTAATTGTTGAGTGGTAATACCACTAGGCCATTACCTCTCTCCTGTGTTGCAGAGTTTTTAATTTGTACCTCCTGAAATACAAAAGTAACAAAGGAGGCAATACTTTGCAAAGCCTTGAGGTGATCATAAATTTAATAACATATTGAAAAGTTCAAAAACTGGGGATGTTTCTCACTTGGATAGCTTGAATTACCAAATTGTTCAGGAATTGGTGTTGAAAGCATTAACGCTTCCTCCCAGCAACATGTCTGCAGCTACCCAAGAGGACATGCTGGCACTTGACAAATCTATTAGACTGCTACTTATCTGATAGTTAGCAAAAATCCAAATTATGAAATAGCTTTAGGTTAGCAAACTGTGAGCATGTTGAGGGCCAGTTGAGTAGCTGGTTATCTCCTTGACCTCATCTCTCCCTAGATTTGCAAGGCCCTCCAGCTTTACAACTCTCCTAAAACATGACACTTCTCCATTTCTGGCTCCTTGCATAGCTCTAATTTCTTAATCTTTCCATTGACTGCCATGTTTTCAACTGTCAGATCTGGAATTCTCTCCCAAAACCTTTCCACCTCTCTCTTTCCTTCTTTAAGACAGTTGTTGGACATAAAATGCAATGGCATTGGGTTGGTTTGATAATCCTCAACTGCACTTTCCTGCCTTTCCCCCATAAACCTTGAATATCTTGCTGATTAAAAATCTGTCCACCTCAACTTTCAATATACTTAACAACCCAGCCTAGACAGTGTTCTGCAGTAAAGAATTCCAGAATTCCTTAAACAGGGGTTCCCAAACTTTTCCCTAGGGAGACCTATTTTCTGGTTGCAAAACTGTTGTGGCTGTATGAGAATATTGGCTGTAATTAGAGCATTGGCTGGCATACCCGGTGGTATGTGTGAAATCTATAAGAATGGGTGATGAGGAACCTGTCAGAACATAGAGTGTGAAATAGAGAGAGTGATGAGAACTTTTGATGGTTTTTACTAGACGCGTGTAAGGTCTACCATTTTTGCCATTGCAGAAGCCAAGTATTGAAGTGATTATTTAAGCACATCCACAGTTTGGGGAAAACAATTGCAGTTGACTCGTAGTTGTTCACGTGATAGAGCTCCACGGCAATGTGGCTGCCCTGAAGCTTACGACCCCAAACTTTCAGTTAAATTAGCCCGATCTTAAAAGCACTCTTTGAAAGCACTCCTCTAAAGGATATTTTATCTTAAGCCACGTGAATATACCATTGCATGTACAATGCAACTTGTTGTTTCTGGAACTTGTTTCTGCCACACCATGGAACTCTGAGTGGACAGTACTGCAAATTAATAAACATCTCTGAAAGCACTCAGGTAAATATTGATGCATATTGAATTACAAAATAATTTTGCTGATTTGTAATTTCTGTGGAGTGGGTGGAAGAGGGTCCTGGATGGAGGAATGAGGTATTAAGTCATGGTGCTCCAGAAACCATGAGGTAGGGCAGGCTTGTTGCACCAACTGGTCTTCTGTCTGTCAATTTCCTATTTTTGTATTGGCAGTTTCACAGTCATGTATTTACTTCTGCTTGCATCAATAGCATAAACCGAGAGTGTGGCAGTGACTATACAGTATTTATCCAGTCAGACATTAATATAACAAACACGTTCAGTTTCCAGCTAGATGTGCCTCGAAAATTATTGTGGCAGCCAACCAATGTCCAACATTTATCCTTCATTCAGTACCTCCATCCAGATGGGTAGTTTAAACCTGAACTGGTTGATTCCAGACATTTTCCTTGCATTATTATATGCCTGAAATACTTATCAATGGTTAACCTGTTTAATTTTAGTGCTGTATTTCACACTTGGATAAAATAGTCGTAATGAATTTTGCATGTTATGACTGGGTTGCAGTTATATAATTGTCAAATGGTAATTGTTGAAGGGGAGAGAAAGGATATGTCTGTACATGATAGTGTGAAGCAGCAAATTGCCTGCATATTTACTCATCCACAAGCTTTAAAGTGAGAGGGTGGGTGTTTTTTTTTTGAAGGCAAATATATTGCCTTTGTTGTGTGGATGCTGAAGTTATTGATTGAGGCACTAATTGATGAGTTTGTAAAGAAGTCACATCCATTGGTGAGAAGCTGAAAATTAATACAGGATGAACTGCTTGAGAAAAATAATAGCTAAGGTTTTTGTCATTTATTTTATTCATTTATGGGAAGCAGGCATCATGCTGTCACAGCCAATATTAATTGGCCATCTCTAAAAAACGTGAGGGTGAGCCACCTTCTATCTTGACCCATTGCAGCTTTTGGAGGATTGAGTATGCATACAGAAAGATAAATGTAACAATGCGCAAGGTGGGCTTTCATTTCATACATTGACTTCACCTTTTAGAGCCCCTTGATGCCACAAATGGCACCTTAATAGTGAGGGCAGTCACACTGACCACACCTCCTGCAATTTTGTTTTCTCATTAATGTTTGGGTCAAGACTGCAATGACAGAAATAGTTTGAAGTAGTTTTTACTTAAAGTTACTTAGAAGAAGTTTCTATTGAAGTAGATCACAGAAGTAGTGTTTTATTTAAATATGTCTTGCCCTTGAAACTGTTTTGTTCTTCCTTTGATTTTTAAAATTTTTATTATATGTTTAATTATTCATCGCCCTATAAATCAAAAGTCTAATATTTTATTAGGTTCCTGATAGTATTAAAATGTAGGGTGTCCTCATTTAAAGCCAGGGTTCCTGAAAGCCAAAATCGTATGTGAGAAAGCTTGAAGTGAAGCATTGATTCCCATAGGATTCAATGTTTAGACTGGAATTGGTTCCCGTGGGAACTCTCTTAGCAGAGAAACTAAAGATTCTACTTGTAACCGCTAAATTAAAAAAGAGTGTTTTACAGACCTAGGTTCCTACAGCGATGAATGAAAAACTGTTAAAGAGAAATACAGAGGAACCTCGATTATCCGAACAAGATGGGTGGGCACTATTTCATTCGGATAATCGATTATTCAGATATTCAATTTTACCTTAAACAAGGGAAGTCATACTAATCTAGCGCTGTGCTGTACCAGAGAATTTGTTTAAATTGATAATTTTAATGAGTCTGCCATTTAAACAAACTAATCCTTGCAGTCTGCAAATTACAGGTTAAAATGAGAAGGACTTACCATCACATAAATATTGTATATCAAATCCCAGCATTAAACAAGGTCCTGAACAGCTTCTACAATTGCAAGAGCATTTGTCAGTTTCCGGGAGCTCAGTCTCACAATAGAAAGACAGAAGCATCGCCTCACGCAGGCGTTTACATTCTCGGCCATTTGTTTTCATGAACAGCGTGGTAAAGTGATGGGAATACTGTAAAACACTTACTTTTGCAATCTTGTGTACCAACCCTTACCTAAAAAGATCCAGTTGCTGATGCTTGAGCTGCTTGATTTTCTTTATTTCTGCCAGCATTTTCACATGTTCTTCAGTACAGGTAAATCGAGGTTTTAGTGGGACCTTGAATCTTTTTCAGATAATCCAAAGTTCAGATAATCAATATTCAGATAATCAAGGTGCCTCTGTATATTTAAATGTGTAAATGAAATTCCTGCAGTGGACCAACCAAGTGTTGAGATTGTGGTCCCCTGCCCAGGCAGGGATAGTGGTGCTTTTGCTCACAGGGAGCTGGGCTGTCTATTAGGCTGTATCTTGTTCTTGGCTGCATTTCTGGTCAGCACCGCAGGGCTCCAGCATCCAGTCATGGCTCATGGCCACTGGGAAAGCACAGGGTGGTGCTGGATTTTAGTCAGGCTGAGTTGGTGACTGCGCTGGTCCCGGTGAAGGTTGATACTTCTCCTGCATTATTCTGCTGGTTATGGGCAGCAATCTGCCTGCTATTCTGGAGAAGGAAGAGGGTGGACTGCTCAGCTTGATGGTGACTGTCGTCCCACGGGTTGTGGAAGGAGGAGGAGAGGTGGGATGGGTCTTTTATTGTGTGATTTGATACAACATTGAGTTTGAGAGACTGTTTGAGGAGAAGGTAAAGTCAAGAATAGGCTTCAGACTTGGATTTAGTAAAGGGAGGTCATGCCTGACAAACCTGTTGGAATTTTTTGAAGAGGTAACAAGTAGGTTAGACCAGGGGAACCCAGTGGATGTGGTCTATCTGGACTTTCAAAAGGCCTTTGATAAGGTGCCACATGGGAGGCTGCTGAGCAAGGTGAGGGCCCATGGTGTTCGAGGTGAGTTGCTGGGATGGATTGAGGATTGGCTATCTAACAGAAGGCAGAGAGTTGGGATAAAAGGTTCTTTTTCAGAATGGCAGCCGGTGACGAGCAGTGTCCCGCAGGGTTCGGTGCTGGGGCCACAACTGTTCGCATTATATATTAATGATTTGGATGAGGGAACCGGGGGCATTCTAGCGAAGTTTGCCGATGATACGAAGTTAGGTGGACAGGCAGGTAGTACTGAGGAAGTGGGGAGGCTACAGAAGGATCTAGACAGGTTAGGAGAGTGGTCCAGGAAATGGCTGATGGAATTTAACGTGAGCAAGTGCGAGGTCTTGCACTTTGGCAAAAAGAATAAAAGCATGGACTACTTTCTAAATGGTGAGAAACTTAATAAAGCCAAAGCACAAAGGGATCTGGGAGTGCTAGTCGAGGATTCTCTAAAGGTCAACATGCAGGTTGAGTCTGTGATTAAGAAAGCGAATGCAATGTTGTCTCTTATCTCAAGAGGGTTGGAATATAAAAGCAGAGATGTACTACTAAGACTTTATAAAGCTCTGGTTAGGCCCCATTTGGAGTACTGTGTCCAGTTTTGGTCCCCACACCTCAGGAAGGACATACTGGCACTGGAACGTGTCCAGCGGAGATTCACACGGATGATCCCTGGAATGACAGGTCTAGCATATGAGGAACGGCTGAGGATACTGGGATTGTATTCGTTGGAGTTTAGAAGATTAAGGGGAGATCTAATAGAGACGTACAAAATAATACATGGCTTTGAAAAGGTGGATGCTAGAAAATTGTTTCTGTTAGGCGAGGAGACTAGGACCCGTGGACACAGCCTTAGAATTAGAGGGGGTCATTTCAGAACGGAAATGCGGAGACATTTCTTCAGCCAGAGAGTGGTGAGCCTGTGGAATTCATTGCCACGGAGTGCAGTGGAAGCCGGGACGCTAAATGTCTTCAAGGCCGAGATTGATAGTTTCTTGTTGTCTAGAGGAATTAAGGGCTACGGGGAGAACGCTGGCAAGTGGAGCTGAAATGCGCATCAGCCATGATTGAATGGCGGAGTGGACTCGATGGGCCGAATGGCCTTACTTCCACTCCTATGTCTTATGGTCTTATGGATTTCAAAGTAACGCTATTTACATTACCATGTCATACATACATACATACATACAGCTGTACAGCATGGAAACAGACCCTTCGGTCCAACTCGTCCATGCCGACCAGATATCCCAACCCAATCTAGATCCACTTGCCAGTATCTGGCCCATATCGCTCCAAACCCTTCCTATTCATGTACCCTTGCAGATGCCTTTTAAATGTTACAATTGTACCAGCCTTCACCACTTCCTCTGGCAGCTCATTCCATGCACATGCCACTCTCTGAGTGAAAAAGTTGCCCCTTAGGTCTCTTTTATATCTTTCCCCTCTCACCCTAAACCTATGCTCACTAGTTCTGGACTCCCCCACCCCAGAGAAAAGACCTTGTCTATTTATACTATCCATGACCCTCAATTTTACAAACCTCTATAAGGTCACCTGTCAGCCTCTGACACTCCAGGGAAAACATCCCTCGGCTATTCAACCTCTCCATGTAGCTCAAATCCTCCAACCCTAGCAGTATCCTTGTAAATCTTTTCTGAACCCTTTCAAGTTTCACAACATCCTTCCAATAGGAAGATCAGAATTGCACGCAATATTCCAACAGTGGCCTAACCAATGTCCTGTACTCAATATTCTGACCAATAATGGAAACCATACCAAACGCCTTCTTCACTATCCTATCTACCTGCGACTCCACTTTCAAGGAGCTATGAACCTGCATTTCAAGGTCTCTTTGTTCAGCAACACTCCCAAGGACCTTACCAGTAAGTGTATAAGTCCTGCTAAAATTTGCTTTCCCAAAATGCAGCACCTCGCATTTATCTGAATTAAACTCCATCTGCCACTTCTCAGCCCATTGGCCCAACTGATCAAGATCGCGTTGTAATCTGAGGTAACCTTCTTCGCTGTCCTCTACACCTCCAATTTTGGTGTCATCAGCAAATTTACCAACTGTACCTCTTATGCTCACATCCAAATCATTTATATAAATGATGAAAAAATGATGAAATATATAACAGTATTTAATACTTATCATAGATATTCAAGGTCAGATTTACAGTTAGGGACTTTTGAGTAAGGACTAAACAACTGTTTTTGTCTGTTCACATCCGTGTGCTCTTGTGAGTCTTCCAGGCTCAACCAGAGTGCAGTGTAGTATAGTAGGCTTCTTCCAAGTGTCCAAGGTTTGCGTAAAGATTTGTAGCTTCACTTTCTAAGTGACATCTTAAGTGTTTTGGAGCCATCATCTTCCAAGGTTGTTCTAACTCCATTCACACTCTGGTATTTAAACTGTGGTGTTCACATCCGTGACATTGTTGCAAGGTTAGCGCTGGGTGGTGAAGCTATTGCACTTCACTGCGTACTAAGCTTTTCTTACTTGTCATAAATATTGATTAGCAGTTATATGCATTTTCAAATGAATTGCATAAGTTACTTCTTTTTACAACATTTTCTGTACATTTTTTTCCTTATCTCTCCCACACACTTCCAAATTCCCACACTTGATTCATGTGTATTGTCGTTTTGAAATATGTGGTGCTGGAAAAACACATCAGGCCAGGCAGCATCTGAGGAGCAGGAGAATCGACGTTATGGGCATAAGCCCTTCTTCAGGAATTCATCTGTATTGTTAACTGGTTAAGGAAAGTCTATGACAAGGTGCAGAAACATTTGAGGAAAAGTTGGTGACTTTGCTTGTTATTTACAAGGAGGCATCTTTTGCTAACTTTTTCATTCAGCAGGGAGACCAAGGGTTTATGACCAGTCTTAATCATAACTTTGAGACCCAGAGTGTAGTCAGAAAAAAATTCACAGGTCCTTGTGACCTCTAATGTCTCTTTCTGAATTATAGCATACTGAGTTTTCATATACAATAACATCCTCAAAGCATAATATCCTTCTGCCAGTTCTTGAAAAGAATCATTCTAATACCTGTGGTTGAAGCATCCGCAGAAATAGTCATAAGATATGATGGATTGTAGTAACTGACCACATCAGTGGAAGTCAGCATGTTTTTAATTTTGTTTAAGGCTATCTCTTGTTATGTATTCCAATACCATGTTTGTATTTTGAGGTTTATGAAGGGTTCTGTAACAGAGGTAAATTGGTTAAAAACTTAGCCAATTTGTTCAACCTACCCAGAAATCATTGCAGATCATGCATGAACTCTGCAGTTGGGAAATCTTTAATCACCTTGGTTTTCAGGAAGCCAGCTTGTATCCTATGATTTCTGACTATGTGATCGATGAAACACGTAATCCCGAGAAAATACACATTTCCATTCAATATGAAGACTCCTGCTTGTAAATATTTCAGGATATTGTGTAATCTCCTTTCATGGAACTGGATAGTTTCAACACGTGTCAGAATATCATTCATTTAGCACAAATGTCAACTAGTTCCTGTAAAATTTGGACATAGTACATTGAGAAACCACCAGGGCAGGAGCGATACCAAAAGGTTAATCTATTGAAGTTCTATCAGTCGAAAAGGCTAACAAAGATGGTGAGAAGCCGAGATGTATTGTACAGAGGGACCTGCCAATACTCACAATTGGCTTCCAGCTTCATAAATGTTCTACTGGAGGAAAAAGTAGCCAAATTTTCATCAACGATTAAGATAAGTTGAATTTTTCTTGTTTTATTGAGCAGTGTGAGATCCACAAATTCTCATGGAACTCTTGGGCTTGCCAAATGTTGCAAACCTGAGCACCATTCTATCGGTTCGATAATTGGGATTTTAACAACCATGTTGAACATGTCCTCCATTTATTTCTGTCAGTGGATGAAGGATTTTTCTAGGTCTAAAAGAAACACACTGGTTTGGCATTAGTTTCCAATGTGATTTTCTAAGAAGATTCCTATTCCAGTAAACAGCTTGGGATACTGGTGCTGAAAGATGATTTTCTCAGTGTGTGATTTCCTGTACACTGCACAGAAGGGTGAGGACAAAGGATACCTCATATTCAAAAGAGAAGATTCCCAGTTACCAATGATGTATGCTTTTTCCTCTAATGTCTGATTTTTGAATATCGGTATGACTTGCAGCATAAGTTTAACTGTAGATATTCTGTCTCTGACTTCAAACAGCTGTAAACGAGGTGGTAACATGTTCCTCACCACTAACAACGAGGCATCAGCTGAGCGCCTCATCTTCTGCCTAGGAACCCTCCAACCGCAAGGGATGAATACAGATTTTTCCAGCTTTCTCATTTCTCATTTCCCCTCCCCCCACCTTATCTCAGTCCCAACCCTCGGACTCAGCACCGCCTTCTTGACCTCTCCGCCTCCACCCCCTCTTCAGCCTATCACCCTCACCTTAACCTCCTTCCACCTATCGCATTCCCAACACCCCTCCCCCAAGTCCCTCCTCCCTACCTTTTATTTTAGCCTGCTTGGCACGCCCTCCTTATTCCTGAAGAAGGGCTTATGCCCGAAACGTCAATTCTCCTGCTCCTTGGATGCTGCCTGACCTGCTGCGCTTTTCCAGCAACACATTTATCAGCTGAGATAACCCTGATACTGGCATCAGTGTCTAACTTAAATTTGGTTAGCTAACCATAAACATAGATGGCTTACGTAGGTGATTATCTGTCCTGCGTTAAAGTAATATAAGTTTTTTCTTACCTTGATTGCTGATCTTCCTGTAAAGAAGCTTGCAGTATTGATGTGTTCTTCACAATCCTGTTCCAAGGCTTGAATGTACATGTTGGGTTGAGATCAGTTTAATTTTTTTTGCTTGAACTTTTCTTTATATTGTGATACAACTTTGAAAAAGAATCTCTATTGCTACAAAGACAACATTGTTGTTGGAAGGCTGGACAATTTCATTTTGATGATGTAAGATTTTGTATCCAATCCTGTGACAATTTGTGCAAGTATTGGATTGTTTTGGTTTGGAGTAACCTCACATTTGAGGGAGACAGGTCACTCTAAAGTGGCATCAATCTGGTCTGGTAAGATACTACAGTATTGTAAATAATTTTAATACAAATCTCTCAATTCTCAACAAGATTTCCATCCTAATAGTGTAGTGACAATAAAGTGAAATTATGCTAGCAGGTGTGGCTTTAAATGCAGACTTCTTGTACTGTCCCAAATTCCATAACATTTGCAGATAATGGACAACTGTCCCATTATCCAACACTATGCCTTTAAGTATTGCAACAAGTGATAACACATGATCAAATTTCACCTGATGAGACATCCAGTGTTAGAATTGGTAATACTATCCTTTGAAAGTGTGATTGCTTAATTCTATCTATGACAAATTGCTTATACTATCAGTGTACATGTAGTTCACCAGGCTGGTAACTTATTGTTGTGTCTACCTGGTACTGCTCATATCATGTTTTCCAACATACCTCCATGAACCAGGGTGGATACCCTGACTTAATAAAAGCAAATTAGTGCGGATGCTGGAATCTGAAACCAAAAGAGAAAATGCTGAAAAATCTCAGCAGGTCTGGCAGCATCTGTAAGGAGAGAAAAGAGCTAATGCTTCGAGTCGAAGCTTTGACAAAGGGGCAGTTAGACTCGAAACGTCAGCTCTTTTCTCTCCTTACAGATGCTGCCAGACCTGCTTAGATTTTCCAGCATTTTCTCTTTTGGATACCCTGACTTGTTGGCAATGGTAGGGTGAGGGATATCCCAGGCCATGAGGTCATAGTCTGCTGAGGAATACAATTCTGTTGCTGCTGAGGGCCCATAACCCCTCTTGGATGTCAAGATTTGAGCTTCAACATGATGGACATACAGCACAACATACTGGAGGGGTGAAGAAGGCCTTGTTTCTGATATATAGTGGCCATCCCTATGAATACTATCATGGATAGGCATATCTGTGTGATGGGTAGATTGGCAATATGAGGTCTGGCAGGTTATTTTCATCTGCCAGATGTGTTCTCAGGACTTGGCTAGATCAGTCGACACAGGTGCTACTGCGCTCCTCTTGGTGAGAGACAGTGGACAACTCACCACACACAGTATATTCTGTGCCCTTGTTACCCTGTGTTCCTTCAGGTGGTATATAACATGAAGAAGCACTGATTCAGTAGTTGAAGGATGGCATGGGTGGTAATGAATAGGAGATTTCCTTTTCCTTGTTGGACCTGATGCCTTGAGAGTTAATAGGGTCCAAAATCAATGTCAAGGCCACCAGCCACTCTTAACTGTAAACCACTGTCCCACCACCTCTGAGTCTGTCCTCTTGGTGGAATAGGTCAAAACCAGAAATGGTGGTGGAAGAGTCTGAGATCTAGTAGGTATAATTCATTGACTATGTTAGATTGTTACTAAGTCGATGCAAATTGACTAGTGTCCCAAATTTTGGCACAGTTCTCCAGGCCATTGTCTGTAGGATTTTGTGTGGCCAGCTCGACTAGGTGTGCTTTTTCATATCTGATGCATTAGCCCTTTTATTCTTAGTTGACTTTTCTATTGTGGCTTGATATAACTGAATGGTTTGCTAGGCGATTTCAGAGGGCAGTTTAAGAGTCAACCATATTGGTTTGAATCAGGAATTTTGTGTAAGAATAGCACAGGATATTCTCTGAGGGACATAAGGGAAACAAATGGATTTCTATTGAAGTCCAGCAGTTAATGGTCACCAGTACTGAGACATTTTGTTAATTTTAGATTTATTAAATTAATTTAAATTCACAAATTGCCACAGTGGGATTTAAACTCCTTCCTCAGAACATTAGTCTAGGCCTCTCGTTCACAGTTCTACTTTGCGACATTTCCCATTGAGAGATAAATGACATCGATGGTGAATGTTTTATGTCCCAATTATGCTCAGGTTTGCACCCTTACTCGAGATATCTATGTTGAAATAAAAAGAAATGATATGAAAAGAATCTCCCAAAAGTGTTAAGAATCTTGTTTTAATATCTCAGTTTTAAGAGCAATACTGTCACTACTGCACTGAAGATTCAGCTTGAGTTATAAACTCAAATTTCTATGAAACTTGAACCTGTAACCTTCTCCATACAGAGCCAAAAGAGCCAAGTTAATGCAATATAAGATTTGTAGATGCCTAATACTTTTTGATTGCTTTATGTTATTTGTAAATTTTAGAGGGTTACAAACATTGGCACAAACTTTGTCAGTGAAGTCCAGTTTATTTTGTGTCTCCTTGTTTTATCAGTCCATTTCCCCATTGGTTACCAGCCAATGCATTAGAAATTGCAGTTACATAGGCAAACAGACTGCATTCTCTTTCAGCACAGAATGAAGCCCTTGCTCACAGACCTGAGAACAGTCAATGATTGCATGTGGTGAGTTGTGCTCACTAGTAATGTCCACAAAGAGTATAATAAAGAATAGTATTTGTTTAACACCTTTTACCACAGGACATCTCACAAGTACCTTAGTGTCAGTGAAGTACTTCCAGAGTTAAGTGATTATTGTAATCAGGGCTGGCTCAAGAATAACCCTAAATGGAATCAGTTCTCTCTCATTCAAAGAATGGCCTGAATAGAATTAACAGGATCCTTCTAAAATATGAGATTTTTTTTTTTACATGGACAGGTTTTCCAAAGTTATTGACTGACTTAAAAATATTACTATTAAATAATGTTTTACCTTCACACATAATTGACTTCTTTGTTGTCCAGTAAAATGAATTCTTTTTCAATATGTGAAACATTATATAATTATGATTGAAATCTGTTACTACCAACCAAAGCTGATATAAGCTGACAGTGCTATACAGTTTCTGACAGTTTCACATGATTGGGTGTCCCTCGTGTGTAGATGTCCAGGTTCAAAAACCCTGTAATGAAGATGACACATTACAGGGGAAAAGAATGGTTCTGTGCTGCCCTATTATTGTCAGTTCATCATAGTGTAGCTGTCAGATCATCATACTACATTGTTATCAAATTGATAATCTAGCACTCCTGTTTATTATATGGTGTTTTTTTTTTAACCTGCGAGTTATGGGCCCTGTGGGTCTGCTAAGACAACACGACAATTCTGCTCCTCCACATATGCAGACAGGACCAAGCAACAATGATATGTTTTGAATTATTGAGGATGAGGAATAAAATTGGTTCAAGAATGTGAAGTTGACTAATTTTGATATTTTGTCAATCTTAAAAATAACTACTTGCAAGATTGTGTCATTTTTGCTCAAGATTAAATGTCAGTCCAAATTACCAGCTCGATGTGCTACTTTGTATAATAGAATGCGTCACAGAATGACTACTGCTGTCCCCTCTAGTGTAGAATCCTCAGGGTTCTTGACCTCATCAATTGAGCTCACAACAATAAATCATCATTTAGTTTTAACAGAACCACAATACAAAGTAACATTTTGAACACAAAATCAAACCAAGGTTACAGTTAACCATAATGGACATGAAAAAAATGGATTTTGCTGTGGAGCTATCTTTCAATTCTGTTTTCACAAATTGTTGGCAATGTGCATTTATAGAGGCAAATTGTTTACAAGAATCCAGCAAGTGTAATTACCAATTTCCTTTCTCGTTGGCAAACTCCCCAGGAGCCAAAGGCCACACGTTCTCTTTTTCCATAAAGCAGAATTCAAGAAATGTAGATAATTTGAAAAAGATTGCCATGCAACACACACCCAATAATGAACGTTATCATAGATTACATGGCTCAACTGTTTCGAAAGCAAAAGTTCTACCATGAAGCCACAACTGAAGCAGACTGCACAACTCAACAATATTGTTTCATTGAACCATTACACAATGACTTAGTATGTATTCTGATTTCATCTCACTTATCCAGGTTAATGCTAAGAACTGATGACAATCCAGAGTTAGGATTTCCATGGAGACCATTAATTATTAAAACAAAGCTGATACTTGTACTAAATAGTTGAAAAAATACACAAGGTTTCATGTTTAAGCCCTTTACTATAAACAAACTAAAAGCAATATGTTCAAATCATTATTTCATGGGATCTGAGTTTCACTGGCAAGGCCAACATTTGCTCCCATCCATTATTCCTGTGCTTAAACCAAGTGGCTTGCTAGATTATTTAAAAGGGCACTAAACATTGTACAATGTTATTGTTCTGGAGTCACATCAGATCAGGTAGATTTGACAGATTTCCTTCCCTAGAAAATATTAGTGAACTAGACTTTACAGTATAAGAACGTAAGAAATAGGAGTAGGAGAACGCCATTCAGGCCCTCAAACTCAAGTGTTCAGCAAATTCTGTTAATATTCACCTGATAGACATGATCTTATTACAGAAGTCTTGGCTCGTGGCTGCAATGTAGGACTGTGAACTTGGCCTGAAAGTATATACTTAAAAGCTTTTTAATTAAGCTTTATAAAAGGTAAAGAAAGAATTGATTATTTTCAGTCAGAAATATTTAATTTGGAAGAGACAAGTACACAGGACTAGAAGCAAAAACAGAAATTGCTGAAAAAGCTCAGCAGGTCTAGCAACATCTGTGCAGAGAAATCAGAGTTAACGTTTCAGGACTGGTGGCCCTTCCTCAGAACTGGACTAAAACACAGGACAAGAAACTGAAATAAGTAAGAAGCATATTCAGATATTTCTTTTAATATATATTGGGATATGGGCATCACCAGTAAAGTAACCATTTACCACCCGTCTCTAGTTGTCCTTGAGAATGATGTTGAATAATCTTCAGCTTCAGTCCATGTGTTCTCCGTTCTGGGATTTAACCCAACAGCAATGAATGAGTTATAATATGTTCAGCTCAGGACGGTGTGTGACATGGAGGGGATGGTGGACCCTTCGATATCAAGGTTGTCCACTCCTTTCGCATGAGTGGGGAAAGAGGTGCAATATTTCCATTTTTTTCTCTCACTTTGGAGCAGGCATCAAATTTCAGTGTTCTGATACTGTAGCTGACTAGAAAGCCAGAAATCCAGGCTCGTGCTCTCGGGCCAAAATCAGAAGTTGCTGGAAAAGCTCAGCAGATCTGGCAGTATATGTGAAGAAAAACCAGAGTTCACGTTTTGGGTCGAGTGATCCTTCCTCAGAACACTCAATCCAAAAAGTTAACTCTGATTTCTCTCCACAGATGCTGCTGGATCTGCTGAGCTTTTCCAGAAATTTCTGTTTTTGTTTGATTTACAGCATCCATGGTTCTTTCAGTTTTCATGCTGTAAGGATATGGGTTTGAATTCCACTCAGCAAGTACTAAAGTTTGAATTGAATAAATTTGGAATTTAATAAGCTCGTCCAATGATTAACCTTATTGCCTTTTTGGTTAAGCAGCAAAGCTGGAGAGATAAAAAGACTCCAAGCTCAAGTCCTGATCATGAAGGAAAGGGAAGGGACAGGAACTGATTTTAGTAGTCCTCTGGGAAAACTCTTGAATTGGCCTCAGCAAAGTTCAAGTGGAAATAGCAGGGAGAGGCTGGCTGTGCTCTGCCTGGGTTCTTCTCTTCTCTAGCCTGCCTAATGGATAAGATTTGGGAAGGGAGAAGGGGAAAGAAGTGTCATTCAACATCCTGGACAGTACCATTGGCCAGAACTTGAACTGGACTATCCATATAAACGTTGTTGCTACAAACAAAGCTCAGAGGCTAGGAATCCTGGAGCAAGTAACTCACCTTCTGACTCCCCAAATGTATGCACCATCTATAAGACTCAAGTTGAAAATGAAATGAAATGCTCCCCATATTCCTGGATGGATGCAGCTCCAAATGCACAACAAGCTTGACAACACACAGGACAAAGTAACCACTTGATTGCCACATACATCGACAAATATTCACTTCCTCCATCATCAGTGCACAGTAGCGTCAGTATGTACAACTTACAAGATGAACAGCAAGACTCCTCCAGCAACACCTTCTAAATCCACAGCCACTGTCATCTAGAAGAAGAGGAGCAGCAGCTACAACTTACATCAGGAGGGGATTCTGAGGGAGAGGATTTGCATGTATTTGGAAAGGCAAGGATTGATTAGGGATACATTAAGGGAAAAAGAGTAACTAGGGAGAGAATAGGGCCCTCTTAAAGATCAACAAGGCTGTTGTGGAGAAGGATATGGAGGCTAAGAGACCTTGGAGAACTAGTGATATCTTGAAAAGTATCCATATTACAGAAGAGGAGGTGCAGGATGTCTTAAAATGCGTAAAGGTAGATAAATCCCCAGGACCTGATCAGGTATATCGCAGAACTTTGGAGGAAGTGGGACAAGAGATTGTTGGGCCCCTTGCTGAGATAGCCACAGATGAGGAACTGGAAGATGGCTGATCTCAGTGGCGGGTAAGTTGTCAGAGGGGATTCTGAGGGATAGGATTTATATGTATTTGGAAAGACAAAGACTGATTAGGGAGAGTCAGCATGGCTTTGTGCATGGGAAATCATGTCTCACTAGCTTGATTGGGTTTTTTGAAGAGGTGACAAAGAAGATTGATGAAGGCAGAGTAGTAGACCTTGTCTACATGGACCTCAGCAAGGCATTCAGCACGATTCTGCATGGTAAACTGGTTAGCAAGATTAGATCACATGGAATCCAGGGGTAGCTAGCCATTTGGATATAAAATTGGCTAGAAGGTAGGAGACAGGTGGTTGTGGTAGTTGTCTTTCAGACTGAAGGCCTGTGACCAGTGGTGTGCCTCAAGGATCGTTGCTGGGTCCACTGTTTTTCATCGTTTACATACATGATTTGGATCTGAATATAGGAGGTATGGTTAGTAAATTTGCGAATGACACCAAAATTGGTTGTGTAGTGGATGGTGAAGAAGGTTATCTCAGAGTACAACAGGACCTTGATCAGCTGAGCCAATGGGCAGAGGAGTGGCAGATGGAGTTTAATTTAAATAAATGTGAGATGTTGCATTTTGCTAAGGCAACCAAGGCAGGACTTATACATTAATAATGGTGCCCTGGGGATTTTACTGTAGAAGGAGACCTCAGGGTGCAGGTGCATGGTTCTTTGAAAGTGGAATCACAGATAGACAGCATGGTGAAGATCATTGAGTATAGGGGTTGGGTCATTATGTTGCAATTTTATGAGACATTGCTTTTAGAATACTGCATAAATTCTGGTCTTCCTTCTATAGGAAGGATGTTGTTAAACTTTGTGAAAGTGCAGAAAAGTTGTACTAGGATTTTGCCAGGACTAGAGGGTTTGCATTAGTGGGAGAGGCTGGGCTTTTTTCCCCTGGAATGTAAGAGGAGAGGGGTGACCTTTTAGATGGATATAAAATCATGAGGGGCATGAATAGGTGAATAGCCAATGTCTTTATCCCTACGGTGGGGAGTCCAAAACTAGAGAGCATAGGTTTAAGGTTAGAGGGGAAAGATTTAACATGGACCTGAGGAGGAACTTTTTCACACAGAGGGTGGTGTGTGTAAAGGATGAGCTGCCAGAGGAAGTGTTGGAGGCTGACACAATTACAACATTCAAAAAGCATCTGGATGGGTATATGAATAGGAGGGGTTCAGAGGATATGGGCCAAATGCTGGCAAATGGGATTTGGTCAGATTGGAATAACTGGTCAACATGAATGAGTTGGATGAAGGATCTGTTTCTTGCTGTATGATTCTTCCTCTACAACACCTGCAAATTCCGCTCCCAAGCCACTCACCATCCTGACTTGGAAATATATTTCCATTTCTTTCACTGTCACTGGGTTAAAGTCCTGGAATGTCCTTTCTAACAACGTGAGTGTACCTTCTTCAAATGGACTGCAACAATCAAGAAGGCTGCTCATCACCACCTTCCCAAGGGTAATGATTGCTGGCGCACTCCTTTTCACATCCACACAGCCATTCATTCACTCATTCACTCATTCACTTGCCCAGCCAGCACTCACCCTGTAGCCACACACCTAATCAAGTCCTGTTCTTGCATCACTCTGCTGTTGGATCTGCATTGACTCCTGGTTAAATAATGCCTCTGTTTTAATATATTCATCCTTTTATTTTCAAATCCTACCATGGCATTTCCCCTCCCTATCCTGGAATATCCTCTATTTCTACAAGACCCTCCAAGACCTCTAATTCCAGCTTCTTCATCATCAGTAATGTTTATTGCTTCACCTTGGCAGCTGCCATGATCCCAAGCTCTTGGATTCCCATGCTAAATCTAATTGCCTCTCTTCCTTTCTTCCCTGTTTTTAAGATGCTCCTACCTAGTTGTCAACGCTTTTGGTCATTTGCTTTAATTTTTCTTATGGTGCTCAGTGTCAAATTTTGTTTGCTTGCATTTCTGTGAAGCCTTTTCAGTAGCTTACTACATTAAAGATACCATATCAGCATAAGTTGTTGTGATAAGTCTGAAGAACAAGGCTACAGAATCTAGTTTGAACAACATTTTCCAATATCTGTTGTCAGGTTCAATCAACCCCACATCAGTAACACAGTAACGTCAATAACGTGCCTGAACACCAGCCTCAAAAGAACAAAATCAATGTACACGTGAGGCATTTTCTCCATCTCCAGCCTCTTGGCATTCTTAGTACTCTTCGGATGTGTTTCAGATAAGACTTTGAACTGAAATCCTGTCTGCCATCTCAGATGGATGTAAAAAAAAAACTTTGTGTCACTTCATAGAACAAGGTATTTCTCAGATTATATTCACCTTATTAAAAACAGCACATTTGGTCATTAGAATGTTTGAGGGAGCTTTCTATGTGCAAACTTGATGCTGCATTTTTGCTACATTATAACAGTATCGAAACCTAAAAATACTTGATTAATTACAAAGCAGTTTGAGCTATCCTAAAAGTGCAAAAGATGCAATAAAATTGCAAGGTCTTTACTTTGATTTTTGGGTGTAAGCCTGGGTAGTTTTATATTTTCATCCTGCATTCTCTGGCCTTAGGCATCCCAGCATCAATTCATCTGCCTCTATCTGGACACATACATCGTAATCACATGCTGATTCAAGACCAGTCACCTGTGACTTTAAGCCATGCTACCATTAGATATTTTCTCTATTAATAAGGAAAAAAGGTTTAATAGGCAGATACTGAACAAAATCTTTGTCATCTTTTCAGCTGATCTCTGAAGGGTTAAACCAGTACTTGTGGCATAGTCTGATGTCTCTGCTTCTCCCAGTTGTGCAGAATCAAAGAGAATTGACTGAAATCCCATGTGGTTTAATTTAAACCTTGCCTTCTTAGTTGTCATGTTTTTCTGTTTGATTTTTCTTTTGCTTACATGGCCCATGAAAGATCTGTGCTCTGCATTAAGTAGGACTCGCTTCAATCTTTTTTTTGATGTGTAGCTTTAATCTGTTGCCTTCCTCATTGTAAGAACTGCTGTCCCCCTCCCTTCTCTTACTCTTTAAAATGAGAGGATTAGCCAAAGGCATAACCATGTGGGCTATTAAAATATGGTAATTAAAAAAGTATATTTTTGTGATTGTTAATACATAGATTACATTGATTTGTAATATTTTGTCTGCCTGAAGGCTGTACTGCTTGCATTCCTTTCCAATTAGTTCAGGGTATTAGATTTTGACATTGACTGCATTTGGTTGTAATACAGTAATAGAGTAACTGGGCTGTTGATGCAGATGTCACAGATAGCCTTAGCACAGATTCATTTGCCCATATCTAATAAGCTTTGCTTCATTCTCTAAAACTCTCCTGTCTTTCTCCTCTTAAACTACTGACATGCAGTCCCATAAGCTACATTTCACTCCCACAACTCCCTCCTTCACTCTACTACATTCACCCTGTGTAGGCACAAAGAATAATTAGATCATTTATTTTTTTCCATGACTATCAAAAGGACACAGCCATTTTCCATTCCTACTACAGTGCATTAAACACTAGTTCCTGATTTAGCTTATGTTGCCTCTTGATTTCAGCATTTAGATTGTGTTGTCCGAAAATATAATCCAATTGATGTTCCCGTTTGGTTCCTGTCTAATATTAAGAGAGGATGCTGCACAGAAGAGATAATTTCATTTGTAACACAAGGCCATATAACTTGACACTTGAAAAATGTTGATGAGCTATTTAAAGTTGTGAACATGTTTGATAGAGCAAACCAAATAGAGCAAACTGGAGGTCAATAAAAGATGTTCACCAAGAATTCGGGTAAAGAACGTCTTTACCCAGAATTGTGAGAATGTGGAACTTGCTTCTACAAGAATTGGCTGCGGTGAACAGAACAGGTGTACTTCAGGGAGAGTTTGTCATGGATTTGAAGATAATGCAAATAGAATTGAATAAGCAAAGAGACAGATGATTCTAATTAAGCACAAAAACCTGCAAGAGTTGGTTGGTGAATGGCCGTTTGAGTTCAGTATATTCATATATTGTTATCTGCTTTTCTACTTTGATGGCAGGTTTGAGTCAGAGCTCTGAGAGTACAGAGCCAAGTTACTGTGTGTGTAAGATCATTAAAGGACTTAGTTTCAAGATTTGAAAGGGTACCCTCAGATTTTAGCTCATATTATTTTCAAGTTTTAGAATTAACTTTCAGCTGTATTTTATGCTACTGTGTGAATTTGCAATGAATTTGACTAACGTCCTAACCTGCCATGTGTGTTCTGCTCTTCCAAACAAAGGGACGTGAATTTATGTTGGGAATTTCCCTGGAATTATAGTCCAAAATAATTTTCCTCCCAACATACAAGCTCGTCCACTCAATGTACAAACTTACGCATTTTGGATCATTGGTATGTTTTTAGAAAGTGTTGTGTTAGACTTCCTGTAGTGTGGAAACAGGCCCTTCAGCCCAACAACTCAACACTGACCCTCCGAAGAGTATCCCACCCAAACCCATTTCCTACCCTATTACTCTACATTTACCCCTGACTAATGCACCTAACCTACACATCCCTGGACACGATGGACAACTTAGCATGGCCAATTCACGCACATCTTTCAATTGTGAGAGGAAACTGGAGCATCCGGAGGAAACCATGCAGACACGGGGAGAATGTGCAAACTCCAGACAGACAGTCGCCCGAGGCTGGAATTGAACCCTGTCCCTGGTGCTATGAGGCAGCAGTGCTAACAACAAATTCAAATTGTGAGACAAACCATAATAAATATCAAATAAAATTTGATAAATCAAAAAGTACCAGTCAATTATGGGCAGCACGTGGCTCAGTGGTTAGCACTGCTGCCTCACAGCACCAGATCCCAAGTTCGATTCCAGCCTCAGGTGGAGTTTGCGCATTCTCCCCGTGTCTGCGTGGGTTTCCTCCCACAGTCCAAAGATGTGCAGGTCAGGTGAAGTAGCCATGGTAAATCGCCCATAGTGTTAGGTGCATTAGTCAGAGGGAAATGGGTCTGGGTAAGTTACTCTTCGGAGGGTCGGTGTGGACTTGTTGGGCCAAAGGGCCTGTTTCCACACTGTAGGGAATCTAATCTAATCTAGTTGTCTGAAAGCCTGAATTTCATCTGTTGAAGGGTTTCAGAAGAAAAGTTGCAAGAGATGACAGGAATCAGAGGATTTGGGAAAGGAAACGTTTGTGAAAACTGACTAAGGAGTGAAAAATATGGCACGAGACAGAGATAAATTTGTTGCTTACTGCCTTTACGGCTATGAATATCCCTGTTCCAGGTAAAGTCTGATAAATGAGTTTGCTCCCAGTCCATAAAGACCTTAACAGCTGGCTCTACCTGAATATCCGAATAGTTAAAGATCACCAGAAAGGCTTGCTGCAAAGATAGCAATTGGCAGATACACAATCATCCTTGGTCAATTTCAGGGTCCTAAGCTGCATAAATCCCCCTTCCCATGTTGTGGACAGAATGAATAAATACGACAACAGCCAATTGCCCATCCTGCCGAATGGTGAACCAAGGCATTTTAAGGAAGAGAACAAAATAACATATATGCATATCTTACATGACCTCTTAGGCAAGATGCACCTTCTACCTTGAAGTATCTCAGCTCTATGGCCAGATGAGTATCCACAAAGCATAGTTTTAGGCATAATCTACAAATAAAATGGATCAGAAAGCTCTTGGCAGGTAAGTTGTTTGCCTGTGTTTAATTAAAGGTGAAGATCCATTATTTTAAGTTCTAAACAAGCAGCCAGCACACTTTCTTACACCTGCTAATTCCTTTTCTAAGCAACAGCCAAATATTATTTGATCCTAACAGCTAATGAACTGTGAGATTGTTTGCTGAAAGTCCCAGCCTTCTGCCTCTAATCTCACATGCACACAACTGTCTCTTTGCTGAATATCATGCAACATTTTTAGCAGTTGAGTCTGTGAAATTTTGATGTTAACCTTATGTCATTCATTCCATTGAAACTAATGTGCCTCTTTTGCTGGTAGTTCATTTATTTTAGGAACCACATGGTCGAGATAGAGAAATGCAGATTTTTTTTTGAAAAGCCATTTGTAAACATTGTTATTATTTGCGATGAGAGAAATATTTTTCAAAATAAAATAAGCACAACTGTCAGTAATGATTTTTTGAGAAATTACCCTTTCCAATACAGCTTTAATTTTCACCATGTGTCACAGTGTGGCTTGGGGACGTAATGCAGTACATTAAGTGTCTGTGTCAGATCTTGTCTGTCTGTTATGCCAAGGTCATGTCCAGATTAGCAATGGAAGTATGATTAAAGCCTACCTGTTAGCACAATGCTTCTCTTAATTGGCCACCCCAATTATCGCTGCATTACCTAAAGAATCCATATTAATTTTTAATTGGACTGCGAAAAGCAGCCTAAGGAGAGCTAAGAAGCCCCCTTCCCACCCATTACTCACAGAAGCCTTACCAGTCATCCACTGACACTGACAGAAGGAATAGAATGGCAAAGAATTCTTAATGTGTGTTTGTGAACTGTGTTCAGTAGAAAGCAGAGGAGGGGTGAGATTGAAAAACCTTCTGTTTCTGTGAAAACAGACTTGCCTTTACATGACAGCTGTAAAGCACGCTGCTGTGCATTTGTGATACAACCCCAAGAGCAAAATGCATCAATTTGTATAATGTTGGTGTGCCTTTGGTTCTACTGTGTAATTGAGAAATCGCGCCTACGTGAGCTCTCTAGATCACCAGAGGCAATAGAATACAGTATGCCAGTCTGCTGTGGTATGGTTTGATGCAACAGAACATTTGTTGATTTTCATTCTTATGTGACAGCATATTATAATTCACACACAAGCCAATCATTCAAGATATTCTTAAACTAGGTGGTTCAGAGGAAGTGTTTGTGGACTTAATGTTTACATCTTCTCAAATTCTCATGACTTAATTAGCTTTATTGATAATCTATCAAAATTAGGAGAGGGGAGATTAACATATGGCTCCAAATTGTCAGAGTGGAGGAAGGAACATCCCTGGTTTCTTCACATTTGGATGAATAGCTGCTTTGGGGGAGATGGAAGTATTTGAGTGGGGTTAAAATGTAGTGGCCAATCAATAGAGCCAAGACAGCAGGTCAGGGGCTAGCCAAAGCAATGTTACAAAGTGAACAAGCTTGGTGAATAGCTGGTATGATCTTTTCAGAGGGGCACAAAGGGCATTTATGGTTTTCCTTCCAACCTGCTGCAGGCTAAAACATGTTTTTGTGTCATCTTAGTGGCCTCCAGATGCCCAGTTAAGGAGTCCTAGTTTGGCCACTCCAGTACAATTGGACAGAACTTGTGTAACTTGGGGAACTAGATGTTCATTTATCAAAAATGTAACACGTTTCTAAGCATATCCTTGTACAAAAAAAAAGTTACACTGAATTGATGCTAATTTAGTGAAAATAAACTCCTGTATCAAAATGAAATATTTTTACTTGTGTTTACTATTTTATAAATTAAGACTTGGCTAATAAAACAAATAGGTAAAAACAATGACTGCATTAGTGGTGGAAGAGCACAGCAGTTCAGGCAGCATCCGAGGAGCAGTAAAGTCGACGTTTCGGGCAAAAGCCCTTCATCAGGAATAAAGGCAGAGAGCCTGAAGCGTGGAGAGATAAGCTAGAGGAGGGTGGGGGTGGGAGAAAGTAGCATAGAGTACAATGGGTGAGTGGGGGAGGGGATGAAGGTGATAGATAGGCAGGCAGGACAAGTCATGGGGACAGTGCTGAGGTGGAAATCTGGAACTAGGGTGAGGTGGGGGAAGGGGAAATGAGGAAACTGCTGAAGTCCACATTGATGCCCTGGGGTTGTTCCTTAAAGCGCTCTGCTAGGAGGCGTCCAGTCTCCCCAGTGTACAGGAGACCACATCAGGAGCAACGGATACAGTAAATGATATTAGTGGATGTGCAGGTAAAACTTTGATGGATGTGGAAGGCTCCTTTAGGGCCTTGGATGGAGGTGAGAGAGGAGGTGTGGGTGCAGGTTTTGCAGTTCCTGCGGTGGCAGGGGAAGGTGCCAGGATGGGAGGGTAGGTTATAGGGGGACGTGGACCTGACCAGGTAGTCACGGAGGGAACGGTCTTTGCAGAAGGCAGAAAGGGGTGGAGAGGGAAATATATCCCTGGTGGTGGGGTCTTTTTGGAGGTGGCAGAAATGTCGGCAGATGATTTGGTTTATGCGAAGGTTGGTGGAAGGTGAGCACCAGGGGCTTTCTGTCCTTGTTACGGTTGGAGGGGTGGGGTCTGAGGGCGGAGGGGCGGGATGTGGACGAGATGCGTTGGAGGGCATCTTTAACCACATGGGAAGGGAAATTGTGGTCTGTAAAGAGGGAGGCCATCTGGTGTGTTCTGTGGTGGAACTGGTCCTCCTGGGAGCAGATACAGCGGAGGAGGAGGAATTGGGAATACGGGATGGCATTTTTGCAAGAGGTAACTGAAGAAAATATGCATGATTAACTATGTTGCTGTCTCAGTTAAATTTGGAAACCACCTTTCTCTTTATCTGTGTGCATTTTACAAGAAAATAAAGAAAAATATAAAGCTAAAAACTGTTTCATCTCGTAAGCAATGGATCCTATTGACTTTTTTGTATCTTCTTCATCTTTTGACTTAAATAAAATCAGACGAGTCTTTGTAGTAAAACGCTCATTATAGCCAAAGGCGCTGCTTCCTGGAACAGGAAACCATGTGATCAGATGTGCTTTTCTCCTCCAGACGCTGATCCTCAGTCTGTCATTGTGTTAATGAGCTCCTTACTGCAGCAATCTGCAAAAAGTCTTCAGCATCTTATTGAACTCTTTTTCTGCAGGTCTGTTATAGGAGCAGTCCATCCAGGCCCTGGAGTCTGTTCTGCCATTCAATCAGATCATAGTGAATGTGTATCATAACTCCATTTACCCACTTCAGTTCTACAATGCTTACTGTCTTCCCTAAAAAATTGCACTAGAATTATAATCTACTCTCAAGTGGATGTGAAAATTCTACATCACTACTTTGAAGAAGAACAAATGCAAAATACTCATTTAGTATCTCCCTCGGTTCCACACATAGACTGCCCTGCTGATATTTGAGGGGTATTACTCTCTTCCCTAGTTACCCTTTTGTCCTTAATGTACTTATAAAGTCCCTTTGGATTCTTCTTAACCCTATTTGCCAAAGCTATTTCATGACCCCTTTATGTCCTCCTGATTTCCCTCATAAGTATACTGCCTTTACACTCTTTGAAGGATTCACTCGATCTCTGCTGTCTATACCTGACTTTTGCTTCCTTTTTTTACTTAACCACAACCTCAGTTTCTCTAGTCATTCAGCATTCCCTACACCTACCAGCCTTGCCTTTCACCCTAACAGGAACACCCTGTCTGAACTCTCGTTATCTCATTTTTAAAGGCTTCCCATTTTCCAGCCATTCCTTTATCTGCGAACATCCAGCCCCAATAGTTCTTGCCTCATACTGTCAAAACTGGCCTTCCACCAATTTATAACTTCAACTTTGGACAGATTTATAAAATCATGAGGGGCATGGACAAGGTATTTTCCCTGCAGTGGGGGAGTCCAGTACTAGAGGGCATAGGTTGAGGGTGAGGGGAAAAATTTAAAAGGGACGTAAGGGACAACATTTTCATGCAAAGGTGTATAGAATGAGCTACCAGAGAAAGTAGTGGAGGCTGGGACAATTACAACATTTAAAAGGCATCTGGATGGGTACATAAATAGGAAGGGTTTAGAGGGATGTGGGCCAAGTGGTGGCAAATAGGACGAGATTAATTTAGGATATCTGGTCGGCATGGACAAGTGTTACCAAAGGGTCTGTTACTGTGCTGTACGTCTTTAGAACTCTAGAGGAGCAAATGCCCTTGGTATCTTGGTCAATATTTATCTTTGAACCAGCATGACATTCAATTTATTCAAGGCTGAGTTAGATATTTAGATTTTCATTAGGCAATTTCTGGACTGTGTCAAGGCAGATAAATGCGAGATGCTGCATTTTGGGAAAGTAAATCTTAGCAGGACTTATACACTTAATGGTAAGGTCCTAGGGAGTGTCGCTGAACAAAGTGACCTTGCAGTGCAGGTTCATAGCTCCTTGAAAGTGGAGTCGTAAGTAGATAGGATAGTGAAGAAGGCATTTGGTATGCCTTCTTTTATTGGTGAGAGTGTTGAGTACAGGAGTTGGGAAGGTCATGCTGTGGCTGTACAGGACATTGGTTTGGCCACTGTTGGAATATTGCGTGCAATTCTGGTCTCCTATCTGAAAGATGTTGTGAAACTTGAAAGGGTTCAGAAAAGACTAACAAGGATGTTGCCAGGGTTGGAGGATTTGAGCTATAGCGAGAGGCTGAACAGGCTGGGGCTGTTTTCCCTGGACTGTGAGGGGTGACCTCATAGAGGTTGACAAAATTATGAGAGGCATGGATAGGGTAAATGGACAAAGTCTTTTCCCTGGGGTCGGGCAGTCCAGAACTAGAGGGCATAGATATAGAGTGAGAGGAGAAAGATATAAAAGAGATCTGTGGGGCAACTTTTTCACACAGAGGGTGGTACGTGTATGGAATGAGCTGCCAGAGGAAGTGGTACAGGCTGGTACAATTGCAACATTTAAGAGGCATTTGGATGGGTATATGAATAGGAAAGGTTTGGAGGGATATGGGCCGGGTGCTGGCAGGTAGGACTAGATTGGGTTGGGATATATGGTCGGCATGGACGAGTTGGACTGAAGGGTCTGTTTCCATGCTGTACATCTCTATGACTCTATGATAGATTCCTCTGGCAAGATGTCATTGATTTGACAAAGGGTCAAGCAATATTGGAATGAGCAATGAGCCTGATATAATTGGTGACCTAATTGTTTGTCAAATAGTGATCATAACATGATTGAGTTTCTTGTAGTGTTGTAACAGATAAGCGAAGATTAGATTTTAGAATTTTGGATTTAAGTAAGGCAGACTTTAATAGGATGAGGCAGAGACTATCCACAGTAAACTGGATGATCTGCTAATAGGTAAAACAACTGTGGATGTTCAAAGGATGTTCAAAGAAATGTTTTATGCTGTTCAGATGAGTTTGTACACCTGAGAAGGAAGAACTCCATTTCAGAGACATCCATGGTTGTTTTTATTTAAGGAGGTAAAAAACCGCATAAAATTCAAAGGAAAATCTTGTAAAATTGCAAAGAACAGTACAGATCCACAAAATAGGGCAAATACAAAGACCAATGTCCGGTCACAAAGTGGTATGTATGAGCAGCTAAAAAGATAGTGAAATGAAAATTGCAATGCACGTAAAAGACAATAAGAAGTGATTTTAAAGTTATATATATAGGAAGTCATCTGGTTTAAAGTATTATTGGCTACTGAAGGCTGAGAGGCGGGAAACTGTCGGTGACCATGGAGACATGATAGATATGCTGAACAATTATTTTGCTTCAGTATTCACAGCAGAAAAGAAGGATAGCTTGCCAGAAGCCCAAATAAATTAACAAAGGACCAGGAACAGGGTTCAAATAAAATTAGCTTAACTAAATCATCAATAATAGGGAAATTAATGGTACCGAAGAGTGACAATTCCCCAGGACCCGATGGGTTCCATTCATGGGTGTTAAAGGAGGTAGAAGAGTACGTTGCCGATGCCCTCACCATAACCTTTCAGAGTTCCCTGGATTCAGGAGTTCTACCTCTGGATTGAAAATTTGCTTATGTCACTCACTCCACTCTTTAAGAAAAGTGACAGAGAAACCAGGGAATTATAGATTAGCCTAACATCTGTGGTGTGTTATCACATAGCCTACCATTACACACTACCTATTATTAGCCACTAACATTTTCCATTAACAGCTATTCACCCTCATAAACATATCATTATCCACGCCTTTGTCTGCCCAACTGATCTTCTCTCTCCCTGGGCATTGTCCACACCTATCGTTTACTCCTTTACCCCCTCCCCCCAACTGACATTTTCCTAGCTACCATCAGTTAGACAACAAGGCCATAAGACATAGGAGCAGAAATTAGGCCATTCAGCCCATCGAGTCTGCTCTGCCATTCAATCATGGCTGATAGGTTTTTCAATCCCATTTCTCCCTGTAACCCTTGATTTCCCTTGGCAATCAAGAATTTATCTATCTCTGTTTTAACTATACTCAATGACTTGGCCTCCACAGCCTCCTATAGCAATGACTTCCACAAATTCACCACATTCTGGCTCAAGAAACTTCTTCTTATCTCTGTTCCAAAAGGTCTTCCCTTTACTCTAAGGCTGTAGCTCAGGTCCTCATTCTCTCCTGCCAATGGAAACATCTTCCCAACATTCACTCTGTCCAGGTCATTCAGTATTCTGAAAGTTTCAATCAGATTTCCATTCATCCTTCTAAACTCCATCGCATATAGTCCCAAAGTCCTCAAACATTCCTCATATGTTAAGCCTTTCATTCCTGGGATCATTCTCATGAACCTCCTCTGGACCCATTCCAGTGGTATGGGGCCCAAACTTGCTCACAATACTCTAAATATAGTCTGACCAGACCTTAAAAAGCTTCAGAAGTACATCCCTGCTTCTATATTCTAATCCTTTCACAATGAATAATGACATTGTACTTGCCTTCGTAATTGCCGACTCAACCTACAAGTTTATCTTAACAGAATCCTGGACTAGGACTGTCAAGTCCCTTTGTACTCAAGATTTCTGAATTTTCTCCCCATTTAGAAAATAGTCCATGCCTCTATTCATCCTATCAACGTGCATGACCTCACACTTTCCTACAATGTATTTCATCTGTCACTTTTTTGCCCACTCTGCTCACCTGTTCAGAGGAACGGTCACCGGACCTGAAACATTAACTCAGATTTATCTTCACACATCTCTGCCACTGAAAGTAGTTTCTCCTTATTTAAAATTATTAAGAACTTTGAATAAAAAGCTCTGTGCTGCAAGAACAACCTGGTTTTCTCACCTTTAGGTGAAGTGGGAATTTGTCATCCGTGATACCAATGTAGTCAGTCTATTCCACACTTGCTAACGCTTTGACATCCTTACTCAAGAGTGGTGCGTGGAGTTGGCTGCAGCTTTCTTCCCAGGGCCTTACTGGCGTTTTATACGATTATAGAAATCATATAACATTTTAGAGCAGAAGCAGATCCTTCAGTTAATTCGGTCCAGGCTGATGTTTATGATCCATTATCATCTCCTTCTATCATATCTTATCTCACCCTCTCAGCATTTCCTACTATACATTCTACTTGTACACATTTTATCTAATTGCATTAGATTACATTGCTGTATGAGAATAAGCTTCTGAAATCAAAAAGACGCTTTTATTTTAACATGAGAATGCTCCTTCAATCTGACTTGAAATTCCCAACAAAACTTGTATTTATCTATACCTTTTCACATTCTAAAGCATCCCAAGGCATTTCACAGGAATACGATTATTAAGTAAAATTTAACATGAAACCACTGAAGGAAACATTGAACGCTGGTCACAGAGTGCGGTTTTAAGGAAAGTCTTAAAGGTCTGGAGAATGTTTTACGGAGTTAACGACTCCAGCACCATTACAAAATGGTGGAGCAATTAAAATAAGTGATGCAAGAAAGACCAGAACAGAGGACCACTGAGATCTTGGGACGTTGTAGGGCTGGAAGAGATTACAAAGATCAGGAGGGCATGGTCATGGTGTGATTTAGAAACAAGGAAGAATATTTACATTTTAGCTGATAATTTAATTGATACTGTGTTATTTGAGATTTGTTTAAAGTAAGGGGATGTTGATAAACAAATATGATTATGAAAATGGTTCTTCTGAAATATTGGTTATGCATTTAAATAATGAGGATTATTCTGTTGAAATTTGTTTTCCCAAATTGCAAAAATCAAATACTTTGAAACTGCTACTACTACAGAAAGCTCTTACTACAAATGAACTTTAACAATGAGGTCAGATTTTTTTTAACTGCACATTTATTTGACAGTTCAATTACTATTCAAGTGACCAAATAAACCAAGCAGATCAGGAATGCTCCAACTTTCAATGGGCAACGTGCTTACTTAGCTGATCCTATTCATTCAGTCAGAGAGGCACTAAGTTAGCTGAGGTGACTACAGTTAGAAAGAGTCAAGGGCATGTTCTTTCACCTTGATTCCTGTTCCTGGTTATTGTCCAGTCACCTGTAATGGAAATGTTGTTGGATCAACATGAGGTGAGGATGGAACAGCTCAATGATGCACCCACTCTTGATCAAAAATTCTGCCCACATGCCACTTCAATATTGACAAATGAAAAAAGGAGCACTTAAGGCAAGATACCAAGAGTGATCAACACTCATGAATCATTCAGTTGCAAGGAGATGATCGAAAAGGCAAGGGACAACATTGATAGATTATTTTTAAAAATTCAGTGAAGCCCTTACCTTGAAAATGATGTTAGTTTGGGAGTGTGGGGATGCTCACTTAGCAGCAAATTGAATCCATGAAAATACTCATTTTTGTTTCTCAAAAATATGTGGAAAAGCACCAAATCGAAATTAGTTCATAACAGAAGCCATAAACAAAATGTGGTCAGTAATAACCTGGAGAAGTTTTTTTTATCCAAAGGATGGTTAGAATATGCTACATGTGGAGTATTGAAGCATTTAGAACATATGCATTTAATAGGAAACCAAGTAAACACATGATGGAGGAAAGAATAAACTGACAGGCTGTAGCTTGAGTTGAAGTCGTTTAATTGGAGTATATGGAGTGGATTTTTCCTGTGCATTCTATTTATCCAACTGTCTGCTATGGTGTTGAGTTATCCTGAATCTGCATGGTTGTGATTTTCACCACCAAATCCAATCCATTCCTCTGTACGTTGTTATTAGCTGTTCTGAATCCTGCCAGAAAGCAAAGCTGGCTCAGTTGTCAGAAGTATTGTTGCAATTGGTTTTGAAAAGGTAGATCATTAACTTCTTTGATACTTACACAGCTCTTTATGAACTATGTTGTACGTTATTTTTGTTCAGGTTGGAGGGAAAATAGACCCAACTCATGAAATAGTGTACATCAGAATCTACCAAAGTGATAATCAGATAAATAAATAGCTTTTAGTCTCCCAATTAGCATTGATTTATAGTTGGGAAGACTTGTTAAAAACGCAATCTTGTTTTTAAGAAATATATTTTCAATACATTCCAAGTGCCTGCTACTGAGGTTATTCTTTGTGTCAGAGCTATTAGCTGTGCTGGTGTCAGGGGCAGTTCAGATTGTAAGTCTCATCGAATGGAGCTGAATGGAGAAGACAAGCTGCTGGTTGTCACAACATTGCTTTTGCTCCAGGAATATTTTTGAAGTTCTGTCCTCAGACTGAAAACGTACAATGGCCAGTCTAACGAATCCTTGGATTCCAGAAGAAACAGCAGTGACTCTACAGGCTCGTGGTGGTACATACTTTGATGTGTGTCCATGTGTGCACCCACGTGTCTGTGTGCAGAATATGTGCTCCTGTATAGATCTAAGGATGAGAGCTAGTCTGCCAACCAAATATCATCAGTTTTCCAACAGTTCTCAATGCTAAAAGGTGCCCTCAACTTATTAAGTCCTTTAAAGCTTTGTTCAGTTCCCTCAGGAGCAGTTAACGTAAAAAATGAAAAACTCCTCATGCAAGAACAAATAGACAATTACTTGAAAAAACAGAATATGCTGCAGATACTCAGCAAGTCAGGAATTAGATAGAATCATGGTTCAAGTTATAGCTTAAAAAGCTTTCATTCATCAAAATTTCATCAGTCATTTTATCTGAAATGATAACTGTTCCTTCATCTCAATCGATGCTGCCTGACCTGAGTATTTTTGATGTTTTTTAAAAATTTCACATTTTCAGTATCTGTAGTATGGAGGTCATCTAGCTCAGTTGGCTGGACTGCTGGTTCACAATACAGAGTGATGCCAACTTTTGTGGGTTCAATCCCTGCACCAGCCTAAGTTACCATGAAGGGCTCTGTTTTTCAGCCTCTCCCATCTCCTAAGGCATGATGACCATCAGGTTAAACTGCCACCGGTCATCTGTCTGTCTTTCTCTCTCTCTCTCTTTCACATGGGAGAGTGGCCCTTCTTTGAGTTATCAGAGCACAGAAGGGGAGGGCATTTGGCTCATTCATAGCAAGCTAACTTGCTTTGCAGAGCAATCAAATCAATCCCATCCCCTTGCTTTATTCCCTTAGTCGGCTAGCTTATTTTCCTCAAGAATCTATCCAGTTTTCTTTTGAAGTCAATATTTCTCTCTGTTTTGATCTGTCTCTGTTTTGATCTCCCTTGTAGGAAGCAATTTGCATATCAATACAACTTGCTGTGTAAGGTACTTATTCCCCACAAATCTGTTGCATTCCTTGGTCAAATGTGTCCCTTAGACATTGTAAAATCAGCTAATGAGAACAGCATTTCTTTGACTACCTTACTTAGATTTCTCATAATCTTGTACACCTCTGTCAAATCTCCTCTCACTCTGAGAAGTGCAATCCCAGCTTTTCCAACCTATGCAGACGTTGCAGGAAGCATCCCCCAAACTTGAAACATTATGCAATAATAGCTATCAAGAATTGAAAGCATTACATCATGAGGCCTGCTCAGTTGTGGTATAGGATAGCAGACCACGAAGGGCAGCATGGTGGCTCAGTGGTTAGCACTGCTGTCTCACAGTGCCAGGGACCAGGGTTCAATTCCACCTTTGGGTGACTGTGTGAAATTTGCACATTTTCCCCATGTCTGCAATCTCCAGGTACTCCAGTTTCCTTCTACAGTCCAAAGATGTGCAATTTAGATGCTTTGGCCATAGTATAGTATTCATGCAGGGTTATTGGGATGGGGTTGGTGGGGGGGGGGGCGCATTGCTGGGTCCATGTGGGATGCTGGTCAGAGGTTTACTGTGGACTTGATTGGCTGAATGGCTTGCTTCCATACTGCAGGGATTCTATGACATTTGTCATTCTGATATTGATAGTCAAACTAAATATTTTACATGTATAAGAGCATTTGTTCATTTGCTGTTCAATGTATTCCTCATTGTGGTTTGCTAATTTTCAGCATCGAGCAACTCTCTCAAGAAGAGAGTTGCCCCTACCTTTATAGATCTCAGGTGAGAAAAACAAATCAGTTCTGTCATGAAATGGCAGCAGTAAGGAGGACAATATGTCAAAGAATGACAGCACCAGAAGACAACCCAGTTTGACCCCATGACAGATTTCAAATCATTCTGATATTGCTCATCGTAACTGACCTTGTCATCGTCAACCTTGTTGTCGTGGAATGAAGATTGGATTGATCAGTTTGGTGGATAATCAATCTTTTTCCCAGCAGCCAGTAGAATACTTCTGATCGTGTGATCAAATATCTCTCATCACAACTGGTGACTGAAAACAACAACTTCCCAGTTTATTGTTCAACACCATCAATGACTAAGAGGCAGAGTTCCTACTATTATTTAACTTGCATTTAATAGCAATCATATGAGGCATGTTATTGAAAATAACTGATCCAACATTTTGTATGTATCATTTTATTTGATTTAATTTTCTAAAAGGTGAGATGAATAATTTATTTGGCATGCCTAATATAATGGATATCTGACAAGAGGTTAATAGTCTTCTCCAGCAAAGGAAACAATTTTTATTTAATACACTCTTGGAATAAGGGTGTCACTGAATATCTATTCTCCATCCTCAGTTGTCCCTGGAGACGACAATGGTGGACCTGCTTAGACCACTGCTGATTGTGTCAATTTCTATACTCCAGATAGTGGACAAGTCTACACTCAGATACCTGGGACTAGATTTTTGTCATCTTGTATGAGAAACATAGAAAATAGGTGAAGGAATGGATCATTCGGCCCTTCACGCCTGCACCACCATTCAATATGATCATGGCTGATCATGCAATCTCACTACTCCATTCCCGCCTCTCTTCATACCTCTTGATCCCTTTAGCCACAAGGGTGACATTCAGCTCTCTCTTGAATATATCTAATGAACTGGCCCCAACAGGTTCACAGCTCTCTGAATGAAGGAATTCTTCCTCATTTCAGTCCTGAATGGCTGATGCATTATTCTTAAACTGTGACCCCTACTTTGGACTTCCCCAACATCAAGAACATTCTCCCCACATCTAGCCTAACTAGTGCCATCAGGGTTTTATATGTTTCTATGAGATCCCACCTCATTCTTCTAAACTCCAGCAAATACAAGCCCAATCGATCCAGTCTTTCTTCAGATGTCATCCCAGGAAGCAGTCTCGTGAACTTTCACTGGACTCCCTCAATAACAAAAATGTCCTTCCTCAGACTAGAGACAAAAACTGCACACAGTACTCAAGATGTGGCCACACTAAGGCCCTTGCAGCAAGATATCCTTCCTTCAAGACTCAAATCCATTCGCAATGAAGGCCAGCTTGCCATTGCTTTCCTCACTGCCTGCTGCACCTGCATGCCAACCTTCAGTTACTGTTCCACCATAACACGCAGGTCTCATTGCAGCTTACCTTTTCCTCAACTGCTACCATTCAGCTGATAATCTGCCTTCATGTTTTTGCCACCAAAGTAGATAACCTTACATTTATCTACATTATGTTGCATTGCCAAGTATTTACCTACTCAGCCAGTCTGTCCAAGTCACATCTTGGTATCCTCCTCACAGCACACACTGCTACATAGTTTGGTGTCATCTGAAAATTTTGAAATATTGCATTCAATTCCTTCATCCAAACTGTTAATGTATATTGTGAACAGCTGGAGTCCCTGCAGTACCCCACCTGCCGCTGCCTGCCTCTCTGAAAAAGATCCATTTATTCCAACTCTGCTTCCTGTCACTAGAGCTGTCATCTGATTGTCATTTGTCCTACTTCCAAAATCAGTTGAGGAATATTGTTGATTCCTTTTGGTTTTGTCCCACTTTCCTTGCCTCTCCTCCCAGTTCTTGCCGATATACTTCTACATGTTCAGGCAGTCTCAAAGATAATTCTTTCATGTCAAAACCAAGCAACATTGCATTAGTAGCCCATTGTACATGTGTACTTACTTTGAATGGACTAAATATGTAATGAATGGCCCACTTAATATTGTCAGTTTACACTATCACCCAGAGTAAAATTACTCCCAACGTGTGTGGAATTGAATTTATACTCTAATAATTTTTTTTTCATATTCTCCAGTCAATTTATTACTGTTTGGTTTGTTCTCTTTTTCTTTCATTTTGTTTCCACAAGCTGCTCAGCATCCTCCCTGTATGGTCAATTCAATCATTCTCTCTTGCAAACACAGGTTGGAACATAAGGCTCCAATTGTGACTTCACTCTTGCTGTTGCTTCATTACTGTTTTTAGAAAGACTTGACCAAAAATAACCAAGTGAAACCAAAATCAATAGCAGCATTTTAAAACATTTCATTAGCTCCTATATTGCAGTAAGATTGCAGTTCATAACGGATAATTGTGACTGCAACAAGCCACCTATAAGCACTGGTGCAGTTATTTCATAAACCTTGCAGATCAATAGCAGGGTTAGAAAGTAAATAGGCCGCACTGCATTGACTTACATCAGGAGCTAATCACTTTTGCATTTATTCATCTCATTGTTGAATCTCCCAGCACCATCGGAGGAAACTCAGACCCTCATGCTTGATTTTTGGAAGAACTATCTATAATTCTTTTCCTTCCACAATTTTTTGCTAGAGTATTACAGAGTGTTACAAGGGGACATAAATTTAAGGTGAAGGGTGGAAGGTATAGGGGAGATGTCAGGGGTGGGTTCTTTACCCAGAGAGTGGTGGGGGCATGGAACGCGCTGCCCGTGGGAGTGGTAGAGTCAGAATCATTGGCGACCTTTAAGCGGCATTTGGATAGGTACATGGATGGGTGCTTAATCTAGGATAGAAGTTCGGCACAACTTCGTGGGCCGAAGGGCCTGTTCTGTGCTGTATTGTTCTATGTTCTATGTTCTAAGTATCACTATTTCAGCACCTCAACAGCAAACAGTACAGACTTTGTTCCATTCTGGAACAAGGCAGCTGTGTCAGTCATTTCAAATGTTTATCACTTCAGAAAACCTAATAATCTATATGCCAGGTGACCACAGTTCCTTTCTAATGTGTTCAGCATGGGTCTCTGCGAGTGCTCTTGCCATAGTCAGATTGTTGTGGGTTCAAGCCACATTTGAGAAACTTGAGCACAAAATCTAAACTGACTCTTTCAGTGCAGAACTGAGTGATGCCCTTCAGAGGTGCAATCTTCCAGATGAGGGGCTAAAACAAAGCCCTGCCTGCTTTGTCAGGGAGATCCCATTGCACTGTTTTGAAGAAGTAAAGGGGTTTTCTAACAAGTATCCTAGTCAGTATTTATCCCTGACAAACATTTAGACATATGGCCTGGTCATTTATCCCATTGTTTGTTCAGTCCTTCTGAGAACAAATGTGATATATTTCCTACAATGCCACAGGGATTGCACATGAAAATATTCTGAGGTTCTGAAAGATGTTGCAGAAGTAAATACACTGCTACCTTTCGCATTCCTGGAGAATTGGGTTATGATCTAACATTAGACACATATCTTTGATGATGTATAATGATGTCCAACCTAAGAGAATTAGAATTAGATTTGATTGTCACAGTTACTTAAGTATAGGGATGCAGGAGAGTAGTGAAAAGTTTACAATGTTGCCATTCACAGTGCCATCTTAGGTATAAAATTTTAGGTAAAAAGTAGAGAAAAAAAAGAAATTAGTTAAAAGTTCAGCATAATAGTTCTCGGTATAAAGTAGTAAATAAGAAAGTTAGAAGTTCCAAATTACAGTCCTTCTTTAGCCATGGGCCTGCAGTTGGTCCACGCTGGGCTTTCCCCATGAGAGGCTTGACCTCTTGATCCCCACACTCACGCTGCCACCAACCATCGTCCTCTCTCTCTCTCTCTCTCTCTCTCTCTCTCCAATGCTGGGCTCGATCTCTCAATCCCTGTGCATCAGTGCTGCCATCTAGCCGCTGATTGCCATCTGGACTCTCCAGCTGCCTGGCCACAGTCCTGCTCTGGTGCCTGCCCGGGCCCCAGCTGCTCCCACGATGTAGCTGTCAGTGGGTGAACCACATGTTTGCTGTGGGATACAGGGGAGGATTACACTATCACTCTACCAGCTGAAGAGTGTGTTATTTCTAGAATGAACGATCCTGCTTGTTGTCACTGTGGTATTGACGTACTTGAAGTCTGATGAATGAAGCTATTTGGAAAAAGGTGTTTCTGTTCCCTCTTCCACCATCTACTGCAAAACAGGATTGGGATTTTCATTATCCACTATTGGCACCTAATTAATCATAAAAAGTTGTAAAACGAAGGTGATAAATAATTAAAAACACTAATACAGTTGTATTTACTGTAATCAGTTAATAATTACTACTGGGATAAAAACTGCTACAACAACAATGTGGCAAGAATCCTTTAAAGATTTCTACTCCCCCTTTGCAAAAGAAGCATGACTTTAGTCTGTTTTTTGCCATTATTTAGCCTTCAGACAAGGAAACCGAAGACAGGGTTGCATGAGATGTTCTTATGTTTCATTACAGTTCAAGATAGGAAGAAGAGGTCTTAGTATGAGCGATTTCTGGGTTTATTCATGTTTTCAGAATACCACAAATGAAAACATATGGAGTGTTATTCAATCTTCCTTGCACTTTTTGCTGGCAGTCCAGGTCATGGGCTGGACCACAGATAGGGTATGAATCTGAGTCAGCACCAAAGACTAGACAAAGTGGAACATCAAGGCAAAGATGTATCAGGAATATTTACTGGCTCAGGGCCTGCACAGGGAAGCAGAGGCACTACCAGGAATAAATTAGGCATAAATATTCCTGGAGTGGAAGAGGAGAGTAGAAGCGTTTCTGAGGATGCAGACTGAAAAGAGATGCTTACATACCATGAACAAATATTTTAAAAACCAAAGTGCTTTCAACAGACAGCAAACCAGGCAGCAGTAAAGCTAATGTTTAAGATCCATGACTTTTTGTTGGAACTGAGTGATCATGATCTCAGACACTCGGTAACCATTAGCTGAGTTGTGGAAGTTATAGTTAAGAGCAACACCAGTGCATTTTGGCAGGGTGGTCTATTTTCTGCTTGCTTGAACCATACCAGTCATTTTAAACCAACCCTGGTCAGTTCCCTTTAACCTAAGTCCCCAGAATACCTGACAATAGGTCGGCGGAAAGAGATGTTGGTGAGGTTTTGAACAGAGAAGTGTTCACCATATGCAATAAAATCAGCTGCATTCTAGGATATACTTGTCTGATGCTTCACCCTACTTTCACTTGTGGCAGCACAGAAGAAGTTTGTAACTCAGTGTGGGCAAATTGCAGAACTAATGCCTCCAGGTTGTGAGATGCAGAATTAAATAGAGGGGACAATGAGTACTATATTCTGAAAACAAAACTTTTGAAATTTCTACACTTATCACCCTGAGACTGTTCACTTAGTATCTTTCATATTTGGTGCTAAATGGCCATTAGAGAAGCAAATGTTGCCCTAATATAGATTCCAGTTTCTTATTTCTGTGGAGTTTACCAATATTCACTCAAACTCTTTCATCACTTTAAATCACTTGTATTCCATTGTTGAGAGAATGAGAGCTTTGAAGCTGGAGTTCAGTCCATCTAGTTTAACCCATCTATTCCATCCGTTCTATTCCTTTCTTCCTTTTATTTATTCAGATTCACTTTAAATGCATCTATGAAATACACCTCAGCTAGTCTTTGTGGTTGTCAGTTCCATATTCTAACCACTTTCTAGATAAAGATGTTTCTCCTGAATTTCCTATTGGAAATAATAATGACTGTCATATTTACGTCCCCCAGTTCTGGTTTCCTCACAAGTCAAAACCAGTTTTATTTATTACGGTTCTGTTCTACCTATAAACCTCAGCTCTCTCCAGAGTGTTACATTGTTAATACCAGCTCATCTTACCACCAAGGAGACTTCTGGATGTGAGTGTTTAATATCCTTCATCACTGTTCCAGTGCTGCTCTATTTTAGATTGATATGGCAGAGAGAAACCGGAGTAAGTCTCTAGGGTTTAGCTTAACATTCAAGTCTTTAAAGCAAGCTGAGACAGGCAGGTGAATAGTGTTAGGAGTAGATTACTGTTCCTTTTGTATAATATTTGAACAAAAAAAGTTCAAAAGGAAAATCTATTCCTTTATCTTTGTTCAACTACATCCTGCTCAAGTAGGGTTCTGAATTATTTTCAACAATATGACACAGGACTGTGGTTTGAAGATAGCTTTATTCTCTTAAGAAGTGACCAATAATATATTTGTAAATTTTGACTCAGCACAAACAAAACAAGGATTGCAAAATAGGGCTTTGAATAGGACTGTCCTTTCGTTGACGGACTCACTAGAAATGTATAAAATATAAATGAGATTATCAGAAGTCTGCTCATGAAATAAAAGGCAATTTTCCACATTTGGTTGTCACAATGTGCAGACTTTAGTTATTAAGATTATCAATGATTTTGCGTCAACTGCAAAACAAAGATCACATTAAGTGACAGTATTTTGTCCCTGAATTGAGAGCATGTAATTTAGGCTGACACTTCAGAGGAACACTGCTGTAGATTGGATGAGTTAAAATGAGGTCCTGTTTGTCTGATCTGAAAGGTTCCATGACATCATTCAAAAAGCAGATATCTCTTCTGGTGTCTTTAAGCAACGTCAATGAAAAAGACAGATTCTCTGATTAATTATGGAATCTTGCTGTGTGTCAATTGGCTTTTGAATCTTTTCATGTATGATTGTATTCCAAACGTAATTCACAGGCTGTGACACTGAGACATCATGAAAGCATAAAGGTGCTATATAACTCTATACAATTATCCATACCCCAAGTCCACCTCTGTCTTCGTGTGAATTAGATTTGAACATCTGCACAATAAGCACGGTCATAGTGAGAACAGTCTGCATCCCCTCTCCCGATTATACCCAACAAAGCATCAAAGGATAGACAACTAGTAATAATCCACAGGGACTAAAGAGGAATTTGAGGCTGATAGACCCTTTTCAAGACTCCAACACTGCGTTCCCAGGACTACAGCTGGAACTGAGTCAGAAGCTGGTGAACGATCTCTCTCTCTATAAATCAAGTGTAGTCTGCATTTAGCACTTCATAGAATCCTTTTAGTATGAAAGCAAGCCATTTGGCCCATCGAATCCACACAGACTCTCTGAAAAGCATCCCATCCAACTCCTACCCTTTCCCTGTATTTCCTATGGCTAATCCACCCAACCTACATAGCCCTGAACACTATGGGCAATTTAGCACGGCCAATCCACCTGACCTGCACATCATCGGACTGTGGGAGGAAACCAGAGGAAACCCATACAGACACGGGGAGAATGTGAAACTCCACACAGACAGTCACCTAAAGGTGGAATCGAACCCTGATTCCTGGTACTGTGAGGCAGCAGTGCTAATACTGAGCCACCATGCTGCTTTAATTGAAATGTATTATTTAAGTGGAGCTTAAGTTTCTTCCGGCCTAACATAGATGGGCTGTCTACTGGAGAGCAGCTATAATTAATTAGCCATCTAATTCAATGTAGTTTTTGTATATTGCAGCAGACCTAACACTTCTGAGTTTCAGATAGTATAAATACAGGGTCTGAGTCCAGTGCACTGAGAAGCTGGGAGTTTGGGAGTGAAAGTGTTGGGAGGAGGAGATGTTTCTTTAATTTTCTACCTCTTATATCTTCTGGTGTTTACTTTGATGCAGAGGAAGAAGTTGATTAATGGCAAACAGCAAATTGGTCTACTGATAATAACTAGTTCACAAAGTTAAATTCTGGCAGGGCAACTCAGCTGCACAGAATGGGCATCCTGTGGCACACAGGAAGTCATGGACACACCATGTATCCAATGTCGAGAGTGTGTTGCTGGAAAAGCACAGCAGGTCAGGCAGCATCTGAGGAGCAGGAGAATCAATGTTTCGGGCCAGAGCCCTTCAGGAGAAACATCAATTCTCCTGCTTCTCGGATGCTGCCTGACCTGCTGTATTTTTTCAGCAACACATTCTTGACTCTGATCTCCATCATCTGCAGACCTCGCTTACTCCATGTTTCCAGACAAGTATATTTGCAGAAAGTGGCACAGGTTTCAAAACTTCAGCTTTAGCTGGAGTCACAATAGTATATTCACAAGAATGAGATTTACACGGATAGCACATTTAGAGAAGTGGTCGCACTGTAGGTTATAGATTTACAGGCAGAATGTGAATGGTTAAGCACTCTTTGAGAAGCAGACACAATTGCAGGAGATCTCTGAGATAATCTCATTGGTGTCTAGTTTTCCAATTTGGAAATTGGTGAGGGCAGTTATTGTTCAGAGGAGCCAGAACCAAGTCCGTGGCACCATGAACTGCATAGCTGAAGAGGAATAGTGATACGGAATTCTTTTTGTTAGAGAAACAGGCTTTTCTGTGGCTGTCGATATAATTCCAGAGTAATATATAACAGAGCATACACAGGACATTCTTTTTGGGCTGGGCAAACAGCCAGAGGTTGTGGTTCTCATTGGTATCAGTGACAGATTAGAAAGAGGTGAGGTCCTGAAAGCAGATCTTAGGATCAGAAAGAGATTTAAAAGCAGGACCTCAAAAGCAGTAATCTCGGAGTACTCCCGTGCAAATGAGCATTGGAATAGAAAACAACTGAGTGATTGAATACATGGCTGGAAAACTGGTGTAGAAGAGAGGACATCAGGTCCCTAGGTCTTTGGGTTCTGTGATGGACAGTACAAGACGGACAGATTGTATCGTGGTAGGATCTGGACTGATATCCTTTGATTTTGCTGTTGGGAAAAGTTTAAACTAGATTAGCAAGGGGATGCGTACCTGAGAGGGAGCTTAGATTGAATGAAGCAAACTCATAACAGAAAGCAAGAAAGTAGTAAGTGAAATTATAAGACTGACAAGGTAAAGGCAAACATTATATCGGATCCTATTGCAGAATAATGTTGAAAAGACAAGATTGAAAGCATTACATCTGAATATATACAACATTCGCAACACATTGGATGATTTGAAGCTGGAGAAAATGGCAATGGGTATGACAATTGTTATTCCAATGTGATTACAGGGTAATCAAGACTAGGAATTGAATATTCAATGCTACTTTAGTAAAGCTAGTCAGAAAGGACAGGAGGTGAAGTAACACTCTTTAAGAGTTGAGAACAGCACATCAGTGAAAAAAGATCTTAGATCAAAAGATCAAGATGGAGAATCAGTTTGGGCAGAGCTAAGAAGCCATAAAGGGCGACAAATATTTTTGTTGACAGGCCACCAAACATCAATGGTAATTTTGGGCACAGTACAAATCAGGAAATTAGAGATGCATGTAACACGATAATACAATAATAATGGATGATTTTGCATTACTTTGCATGACTGGGTAAACCTAATCAGCACTAATGCTGTGGAGGATGAATTCCTGAGTGTGTATAAGATGGGTTTCTGGAGACAAATGTTGAAGACCCAACAAAGCTTTAGCTATTTAGGAGTAGGCCATTGAAAAGGGTAAATTAATAACCTTGCTGCTAACCTTTTTAGGAAATAGTGACTATAATATGATATAATTTTGCATTAAGTTTGAAAGTGGTATAATTCACGCTGAGGCTAAAATCTTCAATTTGAGCATTAAATAATGATTAAATGAGAGCCATATTATTATGGTATATTGGACAAATGCACTTAAAGATTTGATAGTAGAGAGGTAATGATCAATACCGAAAGAAGTATTGCTTGATCTATAACAAAATCTACATTTTTTTAAATCACACAATCAGAAAAAATATTATCAACCATGGTTAACAAATAAAGATTGCTTTAGGTCAAAGGAGTCAGTATGAACTTGATGGGCCAAATGGCCTGCTGTAGGTACTCTATGATTTTCAGTGGCTGGCAATGTTGCCAGAAAAGCAATAAGCCTGAGGTATGGGAGCAAATTAGAATCTTGGAAAGATGACCAAGAAACTGTAAAAGAAGGAGAAAAGAGAAAATGAATGTATACTAGAGGGAAACATTTCCAGAGACATTCAATATGGTGGCACATCAAAAGTTATTGCGGAAAGTAAAAGCTCAAAATACAGGGGGTAACATTTTAGCATGGATGACAAATTAGCTGGCTGGCTGGCAGAAAGCAAAGAATACATAAATGTGTCTTTGACTGATTGGCAGGATATGTCAAGTGCAGTCCTGCAGTGGTCTATGTTGGTGCCTCAACTTGTTTCAATTTACATCAAAGACTGAGATGAAGGAGGTGAAGGCACCAAGATAGGTAGGAAAGTATTTTGTGAACAGCACAGAAGGAGGTTCCAGTCAGATATCGATTGGTTGAGTGGTCAAACATCTGGCAAATGGAGAATAATGTAATAAGACATGAAGTTGTTCACTTTGGCAGGAATAGCAAAGTATTATTTAAATGGAGAATGACTGTAAAATTCCAAAGTGCAAGGGATCTAGGTGATCTAATGTATGAATTCACAAAGGTTAGTATGAAGTTCCAGCACAAAATCAAGAGGGTGAACAGGATGCTATTTTTTATAAAAGTAAGAATGTTATGCTTCAGTTGTACATGGTATTGGTGAGACCAAATATTGTATACTGCAGACAGCTTTGATCTCCTTAACTAAAGAAGAATGCAAATGCATTGAAAGTGGTTCAAAGGACATTTATGAGATTGATACCTGAAATGAGTAGGTTATCCTACAAAGTTAAGTTGGACAAGCTGGAATTGTTTCCACAGGAGTTTAGATTAATGAGGGATGTTTGATTTGGTGTATAGATCCTGAATGTCTTAAAGTGATGTCCGAAGACTGCTTCTTCTTGTGGGTCAGTCCAGAACTAGGGGGCAGTGTTTCCCTGTGAACCTGTGAGTTTGCTTCTTCTTTTGCTGTAATAGAAGAATGTGAAGAGCTGGCTAGCACAGAACACTTCGGAGCTCCAAGCAAGAAATCATAATTGCTCCCACATGTCATGTTCCCACCTGAGTTGTTCCCTTAGTGAATACATGCAGAAAGGAACAGGTATCAACCTCATTCCTCCCCAGTGGAATTGGGTCAATCTGCATCCCTTGATTCCATGCATTTCCTCAAGGTTGAAGCTTTGACAGCTAGTGGTTGTCATGACGCAGCTATGTCCCTACATGTTTATTATTGCAGGGACAGCTTGACAGTTCTTGGAAATAACACGAAAGAGACATGACCAGAAGTAACTTCGTTCCCACCAATCAATTCATCAGTACCGATCCATATCAAAGCTAAAACCAGTTTTTTTTATTTGAATTACTTAGGTAGAGTGGTATTAACGGTCCTGTCATATAAGTTATTTTCAATTTTGGCTACAACTTACTTGTGGATTTGATGATCATGAACCTCTTGTCAAATATAAGCCATGAGCCTGGACTGGTGACCACGTAACCTGAAGTTTTGCTTGACCTAGAACCTACTATTAACAGAAACACCAAATTTCATGTTGCATGCCTTCTAAACATACTTTTAGGATTGGTGTACAGCGTCCAAGAGGGACTTAAGAAAGATAAGTAAAGAAATATCAAAATAAACTATTTTAAACTAACCAATATGTTCACTGTGCTGGTGATTGATGTATGTTTCATTCTTCATTTCCCTGCAGGCCGCCAACAGCCTGGGAGCAAAAATGCAGCTTCTGGAGACAGATTTCTCAAATTCCCTCACTGAGCTGATCAACCTTCACCTGCACCATCAGAACAGCATCCCAGCATTTCTCAGTGCCATCACCCTTGACCTCTTCAGTCGCCAAACATGTGCTTAGCACACCAGGAAAACAGCTTGCATTTTTGTGATTGAAGACATCCATTTTTAATTCATTGTTATGTTGTTTTAGGATAGTGTCAATTAGACACCAATTCACCACTTAGTTAAATTTGCGGTGGGGGGTTTGCTTAATATGTTTTCTGAGCAGTTGTTTTTGCTTTAGTTGTGTAGTTTTAATTAATGTGTTCTCCTTCACTCATCGTCTGGCAGCTTGAAAGGGGATTGAGCAGAGCGTGAACTCCACAGCTGCTGATACCAACACAGCCTTGGGGGAGATTCCTTTTCATGCAGGGAGCTAGGCAGATGCCTGTTTCTCAGATGCAGGGACTTCAGAGTGAAGGACATGATTAAGAAATGATGGAACTCTTCTCACCAGTTCTTACAACGCAAGTATTTAACTGCTGAGCTGTATTGCTATCATGCTGTACTTGCTAAAATTCCTTGCACAAATCAGGGCAGCCTGTTGCTCATACAGCTCTTCAACCAGAAAACATCTATCAAGGTATACTTGGTGCAGTCCGTCATATAAAGAAACAAACTTATGTCTATTCAATATTCTCTCTAATGGAATGAAGCAAATTTACCCTGGCTTTTCTTATTCAATACATCACAGTGAAAGCTATAGTGACTGGACCAAGTTAATTCTGACAGGAAAAATGCCACACACACCACCCAACCCAATTAAGTGGGAGGGCAGGAGGGCTGACAGGACTTCCAGCCAACCGGCACAAGTCATTAATTCAGCTCATTAATGGGCCAAATGATACCCATTATCCATAAACTCCACGCAATTTACAGGTGATTCTGGAATTAACTCTGTCACTTACAGGTGTGGGCCCTGGGCCTCGGATTTGTGTTGTGCCATGAGCAGTCACTCTTATCACTGGGAGTGTGAGAAGCTGCTGGCTTCCATTGCTGGATACCTGAATCCTGGAGAAATCCTACCAGCAGTCAATTACCTGCCTGTAGCACCTTTAATTCCACCAGGCCTCACCCACAGAACTGATGGGAGCTTCCTGCACATCGCCAGCAATTGGGAACACCATCCCCCAAATCAGCCCATCAAAATCCCAGCCCCTGTAAAACCTCCTAACAACCAGTAAGATAATTACTAAGGCATAGAGTGACCATGAGTGGGAAGAGTATTGCCCAGAGGCTTTTATGAATTGTGATTGATTTAGAAATCCATGTAAAAAGTTCACAGTAACAGTAAACCTTGGTGATTTTATTAATATTGAGTGCTTAATTTTAGGAAATAATATTTGATTGCTATTGAAATACATTCATTGAAATTAAATATTTTGCCCCAAATCTTTTCACATCCATGAGGATCAGCATTTAATTCAACAGTGATTGGGAAGCTAAATGCTATTCATCTGTCCTCACCTTGCACCGAAGCATGTGCTAGTTCAACATAACATCACTTACCAGTGATGAAATGGAAATATCAGCTATATGTTCCTTTGCCAATTGGAGATGCCTAGTGTTTATTTTTTTCCTTATTGAATAACTCCGCAAACAAGCATCAAACCTGCTGTATTAAGGCAATAATTGAGCCAGAAAGAGAGTAAAATAATCTCGGTTCCTCACACGTTATATATCTGTCATTACCATTGACTCTACAAAGATGGAATTGATGTATTTGATCTGTGAGAAGTTCAAGATGTACATAAACCTCTAAATTTTTTTTTGCAAATAAAAATGCAGAATATTGAAATGTTGAATGAATCTTATTTAAGTAGATAAGCACTATTGAACACCTGAATGGATTATTACCTTTTTAATTAAAAAGACACAACAGATTATAAGATAGATCGAATGGCCTGACTTTCTTTCCATCATATATCCACTCTTGTTGGTGACTGGCTTGTGTTTCTTTTCCTGTAGTGGACTCCTACCAGCTACTTCGGTTGTTTATATATGCATATTTTGACACGGTCTTGAACACTTGTAAATCTCTTGTTTCTTGTGATGAACGTTTTTAAAGTATTATTATTTGGGAACTTGAATTACGAAAGAGGTAATTTTCAGTTCTATGAAAGTGTTTTATTTTAAAAGAGGCAGAAACTCATAAAGTGGGTCAAAATAGAAATTCCAAGAAGTTGTGGTTTTCAGTTAAATGACTAGATAAGCTTATAGAACATAGAACATAGAACAATACAGCACAGAACAGGCCCTTCGGCCCACGAAGTTGTGCCGAACTTCTATCCTAGATTAAGCACCCATCCATGTACCTATCCAAATGCCGCTTAAAGGTCGCCAATGATTCTGACTCTACCACTCCCACGGGCAGCGCATTCCATGCCCCCACCACTCTCTGGGTAAAGAACCCACCCCTGACATCTCCCCTATACCTTCCACCCTTCACCTTAAATTTATGTCCCCTTGTAACACTCTGTTGTACCCGGGGAAAAAGTTTCTGACTGTCTACTCTATCTATTCCTCTGATCATCTTATAAACCTCTATCAAGTCACCCCTCATCCTTCGCCATTCCAACGAGAAAAGGCCAAGAACTCTCAACCTATCCTCGTATGACCTACTCTCCATTCCAGGCAACATCCTGGTAAATCTTCTCTGCACCCTCTCCAAACCTTCCACATCTTTCCTAAAGTGAGGCGACCAGAACTGCACACAGTACTCCAAATGTGGCCTAACCAAAGTCCTGTACAGCTGCAACATCACTTCACGACTCTTGAATTCAATCCCTCTGCTAATGAACGATAATACTCCATAGGCCTTCTTACAAACTCTATCCACCTGAGTGGCAACCTTCAAAGATCTATGTACATAGACCCCAAGATCCCTCTGTTCCTCCACCTGACCAAGAACCCTACCATTAACCCTGTATTCCGCATTCTTATTTGTTCTTCCAAAATGGACAACCTCACACTTGGCAGGGTTGAACTCCATCTGCCACTCCTCAGCCCAGCTCTGCATCATATCTAAGTCCCTCTGCAGCCGACAACAGCCCTCCTCACTGTCCACAACTCCACCTATCTTTGTATCATCTGCAAATTTACTGACCCACCCTTCGACTCCCTCATCTAAGTCATTAATAAAAATTACAAACAGCAGAGGACCCAGAACTGATCCCTGCGGAACTCCACTTGTAACTGGACTCCATGCTGAATATTTACCATCTACCACCACTCTCTGACTTCGACCGGTTAGCCAGTTTTCTATCCAATTGGCCAAATTTCCCTCTATCCCATGCCTCCTGACTTTCCGCATAAGCCTACCATGAGGAACCTTATCAAATGCCTTACTAAAATCCATGTACACTACATCTATTGCTCTACCCTCATCCACATGCTTGGTCACCTCCTCCTGATGAATCCACCTGATGAAGAAGCAGCACTTCAAAAGCTAGTGCTTCCAATAAACCTATTGAACAATAACCTGGTGCTGTGTGGTTTTTAACTTTGTCCACTCCAGTCCAACACTGGCACCTCCAAATCATGTTTACACTCCAGATAGTGACTAATGGAGACAGACCACAAGCAAGTACAGTTTAGAAAAAAATATTTGTGATAGGCTAAAATTAGTGGAACTAACTGGAAAAAGCCCTGGATGTTTCTCCTTGGATTTCAGTGGGAAAAGTCAGAGAGTTAGCCTATGCTTGTGTGTCTCAGAGACACGGGTTCAGAGAGAATCATATCTGGTGAATGTGAAGAAATTCACTGAAAGGACACTGCTTGTTATTCTCGTCAGAGGAGTATGACATTTTATAGTGAAGAATAGGAGTGATACTTCACTAAAATTGTGTATTCATGAGGGATATTGCAGCAGAAAAAAGAATAGAATTTATCCTTTTTGCTTTTTAATTAAATATTTCCAAGTTGTTCTATACTATGAATAGTTCTTTTTTGTGTAATAAACTTTGATATTCTTTTGTTTAAAAAGAAAATGGCAGCCTCTTGAAGTCATACAGCACGCAAAGAGGCCCTTCAGCCCATCATGTCCACACCAGTGATCAATCCTCATTCTATTCTAATCCCATTGACAAGCATTAGCCTATAAACCCACATGCTATGGAGTTTCATAGAACATAGAACATAGAAGAATACAGCGCAGTACAGGCCCTTCAGCCCTCGATGTTGCGCCGATCAAAGCCCACCTAACCTACACTAACCCACTATCCTCCATATACCTATCCAATGCCCGCTTAAATACCCATAAAGAGGGAGAGTCCACTACTGCTACTGGCAGGGCATTCCATGAACTTACGACTCGCTGAGTGAAGAACCTACCCCTAACATCAGTCCTATATCTACCCCCCCTTAATTTAAAGCTATGCCCCCTTGTAATAGCTGACTCCATACGTGGAAAAAGGTTCTCACTGTCAACCCGATCTAACCCCCTAATCATCTTGTACACCTCTATCAAATCACCCCTAAACCTTCTTTTCTCCAATGAAAACAACCCCAAGTGCCTCAGCCTTTCCTCATAGGATTTTCCTACCATACCAGGCAACATCCTGGTAAACTTCCTCTGCACCCGTTCCAGTGCCTCCACATCCTTCCTATAGTATGGCGACCAAAACTGCACACAATATTCCAGATGCGGCCGCACCAGAGTCTTATACAACTGCAGCATAACCTCAGGACTCCGGAACTCAATTCCTCTACCAATAAAAGCCAGTACGCCATATGCCTTCTTCACTGCACTATTTACCTGGGTGGCAACTTTCAGAGATCTGTGTACATGGACACCAAGATCCCTCTGCTCTTCCACACTCCCAAGTAGTCTACCATTAGCCCAGTAATCCATCTTTTTATTACTCTTACCAAAGTGAATCACTTCACACTTAGCTACATTGAACTCCATTTGCCACCTTTCTGCCCAGCTCTGCAGCTTCTCTATATCCCGCTGTAACCTGCCATATCGTTCCTCACTGTCTACAACTCCTCCGACTTTCGTATCATCCGCAAACTTGCTCACCCAACCTTCTAACCCTTCCTCCAGGTCATTTATAAAAATGACAAACAGCAATGGTCCCAAAACAGATCCTTGCGGAACACCGCTAGTGACGGCACTCCAAGATGAACCTTTGCCATCAACTACTACCCTCTGTCTTCTTCCAGAGAGCCAATTCCTAATCCAAACCTCCAACCCACCCTCAATGCCATATCTCTGTATTTTCTGCAGTAGCCTACCATGGGGGACCTTATCAAACGCCTTACTAAAATCCATATATACCACATCTACCGCTTTCCCCTCATCTACCTCCTTAGTCACCTTCTCAAAGAATTCAATAAGGTTTGTGAGGCACGACCTGCCCTTCACAAAACCATGCTGACTATCCTTGATCACATCATTCTTATCCAGATGTGCATAAATCCTATCCCTTACAATTCTCTCTAAGACTTTGCCCACAACAGAAGTGAGACTCACTGGCCTATAGTTACTAGGATTATCCCTACTCCCCTTCTTGAACAAGGGAACCACGTTTGCTAGCCTCCAGTCCTCTGGCACTACTCCTGTCGACAAAGAGGACACAAAAATCAAGGCCAATGGCTCTGCAATCTCCTCCCTTGCTTCCCAGAGAATCCTAGGATAAATGCCATCAGGCCCAGGGGACTTATCTATTTTCACCCTTGCCAGAATTTCCAACACCTCTTCTCTACATATCTCAAAGCCATCCATTCTACTTATTCATGCCTCAGTATTTATATCGACAACAATGTCCTGTTCCTGAGTGAATACTGACGAAAAGTATTCATTCAGCGCCTCCCCAATCTCTTCAGCCTCCACACGCAACTTCCCATTACTATCCTTGATTGGACCTATTCCTTCCCTAGTCATTCTTTTATTCCTAACATACCTATAGAAAGCCTTAGGGTTTTCCCTAATCCTACCAACTAAGGACCTTTCATGTCCCCTCCTTGCTGCTCTTAGCTCTCTCTTCAGGTCCTTCCGGGCTACCTTATAACTCTCAATTGCCCCTATTGAACCTTCACGCCTCATCTTTACAAAGGCCGCCCTCTTCCATTTAATCAGGGATTCCAACTCCTTATTAAACCATTTCAAGTGTTCATCTAAATAGTTCTTTAATATCTTGAAAGTTCCAGCCTCTACCACCTCATAAGCAGTGAGTTCCAGATATCCATTACTCTTCAGGTGAAAATCTGTTTCCTCAAATCTGCTTCAAACCTTCTGTTCCATACTTTAGATCTCTGCCTCCAGAAATCAAGCCTACACAAAGGAGAAATGCTTCTACTCTGTCTATGCCCCTCAGAGCATTATACACCTTAATGAGGTCCCCCATCAGCCTTCTCTGCTCTTAGGGAAATAACCTCAGCCTGTTGAGACTCTGTCCAGAGTTAAAATGCACCATCTCAGGCAACATCCTGGTGAATTTCTTCCGAACTCCCTCAAGTGCAATTGCATACTTACTATAGTGTGGTGACCAGAACTGCATAAAGTACTCAAGCTGCAGCTTAACTAATATTAAATACAGCTCCATCATAACCTCCTTGCTGTTGTATTCAATGCCTTGACTAAGAAAGCTTAGTATCCCAAATAACTTCTGAACTACCTTACCTGCCTCTCCTCCTGCCTTCAAGGATCTGTAGTCATTCACATCAACGTCCTTCTCATCTACTATATTTCCAAGGGTCCTACCATTCAATGTATGCCCTTGCTTTGTTAGTCCTCCTTAAAGGCATCACCTCACTCTTTGCAGGATTAAATTCTAATGCAACGTTCTGCCAATTTGACCAGCCAATCGTATCGTTGTGTAGTCTAAAACTTTCCCGCTCGTTATCTGCTAGACTATCAATTTTCACATTATCTGCAAACTTACTGATCATACCTGTTACATTCATGTCTAGATCATTAAGGCATATAAACAGCAAGGGACCCAGCACTGAATCCTGTGGTACTCTTCTGGACACAGGCTTCAAGTCACAAAAGCATCTTCAACCATCATTGTTTTTAGTCTTTCCTCGTTTTTAATTGCAATTGAGATGGGCAAGAGGTAAAGTGGGTGTGAGGAAATTCTCAAATGATCTGGCTATTATGCAGTGTCACAGGTCAGCTAACTTTTTTTCTGTCGTTGTCAATTTTGTCTATGCATCTTGGAAAATGCTGCACACTTGCCCTGCACAACAGAATGGTCTAATCCAAATAAAAGTCACTTTGTTATATTTGCTTACTCCTACTGCTCTGCTGGTGCAAGAGAATCTCGCCCACCTCAATTTTGTGCAGATGAGCTTTCAGTCAATGCTGTTCCTTTCATTATCATCAGTACACTCTTAATCTCCTTGCTATCAACACTTAAGAGTGCTTCACTCTTCATTTCTGCTTCGAGCAGCTGTTCTGTAGGTGAAACTCAAATACAACACAGCAACATATGACACAGGAGAAAACCACTTTAAAAATATTCTCTCAATAAAAGAAAACAGGTAAGTGTCTTTTGAAAGGTTTTGCGAGGGTAGAGATGGATCTACCTTTGGAAGTCTCCTAAATTAGGGGACATAAATGGAAAATGTTTGCTAATAAATCCAATAACTAGGAAAACCTTTTTTCACCCCAAGAGTGTTAGAATGTGGAACTTGCTAGTATAAGGCACGGTTGAAGCAAATAGTGTTGGGAAGCTAGACAAGTACAAGAATAGGATAGAAGGACAGAGTGAAATGTTGATGGGTAAGAAGTAATTCATGCAGAATACCAACATCAGCATAGACAAAATGGGCTGAATGACCTGTTTTTGTGCTGCATTTCTATGCTGGAAATGTCAATGTAAATGCCAACAGGACTGTTCTGGGTTTGCCTTTGATACCCTTTAGTTAAACATCTTAGACTCATAAAGCAAGGAAAGACTTGAATAGCACTGGCACTTCTCACCCTTGCCCCATCTCAGAACATATGTAAGCACTTTACAACTAATTAAGAACTTTCAGAATAGAGAACTTATTGTATGTAGGAGACCCATGTGTAGCACAAACATCGGCATTGACTCATGCCAAACAGCCTGTTCCTGTTAAATTTAAGGTGTTGTCTAGGAAGGAAACTTCAATGCAAATTGAGTAGGAATATCTGCACTATTGAGTCTGGGTACCCAGAATGATTATCAGAACCCCTAAAAACATTGAATAATGCAGGAGGCTATTCATAACATCAATCTGCATTAGCTGTTTCAATGAGTAGAGTCACAGAATCACACAGCACAGAAACAGACCCTTCAGTACAACCAGTCCGTGTCAACCAAATTTGTCTGTGGGCGGCATGGTGACACAGTGGTTAGCACTGCTGCCTCACAGTGCCAGAGACCAGGGTTCAATTCCCGCCTCAGGCAACTGTCTGTGTGGAGTTTGCATTTTCTTCCCGTGTCTGCGTGGGTTTCCTCCGGGTGCTCCAGTTTCCTCCCACAGTCCAAAAATGTGTGGGTTAGGTGAACTGGCCATGCTAAATTGCCCGTAGTGTTAGATGAAGGGGTAAATGTAGGGGAATGGTCTGGTGGGTTGCTCTTTGGTGGGTCGGTGTGGATATGTTGGGCCGAAGGGCCTGTTTCCACGTTGTAAGTAATCTAAACTATTCCTATTTGGCTCATAATCTTCTAAACCTTTCCTACTCATGTACCTATCCAAATGTAAATGTTGTAACTGTACCAGCATCTACCACTTCCTCTGGCAGTTCATTCCACATTGGTACCGCCCGCTGTGTGAAAAGGTTGTCCCTCAGGTCTCTTTTCTCCTCTCACCTTAAAATTATGCCCTCTAGTTTTAAGCTTCCCAATCCTAAGAAAAATATTTTATGCCTGCCATGATTTTATAAACCTCCATAAGGTCACCCTCAACCCCCTACACTCTAGTGAAAAACAATCCCAGCTTATCCAACCCCTCCTTGTAACTCAAACTCTCTTGTCCTAGTAACATCCTGGTAAATCATTTCTGCACCGTCTCCAATTTAATAACACCATTCCTACAGCAAAGCAATCTGAACTTCATGCAGTACTCCAAAAGTGGCCTTATCGATGTCCTATACAATTGGAACATGACATCCCAACTTCTAAACTCAATGGTCTGAGCAATGAAGACAAGCATTCCAAACACATTCTTTACCACTCTGTCTCATCAAGCTTTTCCTATTCTGCTGCTCTTTTCCATATCCCATAAAATTATCCTTCAAAGATTTTTCTAATTCCTTTTAAGGGCTACTATCATAGAGTTATGCACCACCCCAAAGGACAGTGCATTTCCAATCATAACTACCCATTGCCCAGAGAACCTTTTCTGGTTATTTTGACAGTGACCTTAAACTTATGCCCTCAAGTAGTCCAAGTTTGATTGTGCAGATTATACATGGAGACATTTGGGCTCCTCACCTTGACTTAGTTCTCCTCAAACCACAGGTAAGATTCTCTGTGCAGGGTTCATGGCGCAATTGTAGGGTCAAAAAGGGCATAAGGAAGCACGTATCATGTGGGAGACAGTCACCCAGCAGTGACTATCCCTAAAGTTAGTACTCATTACACTAACGCACCACCCAATTAAGGGTCGTATTTGACTCTTGAAATTGGAGAGCCAGGAGGAGGTTACCCACATAAATGAGAGAGAAACCACCTCAATATGGAGATGCCCTCACTCCAATGCTTTTAGCTTCAAGATTGCCATTAACCACTGGACTACCATATTGGACCTTAGTACAGCTTGCACCTCGAGCTGACTACAGGAAGTGAGGAGTACACTACAGTGCAATCTCCTGGTGTGCTAGTGTGTGCCTTCCTCTAGGCTGCTGGCCTAGTCCCTCTCACACCAGTGACGACTGGATTTGGGTGTGATTGCTGTAACACCATGGAATTTTACCACATACCCCTTTAGGATTTACTTCAATTATTCCAAAATCGTATCTCAAATGCCAAGAGTGCGAATCTCAGAGTATCTCCAAATTCCAGTGTGATTGTTACTGTGTGTTGGGACAGGTTAAATAGAAACAGACTGTTGCAAAGTCTTGAGGAGCTTAGATCAAGGTGACATATAGGGCAGAGAATAAATAAACAGCAACAGAATCTGGAGAGTGTTTGAAGCATAGGAACAGGAGGAAGCTATTCAATTAGATTATGGGTGATCTGTAATTTCAGTCTTTGCTTGGTTCTGTAAATGCCAACACCCTTATCTAACAAATAATTATCATATTATCACAGAGAAACTACCAGATTTATACTATTCTTGCAAGGAAGTGCTTTCTGACATCTCTCAAAATGATCTAGCTATAATATTAAGGTTAAAATCCTGACTTTGGTTTCTACCCCCAGAGGAAATAGCTTTTTATCGACCTTATCAGATCTTATAACCATTTCAATTGGATCACACTTTAATTTTCTGTGCTGAAGGGAATACAGGCCCAGTCTTTGTGAACTATCCTCACAATTTAATCTGTTTATCCCCAGGAGCATTAAGGTGAATATGCTACATCCCTTCAAGGCAACTTCTCCTTCCTGAGTTGAAGGTCCCAAAACTGAATGCAAAACGTCAGATAATGTTTAACCAGAATGAGGTAATGCCAACATTAAAGATAGGCCAAAGAAAGAGAAATAAGTTTAGTGATGTGATTTTGCCTCCAACAGAGTATTTCAGCTGATGCAGAAATGCTTGTTATATGCCATAATACAAGAAACTGGGTATGGATGGTATTGAAGAATCCAACAGATGTTTATCACAGCCGATCATTTATATACAACCATTATATTTCTCAGACGTCAAAGTGCCTGGGCTAATGTTAAACTACTAGGTTACAACAAAATAACATGTCTCTTTTAAACATATCATGCTACAAGTGAGCCCAGTTAAGACTGAGTCTGAGATCTTTCTAACATCAGGTCATACTTTGATAGTGTTGATGTCATGACCATGCCTTTTAGACGTATACTGACTTTGAGACATAACACAATAGTTGTGTTATGCAGCTTATGCAGAGGGTAAACAGAGATGGAGTGGTTTGAATAAACTGCTGATTTGTATGTAATTTCTGTGAAACTGTATGTAAGTTGATTCAACAACAACAACTTACATCGAATCTTAAATCAGAAGCCATTCTTAAATTTGATTTATTATTTCACGTGGACCTAGGTACAGTGAAATGTTTTGTTTTGCGTCAAGTACAGGCAGACCATACCATACAAAGTGCTTAAGGGTATTAGAACAGAGCAAGGAATATAATATTACTGCTGCAGAGAAGGTGCACAACGAATGAGGCTAACATTAAATTTGAAATTTGAGAGGTTCATTCAGAATTGACGTTTCGGGCATAAGCCCTTCTTCAGGCTTATGCCCGAAACGTCGATTCTCCTGCTCCTTGGATGCTGCCTGACCTGCTGCGCTTTTCCAGCAACACATTTTCAGCTCTGATCTCCAGCATCTGCAGTCCTCACTTTCTCTTCCAGGTTCATTCAGAACTCTAGTTCATGATGCGTTGGAATACAGTCTTCAGTCCCCTACAGCTTAACGTATTTTTTTAAAATATAAAATTCCCCCAACCAAAAGAATGTTTTTCAACCCTCTAACCCAGTGATATAATGAACTCCCACCCTCAGCCCAGTGCTTTCACAATCACAGACTGAGGATGGCCAGCACAATGGCAGCAACTGTCCTTGTCTTCTCCCTTTCCTCCCATTCCCCTCACCTCGGACATCACACCAACCCAGTGTGAAGTGCTGCCCAGCACTGAACTGTTTGTCTGCATTCCACCGCATGCAATCAAAGTACCTGGTCTCAAGGCCCTCCCTTGCTACTGGACTAAAACCTTGCACTGCTAAGCTTGTATGTGTAACAGTATCTCGTGTTAAAAGAACTCTTACGTATGCACCTTCCACACCCTCAAGATGAAATCTGGGACCTGGATCAACAAGACCCCGTTGGTTAGTCCCACCAGTGATACATTGGAACGCAGCACTGCAATCATAGCTTGGGTCTCAGGTGCTATGGTACTGACATTGCCATTTTGAGTGAAACCCGGCAAGCAGGAAGACAGCTCAGACAGCAAGGTGATGGCTGCACCTGTTTTCTGGAAAGGCAAGACCGAAGAAGAGCACTGCATTCATGGAGTTGGCTTCACCATCAAATACAAACTGCTGGGCCAATTCAAAGATTGCCCCTGTAGAATAAGTGAACACCTCATGACACACTGATTCACCCTTACTCAGGACCAGTATGTCACAATATTTAGTGCATATGCACCAATGCTCGATGCAGCAGCTGAAGACCAAGGAGAAATTCTATTCCAGTCTAGACCAGTCTCTCTCCCGACTCCTTGCCATGGAAAAACTAATCGTCCTCGGCGACTTCAATGCAAGAATCAGCAAAAGTGCGGACATTTGAGATGATGTAATCAGGAAAGAGGGAGTTGGGAAGCTAACTTCCAACTGCACCCTTCTCCTGGCCATATGCCATGAACCCAACTTCGTCATCACCAACACACTGTTCCACTAAAGGGGCAAATACAAGACAACGTGGCAGCACCCACGCTCCAAACAATGACACCTCCTTGACTATGTCATCGTCAGAGCGAGGGTTGGAAAGATGTTAAAAATCATATGTGCCATGACAGAAACCGAAGGCTAATGGACTGACCACTGCCTGATCCAGGCCAGGATCAACATAAACACAGGGAGACAATGAGGTCTGCAAATGCTGGAGATCAGAGTTGAGAGTATGTTGCTGGAAAAGCACAGCAGGTCAGGCAGCATCCGAGGAGCAGGAAAATCAGGAGGCAGGAATAATGAAGGGCTCCGGCCCAAAACGACAATTTTCCTGCTCCTCGGATTCTGCCTGACCTGCTGTGCTTTTCCAGCAACAGACTCTCAACTCAACATAAACACAGCCCCGCCGCAGCGGAGACAACAGAAACAGTGCTGCAAAAAGTTCAATGTTGAGGCACTTAAAGACCCGAAAAAAAAAGCCTCATATAACCAACTCCTCTCCAGAAATCAAGCGACTCTCGGTAACACTGAGTCACGGGATCCCAATGGTCTCTGGTCTACCCTCAAGTTTGACATCATCAATGCCTGCAAAAACTCTGCCACTCAACCAGAAAACATTAAGACTGGTTTGATAAGAATGATCATGAGATCGAGGAACTATTAAGCCAGAAGCACATGGTATTTCTGAGTGTAAAACAACTGCACTCGGAGGAGAAAAGGCAGATCTACAGGCGACTGAAGGCAGAGATGCAAAAACAAACCTGTGACATAAAAAACAAGTGGTGGGTGGAGAAAGCACTGGAGGCCCAATGTTTTGATTTGATTTATTGTGTCATATGTACCTAAGCACAGTGAAAGGTTTTGTTTGCGAGCAGTAAAGGCAGATCATAGCAAACAAGGACATACAGATCACAGGATGCTAAGAGAGTGAGGCACACGGGTTACACTGCACAGGAGGTGCACAAAGCAAGATCAACGTTAGCAAGATCAACATTATTTCAAGAAACAACACTGGATACAGCAAAACCAATAAGCTAATAGAAGCAGTACTGGAAGTAAGCCATTCAGCCCATCAAGGCTGCCATTCAGTGAGATCGTGGTTGTCCTGATAATCCTCAGCTCCAATGTTCCAGTCTTTTCTCCATCAATTTATTTGCCTGTCTATTCCCCATAACCTTACATTCCCTTACAGATTAAAGATAATGTCTTTTTTTCAGCCATAAATATCCTTAATGATCCAGCCTCGACAGCCCTCTGCAGTACATAATTCCACAGATTCGCATATGCTATGAAAGAAGAAATTCTTCCTCATCTCTGTCTTCAATGGGCAGAGCCTTATCCTGAGATGATGCTCTCTGGCCCTGGACTCTTCCACAAGGAGAAACAACCTCTCCATATCTAGCCTCTCAAACCCCTGAAGAATCTTGTATGTTTCAATAAGGTCGTCCCTCACTCTTCTATAATCCAACATGTATGTGTGCTTGCACAAACATACATGCAAATTAGGAGCAGATATTGACCAATTGGCCCATTTACCCTGCTCTGGTGTTCAGTAAGATTGTGGCTGATCTGAGATTGCGGCCACCTTGCCTAGCCCCCAATAAACTTCGACCCCCTTGTTAGTCAAGAACCCGTCTCTTCCAGCTTCAAACAAAATCTTCAATGACCCTCCTCTTTACTGGGGAGGAGATTTCCAAAGACACGCAACATTCTGAGAGCAAAACACAATCCTTCTCAACTTCATCTGAGACCTCCTGTTATTTCTTGACAGTGCCCCTCTCCAGTCTAATCTCTCTCACAATGAGGGGAAACATCATATTGGTTGGTCAAGTCCCTTTGACACTCCCTGTAACAGTGTTAGAGAATTGATTTCCAGAAGGCTTAGTGGTTAGCACTGCTGCCTCACAGCGCCAACAACCCAGGTTCGATTCCAGCCTTGAGTGACTGTGTGGAGTTTGCACATTCTCCCCATGTCTGTGTCAGTTTCCTCCGGTTTCCTCCCACTATCCAAAGATGTACAGGTTAGGTGAACTGGCCATGCTACATTGTCCCATAGTGTTCAGGGATGTGCATTAGTCAGGGGTAAATGTCGAGGAATAGAGTAAGGAAATGGGTTTGGGTGGAATACTGTTCAGAGGATCGGTGTGGACTTGTTGGGCCAAAGCTCCTGTATCCACACTGTAGGGATTCTATGATTCTATGAACTAGCCAGAGGCTCAGCTGAGCTTTGGCAGTGCAGCATTGGGCTGAAAACTGCCCACATATGTCTCCTGCCTGCACTGGTATTCTGCAAGAGTCTGGAGAGGTTTCAGCGCAAGGTTTTAGGGAACCACACCACCCCCAACCCCGCTTGGCTCTGTTTCTCTGGGACACAAGGCACTGCAGTCACGATTGATGCTTGCATTCAGTCAAAGAGAGAGATAAATCATTGCTCACACAGACCAGGGACTGCCAGACGAGTTGGATCCAAGAGTCCTGTCACAACGTCTAGGTCAGGACCTTGATAAAAAATTCTGTGCAAGCAACAGTGAGTCTGAACTTCGAAGCATGAAATTACAGATGATTTTGCAGCTACCTTCCTCCAGTTCCACTTTCAGGTTCGGTGAAGTGTGATGGCAAATACACTGCAATGCAGATTCAACAGCACTTTTTAAGACTCTAGCACTTGGACTAGAGGAAACTTGTAACGCAGAAAAGATGGTGTGCAGTCTGTCCTGCCTGTTCCAGCTCCTTTGGAAGAGTCCTTCACCCTTACGTACACACCCTCCCTGACTCAACCAACATTGTCTATCTCAAATGCTGCAGGCAAGGGTGCCCTAAGGCATGGTACATTGGCAAGACTGGACAGAGGCTACAGCAAGGGATAAATGGACACCACACAACAATCAACAAACAGGAGCGTTCCCTCCCAGTCGAGAACACTTCAGTGGTCTGGGATATTCGACCTTGGGTGACTGTCCTCCAAGGCGGACTTCGGGATAGGCAACAAGGCAAAGTGGCTGAGCAGAGGCTGATAGCCAAGTTCAGTACCCATGGGGATGGCCTCAACCAGGACCTTTGTTCACATCACACTACAGGTGACCCCACACACTACACACACACACACACACACACACAGCGCACACACAGACAGATGCATGCATATTCACAGACACACTCACATATACATTCCTACATACCCATACACTCACACAGATCCTCTCTCATACGCAAGCTCTATCTCATGGGCTCACACATACTCTCCCACACTCACTCACACACGCACCTTCTCACAGACTTATACTTCTTTACACTCACACACACACTCTCACAGATGGTTCCCCCCCACGCCCACATCACACATATAAATTTGTGGAGTGAATTTGTACTTGCAGAATTACATTTTATTTTGCTCAAAAACTGCATGAATCCATATAAGATTCTGTAAATCCATTTTTTAAATTAGAATCAGTCTCACACAAGGCACTCATACCTTAAATGCATTATCTGGGCCGACATGACACCAATTGTTAAAGTTCATTTGAGAATGTAACTTTAAAAAAGTTCTGTGATTTATGTATGAAAGAACTGAAACCCAGTATGCCCATTCTAAAAGATGACAGACTTAACAAGCAATCCAGGTCTTTCTCAATATATCATTTCAGTTACAGCCCACTGGAAACATTTGCTTTAAATTCTGTATCTTACAATCTTATACTCCACAACCACCTGATGAAGGAGTAGCGCTCCCAAAGCGAGTCCTTCCAAATAAACCTGTTGGGACTATAATCTGGTGTTGTGTGATTTTTAACGTTGTACCCTCCCTGAAAACATCTCCCTGGACACACACCCACCTCTGGGTCATTCTGCCAATTTGTTTTGTAGCTGGGTTCTCTGCTTCTCTTGTGGTCTTCCCTCTGTGTGGGAAGCCACAGAACGGTTCCTAAACAGTAGGAGGCAATTTGGACTGAACGGCCACTCACTTGCCTCGTGGTCCCAGACCTCGCACATTCTTCCTGGTTCACAATCTTGCTGAACAGCACAGTAGGCTCAAAGGGCTGAATGGTCTACTCCCGTTTTCAAATAAGGGTGGGCCCCGATTCATTAGCGCTTGACTTATGGACACTTATATGTGTGATCGCGATCCCGCATGGGGGTGAAATTTGAAAAGACACAACAAACAAATATTCCCGATCCTTACAAATGGTCGCTTTACGCTCTCCTCCACCGTATTCCAACTCGCATACACATCGACCTGCAAACGGACTCCAGAAGGGGACCTGTTCACCACTTAGGGAACTGTCTGCAACCATTTAATTCTCTTTATTGAACCCGCCGCTCCTGTGTTCTTGGGGAGGGGGTCATTCAAAACCCCCACTCTGAGAGAAAGCCTGTAAGTTTCAACTTAACAAAACATTAACAAACCTGACAACGTGCTTCGCCAGACACTGACACTCTCCCATCTCTCCCCATGAACTGACTCCCCTCATGTTTGGTGTGTAATCCACCTTCCCTCCTACCGCATCCTTTCTGAGGCTTTTGGTAACTCTCAACTGCACATGGTGGCTTCCACCAACACAGAGCTAGAGAAGGAGACACTGGCTCAATGGACATTATGAGTTTCCTAAGCCACTTGAGGAAGAAGAGGCCTTCTTGACCATCACACCTACGTGGGAAGTCCAGGACAGTATGTCAGTTATCATCACTCATCAGAACTTGACGCTCTCCACCCTCTCAACCTCTGCTTTGTTATAGATGGGGCATGTTCTCCTCCTTTCTTTATGAAGTCAGTGATCAGTTCTTTTCTTTTGCCAACATTGACAGAGAGGTTGTTATCGTTGCACCATGACAGCAGTCCTTGTCTACCTGATCTGGAAGGAGGAGAGCATCCCTGGAAAGCTCCGAGATGCTTTTGAGCATTTTCAAAAAAAAGGAGACAAATCTGACGGTGGTAACTAGAGGTGAATCTCCTTGTGTTATGGACCAGGCCCGACCCCCTCAAAACATTTCAAGAAGGTAGCCCAGACCTTAACTTTTCTGGTTGCTTTAAGCAGGTGTAAAGTGGATATTCCAGGAGTGATATAGCTGGCCCAACAACTCAGTTGTAAACAAAACTGAATTTATTTACAGACAAACAAAAGAAAACCGAATTTAGAATAATATAACTGTTTGAAAACCCAATCGACTCAATTGCAACTTAATGATGCTGTTTCAAATACCTGTAATATCCCATAAACATCCCTTGGCAAAAAGGTAAATCAAACACAGGTTCTTACTGGACAGATGAGTTAAAAGTGTGGCACTGGAAACGCACAGCAGGTCAGGCAGCATCAGAGGAGCAGGACAGTCAATGTTTTGAGCATAAGCTCTTCATCAGGAGAGAGAGAGAGGATCCTTAGATCTTTGGATTCAGCAGCTTCTCTGGGTTCCCAGCTAAAACCAAACCAAACCTTGAACTTGGAGAGTCCACTACCCTTTCATTGTACAAGTGTTTTTCTTCAAGTAGATAAACCCAGACATATCAGAACCACTGCCTTTACAACCCCTCAGTAACGCCAACACCATGCTCAAAGTCTCCTTCTCAACTGTCGAATATCTTTGCTGATGAATGTTAAATTTCCTGGAGAAATACCCGAAAGATCTTTCTATTTTCTCATTGCCTTCCTGTAAGAGCACTGCACCAACACCCACATCTCTCGCTTTGTGTAATTAGATGTGGCTAATACTGGGGCAATGGTTAACTCAGCTTTCTTACAGTCTGCTGTCCACTGAAACCTTTTGCCTTTTTTTGTAATTCAGTGTGTGGAACAGCCACACCACTAAAACTTGGTATAAATTTCCGATAAAATCCACTCGATCCCAGGAATTGCAGTACTGGTCTTTTTATCGATGGTATGGGAAATTCCCCAGTTACCTTTGTTTTTGCATTCTGTGGAGTCATTTGTCCATTTCCAATAACATGGCCCAAGAAGGTGACTTGGGCTTTGGCAAATTCACTCTTAGCCAGGTTTATCATCAAGCCTGCCTTCCGAAGTTGATCGAACAATTCTGATAAATGTTGCAAATGTTCCTGCCATGGGTGACTAAAAATCACCAGGTTATCAATATAAACTACATAGTTGGGTAATCCGGTAATGACCTTATTGGTTCATCTATGAAATGTGGCTGGCACATTTTTCAAACCAAATGGCATGACTTTCAATTGATAGAGTCCATTCAACATTATGAAAGCCAAAATTGCCTTTGCTCTTTTGGAGAAATGTACCTGCCAGTACCAACTTAGAAATATAAGTTGCTTGTCCCATCTTTTCCAAACAGTCTTCCAAACGTGGAATCAAATATACATCCGTCTTTGTAACTACATTGACTTTGCAATAGTCAACACATAACTGTTGAGTATCATCTGATTTTGGCTCCATTATTATGGCTCCAGTCACTGTAACTCACTTCAATTATATTGTCTTGGAGCATGCATTCAATCTCCTTTTGAAATTCTCCCAGCGTTAAAGGGTTATGAATATAGGGATGTTCCTTAATTGGAACAGTATTTCCTGTATCTACATCATGCATAATTAGGATAGTACTTCCCAGCTTATTTCCACATATCTCCCCATGTGACAGCAATAACTCTTTTGGGTCATTTCGATTTTCCTCTGCAAGGTAACTCAATAATTTATCCCAATTATTGACAACTTCCTCAATGTCCAATTTAATTTGAGGAGTATCTAATGCAGTATCCTCTGAACTTGGCTGTTCACTCTGTGTTGTAACCAATAACACAGTCTCCTTTGACTTTCCTTCACTGTCAAAATACATTTTGAGCATATACACATGACACACTCTGTAACGGTTCTTTCTGTCTGGAGTCCTTATGAAATAGTTTACCTCACTCAATCTCTTTTTGACTTGATAAGGTCCACTAAACCTTGCTTTTAAAGACTCACCTACCACTGGAAATAACATTAACACCTTATCTCTGATAGCAAATTTGTAAGTTTTTCATTTCTTGTCTGCTTCCTGTTTCATTGTATGCTGTGATACTTTTAAATGCTGTCCAGTCAACTCCTCTGCTCTATTTAACCATTCTCTGAAATCTGACACATAGTCCAAATATGCGTTCTCTGAATTATGACTTACCAATTTCTCCTTAATCAATTTTTTCGGTCCTCTCACTTCAAGCCAAAACACTAATTCCAAAGGGACTGAATTTGGTCGATTCATTTGGGTGCATCTCTGATGGCAAAAAGTACAAATGGAATTCCTTTATCCCAATCATCTGGATAGTGTTGACTATAAACTCTCAACGTGGTCTTTAATGTCTGATTCCACCTTTCTAGCACTCCCCGTGACTTTGGATGGTAGCAGTAGATATGAATTGTTTTATTCTTAAATGGTCCATAACTTCCTTGAATAATTTTGATGTAAAGTTTGACCCTTGATCTGATTGTATTTCTGTGGGTTGTCCATATTTAGTGAAAACGTTGAGTAATTCCTCTATACTCCTTTTAGCTGTGATATTGCATAATGAAAAGACTCTGGAAATCTAATAGACACATCCATTATTGATAACAAATACTGATTTCCACTTTTTGTCTTAGGTAAGGGTCTTATGCAAACAATTAAGATGTTTGTAAAAGCTTCCTCAAATGCAGGCATTGGTATGAAAGGTGCTGGTTTTATTACTGCCTGTCCTTTTCCAATTATCTAACATGTATGACATCTCTCGCAAAATTCAACTACATGCTTGTGCAGTCCAGGCCAGTAAAATTTTTTTTGTATTTTAGCTTGGGTTTTACTTCCCCCTAAATGACCTCCTACCTGTAGTTCATGTGCTACCTGCATCACCTTGTTTCTGTAAGCGACTACCAATATGTCTAGATGAACTTCTGCCCATTTCTCATCTGCCTCAATATGTGATGGTCTCCATGTCCTTATTAAGACATCATTTTTAAGATAGTAAGGGATACATTCAGATTCTTTTTCCATGTACACTTTTTGATATAATTGCTTTAATTTCTCGTCTTCTCTCTGAAATAAAGATGTCATCTATTCGCTCTTGTCTTGTCTCAAACATTTGATCAAACAGGATCTCTGTTAATTCCACTTCAACGTTCTTATCTGTACTCTTTGATCTCTCCTCTTTCAATTGGTGACTTTGTGACCTTGTTACCACACAGTCAGGAAATATCCCAGGATATGTTTCGTGTAATAGTTCAGTTGCCTGAATTTCTACTGGCTTTTCAATCACAGTAGGCAAACATTCCTACTTTTGATCTAGCTATATCGTTAGTAAGGCCACACTCTATTCCTGGAGCAGAGGGTTTGTTCAGAATCCTCCCACGATTTCTCCACTCTTCACTGGACACTCTAACTTCACTCTAGATAACTGAGCACTTCTCGTCTCACTGTGAATTCCCATTTTTCTGGGGTAATCCTTCAGAAGTACATATCTCCTTATCTTTCAAGATCAAAGATTGACAGGATCCTGTACCTCTTAATATTGTAACATCTTTATCTGCTGCTCCTGGTCTATGTGAGTAAACTTTACATTTGCAACTATCTGGTTTAAGAAGATCTGATACTTCCTCCTTAACCAACCTCTAACCAGCTTGTACATTCTGATGCAGATTGTTGGCCTTCAGTTTGCCTTCCATTACCATTCCAACAAAATTCACTGGCTTATCCTGTTTTCCTACATCCGACCTCCGAATGCTTTTCCTAATCCATCAACACTGTGATTTCATGTGGCCTACTTTATTGTAGTGAAAACACCAGGGGTTTTTTAACTTCTCTTTCCCCTTCAAGGGTTTCCTTTTTACCCTGTGGTAAGTTATCCTTATGATCTGCACTGAGACATATTTTTCCCTTTCCATGTGAGGATTTTTCTTTTCCCCAATTTCTATATCTCATGGTTTGAAATTGGTGTTGGAAGCCAAACTTTGATTTATGAACCAACTCGTACTCATCAGCCATTTCAGCTGCTAATATTGCCATTTTAACTCTCTGCTCTTCCACAGGAGTTCTCACTACCTCAGGAAGTGAATTTTTGAACTCCTCCAAAATAATCATCTCTCTAAGAGTGTCATAGGTTTGCTCTATTTTTAATGCCTTTATCCACCGATCAAAGTTACTTTGTTTGATCCTTCCAAACTCAGTGTAGGTTTGACCAGGGTCCCTCCTAAGATTCCTGAAACACTGGCAGTAGGCTTCTGGCACAAGCTCATATACACTTAAGTTGGCTTTCTTCACCTCCTCATATACCCCAGATCCCTCCTCTGATAGTGATGCGAATACCTCACTAGCTCTACCAACAAGTTTCGTTTAGGTCAACAAAACCCACATGGTCATGGCCTTTCCATTTGTTTAGCCATCTTCCCAAATGAGATAAAAAAAAGGCTTCTACATCCTTCTCATCAAACCTAGGTAATGCTTAAATGCATTTAAACAGATCCTCACCAGGTCTATGGCTACCATGGGTTTATTCACCCTCACTCTCTTCCTCACTAAGCTTACCTTCTGCCTTCATGTCCATCCTTTTAAACTGACTTTGCTGTCTAAGTGCCAATTTATGAAATTCAACTCCCTCTGATTTTCCCTTTCCTCTCTCTCCTTTTCCCTCCTTTCTCTCTCTCTTTCTCTCTTTTTCTTTTTGGTTTGTCAAAGCGATTCTGTCCTTTTTCTTTTGTTCTGCTAGGGCATTTTGTTCTTTATCCTCTGCTCTTAATCATAATTCAAACAGTTTAATTTCTTTTACTCTTTCTTCTGCCTGTAAATCAAGCTGCTTCATTTTCAATTTAATTTTAGCCATCTCCAAAATTTCTGATGGTTTCCAGCAAATTTAAATGCTGAGCTATTGCTGTAATTATCTCTCCTTTCCTCACGGAAGGAGACAGCTCCATCCCCAGGTTGACTGCCAGTTTCAGTTTTGCCTTGTTCATCTTTTGTGAAGCCCCCAAAGTTACTTCTTCCACCCCAAGAAAACTCTTGGTGACTGAAAGAGCCATTACTACAACATCAAACACTGTTTAAACCAACCAAATTCAAATCCGGAGCAAAAGACACTATAACACCTACAACTCGCTGCCTTTGAGTCCAGAACTCTAATTCCAAATTGGAACTATGGAACAAATCCCACAAACAGCCCCTGAACTGTTATGGCCAGGCCAGATCCCCCCCCCCCCAAACAATTCTAGAAGGAGCCCAGACTCTAACTTTTCTAGCTGCTTTAAGCAGATGTACAGCAGATATTCCAGGAGTGACACAGCTGCCAAAACACTCAGTTTTAAATAAACCAGAATTTATTTACAGACGAACAAAAGAAAACCAAATTTAGAATAACTATTTGAAAACCCAATCGACTCTACCGCAACAATCCCATAAACACCCCTTGGCAAAAAGGTCAATCAAATACAGGTTCTTACAGGAGGGAGGTCAGAGAGAGAGGATCAGCAAGGAGCTGTTTCTTTGGGTCCAGCAGCTTCTCTGGGTTCCCAGCTAAAACCAAACCAAACCAAACCCTGAACTGGAAGAACTAGCCACTGCCTTTCATTGTACAACTGTTTTAGAAAATTAATTAGAAGCTTCTTCCCAGACATATCAGAACCACTGCCTTAACCACTCCTCTGAAAAGAAAGGACAATATAACCTTGTTACAGGAACAGCATCTTCACACATGTTGTTGAGAGTAGAAAAGTCATCGCTAAGGTCCTCCTCAACTGTCTTCTCCCTATAGCTGAGGGACTCTTCCCAGAATCGTAGTGTAGTTTTCAGCCATGGAGGGGCACAACAGACATGATTTTTATTGAGTGACAGCTGCAGGAAAAATGCAAAGAAAAGAACCTCCCCCTGTACATGGCCTTCTTCGACCTTACAAAGGCCTTTGACACGATCAATCAGGAGGCATTATAGAGTGTCCTTCCCTGCTTTGGTTGCCCAGCATCCTTCACCTGCTCCCGTGACGACATGAAAGTTGTGGTAATGACACATGGCTCTATCATCAACCCATTCCCCATTCAGACTGGTGTCAAGCAGGGCAGTGTTATGCCCTACACTGTTCTCGATATACCTCACTGCAATACTTCACCTCACTACCAACAAGCGCCCCGCTGGAGTGGAGCTAACTTACAGAACCTGTGGGAAATTATTCAACATCCACAGCCTTCAAGCCAAAACCAAAGTCACCCCAATTAGTGTCATCAAGCTGCAATACACAGATAATGCCTATGTACGTGCAATTTCTGAGGACATACCCCAGACCATCGCCAGCACCTTTACGGAGGCCATATAAGAGCATAGGTCTCACCCTGAACATCTGCAAGACCAAGGTCCTCCACTAACCTGGCCTGGCATTGTGGAGCAAACCCCTGATCAGCAAGGTCCATGGGGAGGCCTTAGAGAATGTTGGATACTTCCAATGAAGCAGTTTTTGACAAAGAGACCCAGCATCTCCTTCGGTGTGTTAGCACAGCCTTCAGCTACCTGAGGAAAAGGGTGTTCAAGGACAACAACATCAGGTCCAATACCAAGATCATGGTTTATGGAGCTGTGGTGGTTCCTGCCCTCCTAAATGGCTGTGAGAACAAGACTGTCTTCAACAGATACCTCAAGCAGTCCCACCAACGCTGCCTGCAAGAAGATCGTGTGAATCCACTGCAAAGACAGATGCATCAACCCAGCATTCTCAACCAGGCCAACATTGAGGCACTGACCCCCTTTGATCGGCTACGATGAACTGAGCACATCATCCACAAAACCAACATGAGACTCCCCAAGCAGGTGCTCTATTCCCAGCTCAGAAACGGCAGGTGAGCCCCAGGTGGATAAATGAGATGATTCAGAGATAGCCTCAATGCCTCACTGGCGAAGTGCAGCACTCCCATAGACACTGAGGAATCAACGGCCCAAGACCTTCCAAAATAGAGAAGGAGTGCCGGGAAGGCGTCCAACACCTTGTGACTTACAACTGGGAAAAAATGGAAGCCAAGCAAAAACAGCTTAAGGAGCACACTGCCACACCAATGCCCCACCCACCCCTTCCCATGATCACCACTGTGTAACAGAGCCTGCAATAGCTGCATCAGTCTGTACAGCCACCAATGCACTCACACTGAGAGTAGAAAAGAGTTCATTCTTGTCTGAAAGGGACCGCCAATGATGCTTACTCATTTTGTTTATCTGATAGCAACAATATTGGTTTTCAAGTAAAATGTTTCCTCCCAGTAGATGCAATTACTTTGTAATTTCACTTTTGGTGCAGACTGCTGAAGAAAATGCAAATAAACTGGATATCCACAGACACATTGTCAAATGAGTAAAGTAGCATCAAATGCATTCCCTACAGGATTTACTTGGCCTCATAGGTTATCTTGATGATGTATTATGGCACAGATTCCAGACCAGAACAGGCCTGCACTTTAAAGATAGCTACATGACATACAACTCGTGATGTTCCTGTATAAAGAAGCCCACCCTGGCTACAGTCACAATGGCTGTGTAATGCAGTCAGTATTCAGTCAGTCAGCTATGTTGTGTGTAATGGATAGTAATATCAGTAAGCACCATACATTTGTGATATTGTAGCTGTTTAAATAGTTCGTATTGCTTGCAAACTTCAAGACATCTGCTAGGTCATTGTGGATATGTAGGCTAAAATTAGAAAGGTACAAAATACAACACTTTAAATTATTCTTTTTGTATTCAAATGTCCCATATAAACATTAACCAATAATCAGAACAACATAATTTCCTGACATTTAACAGTTGAATTCCACCTTTGGGCAGCTGTCTGGAGTTTCCATATTCTCCCTGTCTCTACATGGGTTTTTGCTGGGTGCTATGGTTTCCTTCTACAGTGCAAAGATGTGCAGGTTAGGTGGATTGGTCATGCCAAATTGCCCCGTTGTGTCCAGTGATGTGCAGGCAGGTGGTTTAGACATGGTTATGGGGATAGGATGGGAATGTGGGTCTTGGTGGGATGTGCTTTGGAGGTTCAGTGCAGACTAGTTGGGTAGAGGATGACAGAGTTTAAGGAGTGGAAGAGTGTGTAGGGACTGGAGGGGGGAGATTGTGAAGGGATGAGAATGACTCTCGTCAGAGATGATGATGTCAAAATGCAGGGCAGGTTGAGTGGGGGTTGTGCATTTACCCCCCAAGACAAAACTAATCCTAACTCTTCTCTGTCTTAAATGGATGATCCCTTACTTTTAGATTATGGCCTCTGGTCTTGGACTCTTTTACATTGAGAAACAACCTCACAGCGTGTAATCTGTCAAGACCACTAAGAATCTTACACATTTCAACAAAAGTCTCCTCTTGTTCGTCTGACCTCCAATGAGTTACAGCCTAATCTACTCAACATCTCCTCATAAGAAAATATCTCTATACTCTGGCTCAATCAAGTGAACTATTTGTTTTGGACATGGGAAAATGTTTTCCTATTCACATGGTTCATAATTGTGCACATTAGCCAATCTCCTTAGAATTCTGAAGACAACAAACATATCAAATTCTTAACCTTCTTTTTACCAGTATGAACATGCCTGCTTTACAGAATAATTGCTCCTCTTAATCCAATCCCTCCAACCCTCAATTGATCTGGTTGCCCTCTTCTGCAGCCTTTCAAGATCTCCAATACAGTACATCTTTTTGCACTGTAATGACCAGAACCGGACGCAGTGTTTTAAGTATGGTCAAACCAATGATTTGTAAAATTGAAAGAATATTTCACTCCTTCAGCATAATATTAACATTTTAATAGTTCTGAGCACTTGATCTGACTACATCTGAAAAGGCATGGTTTGATTCAACCACAGACTAATGGTATTAAATTCTTTTTTGGCTGTTAAAGGCTGAAAGCACTATGCGGTGATGATGATTCTACTCTGATGAAGTGCCTAAATTTAGCGCTAGAATCATAGAAAGATACAGCAGAAGGGGGCTGTTTGGCCTATTGTGCCTTTGCAATCTTTTTGAAACAGCTATCCAGATAGACCCACCTCCTCTGCCTGTTCCTAAGCCGTTTTTATCCCTTTCAAATATTTATTCAATTACCGTTCGAAAATCAATATTGAATCTGCTTCTACTACTTTTTCAAGTAGTGCTTTTCAGATCATAATACCAAATTTTATTTTTAAATCTCATCCCAAATTTACCTTAAATATAATATGCTCTGATAACCAACACCATTTGAAGTTTCTCCTTATCTGCATATCTAAGTCATTCATGATTTCAGACATTGCTATCAAAACTTGTTTTAGTCTTCTCTGCGTAAAGGAGAACATATCCTATTACTCTCTTCTCTTCACATAACTATTAACTCTCAGCTTCATTTAAGATACAAAGAAGAATAATGTAAAATGAGAATGTTTGCGATTGAGAGAAACACAGGCATAAGCACAAAATCGAAGGTGAAACTCCAGTGCAGTGCTGATGGAGTGCTGCAATATCAGAAGTTCGATCTTTCAGACGATTCTCTCTTCTTGAGTGGAGGTAAAGAATCCCAAGGCAATATTCTGAAGTACAACTGGGGAGTTCTCTTAAATAAGATCACAAAAAAACCCAGATTATTTGGTCATTTATTTCACTGCTGTTTGTCCTTGCTATGGGCAAATTGGTGGTCTCATTTCCCATATATTAATAGTGAATACACTTCAAAAGTGCTGTTTGACTGTTCAGCGCTTTGGGATTTCGTGAAATCATGAAAGACACTAAACAGAGATAAGTCCTTTCTATCTGATGTTGTGTAGCTGAGGCACATTAATGATGGATAGGGGGAGCAAAAATTGGCTTTACCTGTATAAAAAGTAAGGCTTCTTATATTTGAATTAGTTGTGATTGATGGTGGCGCTGGGCATGGGAAGTGTAAAATCATTCCATTCTCCAATAATTGACGCCCATCATGCTGTCTTGGAGGGAGCAAAACAATGAATTTAACTTTGTAAAAGGAAAGAAAATAAATCCAGTAAGACCCATCTTTGAGGTAGTGATCACTGTGAAACACTTCCAACAAAGAATGTTCTGCTGATGGGCAAAACATAGCATTAACGCCTCGCTATTCTCAACGGGACTTTTGTTTTCCCATTGAAGACCTGTTATTAGTTTATGTCAAATCCTTTGAAAAAATATTCTTAACAGAGATTTAGTAGCAGCTATTTGACTCTCATTAAAATAAATGGACATTTATGATAAAGAATTTGTCTTCAAGGCAGAGACCTGCATAAAGGGTGGAAATCAGCATTTAGCAATTCTACTACTCAAAGCAGTTTGTATTACATTGAAACTCATTGCTTCCAATTCAGATCTGCAAATCCAATTGTAGCTATTTTTTACTCCGTACCCTCAATCCAAAAGAATCAGAAAGCACAGAATTAGGCCATTTGGCCTATTATGTATATATTGTCTCTTTGAAAGAGCTCAGGAATTTGTTGCCCTCTTCAGCTCCTGCCACCTCATCCTGCAAATGTTAATCTTTTCAATTATTTATTCAGTCCCCTTCAGATGGTTACCACATGATTTGTCTTGCCCACACTTTTAGACAATGTGATCCAGATAGGCAGAATGCAATGTACAGAACAGAATTCCATTTCCCTTCTAGTTTTGGCCATTTTTAAAAATAACTGTGACCTCTGAGTATGAATGATACTGTCACTGTTTAAGCTTTTGAAATTCCTGCTTTATGTTCAATGCCATTATTTCCAAAGAGACTGACATCTCAATATGAAACTGCCATTAATCAAATGCATGATTACTGCAGAGAGGGCAATTATTGATCCCCTTGGGTAATGCAACACCAAGGACATGTTACAGAAGGAAAATACAGCTTTCAGATTGGGCCAACAGGGTCTATTATTAGGAGTTACTTTGAAACATTTGAGAGAAACATTTCTATAAACTTAATTGTACATAATATATATTTTTAACAGAACCCAGCCAGTGGATAAAATGAAGTGACTGGATCAGTTGCCTGGGTTACAGCTTATCCGATTCTGCTGTACATTCAATAAATGGCAGAGTATGGAGACAAAAATTAAATGAAGTAAAGCTTCAAGATATAGTAAAATTGTTTTCTATTTCTTTGTTCTTCAAAGATTCTCAAACTTTATCATGAAGACATTAGATGGCATTAGTGAAGTCAATGATCATTGCTCACATGTGTGCTAAATGATTTGCACTGTAAGGTTACACAGTCATATGGCACATCATGGACAGGGGGTCAATTCTATAATAACCTGGCACTGCACATCTTTACTTTCCAGTCAGAGATTCTGGTTTGAAGAGGAGATGGAATCTCGACTGATTTAGTTTTCCAACTCTAGCCAGGGATACTGAGGGTGAATGTCATTTCAAACTGAGATAATCAGACCCCAACCAGTGTTGAAAACTAGAGCTCTTCTGACCTGTTTGGTATGGTGTATTTCCAACTGTGCCAATGGAGAAATGGAACAAATCTTCTTTCTCTGTCTTTAAACTTAGAATTGTAGAATCGCTACTATGTGGAAGCAGGCTATTTGGCCCATCGAGACCACATCAACCCTCTAAAGAACATTAACACAGACCCAGACCCCCCTTCTGTATCACTATAAACTCTGCATTTTCTATGGCCAATCCACCTAGCCTGCAAATTCCTAGGCACTGTGGCCAATTTAGCATGGCCAATCAACCCAACCTGCACATCTTTGGACTATGGGAGGAAACCAGTGCACTCAGGTGATACTCACACAGATATGGGGAGAATGTGCAAACTCCACACAGGCAGTTGCATAAAGTTGGAATCAAACTCAGGTCTCTGGCGCTATAAGGCAGCAGTGCTAACCACTGAACCACCATGCCACCCACTTGAATGACTGAAGTAAATTTTGCTAAAGGTGCTCTCTCTAATTATCCCTCACATTTCTTTATTCTGATTTGGAATATACTCAAATATTTGGGGAGTATTAAGGGGAACCATTTGTGACACCTAAAGGGGAGAGATGTAGTTGTAAACAGGTACCACTGAGTTTGGTGGGTGCAATATGACCAGTGGTAGTGCTCCTGCTTCCATTGAGATCAGATGTTTTGTGTGTTTCATTGAACAAGGTCACAGCTGAGGTCCAGGACTATCACACAGAACGTAAATCTTGTTACTAATTTTTTGAAAAATATGTTTTTTCAAACACTGTCAGAAGGAACGAAGGAACTTGTGTTGATTAGGTCACCTTTGGAGCACCATGCATGTTTCACATTCTAAAATATATATAGATGCCCTGCAAAGGGAGAAAGAAATGAGAGATTATAGAGTGAGAGACTGGCCCCCTTTTCCCAAGAACAGTAAAGAATAGAGTTCTTTACAATTACAGAAGAGGCTCGTGGTAGAAAGGGTTATTCCACTTCTGGAATAACCAAAACAGGGTCCATACAGGATCTGGAAAAGCACAGCAAGTCAGGCAGCATCCGAGGAGCAGGAGAATCGAGGTTTTGGGCATAAGCCCTTCATCAGGAAACGTCCTGATGAAGAGCTTATGCCTGAAACATTGATTCTCCTGCTCCTTGGATGCTGCCTGACCTCCTGTGCTTTTCCAGCATCATACTATCAACTCTGATCTCCAGCATCTGGAGTTTTCACTTTCACCAGATGAGATCTATCCAGTGTGTTGTACTAATACATTTGCAACTGCAATAGGGAAATCAAGAGAAACTCCTTTTTGTGAAAAATGGTTAGAATGTGAAGCTCGCCTATTATATAGGGCTGAATTTTACATTGGGAGTGACATAAAGATCCATAGCAAGGCCTCCTCCAATTCGTTAACTCATCCTACAATCATCTAACAGTAACTGGTCCTTAAATTGACTCAAGAGGGGCATTCCAAGAATAAAACACGCCTCTGAGAACTGTTGGCCAATCAGAGGGCTAGCAGCTTTCATGTTCCAACAGTGCCACCAGTGGCAAAGGCCTGAATTACTTTAGGAGAGTACAGAGTGTGGGAATGCCTAAATAGAGGTTCCACCCTCCCTTGCCTGGTAACCAATCCACCTGGATTCATCTTCTGGCTGGACAGTTGATGCCAATTTTTCCTGTTGCTGTTAAAATCACAGAGGGCCAGGTGGGTAGGTGGCAAGCATGCAACCATTGCCTATTTTTATACAAACCTCCACCCTCCCCACCCTGCTTACCATCTACACCTGGGAGGCTATAAAATTCAGGCCAAGGGCTGAAAGCAAATGACATGCGTGGATTAAAGGATAGAAGGAACAATGCATGAGGGAGAAACATCTAGAAATATATGTTAAAGTGAAATGAAGCATCATGAGAAAAAGCTGGAGTAAACATAAACGTCAGCATCAACAAGATAAGACAAATGTCCATTCTGTGTAATGCTTAAATCTATAAGGCTACCACTCAGATACCTTAATTCAAAGGTGAAATGCACAAGATGTTTGAGTTTCTCATCTTAGACCCCTAACCCACAGCTACAACCCTGCATCTCTTTTCTACACTATCTCTAGGCCTCCATGTCATAATTGAATAAGATTATGAAGGTGCATGATAACCTGAGTCTTGTGCAGTTTGATCATGAGTTCTTCTGACTTGCATTAAATTTTTTGACCAATAACTCATATTCTGTTGGCCAAATTGATTGCTAATTAACATTTTTTGATTATGTGTCCCATCGTGCCTGCTCAATTCCAGGGACTCTTTCCACCATATTGGGTAAAAATGTTATTCTCTCTTTAATAATTTTAATGCCATGAACAGGGTATATTTTCAGCTTAAAAACTATTTGCAGTACTAATGCAAAAAAATTAATTTGCCCACGTATCTGCTCAGATACTTTGTCCAACACACTCCAATCTGTGACTTGATTCCATTGCCTCTTTCACTGTGCATTAGCAGCATACATGAGCATGTAGTATTTAATTTCAGACCACATATCATTATAGAATCGAATCAACAGTGGTCTCAGTGCTTAGTTCTAGCATTTCACTTGTTTCCCAGTCTCATTCCTCTACTAAGCAATCACTGCTTTCTACCCTTCCACCAATTTCTTATTCTTTCATGGGGTCTATCCTGAATCACCACAGCTGGAATTTGACTAATAACCCACAGGGAGGGATTTTTCTCCACTCACCTTTTGGAGATCTATCAAACAGTATGTCATTGCGTTTTCTATTGCCCACTTGGAATGTTACTTTCTCAAAGAAGATAATTTTAGCCAGACACGAATTTTCAACTTCCAAATTCTTGTTACCTGTAGCTTACTAGATTTTAATTCTACAAATACTCTTCAATTTACTCCTAATGATCAGTGCCATTACTTTGAACAGAATGGAGGTAAAAAAATATTCTGCCTATTAAATCCTGCTTGACCTGTTTCCAATCTGTTGGCACCTTCCTATTGCTATTGATGCCCTCAAAATAACTGCTTCACATTTCTCCAGCTCAGTCAATCTAGTCATCATCATATTAGTGGGACCTTGTTGATTTATAAATTGGTTTCTTCATTATAACAATGACTACAAATCAAAAGTATTTCATTGGTTATACAGTGCTTTGAGATGTCCTACCGTTTTGAAAGATGTTTTAAAAGTGCACATAAGGGTCTTTTGTGACATCGTGGTAGTGTCCCTACCTCTGAGCGCAGAGGCCTTGTTCCAGTCCCACCTACTCCAGTGATTTGTAATAATGTTGCTAAACAGTTTGTTTAGAAAATATCTACAAATGCATGTGTTCATTTTACTCACATTCAGCAAACAGATAAATACCATATATTTATCCCCAGTGGTTTGTTTGTTTTGGGCCCATTAAATTTAGCAAAGAATTCTAACTCATTAAAATCAAAATCCTTAATGTCACTTTGGTTAACTGTGTTTAGAGAGGGCATGCTGTTTATATTTTCCCTTGGAGGGAGAAATAATTTCGAATATTGACTATGTTGTGATCATCAGCTGTTTCATTTCCATTTGTATCTTTAACTGTTCTTACCTTCTCCTCTGCCTTCCTACTGTTACCATAGTGAAATATTTCTATTATCACCACATTTCACTTCTACTGTGCTTTATCCTGAGTCACTTCTCAACATTTAATTAGCTTATAGATTTTCTTTGTACAGTAAACCCCCTTTCCCCTGAAAATAGATTTTTTTAAAAAGCGTTCATTCTCCAGATTGCCCGAGAGCAAGATTCTGGTGAGTTGCCGACAACTTGCTGAGCCATTTCAGAGGACAGAGTCACCCACTTTGCTGTAGGTTTGGAATCACAAAACAAAAAGCCAATTAATTGAACTAAAACCCTGAACAATTCTAAAAGGACAAATGTGACTAGAATGACACTGACTACTCACATCTATTTTACATCTTAAATGCATTAGCACAGAAATTATTCTGAAGAGTTGATGTTTAGCAGGCAAATATGGCAGCAATATTACACACATCAAAATGTGTGAAATAGCATAAGACAAATGACTAGTTAATTTGGTATTATTGATTCCGGGTATGGATACTGACTAGGGAGAGTTCACTATTCTTCTTTGGTTAGGATAACCTGTAAGCTTTTGGTCCTACTTTCCTTGGTCTGTCTGGTTTACCCTCGATATCAATAACCCAAGTCAATTCCAGCAATGGAACATACCCATGTGTTCCTTATTAAAGCAGTGTACACAATACACTGCAAAAATAGTAACACATCACAAGCTTACTTGAACAATACTTACAATCAAAAGTGATCAAGTTTATGCAGACTTGTCTGAGGATCAGAATGAAATAAGTGATCAACCTGTTCCATCTCAAACTCCAGTTGCTAATCATTCAACTCCCATTCCTGAGCTAGCTTGCTATTATTCTGAGGTAGACAGGCAGGAGGCTGGAAAAACACAGCAAGCCAGGCAGCATCAGGAGGGGGAGAAGTCGATGCTTCAGGTGTAACCCTTCTTCAGGACTGGGGTGAGTATGGGGGGAGCTGCAGATAAAGGGGGTGGCAAGGGCAGGGTGATGAAATGAGGAGCGCTGAAGACACGTAGAGGGTACGACCTGGTTAGTCAATGGGAGGGATGAATCTGGTTGTCCACCTATTTCAAACAACATGCTTTTCCTTCCTATGTCATCCACGCAGCCCTCCACTGCACCACCCCCATCCAATGCATTATCCTTAAACACTCCTGCCAACTCCAACTAGACCCCAGCACCAAGAACATCTTCCCCTCCCCATCCCTCTCTGCCTTCCGCAAGGACCGTTCCCTTCAACAGCCTTGGTTTGCGCCGTTCTCCCCACCAACCCCTTGAACCCCCAGATACCTTCCCCTACAACTGGAAAAGATGCAAAACCTGCTGATACACCACCCTCTTACCTTCAGCCAGGGCCCCAAACAGTACTTCTAGGTGGGACAGAGGTTTTTCTGCAACTTTTCCAACCTAGTTTACTGCATGAGGTGCTCCCGATGTATTCTTCCCTTTACTGGGGAGACCAAGCATAAACTTAGGGAACAGTTCACCGAGCATCTCAGTCGGACCTGCAGGGGCTGACCACACCTCCCAGTCACCGTCCATTTTAATTCCTCTTCCCATTCCCTTTCTTATGTGACCATCCTTGGCCTCCTCCATTGCCACATTAAACCAAACTGCAAATTGCAGGAACAACACTTGCGGCACAGTGGCTCAGTGGTTAGCACAGCTGCCTCACAGCAATAGGGTGCCGGGTTTGATTCCAGCCTCGGATGACTGTCTCTGTGTAGTTTCACATTCTCCCCGTGTCTGTGTGGGTTTCCTCCGGTTTCCTCCCACAGTCCAAAGATGTGCAGGTCAGGTGAATTGGCCGTGCTAAATTGCCCGTAGTGTTAGGTACATTAGTCAGAGAGAAATGGGTCTGGGGGTGGATTACTCTTCGGAGGGTCGGTGTGGACTGGTTGGGCCGAAGGGCCTGTTTCCACACTGTAGGGAATCTAATCGAAACACCTCATCTTCCATCTGGGCCTGGAGGACTCAACCTCCCTTCCCTTCCCCCGGCTTCATTCCCAGCCACCTAGCCAATTCATTCCTCCCATTGACCAACCAGGTCGTACCCTCTGCCTATCTTCACCTGCGCCACACCCCCCACCCCTTTCATCTGCAGCTCCCCTTCCACCTAACCACCAGTCCTAAAGAAGGGTTTCACCCAAAATGTCGACTTCTCCACCCCCCTGATGCTGCCTGGCCTGCTGTGTTCTTCCAGCCTCCTGCCTGTCTACCTTGGATTCCAGCATCAAACCAAGCTCTAGCTTGAAGGCACATTCTCTGATACAAGCAGCCCGTGTGTTCATACTTTGACATTGTCCAGTCCTAAATGACTGATCCATTTGATCAATCACAATAATGTAACATTTTTCATGGTCCAGTTAATATTTTCATTCACAGAGAGAACTGCTTGTTTTTAATGGAAGGAGGCTTATCTCCTGGTTTTAATGAAACTTGACCTGAGACCAGCTGGCTGAGGCTGCTCGTATAAGCCTTCTTGTGTAGGTTTTGTGTCATCTAATCAATCATCGGATATTTACATAGCTTCATGTAATCACAGCATGATCAACCGCACTTTATTTTGATGACAAATGGTCAGCAATTCGCATCTAATGTCTTGTGTCTGGTTTTAACATAAAACATTAACAGAACAGACACTTACTGTGTCACCAGTTAAATACATCACCTACTGAGTGATAAACACACATATTCCCTCAGAAAATCAGAAAGCTGTTAGATATCATTCAACTGATTAACCTTTCAAAAGAGCAAGCTTCATATGTTTCTTTTCTCATTTTGGCGAACCCAACAAATTTAGGGTTACTACTTACAAGTGAGATATTTAAACATTCACCTGAATCACTGAAGCATGCAGATAGTCAGAGAGATGTACAGCAGGAAACAGACCCTTTGGTCCAACTCCTCCACGCCAACCAGATACCTTAATCTAATCTAGTTCCATTTGCCAGCACTTGGTCCATATCCCTCCAAAAACTTCCTATTCATATTCCCAGCCAGATGCCTTTTAAATGTTGTAATTATGCCAGCATCCACCACTTCCTCTGGCAGCTCATTCCATACACGTACCACCCTCTGTGTGAAAAAGTTGCCCCTCTCACCATAAACCCATGCCCTCTAGTTCTGGACTCCCCCAACCTCGGGAAAATACTTTGTCTATTTGTCCTACCAATGCCCCACATGACTTTTTAAAATCTCTATAAAGTCACCCCTCAGCCTCCGATGCTCCAGGGAAAACAGCCCCACCCTATTCAGCCTCTCTCTATAACTCAAATTCTCCAACACTGGCAACATCCTTGTAAATCTTTTCTGAATCCTTTCAAGTTTCACATCTTTCCAATAGGAAGGAAATCAGAATTGCACGCAATATTCCAAGAGTGGCCTAGTCAACATCCTGTACAGCCGCAACATGACCTCCCAACTCCTGTACTCAATACTCTGACCGATAAAAGAAGGCAAACCAAACACCTTCTCCACTATCCTATCTATCTGCGACTCTACTTTCAAGGAGCTACGAACCTGCACTCTAAGGTCTCTTTGTTCAGCAACACTCCCTAGGACCTAACCATTAAGTGTATACGTCCTGCTAAGACTGCTTTCCCAAAATGCAGCACCTCACATTTATCTACCTGCTATTTCTCAGTGCATTGGTCCATCTGATCAAGATTCCATTGTACCCTGAGGTAACCTTCTTTGCTGTCCAGTTTTGGTGTCATCTGCAAACTTGCTAACTATACTCCTATTTCACATCCAAATCATTTATATAGATAACAAAAAGTAGTGGACGCAGCAACAATCCTTGTGGCATTCCACTGGTCACAAGCCTCCAGTCTGAAAAGCAACCCTCCTCCACCACCCTCTGGCAGCTCATTCCATACATGTACCACCCTCTGTGTGAAAAAGCTGCCCCATAGGTCCCTTGTATATCTTTCCCCCTCTTACTCTAAACCTATGCCCCTCTAGTTCTGGACTCTCCCACCCCAGGGAAGAGACTTTGTCCATTTATCCTATCTATACGTTTCATGATTTTACAAACATCTATGAGGTCATCCTTTGATGCTCCAGGGAAAACAGCCCCAGCCTATTTAGCCCCTACCTTTGAGCCAGTTCTGTATCCAAATGGCTAGTTCTCCCTGTGTTCCATAATATTTAACCTTGCTAACCAGTCTCCCATGGGGAACCTTGTCGAACGCCTTACTGAAGTCCATATAGATCATGTCTACTACTCTGGCCTCATCAATCCTCTTTGTTACTTCTTCAAAAAACTCAATCAAGTTTGTGAAACATGATTTCCTACTCACAAAGCCATGTTGACTATCCCTAATCAGTCCTTGTCTTTCCAAATACATGTACATCCTGTCCCTCTGGATTCCCTCCAACAACTTGCCCACCACCAACATCAGGCTCACTGGGCTATAGTTCCCTGGCTTGTCCTTACCACTATTACCACTATTCTTAAATAGTGGTACCACGATAGCTAACCTCCAGTCTTCCAGTACCTCACCTGACTATTAATGATACAAATATCTCAGCAAGAGGCCCAGCAATCACTTCTCTAGCTTCCCACAGTGTTCTAGGATACACCTGATCAGGTCCTGGGGATTTATCCACCTTTATACATTCCAAGACACCCAGCACCACTTGCTCCTCTGTAATCTGGACATTTTTCAGGATGTTGTCATTTATTTCTCCACATTCTATATCTTTCAATTCCTTCGCCACAATAAATACTAATGCAAAATAATCATTTAATATCTCCCCCATCTCCTGCAGCTCTGCACAAAGACTGCCTTGCTGATCTTTGAGGGTCCCTATTCTCTCCCTAATTACCCTTTTGTCCTTAATGTATTTATAAAATCTCTTTGGATTCTCCTTAACCAGATTTGCCAAAGCTATCTTATGTTCCCTTTTTGCCCTCCTGTTTTCCAACTTAAGTATACTCCTACTGCCTTTATACTTTTCTATTGATTCTCTCGATCTCTCCTGTCTACACCTGACACATGCTTCCTTCTTTTTCTTAACCAAAACCTCAATTTCTCCAGTTGACCATCATTCCATACACCTACCAGCCGATCCTTTCATCCTAACAGGAATGTACTTACAGGAAGGTCTTACGAGGAAAGACTGAGGGACTTGAGGCTGTTTTCATTAGAGAGAAGAAGGTTGAGAGGTGACTTAATAGAGACATAAAAGATAATAGGAGGGTTAGATAGGGTGGACAGGGAGAGCCTTTTTCCAAGTATGGTGACGGCGAGCACGAGGGTCATAGCTTTAAATTGAGGGGTGATGGATATAGGACAGATGTCAGAGATAGTTTCTATACTCAGAGAGTAGGAAGGGTATGGAATGTTTTGCCTGCAACGGTAGTAGATTCGCCAACTGTAAGTACAGTTAAGTCGTCATTGGACTAGCATATGGATGTACATGGAATAGTGTAGGTTAGATGGGCTTCAGATTGGTATGACAGGTCGGCATAACATCGAGGGCCGAAGGGCCTGTAGTGCGCTATAATATTCTATGTTCTATGTACTGTCTCAGCACTCTTGTTATCTCATTTCTGAAGGCTTCCCATTTTCCAACCATACCTTTACCTGCAAACGTCTGCCGCAATCAGCTTTTGAAAGTTCTTGCCTAATACCGTCAAAATTAGCCTTCCCCCAATTTAGAACTTCAACTTTTCGATCCAGTCTATCCGTTTCCATCAATATTTTAGAACTAATAGAATCATAGTCACTGGCCCCAAAGTGCTTCACCAACTTAGTCTCCTAACCTGTCTTACTTTCCAAGAGTAAGTCAAGTTTTGCACTTTCTCTAGTACGTACATTCACATACTGAATCAGAAAATTATCTTGTGCACACTTAACAAACTCCTCTCCATCTAAACCCTTAACAGTATGGCAGTCTCAGTCTATGTTTGGAAAGTTAAAATCCCCTACCATAACCACCCTATTATTCTTGCAGATAACTGAAATCTGCTTATAAATTTATTTTTCAATTTTCCACTGACTATTAGGGGCTCTTTAACACAATCCCAATAAGGTGATCATCCCTTTCTTATTTCTCACTTCCATCCAAATAAATTCCCTGGATGTATTCCCAGGAATATTCTCCCAAAGTACAGTTGTAATGCTATCCCTTACCAAAAACACCACTCCCTGTCGTCTCTTGCCCCTTCTTCCTATAGCATTTGCACCCAGGAACATTAAGCTGCCAGTCCTGTCCATCCCTGAGCCACGTTTCTGCAATTGGTATGATATCCCAGTCCCATGTTTCTAATCATGCCTGCATTCATCTGCCTTCTCTGTTAGGCCCCTTGCATTGAAGAAAATGCAGTTTAATTTATCAGTCCTACCTTGTTCTCTGTTTTGTTCCTGCCTGCCCTGACTGTTTGGCCACCACCACCTCCCCCCACCCCACCACCACCACCCCCCCCCCCACCCCCCACCCCTCTTAGCAAACTGCCCCAGTCTCAGATTGATCTTTTTCCTCACTATTTCCCTCAGTCCCACCCACTCACACCCCCCACCCCCAACCTTGCCAGTTTAAATCCTTTCGTGCAGCTCCAGCAAATTTCCCTGCCAGTATATTTGTCCCGATCCATTTCAGGTACAATTCATCCTTCTTGTACAGGTCACTTCTACCCTCGAAGAGATTCCAGTGATCCAAAAATGTGAATCCTTCTCCCATACACCAGCTCCTCAGCCATGTATTCATCTGCTCTATCCTCCTATTCCTGCCCTCACTGGCTCGTAGCATAGAGAGTAATCCAGATATTACTACTCTCGAGGACCTCCTTTTTAACTTTCTGCCTAACTTTCTATATTCTCCCTTTAGAATCTCATCCTTTTCCCTTGCTATGTCATTGGTTCCAATGTGTACAATAACCTCTTGCTGGTCCATCTCCCCCGTGAGAACATTCTGCACCCTACCTGAGACATCCTTGATCTTGGCACCAGGGAGGCAACACACCATTCTGATTTTTCGTTGCTAGCTGCAGATTCGCCTGTCTATGTCTCTGGCTAAAGAGTCCCCTATCACAATCTATTGCTTGGAACCTGATGTACCCGTCATTACATTACAATATCAGAAACTTGGCTGTTCATGCTGTATTCTCCTGAGAGCCCATCACCCCCTACATTTTCCAAGAGAGCATACTTGTTTGAAATGGGGATAACCACAGAAGACTCCTGCACTATCTTCCTACCCCTCCTACCTTTCCTGGAGTTAACCCATCTATCTGAATGTATCTGCAGCTTTTCCCCCTTCCTATAACTGCCATCCATCACACCTCCTTGCTTTTATAAACTTCTCATTGCCTCCAACTGTCGCTCCAACCGATCCATTTGATCTGAAAGGATTCACAACCATGTGTACTTCCTGCAGAAATAATCCTCAGTAATATGTAAAACTCTCCCTAAACTCCCATATCCAACAAGAAGAGCGTATCACTTGACGAAAGGCCATCTTTGCTCTTTCACAATCTACAGAACCAGAAAATAGCACCAACATTTTACTCTTAAAAAAAAGTGCTCCAGGCTAACTTTGTATTTACGGTTTATATTTTTAAAAATTTAATCAAGAGTCAGATTTCATTAAAAATATAATCAAGAAAGAATCCATTCTACTCACTACTGTAGACTTACAGCAAGGTTACATATTAAAAACTATGCATTTATCTGTTCCTGTGTTGTGAGCTCTCCCACACAAGTTCTTCCAAGATCAGTTGTGAATTTTGCTGTTTGTTCATTTTTCCTAAATGCACGCCAACATCCAGAGATGCATGAATTCAAACAGCAAAGGCTGTAACTGTGCAGATTCACTGCCTTGTCTGTTAGCAGTGTCGATTTCTTTCTCTCTCTCCCTCGCTGATCATGTGCTCCCTGTCTTTGTCTGTCTTTCTGCCTTTTAAAAGTGCCATTGTTTTCATTTCTTTTTTTCCCAAGTTCCAAAACAATGCAACAGCATATAAAACAGTAATTGCTGTTCCTGGAATTCGGGTAAATCACCTCCAACACCTAAAATGCCTCAAAAAAGAGCAGCTCTTACAGCCACAATTTTTCCCTGTCCTCCGTCTTGGATTACCCAGAATCCTATTTAGTATTTCATCCAAAAGATATCACCTCCACCTGTGAAACACTGCCTCGGTATTTAGAAACATAGGAAGATGCAAAATTGCCGCAGGAATAGGCCATTCAGCCCTTCAAGCCTGCACCACCTTCAGTAAGATCATGGCTGATCATGCGCTCGCAGTATCCTGCTCCCATTTTCTCTCCAAAGCCTTGATCCCTTTAGCCACATAGGCCACATTCAGCTCCCTCTTGAATGTATCTAACGAAATGGCCCCAACAGCTTCCTGTGGAAGAGAATTCCACAGGTTCACAACTCTCTGAGCAAAGAAATTCATCCTCATCTCAGTCTTGAGTGGCTGACTCCTTCTTCTTAGACTGTGACCCCCAGTTCTGGACTTCTCCAACATTGAGAACATTCTTCCCACATCTAGCCTGTCCAGTCCATCAGGATTTTATTCTCATTCTTTTAAATTCCAGTCAATACAAGCCCAGTCAGTCCAGCCTTTCTTCATTATGTCAGTCCTATCATCCCAGGAAGCAGTCTGGTGAATTTTTGCTGGACTCTATCTCAATAGTAAGAATGTCCTTTCTCAGACTAGGAGATGAACACTGTACACAAATACTCAAGGTGTGGCCTCACCAAGGCCCTGTGTAACTGCAGCAAGACATCCCTACTCCCACACTCAAATCCTCTTGCCCTGGAGGCCAGCATGCCATTAGCTTTCCTCACCACCTGCTGCACGTGCATGTAAACCTTCAGAACTATTCCACCATGACAAGGTCCTAAACTGCTACTATGCAGATAATAATCTGCCTTCCTGTTTTACCACCAAAGTGGATAACCTCACATTTATCCACATTATATTGCATTTGCCAAGTATTTGCCCACTCAGCCAATCTGTCCAAGCCACCCTGCAGCCTCTTAGTATCCTCCTCACAGCGCACACTGCCACCCAACTTAGTGTCATCTGCAAATTTGCAGATATTACGTTCAATTCCTTCATCTAAATTGTAAATGTATATTGTGAACAGCTGGGGTTCCAGCACTGAACCCTGCGATACCCCACTCGTCACTGCCTGCCATTCTGAAAAGGACCCTCTTATTCCACCTCTCTGCTTCCTGTATGAGGAAGCAGTTCTCTCTCCATGTCAATACATTACCTCCGGTACCATTAGCTTGAATTTTCCTTATTAATCTCCTGTGTGGAAGCTTGTCTAAAGCCTTGTGAAAGTCTAGATACACAACATCTACTGATTCACCCTTGTCCACTCTACTGGTTATTTTCTCAAAAAATTCCAGAAGATTTATCAAGCATGACTTCCCTTTAGTGAATCCATGCTGACTAGAACAGATTTTGTCAGCACTTTCCAAATGCTCATATATTACATCCTTCATAGTTGACAGCATTTTCCCCCACTACTGATGTCTATAATTCCCCATTTTCTCTCTCCCTCCTTTTTTAAAGGACTGTCCCTCAGGACAGTCAAACAAGACTATATTGTTGATGCCTGAATGAGCCTTGAAGCAACAACTTTATCGCTCTGAGACTGAGAACTATCAGTATTCACGTCACATGCTCAGTACAAGCTAAGCATCTAGTTAGCCATTTAGTCTTTCAATCCTGTGCTGCCATTCACTTCGATTATAGTGACTTTCACTCTTACTTTAATTGACCATGTTCACTCCACACCTCTTGCTACCTACCTAACCAACATTTATTGATCTCCATAGTGAAAGCTCCAATCGTCACAGAAACCACAACTCTTGTGGAAGATTTCAATACGTTTATCTTATTTGTGAAAATGTGATTTCTGATTTCCTTCATAGATAATTTAGTTCTAATTTAACAACGATGTCCTCTTGCTCCTGATACATTCCCCCGTGGAGGAAATGGTCTCTTTGTATCTACCCTTAGAATCGTTTGAACATTTTAAGCACCTTGATCAGATCCCCACCCCTCAGTTAGATGTAGGAGAAGACACCTTAGTGCTAAAGCAGCTGAAGGTTTGACTGCTAGTGACATGCATCAATGAATACAGACCAGCACTGTTGCCGTGATAAGAGCTTTTAAATGATCGAGAGAAGCAGTAAAAAAAAAGGCTTGTACATTATTTGGTAGAAAATCTTATTAGATCAGAAATGTTAATGGTTATGCTTAGTTTTTAGAATTGCCAATCATTCACCAGTGACTACACTTCAGATTAATTCATGAGCAGCATATTCTGAAAACCCTAATAAACTGCTAGGTAACAGACTGTTTTCGTTTCTTCTGTTCCCATTAATCCCACTGTAATTTAAATTTTTTAAATTAGCTGTGAGGATTTTAGGTTTTCTGACCCATGTGTGTGTCTGCTGGTGTGTGAATGAGAGGGGGAAACATTCACAAGAGAGACAAAGAGATCTGCTTTGTCGATGACAATTTAGAAAAAGGCATTGATTATTTTTTCACAGCACAGATGCTGAAATATTTACAATGCCTGCCTTGAGAAAGGAAAGCTGTAGTGAGTGGGAGAGACAGAGAGAGAGAGAGACAGACAGAGAGTTTATACTCCACAGGATTAAACAATACCTGCAACTATGATAGCAGTCAGCATTCCATGGGGACTGTCTGTAAGTCACTAAACAGTCTATAGTCCTTTTCATGTCATGTGCAGAGGCCCCCTTGTGACCATTTGATTCCCCTATGGCGCAATGTTTCTGCCTGCAAGCTGTATTTGGTCAGTTGATCACAAAATCTAAAAGAATTCTATCAGTGAGTTAAAACAAAAATCACTCAGAGCTCTCACAAAATTCAGGTCTACTTATTCTTTTCATGTGAGGCAATGTTCAACAATGCTGTTACCAAAGGGCCTAGACAATGCGGTTGCATCTTTAAAATGACATTTATAGCTTTTTGAATAACAATGGGTCAAGGGATTTCAGTTATGTGGAGAGACTGAAGAATCTTAAAATGGCTACAGGAAGAGACAAAAAAAAAACTGCAATCCAAAGTTGACAAGCAGGCGGCAGGAAGAACACAGCAAGTGAGGCAGCATCAGGAAGTGAAGAAGTCAACATTTTGGGTGAAACCTCAAGAAGTGTTACACCCGAAATGTCAACTTCTCCACCTCCTGATGCTGCCTGGCTTGCTGTGTTCTTCCAGCCTCCTGCCTGCCTATAGGAAGAAGGAGGCCATTTGGTCTATTAAATCTTTGTCAGCTTTCTGCAGGAACAGTTTAGCTCGCAGTGTTCCCTGACCTTTCCCCATTGTTTTCCTTTTGGTGTTTATCCTTTTGAAAACCCTGCTTGAATCTTCCTGCCCCAACTCTCAGGCAGTGCATTCCAAATCATAATCACTTAGATAAAAAGGCTAAATTAAAACCAAAAGAACTGTGGATTTTCTGAGGAAGAGTCACTCAACCCAAAACATTAACTCTGATTTCTCTCCATAGATGCTGCAAGACCTGCTGAGCTTTTCCAGCAATTTCTGTTTGTGTATATAAAAAGGCTGATCTTCATGCCATCTTTGAGTCTTTCATCAGTCACCTTAACTTTGTGTCCTCGGCTCTTAACACATCATCTCATGAGAAATGTTTCTCTTTATTCTCTCTGGTTCACTCATGATTTTGAACCCCTCCATCTCGTCTCCTCTGAAAATTCTCATCAATCAGACTAATCGCAATCTCTCTAATCAATCCACACCATTTAAGTCCGTCATCCTGCATCTTTTTTACACTCTCCAAAGCCAAGATGTGCTTTGTGAAGTGCAGTGCTCAGCATTAAACACAATATTCCAGACTCTATCTGGAAAGCTTAGGACCCCATATATCTTTATAGCAGCCTTAGAACCCCACATACCTTTATAACAGTCTTCACAATCTGTCCTGCCACCTTAAACAATTTGTGTACATATACTTCCAGGTTGCTTTGTTCCACCCCTTTTAGAATTATACTTCTATGTTTACTAAATCTCTTCAAGTATAATTCCTATCTCAATTCAGACTTCTCTACATTAAATTTCACCTGCCATTTGTCTACCCATTTCACCAACCTGCTTGTCCTCTTGAAATCTGTCCCCTCACAGGTAAATACATATGCAAGTTTTGCATTATCTACAAATTTTGAAATTTTGCTGTGTACATCAAGTATAGATCATTATTATATATCCAGAAAAGCAGAGGCCCTAGTACCGAACACCTGGGGAACCCCATTATATACCTTCCTGCTGTTCAAAAAAAACAACTGTTCATCACAACTCTGCCTCCCGGCACCTTTATCAATTTGTACCTCAGCTTTGCTGCCAAGGCTAGCATCTGGCAAAAAGCAAGAGTTGATGGAAGCTTTCATGAATTGTATGAGGGCAAACTAATAATTGACAAGACTATGATAACCAGAGGACACAGATTTACAATTAACCTAAATACCATGGAGGAGGTCCTTTTTTCACACTATCTTTTGAGAAATACACTGCCTGAAAGGGCAGTGGAAGCAGTTAATTGTAAATTTCAAAAAAATAATTAAAAATTGAAAAGAGAAAATGCATTGCTATAGGGAAAAAGCTGAGGGAAGTGTGAATAATTGGAAGGCTCTTACAAACAACTGGCACAGGCACAATGAGTCCCGCAGCAGTATCCTATGCTGAGTAATTCTGTGGTTGATTACATTTTGCTGCTAATGGATCTCATATCATTAACTGAAAGTTCTAAAGTAGTGGGCACACAACTTCCTTTAGTCACATTCCTGATGAGCAGTTGTAGCTTTTAAAAGTGGAATCACATACATCGTGATTGATTCCATTGAATCCAAGGGCTAAATGTCAATTTAAAGATAGTACTCATGGCCAACACTACCCCTAGGTGGAGCACCACACTCAATCAGAGCATTGCTTTTAAAATCACACCCATAGCAAAATGCTTGTGTATTGTCAGTGAATGTAAACAAAATCATTAGTCTGGGAGTCACAATGTATTTTAGACATTGACAAAGACATTTTAGTCACACTGGATACTAGAAAACCATTGCATGTTTGAATGAACCTGCAATTACTATGATGCTTGTTTTAAATCAGAAATATTTTACTTGAAGGAACTTTGGAACTCCAGTCACAGAGAATAGGAGAAAACTATTGCATGTTTGACTGGAATGAGCCTGCAGTTATTAATTTAGATGTTTTCAAATATCATAAATAGCTTTTACACCAATGGTTATGTATGCAGTTGAATTCTGGCAGCTACAATAAATGGAGGTGTCCTATCCACTGCATTGGGAGCACACAAATTAAAAAGCAACATCATTGACAAGCTGAACAAGCAACAAGCTTAAAGACACAATGATGGGGGAAAGCAAGCCATTCAGCCATTCAATAAGATCATTGCCATTTCCACATCTTAATACCATCAATTTGCCTTGGTTCTGCACTCATTATTACCCTTAATTTAATCTCAATGGACCCCAACTACAACAGTTTTTGTACAAAAGAGAAAGGGGAAATCGAGACATGGGGGCATAGTTTCAATAAATGTTGGTTCGGCCTCAATGGAGTAGAAGATGGAAATTCAGACCCACTATTCCAAGGGCCATTGCAAAACAGAACTGTTTTTTAGATCCAGGTTGACAGAAACCATTAATCAAGTTTCTGTACTTACCAAGGACGACTATTTATTATGATTAAATCGATTCTAGCTATACGTAAACATTTCTGACCTGTCAACACATAACTCTACTAATTAAAGCTCTAACTCCCTTATAAACGTCCCGCTCTGCACACATATACAGACACACACACAGAAAAAAGGGTGTTATGGGCAGAAGGAAAGACTGAGAAGACAGTTCAATGGTCCCTGCCATTGGGTTCACTGAGATAAACCCTTTGGTTTGTCAGCTCCTTGACCTCCCTTCTCCTTTCACTTGCTTGCAAGAGGCACACACTTGAAAGGTCTCTGATCTATTGGTTAGAAGCCACAGTTTACAGAAACTGATGAGTGGAAATAAGCTGGCTTTCCTCAGGCTTGAGATGTCTCTTTTTGCTGCAGAGGGAAGAACAGTATCTTCCTTTCTGGAGGTCCAATGACCTCTGACACCTACAACTGTTCAGCCACCTGAGAGTGAATGACATAGTTGTTGTCAAGTCAAAGGTAAAGATACCATTGCCTTACCAGATCATCAGGCTGCTGCCTCATGAGGTGATTTAACCTGAAAGTCATCACACCTCAGGCGAGGACACTGGTTGAGAAGGAAAGTCCTTCGTGGTAACTTCAACCAAGCAGAAAGCCTCTGCTATCGGTAACTGAGCACCACTCCACAAGTTAATCAGCTACGTGTTGCTGACCAAATCTCAGTTCAAACACATTCCCTGATTCCAGTTTGTCTGCAATAAAAGCTCCCACAATGCTTGAACAAATAGCAGTATAAACAGCACTTACAAAGCAGGTAACCTCTTTTTAAAAAGTGCAATAATTCTATTCAAATCTTTGGTCTTCTAAAGTAATCCTCTCCCTGTTTCAGCTGACAATTGGAAATATAGAAAAATAAAAAGGTCTTTATCAGGTGTCTTATATTTCAGACTGAAAGGAAGAGGAATTTCTTTCAGAGGGTTATCAATCTCTGAAAATACTTACCTCAGAGAACAGTGGAGCCTGGCTCAATGAGTATATTCAAGGCTGATTCAGACAGATTTTTCATTGGCAAGGGGGTCAAGGGTTATGGGAGGGACGCAGGTCGGAGAGTGAAGTTAAATCCACAATTGAACTGACCATGATCTTATTGAATGTCAGAGCAATCTGGAGGTTGTGAATGACCTTGTCTTATTTCTGCTCCTATTACGTACTGTCCTTAAACTTCAGATTACACACTGAATACAAATCATTCAGTTAAATATTTAGTTAACATTCAGAAGGGGAACTGGTTTACCTGCTAATTTAACAGAGAGCACAGGGCCTTGTAGGAGCCCACAATTTTTCAATTGAAATAAAAATCATTAAGAAGGAGGTCAGAAATACCGTCACAGCAACTGAAATGAATAGGGCATAAAAATTGGCCAAACAGCAAAGTATGCTGGGAATGCCTGAGCCAAGACAGACAATCAAAGATAATTCTGCTGAAAGACAAGTCCTTGCAAGATCTACACCCACACAATGGAAAACCAGAGAGGCCTCAGAATACATTAGGAAGTGTGAAAGGGCAATCCAACCCTTCCTGACAAACAAATAACACTAGGTGCATGGGACAGACATGTCTCAGTAAGACAAAAGACCAGGTGTATATACTGGGATGAAACCAGACTTCCAGGCATTTTGGAAAGGCAAATCAGGGCAGGATTTATACATTTACTGGTAAGGTCATGGGGAGTGTTGCTAAACCAAGGGACCTTGGAGTGCAGGTTCATAGTTCCTTGAAAGTAGAATTGCAAGTAAGTAGAATAGTGAAGGTGGTGTTTGATATGCTTTTCTTTATTGGTCAGAGCACATTCCTGCTGAAGGGCTTATGCCTGAAATGTTGACTCTCCTGCTCCTTGGATGCTGCCTGACGTGCTCTACTTTTTCAGTGCTACCTTTTATGACTCTGACTCTCAAACATCTGCAGACCTCACTTTCTCCTTTTTTGGTCAGAGTATTGACCAGGGGGTTGTGAGGCCATGTTGAGGCTGAACAGGACATTGGTTAGGCCACTGTTAGTATATTGCGTGCAATTCTTGTCTCCCTCCTATCAGAAGGGTGTTGTGAAACTTGAAAGGGTTCAGAAAAGATTTACAAGGATGTTGGAGGATTTGAGCTATAGGGAGAGGCTGAACAGGCTGGGGCTGTTTTTCCTGGAGCATCAAAGGCTGAGGGTTGACCTTATAGAGGTTTAAGAAATCATGCAGGGCATGGATAGAATAAATAGAAAAAATATTTTCCCTGGGGTGGGAGAATGAAGAACTAGAGGGCATAGGTTTAGGGTGAAAGGGTAAAGATAAACAATGGACCTAAGGGGCAAAATTTTCACGCAGAGGGTGGTGTGTGTATGGAATGAGCTGCCAGAGGAAGTGGCGGAGGCTGGTACAACATTTAAACAGCATCTGGATGGGTATATGAATAGGAAGAGTTTGGAGGGATATGGGCCGGGTGCTGGCAGGTGGGACTAGATTGGATTGGGATATCTGGTCGGCATGGACGGGTTGGACCGAAGGGTCTGTTTCTGTGCTGTACATCTCTATGACTCTATGACCCTATAACAGTGACATCAATGGTTCATTGTCAAGCAAGTGACTGAGAGCCATTATCTACATTTCAAGGTGATAAAACCAGTTACTTCAATACCTCTGATTGGTCAAGCCCTTGGAAAGTTCCAGAAGGTAGCCAGGCAGGTACAAGAACCCAGCCTGGCAAGACTCAACCAGATCTTGTTCTCCAGCTGACCGAGAGGAATGTCAGGATACAGCAGCTCACCCTCTGACAAGAGAGAGAATCAACCCATGAAGATAGGAACAGAATGAAGAATTCGAGCGGCCAGCAAAAGTTCCAATTATGTAGAAAGTATTTTAAGTTTCTAAAGAATTGGATGGTTAGAAATAGAGTTGTTAAAATTTTTGTAAACTCTTGTAAATCGTAAACACTTGCCTTTGTTGTCTTCAAATAAAGTTGTAGCTTGGTTCACTGATTGCAGACTCATGCTGTGTAATCCTTTCCTGATGCACACTGAGGCACTCCTATGTAAATCAACACAGTGTACACTGGTCACCGAGTCTGCAGGATATTAGGGACATCCTGTTCTGGACAACATTTTGGTATCTTTGTTAAGAGGCTTGTCAGCTATGAGTCAAGATAAAGGTCAGGGTTTGGATTGGGGGGAGGTGCTGGAGGAGCAGTCACCTGGGAGAAAGATGGCAAGGGGTCCACATCTGTGGGTTGGCAGACTGGCTGTGAATGGCACAGTGCAGAGCATCTCGCTATCTCCATGGGGAGGTAGAGTTGCAAAAACCCACGTTCTCCCATTCTGGGGCTACCTGGTTCTCGAGGGACTGTATTTGTTCCCAGCACTTCAAATGCTCCAATGTTAAGGCCTGAAGCATATTGCTTTATGTTGTAGGCATGGAGGGCTCGTACGGCCTCTTGGAGCTCACTACACTGTTGTTTCAGTCTGTCAATGTACAGTAAGAATGCAACCCAGTCCCCAACAGCTCTCCTCTCGCTAGCATAGGCTGTTTCAAATTGTGACTGAAACTATCCTATGTGGATTAGATTTTCCTGCAATTTTCTGTGTTGATCTTGTTTACGAGCCTTGCATTCTTTGTCATAGTTTGCAGTTTATTTTCTGGAGCGACCAGATCTCAGCTGTCTTACCCCAGGTATCTTTCAGGCCACAGGCAGCAGCAATCACCACGGCAGCTTTTTCCCTCAGTTCTTTATCAGCTTCTTGCCACAGGTCCTGTGCCAGAGAACCTTCGCTCCAATGCCTGCAAAATTCTGCCCCTTTGGACAATTTCTTAAACAGATATTGTTTCAGGGTGTAAAGCCATGCTTGGGTTTGGGATTCCTTCATCATTTTAAAATGTTTCCACAATCCTTTAATCTGTCTAAGAGGAAACTCAGTATCTTGTGTAGTTGCCTGGCCCATGCTTTTGCCTGTCATCAGTTTAAGATACCGAGTTTATGGATCAATTGTGGGCAGTGTCTTGCTTGCTCAATTTATACCCCAGCCATTGTGTGGGGCAGCTGTCCTCTCAACAACCAGCTCAGGCTGAACGTGCAAGATACCAGGCAAGGTTGACAGTTCAAGTTCGGAGGACATTAAGCATCACACCAAGACAATTATCCAGATCATCCAGAGCAAAATCAGGGAGCAGCAAAACCGCACCCTATCCAGTGTCTACAGTAACTGGATGATTGAACAGCTGAGAGAGGACCTCAGGCAGGCTAGCCCATCCTGGATTAGTGATGAACACCTCAAACATTTCTTCCAGGAGAGAACCCACAATAACATCTCCAGCTGTCAATTATGGCAGTTCAACAAGGTGTGGTATAATGACAAACTGCAAGGATACTCTTGGTGAGGCACGGGGCTTGGTGCTAGAGATCCCAATTATTCCAGGCTAGGGATTCCAATTATTCCAGGCTAGGGATCCCAATTATTCCAGGCTAGGGATCCCAATTATTCCAGGCTAGGGATTCCAATTATTCCCTCAAAGTTGGGTTGAGGACCTTTGAAGCCGAAGATATTGGAATTCAAAAAGAAAGTGTTTGGATGGATTACCATGACACCCTCTCAGACACTATGGAGAGACATGGGACATTGATAGGGACCAATGATAGACTTATACGTGTGTGCACGTGTAGGAGAGAGAGAGTGTGTGCATGTGAGTGTGAGTGTGAGTGCATGTGAGAGAGTGTGTGTTTGCGTGTGTGCAAGTGCTAGTGTAAAGGGATATAAGCCTGTGAAAGGGTGCACATATAAGTCTATGGGGTGAATTTGCAGAATTACATTTGCAGATACCTTCTAATTTGCTCAAAAAATGCACAACCTGCAGACAGTCAATCCATGTAATACTTTGTAAATTCCAGGTTTGAAATAGAAACAGTCCGACTCAAGATTGGAAACAGAGAGACTCTAACCAGACACCTTGAATGCATGGTCTGAGCTGAAACGTCACCTTTTTTAAATAAAACCTTAAATTATCTTGAGAATGTGACTTATAAGACATTCTGGGATTTATATATTAACAAACTGAAACCTGCATCCCATTCTAAAAGATGAAAGACTTAACAACAATCTAGGTTTGTTCAATATATCATTTCAACTGTGTGACACTGTAATCCTTTGCTTTCAATTCTGTGTCTTATCGACCTGCTTCACAACCACTTGATGAAGGAGTGGCGCTTCGAAAGCTAGTGCTTCCAAATAAACCTGTTGGATTATAACCTGGTGTTGTGTGATTTTTAATTCCATTCCTGATGAAGGGCTTTTGCCCGAAACATCGATTTTCCTGCTCCTCGGATGCTGCCTGACCTGCTGTGCTTTTCCAGCATCACTCTGATCTAAACTCTGGTTTCCAGCATCTGCAGTCCTCACTTTTGTTGAGATGATTTTTAACTTTGTCCACCCCAGTCCAACACTGGCTCCTCCACATCATGGCTTCCTGACAAACAAACAGCACTAGGTGCATTGAGCAGACATGCCTCCGTGAGACAAAAGACCAGGTCTATATTTTGGGACAAAACCAGACTTTCAGGCCTCAGAACAGACACACCAAAGGGTTCACTGTTAAACAAGTCATTGAGAGCCATGAGCAACATTTCAAGGTGATAAAACCAATTAATTCGACACCTCTGATTGGCCAAGCCCTTGGAAAACTCCATAACGTAGCCAGGCGGGTATAAGAACTTAGCCTGGCCAGACTCGACACCACCCTACTCTCCAGCTGACCTCGAGAAATGTTGAGGATACAGCAGTGACCAGAGCAGCTCGCCCTCTGCAGAGAGAGAATCAACCCACGAAGATAGGAACAGACTGAACACTTTAATAGGCCAGTAAATGTGCCAAGTATTTGGGAAGTATTTTAAATTTCTAAAGAATTGGACAGGTAGAAATCGAATTATTAAAATTATAAAGTTTAACTCTTACCTTTGCTGTCTTCAAATAAAAGTCATGACCACGTTCACTGACTGCGGGCTGGCGTTATGTCATCCTTTCCTTGTACAAACTAACATGCCTGGGTTAGTCAACACTGGTCAAGGAATTTGCAGGGTCTTAGAGACACTTCTGGATAACAGCTTCAATACCATTGAGATAGTTAGCTGCAAGTTTGACACACAGAGCTGGACAGAAAAATGAAGTGACAGAACAGTGATCAGGTGGGTTCTAAAAACCTGTAGGTTATAAAATGAATGAAAGGCTGAAGCTAGGAACCAATTCCACTATTTGAGTTACTAAGCAAAATAACTTGAAAGCCTAACCAAGCAATTCAATTTCAAAAAGAGTGCAGCTACAGGGAGTGGGAAGAACTACAAGTCAAACTGTTCCAAAGAAGAATCACATTGGATCTGATACATTAACTGCTTCTCTCTTCATAGACATTGCTGACTTTCTCCAGCATTTTCTTTTATTTCAGATTCCTTGCATCCACAGTATTTTGTCTTTATTATTAGCTTATTCCAGATGAAGAGTTTATCCCCGAAACGTCGACTCTCCTGCTCCTCGGGTGCTGCCTGACTGGCTGTACTTTTACAGCTCAATGTCTATTCTCACTGTATCATTCTCTGCTTGAACCACATCTGAAGCCGTGTCCAACTGTCAAACATATTTTGTAGTTCCTAAGTACGGAAGTTAGCTCGACAATAAGAATCTTAGATTAAAAAGATACATCAACAACGTCCACAGCTGTGTTTCAGACACCTGGTTCAATTTGACTACAAAAACCTGTAGGGACCAAGGCATAACAGAAGTAATGCAATCATTGCCTTCTGTTAAATCTCATCAGCTGTACAAGAAGGCAGATGAATAAATAAAGATCAGTCAAGAAAGTCAAATGATACATGGCATCATTTGCTAACTCCAAGGAAAAGCAGAAATATTTACATTTCCTGGGTAAATGCCCCCAATTATAATTGTCAGAATAATTAATTCATGGGCCATTCTCTCCGGTCTTGCAAGCAAAATACTGTGGTTGCCGGAGATCTGAAATGCAGGCTGAAAATGCCTGAAATAATTAGGTAAAAGGTCACATCTGCGTAGATAAAACAAAGTCAACATTTCAGGCTGATGACTTTTCACTAGAACTGGAAAATGTTTGAGATGTAAGAAATTTTAAGCAAGTCCAGAGACAGGAGAAGGAAAAAATTACAAGAGGGAAGCTTAATGATAAGGTGCTAGGCAAGAAAGATGCATGACAGAAGATGATGAAAGTCTAAGAGAGTGGTAAAAGGATAAGAAAAGGTGAGTTCAGCAGAGATGTAAATTAGATAGAATAGGCAGCATAGAAACGATTCTGACCTACCAGAAGGTGCTGGTGACAGCAAAATCACTACCAGCAACTGAAAAAAATGGGAACACTATTTATGACATGAAGTTGTCGAGCTCAATGTTCAACCTTACGGGTTATAAAGAGACTAATCTAAGAATAAAATATTGATTTTGTAGAGATGTAAGTCAAAGAGTGTGGTGCTGGAAAAGCATAGCCAGTCAGGGAACATCCTGCTCCTCGGATGCTGCCTGACCTGCTGTGCTTTTCCAGCAGCACACTCTTCGACTCTGATTTCCAGCATCTGCAGTCCTCACTTTCTCCCTCTTTGTAGAGATATGGTTTAATAAATATGTAAATGAGCTGTTGAGAAGTTGAGATATGACTGCAACCTCCACAATCATGCATTAGTGTTCCTCTAGGAAAGTGGACCCTCTAAAACCCGGGACCTGTAACCTTACCATCATGTACAATGTCACAATAAACTGAGTTTATCAGTTACTATCACAGATGTATATCCCACAGTCCAAAGATGTGCAAGTGAATTGGCCATGCTAAATTGCCCATAGCGTTAGATCAGGGGTAAATGTGTTGTAATAGGTTAGGGAAATGGGTCTGGGTGGGTTACTCTTCGGAGGGTTGGTATGGACTGTTGGGCACTGTAGGGAATCTAACCTAATCTAATCTAAGAAGTCTGGCCTGAGCTTGTATCAATGCACAAAGAACACACACTAGAAGATCATAAAACTGTCTAATTGAGACTCATTCCAACAGTGTGAGAGGCCAAATGTCGAAAGGTGAACCAAGGAGTTGGGCTGTGAGAGTTCAAATGACTAGCGATTGGAAGCTCGGGATCGTGTGTGGAAAATGAATGGAGGTGTTCTGCAAAGCACTCCCCCAATCTGTAATTGATCATCTATAAGGTTACCCCTCAGCCTCTGATGCTCCAGGAAAAATAGCTCCAGCCTATTCAGCCTCTTGAACCCTCCAACCCTGGCAACATCTTTGTCAATTGGTTTTGAATTCTTTTAAGTTTTGCAACATCTTTTCTATAGTAGGGAGACCAGAATTGAAGCAATTTTCCAAAAGGAGGTTGGCTAATGTGGTGCCACTATGTCAGCAAGGACAAGCCAGGGAACTATAGACCAGTGAGCCTGACCTCAGTGGTGGGCAAGTTGTTGGAGAGAATCCTGAGGGACAGGATGTACATGTATTTGGAAAAGGAAAAGACCAATTAGGGATAGTCAACATGGCTTTGTGTGAGGGAAATCATGTCTCACAAACTTGATTGAGTTTTGTGAAGAAGTAACAGAGAGGATTGATGAGGGCAGAGTGGTCGACATGATCTATATGGACTTCAGTAAGGCGTTCGACAAGGTTCCCCATGGGAGACTGATTAGCAAGGTTAGATCTCATGGAATACAGGGAGAACTAGCCATCTGGATACAGAACTGGCTCAAAGGGAGAAGACAGAGGGTGGTGTTGGAAGGTTGCTTTTCAGACTGGAAGCCTGTGACCAGTGGAGTGCCACATGGATCGGTGCTGGGTCCACTACTTTTCATCATTTATATAAATGATTTGGATGTGAGCCTGAGAGGTACAGTTAGTAAGTTTGCAGATGACACCAAAATTGGAGGTGCAGAGGACAGCAAAGAAGGTTACAATGGGATCTTGATCAGATGGGCCAATGGGCCGAGGAATTGCAGATGGAGTTTCATTTAGCAAAATGTGAGGTGCTGCATTTTGGGAAAGCAAATCTTAGCAGGACTTATACACTTAATGGTAAGGTCCTAGAGCTGCAGAAAGGTAGGATAATGAAGAAGGCATTTGGTGTGCATTCCTTTATTGGTCAGAGTACCGAGTACAGGAGTTGGAAGATCGGCTGTACAGGACATTAGTTAGGGCACTTTTTGAATATTGCATGCAATTCTGGTCTCCTTCCTATCGGAAGGATGCTGTGAAACTTGAAATGGTTCAGAAAAGATTTACAAGGATGTTGTCAGGGTTGGAGGATTTGAGCTATCGGGAGAGGTTGAACAGGCTGGGGCTGTTTTCCCTGGAGTGTCATAGGTTGAGGGGTGACCTTATAGAGGTTTATAAAATCATGAGGGGCATGGATAGGATAAATAAAAAAAGTCTTTTCCCTGGGGTCGGGGAGTGCAGAACTAGAGGGCGTAGGTTTAGGGTGAGAGGGGAAAGATATAGAAGAGATCTAAGGGGCAACGTTTTCACACAGAGGGTGGTACGGGTATGGAATGAGCTGCCAGAGGATGTGGTGGAGGCTGGTACAATTACAACATTTAAGAGGCATTTGGATGGGTATATGATTAGGAATGGTTTTGGAGGGATAGGGGGCGGGTGCTGGCAGGTAGGACTAGATTGGGTTGGGATATCTGGTTGGCTTGGACGAGTTGGACCAAAGGGTCCATTTCCGAACTGTACATCTCTATGACTCTATGACTCTAAGTGACCTAACCAATGTCAGACAAAATGTGACAGCAGCTACTTAAGGTGAAATTAGGACAGGTGAGTAGAAATGGGGGTAAAGAGACAGATTTTAAGGAGTGTCATAAAGTGGAGAAAAAGGCAGTAAGACGTCAGAAGGCGATTCCAAATCTTAGGGATTTGGCAGCTGAAGACTTACGATATGGTCAGAAGGCTTGTGGTTCAGCTCAGTCTTATGGAAGCTTGCAGATCAACTTCCCACTTTTATCCAGATCTTATATTTTGCCAATGTTGACAAGTAGATGTTTCCACCAGGAATCAGTGGACAGCTAAGATTTTCTTCATTCTGAGGTTTCAGGCAGCTGTAACTGGAGATCAGACCAGAATAAAGGGGTAATTTAAAGGTGTGAAAGTAGATAGCAGCCACTTTTTAACACTTGATTGACAGCCTAGTTTCTGTGTAGCCCTGATAGGACTTAAAACTCTCCAGCAAGCCTCACTCCCATCACCTTGAGCAAAACATGCAACATTCCCTTGTGAGATAGCATAATGTACATGTGCCTGTTCAATACTTAATGCCACACGAACATCCCTCCCCTAAATAAATTATTGCCTCCACTGTGAGACACTCTCAGGCTAGATGTAACCAGTTGATGACAATTGATCTCAAGTTCATCGATGCTCAGTTTGGTTTCTGGCAGGGCCACTTGTCTGCAGATCTCCTCATAACCTTGGTCCAACGATGAACAAGGGCCAAACTTAAAAGGCTGAGGTGAATGACTGGTCTTGGTGTTAAGGCAACATTTGACCAAGTGTGGCATTAAGGAGTGAGACTAACCATTAAGTTCCAGGACATTGCTGCAGAACTGCCTCAAGTCTAGGTCCTAGGAACAACCATCTTCATCTGCTTCTCTCTCCTTCTCACTATCTTTAGAAGTGGAGATGTTTACTGATGATTGCAAGTGTTCAGCTCCATCCATGACTCCTAAGAGATTGGGACGATTGTGTCTGTATACCGTGAGACAGGAACAACATAAGGTTTGGCTTGATAAATGGCAAGTAATATAAAAATTATACAATTGCACAGCAATGACCAACTCTAGTGCAAGACAATTTAACCATCTCACCTTGAGATTGTCTATCTCTGACTTACCCTACCATCAACATTCTGGGGCTTATTACTGAACAGAAATTTAACTGTACCAGACACACAAATACTGCTGCTACAAAAGTAGTAGGAGAATTGGAATCTGAGCAAGGAGATAAGTGTGAGGGAAACAAAGATAGCAACAAAAGATAAATAGAAAAGTCGAAAGCAAAAACAGAAGGGAGAGAAAACACGGGCTGGAAGCACATAGGGCCAAAGTACAAAAAAAAAGTTTCAGAAGGTCAAAAAGTCAAGTCTAAAGGTATTATGTGTAAATGCATGGATCATTTGCAATAAGGTAGTCAAACCAATAATGCAAATAGTTGTAATGAGGTATTGAAGATTGAAGAGACATGGTTTCAGGGTGGCCAAGGCTGGGAACTGTACACCCAAGTGTATTCAATCTTTAGGAAGGACAGGTGAAAATGAAAAGTAGGTGTTATTAGTGAAATATTAAATCAGTGCAATAGCCAAAAAAAATTTTGAAGCAAAAAATCTGGATGTGGATTTGGTCTGAATAAATTTAAAAAGCAATAATAAGGAGAAAACATTAGTGGAAGTTGTCTGTAGGCCTCCAAACAGTATTGGTGAGGTACAGGGTGGCATTAATCAGGAAATTTAAGATGCATGAAAAGGATGCAGCAGTCCTCATGGTTAACTTTAATCACAATGGTGAAAATAATGGGGCAATGAATTACTGCGGTGTGTACAAGATTTTTTTTGGCTAACGCTTTGAGGAATCAACTTATTTCCCATAAGTATGTAAAAAATAAGATAACTGTGGGTGGCACGGTGGCACAGTGGTTAGCACTGCTGCCTCACAGTGCCAGAGACCTGGGTTCAATTCCCGCCTCAGGTGACTCTCTGTGTGGAGTTTGCACGTTCTCCCCGTGTCTGCGTGGGTTTCCTCCGGGTGCTCCGGTCTCCTCCCACACTCCAAAGATGTGCAGGTCAGGTGAATTGGCCATGCTAAATTGCCCGTAGTGTTATGTAAGGGGTAGATGTAGGGGTATGGGTGGGTTGCGCTTCGGCGGGTGCAGTGTGGACTTGTTGGGCCGAAGGGCCTGTTTCCACACTGTAAGTAATCTAGGACCGTAAAAAAAATAAATTATGCCCATTATTATTGGAAAGGGGAGAATTGATAATAGGGAAATGGCAGAACAAATAAACTTTAGTTCAATCTTCAAAGAAGGTACAAATAACTCCCAATAATACTAAGGAGACAAGGGTCTATCAGAAACATAAATGGAAGAAGATAATATTAGTTAAAAAATGAATGGAACTAAAAGGGTACAAAGCCCCAGAGCCTGATAATCTCCATTTCATGGTACTAAAGGGATGGTCAGGAAATAATGGATGCATTGGTTGTTTATAGAACATAGAAAAATACCACGCAGTACAGGCCCTTTGGCCCTTGATGTTGCGCCGATCCAAGCCCACCTAACCTACACTAGCCCATTATCCTCCAAATGCCTATCCAATGCCAGTTAAATGCCCATAAAGAGGGAGAGTCCACCACTGCTACTGGCATTCCATGAACTCACGATTCACTGAGTAAAGAATCTACCCCTAACATCTGTCCTATACCTACCACCCCTTAATTTAAAGCTATGCCCCCTCGTAATAGCTGACTCCATACGTGGAAAAAGGTTCTCATGGTCAACCCTATCTAAACCCCTAATCATCTTGTACACCTCTATCAAGTCACCCCTAAACCTTCTTTTCTCCAATGAAAACAGCCCCAAGTGCCTCAGCCTTTCCTCATATGATCTTCCTACCATACCAGGCAACATCCTGGTAAACCTCCTCTGCACCCGTTCCAGTGCCTCCACATCCTTCCTATAATATGGCGACCAAACCTGCACACAATACTCCAGATGCGGCCGCACCAGAGTCTTATACAACTGCAACATGACCTCAGGACTCCGGAACTCAATTCCTCTACCAATAAAAGCCAGTACGCCATATGCCTTCTTCACCGCACTATTTACCTGGGTGGCAACTTTCAGAGATCTGTGTACATGGACACCAAGATCCCTCTGCTCATTCACACTACCAAGTATCCAACCATTAGTCCAGTACCCCATCTTTTTGTTACTCTTCCAAAATGAATCACCTCACACTTACCCACATTGAACTCTATTTGCCACCTTTCTGTGCAGTACTGCAGCTTATCTATATCCCGCTGTAACCTGACACATCCTTCCTCACTGTCAACAACTCCACCGACTTTCATATCATCCGCAAACTTGCTCACCCAACCTTCTAGCCCCTCCTCCAGGTCATTTATAAGAATGACAAACAGCAATGGTCTCAAAAGAGATCCTTGCGGAACACCGCTAGTAACTGCACTCCAAGATGAACCTTTACCATCAACTACTACCCTCTGTCTTCTTCCAGCCAGCCAATTTCTAATCCAAACCTCCAACTCACCCTCAATGCCATACCTCCGTATTTTTTGCAGTAGCCTACCATGGGGAACCTTATCAAACGCCTTATTAAAATCCATATACACCACATCTACCACTTTACCCTCGTCTACCTCCTTAGTCACCTTCTCAAAGAATTCAATAAGGTTTGTGAGGCACGATCTGCCCCTCACAAAACCATGCTGACTATCCTTGATCACATTATTCCTATCCAGATTTTCATAAATCCTATCCGTTACAATTCTCTCTAAGACTTTCCCCACAACAGAGGTGAGGCTCACTGGCCTATAGTTACTAGGGTTATCCCTACTCCCCTTCTTGAACAAGGGAACCACATTCGCTATCCTCCAGTCTTCTGGCACTATTCCTGTAGACAACGAGGACATAAAAATCAAGGCCAATGGCTCTGCAATCTCCTCCCTTGCTTCCCAGAGAATCCTAGGATAAATGCCATCAGGCCCAGGGGACTTACTTATTTTCACCCTTTCCAGAATTTCCAACACCTCCTCCATACATACCTCAAAGCCGTCCATTCTAATTAATTGTGACCCAGTATTCACATCGGCAACAATGTCCTGTTCCTGAGTGAATACTGATGAAAAGTATTCATTCAGTGTCTCCCCAATCTCTTCAGCCTCCACACGCAACTTCCCACTACTATCCTTGACTGGACCTATTCCTACCCTAGTCATTCTTTTATTCCTGACATACCTATAGAAAGCCTTTGGGCTTTCCCTAATCCTACCAACTAAGGACTTTTCATGTCCCCTCCTTGCTGCTCTTAGCTCTCTCTTCAGATCCTTCCTGGCTACCTTATAACTCTTAATCGCCCCAATTGAACCTTCACACCTCATCTTTACATAAGCTGCCTTCTTCCCTTTAACAAAGGATTCCTTGTTAAACCACGGCTCCCTCACATGACCCTTTCCTCCCTGCCTGACAGGTACATATTTATCAAGGACACTCAATATTGCTCCTTGAACAAGCTCCACATATCAATTGCGCCCTTGCCTTGAAACCTACTTTTCCAAGCGACGCATCCTAAGTCTTGCCTCACCGCATCATAATTTCCCTGCCCCCAGCTATAACTCTTGCCCTGCAATGCACACTTATTCCTCTCCATCACTAGAGTAAAAGTCACCGAATTGTGGTCACTGTCCCCAAAGTGCTCGCCTACCTCCAATTCTAACACCTGGCCTGGTTCGTTACCCAGAATCAAATCCAGTATGGCCTCACCTCTTGTTGGCCTGTCTACATATTGTGTCAGGAAACCCTCCTGCACACATTGGACAAACACCGACCCATCTAACGAACTCGAGCTATAGCTTTCCCAGTCAATATCAGGAAAGTTAAAGTCCCCCATAACAACTTTCACTCTTCTCCTGAATCATCCTTGCAATCCTTTCTTGTAGGTCTCTCGGACTATTAGGAGGTCTGTAGAAAACTCCTAACAGGGTGACCTCACCTTTCCTATTTCTAACCTCAGCCCAAACTACCTCAGATGGCGAGTCTTCATCCATCGTCCTTTCCACCGCTGTAATACTATCCTTGACAAGCAATGCCACACCTCCCCCTCTTTTACCCCTACCTCTGACCCTACTAAAACATTTAAACCCTGTTCTACCCATGCCTCCATAATAGCCACAACATCGAAATCCCAGGTACCAACCCACGCTGCAAGTTCACCTACCTTATTTCGTATACTTCTTGCATTAAAGTATACACACTTCAAGCCACTTTCCTGTTTACAGGCACCCTCCTTTGAGATTGATGCCATGTTCCTAACCTTCCTACACTCCAGGTCCTGCACCCTAAAGCTACAGTCTAGGTTCCCATGCCTCTGCAGAGTTAGTTTAAACCCCCCCCAAGAGCACTAGCAAACCTCCCCCCAAGGATACTGGTGCCCCTCAGGTTCAGGTGTAGACCATCCTGTTTATAGAGGTCCCACCTTCCCCAGAAAGAACCCCCGTTATCCAGATACCAGAATCCCTCCCTCCTGCACCATCCCTGTAGCCACGCATTTAACTGTTCTCTCTCCCTATTCCTCGACTCTCTATCACGTGGCACGGGTAACAAACCAGAGACAACAACTATGTTTGTTCTAACTCTGAGCTTCCAACCTAGCTCCCTGAAAGCCTGCCTAACATCCTCAGCCCTCCTCCTACCTATGTCGTTGGTGCCAATGTGGACCAGGACTTCGGGCTGCTCCCCCTCTCCCTTAAGGATCCAGAAAACATGATCAGAGACATCCCGTACCCTTGCACCTGGGAGGCAACATACCAAACGTGAGTCTCTCTCGCCCCCACAAAACCGCCTATCTGTGCCCCGAACTATCAAGTCCCCAATAACTATTGCTCTGCTCTTCTCCAGCCTTCCCTTCTGAGCAACGGGGACAGGCTCCATTAGGGCGTAGCTTTGCTCGCTGAGCTGTAGATTTGATATCCAGACATTTCATTACCTGGCGAGGTAACCTCATCAGTGGTGACCTCCAAGTGAAGTGAAGCTGTTGCCTCCTGCTTTCTATTTATATCTTTCTCCTGGATGGGGTTCCTGGGGTTTGTGGTGATGTCATTTCCTGTTCGTTTTCTGAGGGGTTGATAGATGGCATCTAGATCTATGTGTTTGTTTATGTCGTTGCGGTTGGAATGCCAGGCCTCTAGGAATTCCCTGGCATGTCTTTGCTTAGCCTGTCCCAGGATAGATGTGTTGTCCCAGTCAAAATGGTGGTTTTTTTCATCCATGTGTAGGGCTATGAAGGAGAGAGGGTCGTGTCTTTTTGTGGCTAGCTGATGTTCGTGTATCCTGGTGGTTAACTTTCTTCCTGTTTGTCCTATGTTGTGTTTATGGCAGTCCTTGCATGGAATTTTGTAGACGACGTTGGTTTTGTCCATGGGTTGTACTGGGTCTTTTAAGTTTGTTAGATTTTGTTTGAGAGTGTTGGTGGGTTTGTGTGCTACTAGGAGTCCGAGGGGTCTGAAATGACAGCCAGAAAACGAACAGGAAATGACATCACCACAAACCCCAGGAACCCCATCCAGGAGAAAGATATAAATAGAAAGCAGGAGACAACAGCTTCGCTTCACTTGGAGGTCGCCACTGATGATGTTACCTAGCCAGGTAATGAAACGTCTGGATATCAAACCTACAGCTCAGCGAGCAAACCTACACCCTAAACCTCAACCTGAGCTACAAACCTTCACAAACCCTGCATTGGTTGTTATCTTCCAAGATTCTGTTGAATCTGGAACAGTGCCAGCAGATTGGAAGATGACAAATAAAACACCACTAAGTAAAAAAAGGAAAGAGGAAGAAAAAAACAAAATACAGACCAGTTAGCTGTTAGCACTGCTGCCTCACAGCGCCGAGGACCCGGGTTCAATTCCCGCCTCGGGCAACTGTCTGTGTGGAGTTTGCACATTCTCCCCGCGTCTGTGTGGATTTTCTCCGGGTGCTCCGGTTTCCACCCACAATCCAAAGATGTGCAGGTGAATTGGCCATGCTAAATTGCCCGTAGTGTTAGGTGCATTAGTCAGGGGTAAATGTAGGGGAATGAGTCTGGGTGGGTTCTCTTCGGAGGGTCAGTGTGGACTTGTTGGGCCAAAAGGCCTGTTTCCACACTGTAGGGAATCTAATCTAATCTAATTTGCAGTCAGGAGAATACTGGAGTCTGTTATAAAAGATGTGATAACAGGATGCTTAGAAAATAACCGGGAATGCAAATTTAAAATGGATTTATGAAAATGAAGTCATGTTTGTCAAGCTTACTGGAGTTTTTCTGAGGATGTAATTAATAGCAAATATGAGAGAGAACCAATGGATGTGATGTATTTGGATTTTGTGAATGCTTTTGATGAAGTCCCACATAAGAGGGGAAGTGTGCAAAATTAAATCTCATGGGATTTGGGGTAATATGGTTGAGAATTGATTAGGAAATAATGGGTCTTTCTTGGAGTCAGAGGTAGTGTATAATGAGGTAACACAGGGATCAGTGCCCAGATATTCACAATATATATCAAGAATTTGGATCACATAACCAAATGTAATATTTCCAAGTTTGCTGACAGCACAAAACTAGGTCGGACTGTGTGGTGAACAGGTGTATGACAGATGCAGTATAATGTGGATAAGTGTGAAGTTATGATTTGGAGACATCAGTGTTGGACTGGGGTGTACAAAGTTAAAAATCATACAACACCAGGTTATAGTCCAACAGGTTTAATTGGAAGCACTGGCTTTCAGAGCTAGTGCTTCCAAATAAACCTGTTGGACTATAACCTGGTGTTGTGTGGTTTTTAACTTGTGTGAAGCTGCCCACTTCAGTAGGAAAAACAGAAGGCAGAGTGTTATTCAAACAATGACGGAGTGGGAAATATTGATGTACACAGGAACCTGAGCTTCCTTGACACAAATCACTGAAAGCAAGCATACAAATACAACAAGCAGTTAAGTAGGCGAATCAGGTAAGTTTCATTGCAAAAGGGCTGTAAGCAAATATTATGAGCAATATCACCTTTATAGTTTGAAGGTTTACTCTGGGTATCAGCATCTCTACTTTACCCTGAGTTAGCAATCATGTCGTAGAACAGTGCTTTATACCCCACTCAGTGCTTGCTAATCATATGATTGGCTCTGGATTGGCTGAATCTGTCTTCTTGAGGCTCAGCAATTGGCCAATTGTCTCTTGGCATCTTATCAAGTTTTTGATTATCTTGCATCATTCCTCCTCTGTTCTCTAGCCCTTGCACGATTACCAAGATAATAATATCAACCTGCCAATTTCTCAGTTTCCAAGTCCGTATGGCACATTTGTTACAAATTTAACAAAGCTTTAACCTTATCAATTTAATATTTAATCTGATTTATAATATCATCTTGTATGTTTTCATCCATTCAGTTCCTTTAACTGTAGCTCAGTTACACCACATTAATCACATTAATCACAAATGAAGATCGGAGTTAAAGATCACTTAACCAACGATGACTGCAAACGAATTTTTATGCCAGTCCTTAATAGTTAATAGAATCAGCTGATCTCTGTATTGCAGATACAGCATGGTCCACCCCCACTCCTCCTCTTCCTTGTTTTTTGTCTCTGTTGTTTGTTATTTCCGTACATTGTTCCTCTCCCCTCAACACTCACCAGGTATCATACTGTTCATGGAAGCAATGAGAATAAATGGAGGAATCACTTAAAGTACAGGAGCAAAACCAGAAATTATTGGAGAAACTCAACAGGTCTGGTGGCATCTGTGGAGAGAAATTTGAGTCCAGGAACCCTTCTTCAGAGGCTGAAAATACTTTGCAAATGCCTCTCTCCTGATCCTCAAAGTTTGTCCAACATCTACAAGGCACCAGCCAGGAGTATGGTGGAATATTTTCCGCTTGCCTGGATAATTGCAGCTTCAACAATCCTCAAGAAACTTGACATTATTCAGGATAAGGTAAAAACAATGACTGCAGATGCTGAAAATCAAATACTGGATTAGTGGTGCTGGAAGAGCACAGCAGTTCAGGCAGCATCCAACGAGCAGCAAGCAACCCACTTGATAGGCACCCCATTAAGCAACTTTAACACCACAGGACACAGTGACAACAGTGATTGCCATCTATGAATGCACTATAGCAATCATCAATCTACCCTGAACATTATCTTTCAAAGACATGACTATTACCATGCAAAAGGAAAGAGTACCAGATCAATTGGAGCACCACCAACTTCATGTTTGTCCTTTCATGTTTCACATCAGCTTGACTTGGAGCTATATTTGCTGTCCCTTGACCATTACTGGGTCAAAAATTCTGGAATCTTCTCCCTAATAGCACTGTCACCACATGAACAGGCATCTTACCACCACCTTCTGAAGGGCAATTAGAGACAGTCAATAATCACAAAGGCAACTGGTCTCACTTACTCTGGTGAAGGCTGTGGGACTGTGGAGGCAGGGAGGTGGGTGAGGTGAAGTACAGATGTGTGTATAGTACCTTGTGAGAGAGCCTCTGCTAGGCTCAGGGTGGCTGAAGAAGAGGGCCAACTTTCCTCTGCCAACTTTCAAACCAACAAGGTCTACAGGGTTTGTCTGGTGGCCCCATCTTGTGGTGTGGCACAAGTAGATTGGGATTATATTCATTGGAATTCAATCTTCTACTTGTGAAATACCAACTTCAATCGGAGGAGTCCTTCATTGGTCAAATTGTGAGTGGTGCCCTATACCTTCACTGACCTCGGTAAGATCCTGGTGATGACAGGTAGTTAACGGGTATAATACCCTACCATGTCACTCAAATTGATACCTCTCAACTTGTAAAAACAAGAAAAATCAACCACTGTCTGATATTCTTATGTTGTACAGCCAACTACTCAATGTCGAATATATCTAATGACTGGATTCCAACATAGCATAGGACACCACTAAAAGTTTTATCAGGAAGTCACAAACTCTTCAAAGTAATAGCTTGCATTTATATACAACATATGAATGAAGATGCAGGCCATTCAACTCCTTGAGCCTGTTCTGACATTCAATGACATCATAAGAACACAAGAACGAGGAGCAGGAGTAGACCGTCTGACCATTCGAGCCCTCTCCGCCACTCAATAAGATCATGGCTAACCTTTTCGTGGACTCAGCTCCACCTACCTGCATTTTCATCATATCCCCTAATTCCTTTACTTTTCAAAAAAGTATCTACCTTAGCTTTAAAAGTGATTACTAAAGTAGCATCAACTAACTCCCTGGGCAAGGAATTCCTACAGATTAACAACCCTCTGGGTGAAGAAGTTCATTACATTACATTACAGTGTGGAAACAGGCCCTTCGGCCCAACAAGTCCACACTGACCGACCGAAGCGCAACCCACCCATACCCCTACATTTACCCCTTACCTAACACTACGGGCAATTTAGCATGGCCAATTCACCTGACCTGCACATCTTTGGACTGTGGGAGGAAACCGGAGCACCCGGAGGAAACCCACGCAGACACGGGGAGTTCAATTCTAAACCTGTTCCCTCTAATCATGAGGCCATGCCCTCTTGTCCTAGTTTCACCTATCAGTGGAAACACGCTATCTATTTCTATTTTATTGATTCCATTCATAATTTTATATGTTTCCATAAGATCCCCCCTCAATCTTCTGAATTCCAATGAATATAATCCCAGTCTACTCAGCTTCTCCTCATAAGCCAAACCCCTCAACTCCGGAATCAACCTTGTGAACCTCCTCCGTACCCCCTCCAGTGCCAGTACATCCTTTCTTAAGTAAGGAGACCAAATCTGCACACAGTGCTCCAGGTGGGGCCTCACCCTCATCTTGTACAGCTGTAACATTATCTTTCTGCTTTTAAACTCAATGCCTTGAGCAATGAAGGACAAAAATTCCATTTGCCTTCCTAATTACTTGTTGTATCTGCAAACAAAGACACCCAGGTCCTCTGCAACTCAGCATGCTGCAACCTTTTACCATTCAATTCAAAATCTATTTTGCTGTTACTCCTATCAAAATGTATGACTTCACATTTACTAATATTGTATTCCATCTGCCAGACTTTTGCCCACTCATTCAATGTATCAATGTCCCTCGAAGTTTCACAGTCTTCTTCACACTTTGCTCTGCCACTCATCTTAGTGTCATTGGCAAATTTTGACACCGTACACATGGTCCCCAACTCCAAATCATCGATATAAATTGCAAATTATTGTGGTCGCAACACCGATCCCTGAGGCACACTAGTCACTGATCGCCAGCCAGAATAGTACTCATTTAGCCCTACTCTTTGCTTCCTGTCAGTCAACCAATTCTCTACCCATGCTAATACTCTACATCTAACACCATGCATCCTTATCTTATGCAGCAGACTCATGTGCGGCACCTTTTCAACGGCCTTTTGAAAATCTAGGTACCCCACATCCACTGGATCCCTGTTGTCCACTTTGCTTGAAATGTCTTCATGGAATTCCAAAAGATTTGTGAAGCATGACCTGCCCTTCATAAACCCATGCGGCGTCTGTACAATGGGACAATTTATTTCGAGATGCCCTGCTATTTCTTCCTTGATAATAGACTCAAACATCTTCCCCAATACAGAGGTTAAGCTCACTGGCCTATGATTCCCCATCTTTTGTCTACTTCCCTTTTTAAATGGTGGCGTCTCATTTGCTATTTTCCAATCTGCTGGGACTGCCCCAGAGTCCAGCGAGTTTTAGAAAATTACCACCAGTCCACCTGCCATTTCTCCAGCCATCTCTTTCAGTACCCTGGGATGCATTCCATCAGGGTAAGGAGGTTTATCTATCCTTAGCTCATTCAGCTTACCCAGCACTAACTCTTCCATAATAATAATTGTTTCCAGATCCTCACCTACCTTCATCTCTTTGTCAATTACTGGCATGTTATTAGTATCCTCCATTGTGAAGACCAATACAAAGTACCTGCTCAATACCTCAACCATTTCATCATATTCCATAACCAACTGCCCCTCCTCTAAAGGACCAACATTTACTTTAGCCATTTTTCTTCATTTTATATATTTATAGAAACTTTTACTACCTGTATTTATAATCTGTGCTAGTTTTTTCTCATACTGTATCTTACTTTTCTTTTTGGCTATTTTTGTGGCTTTCTGTTGACCATTAAAGTTTTCCCAATCTTGTAGTTTCCTGCTGGTTTTAGCCACTTTGTATGCCTTATCAATGACTGGTCTGTTGTGTTTTGAATTCCATATTCCCATCCATTCCCAATAATCTTGTTTGACAGCTTTACCTAAATATTAATGAATTAATTTTTCTTGAGATGCAGTTTTCATTGGCCAATTTGTGCAGAGTAAGCTCCAACAGACAGCAATGTGATAATGAAGCAATGTCAATTCTAACCCATAATGTACCTAAGCAGAGAAATGCCCACATTGTATGGTTTATTTAAGCACTCATAAGGATTGATGAGCTTTTGAATGCATGTTTAAGTGCACACAAATTGACTAAAATGGATGGGACAGAAAAAATGTCTTTTTCTTCTGCCTTCATGAACTAGTGCACTAAAGCAATTGTACACTGATCATTCAGATATCCTAAGGGTTGGCAACAATGCTATTTTCAGGTCCTTTAATTGAACAAGGGACAATTTGGCTGAAACCTGGGCTATTACTGTCAGAATTATAACTTTATTTGTTTCAAATTGAATTTCCTTTCATTCACCGCAGATGAAAATCTTGACTTGTGAGGAAGCCGGGCTAAAACAATAATGGTAAAGGAACTAATTCCCACTTCTGTACTGCTTCAATCAAAAAACAGTGATCTGTAACCACTTCTTGAGCAGATTTATGAAGTCAATTAGATTTTAATGTCAACTGTCTGTATAATTAAAAGATCTGCCAGACCTGTAAATGTCACTTTTTCTTCCAAATCCAAAACAATAAGAGAAAGCCAGTTATTAACCTCCATCTAAAATTGAACTAGAATTGGACGGTGTTTAACTGAGATATTTACAATTTTGGTGACAGAAACCACAGGATATTTTTGCAGGTGTCCCTCAGAGTAGTGAGTTAGCCCCAACTATCCTTAGCAGCAGCATCAATGCCCATCACTCCATCACAAGGTCAATGGTGGGGATGTTCACTGATTACTGTAGGATATTCTGTACTACTTGCATGATATTGAATCAGCTCCACAGATATTGAAGCACTCCCTTCTGTACATATCAAAATCTGGATGATATCTGGGCATGGGATGATAAGTGGCAAGAAACATTCAAACCTGACAAATGCCAGGGAATGACCATCACCAGTGAGAGAGGATCTAACCATCCCCCTTCATACTAAATGAAATTATCATGGTGAATCCCCAACAATGAACATCCAGGGTTTACCAATGACCAGAGATTGAACTGGACCAGTTGTGTAAATATTGTGGCTACAAGTGAGGGTTAAAGTATATCAACTCCTATTTCCCCATTGCCTGAACACCATCCCTACAAAGCATGAGTTTGATGGAATACTTTCCACTTGCCTGGAAGGGTCAGATCCAAAAATATTCAAAACATCCTGACACTATACAGGACAAAGAGCCAGTTTGATTAGCATTATGTCCACCATCTTAAACATTCATTCTCTCCAACACCGATACTCAGCAACCACACTGAAGTAATTTATCAAAGCTCTCCAAACAGTACCTTCCTACTAACGAGGACAGGGACAGCAGGTGCAAGGGAACACCACCAACCATTTGCCTTTCAAGTCAAATACTACCCTGTGCTGAACTGGATCAAATTCATGAAAATCTCTTCCTAACAGCACTCTTGGTGTCCCTACACCCCAAGATGCAGTGGTTTATGAAGACAGCTCACCACCACCTTCTCTTAAGTTGAAAGGTGTGAAGGGTGGTGACGTTCTATCATCAAATCCCACCGCCGCTCAGGAGCATACGAAGAGATCAGGAGAACATAAAATCATTTCCAGAGAAAAAAGAAATAAATCACATGTTTAAATTTCAGTCGTTAAGATTCATGCATTGCAGGTCCAGTTGGGTGCTGTCTCATGACTCTTGAGACAAATGGAAGCTGGAAACCCTGGATTTTTAGATGAAGTCACAGTCAAGTTTCTGGAGAGGTGAACCTTTGCAGATGAAGACTCTTACTCACAGCCTGTATTGACTGGTTGTTCAGGAAGGAGTCTAGTCTTCTTAGAAAATAAATTATTCCCCATTGTTCCATTTCAGACAGCCTCGTTGCTCACTGAGTTTTGTTATGTGAAGCCATTTTTGATCATGTGACCAGATGATCAAAGCTTCTATTATCCACATGAATGATTCTGAGTTAGAAACTATTGTTATGAATTTGGGGAATGAATGTTGATTGTTCACATTTGTTTGTTGCAAACTGATTTGTCTGCACCTCTCTCTATAACATTTTGAACTTATGAACTGGTGTAAATTCACCAGTGGCTTTGTCTCCAGCATACCTATTTCAGGGGAACGCACTTCACCTCTAATCACTTATATTGTAAGAACTTTCCCAAGACCGAAGTTAAGTCTTCATCTGCACAGAAATCACACAAGGTCATCTGATACTTGATGGTCCTCTTTGGAGCACATTGTCATTTTCAAAGTCATTGACTAAACGCTATATCTTGAAATTCAGGAATATGATATTCCTACTGGGCATAAGTCACACTTTAGTGTTCACACTAGGTAAGTGACTCCAAGTAAAAATAGAAGCAATTCAAATGTAAACGGAACTGTCAGAACGATAAACTACCAAAGATGTGAAAATAATCAATCCTGGATAACCACAAGGACAAGGCAAATATGCATCCACTGAATCACTCAGAACACTGCTGGAGGAAACAACCTCAGAAACTGAAAGTTTGAATATCTAAAATAACAAAAGACAACTAAATTACATATTTGACAACAACTTGATTAAATTGAACTAAAGACTGATTTTCTTTGTCTGTCTGGGTATTTTTGATGAGATTTTTACTTGAAAATCAATGCCTTACATGAAAATCTGGCCATGAGATATTTTTGTTCAGTTTGAGGATCTGATTAGATGAAGGCAGATTCTGCACTCTGAGCATGATCAGGGGATCTGATGAGTGAAACATAAACATTCCTGAAAACAGACCAGTTAAAAATGGGAGCTGGGAAGCACAAGTCAAATTACATAGAAAAGCCAAAAGGACTGAAATGCTCAAGATCCTGTTTGAGATATCAACGTCAGTCAATTTGAACAGTTGGATGTTGGGTTAGAGCCCGGTAACTGAGCAATACCTCATCACTCAGATAAAGCTGAACAAGCTGCTCAGCAAAAGGTGCAGATCATGAAATTATAAGCCCGAGCAGAGATCAAAATGAGTGACAGGGAATGAACTGCAATACTGGGAAAGGATGTGGGATGGCCAAGCCCTATGCCCAGACAATCTAGAGTAGTGCTTGGAAGCTGGAAAATCAGAAAGGAACGAAAAAGGTTCTGTTTAGCTACCAATACTTGAAGAGGTCTCAAACGTCCTAAATGATGTCAGAGAGTTTCATCAGCTGGTGAAGAAGCTGCCTTACTCAGAGTGGAAACAGCAATGGGCGAGAGCAGCAGAATCTAGCCAGCCCTCTGTGAGCCAGGATATGGGAAATAGTAAGGATACTCATTCAATGCAGGCAGAACAATCTAAAGGAAAAGATGCTCCCATCCCTGCTGGATAAGCAGGAATGGCCAATGCCATTTTTCTGAATTTAGTGGGAGACTAAGGAATGTTCCAGAGAGGCAAGCAGTTTGGAGGAAGGGTCACTCAACCTTAAATGTTAACTCTGATTTCTCTCCACAGATGCTGCCAGACCTGCCGGGTTTTCCGTGCAATTTATATTTTTGTCAGGTAGTGAGGGAGATGCTTCACCTAGTGGAATAGCCACAGGGAAGATTAGCAGGAGCTGGACAGCCCCTTGAGGGCAGTAGTGTCTCAAAGGATATGGGACAGTAACGGGCCCAAGCTCTCTCCAAAGTAACAAGATAAATAAAGTCAGTGTTGCAAAAATTCCACAAGAGAAATTAAAGTGCATATAAAACAGAATATAACAGTGCCAGTAAGTGTCTGCTGAAGCCAGGGTAGCCAGGAGAGTTGAAAACGAGAGACTTGTAGGATGCTCCAATGGAAGCCAGGGTGAGTAACATCGGAATGTGAAAAACAAAGGCTCAGTGAAAAGCCCTGACCAAAGAGCAATGAGAGCAGGCTACCCTGCTCAGAAAATCTAAATAAATACAAAAGGATTCATCAGAACATACTCCAATAATAGTCCATGATGTGACTGTGGGAGATCCTCCACCAATAAATCAAAATCAAGGAACATTAGAGCAATAACACTGAATGCTCAAAACAAAGTACAGCAGGGGATTATAATTACTCTGCCTGCCTGTGCACATTTGTCCTTCTCTTTGGAATGAATGAGGCAATGAGTGTATACCTTCTGAACTCAATTCTTCTGTCTTCACCTTGAACTTGTTTTAAAAAATCAGATAAAATTCATATATAATGACATGGCCAGAGAAATCCCAAAGGTAAAAGCTGTGTTCTTTTCGAGATTTTCAGGTTAAAATGCTGTTCCTTTTAAAAATGGTCAGCCTGACTAGACTTATACAATAGCCAAAGCTGTTCACATGACTGCATTTCCAGAAACTTCTGAAGATAAAGATAAGACAAAGGACTTGAAGATGAGGCGTTAGTACACAGCCAGCTCTCGACAAAGGTGCCCATGAGGATTCAATATACTAAAACCAACACATGATTTGGAGATGCCGGTGTTGGACTGGGGTGCACAAAATTAAAAATCACACAACACCAGGTTATAGTCCAACAGGTTTAATTGGATGCACACTAGCTTTCAGAGCGACGCAATCATCTGATGAAGGAGCGTCGCTCCGAAAGCTAGTGTGCTTCCAATTAAACCTGTTGGACTATAACCTGGTGTTGTGTGATTTTTAACTTAAAACAAACACAGTTTGCCTTTACAGTTCCCATTTCACCACACAATGCAAACTTTAATGGGAATTGTAAAACCACAGTGTTAGCTTTACCACCTTAAAACTAGTCTAGGAGGTGAACTCTCAGCACCTGAAATACACGTTTGTTGAATTGCTTACATAGATTATTCTGGTTGCTGTCTCAATATCATGAGAAGAGCAGCTGCAGAATATAGTAGCTGGGAGGCCTGCCCTCCATCTCTCACTCTCGCTCTTGCTCAAAAATGTCTTAGAGTCATAGAGATGTACAGCATGGAAACAGACCCTTCAGTCCAACCTGTCCATGCTGACCAGATATCCCAGCCCAATCTAGTCCCACCTGCCAGCACCCTCCCCATATGCCTCCAAACCCTTCCTATTCATATACCCATCCAAATGCCTCTTAAATGTTGCAATTGTACCAGCCTCCACCACATCCTCTGGCAGTTCATTCCATACACATATCACCCTCTGCGTGAAAAAGTTGACCCTTAGGTCTCTTTTATATCTTTCCCCTCTCACCCTAAACCTATGCCCTCTAGTTCTAGACTCCCCAACCCAGGGAAAAGACTTTGCCTATTTATCCTATTCATGCCCCTCATAATTTTGTAAACCTCTATAAGGTTGCCCCTCACAATTTTGTAAACCTCTATAAGGTCACCCCTTAGCCTCTGACGCTCCAGGGAAAACAGCCCCAGCCTATTCAGCCTCTCCCTGTAGCTCAGATCCTCCAACGCTGGCAACATCCTTGTAAATCTTTTCTGAACCCTTTCAAGTTTCACAACATCTTTCTGATAGGAAGGAGACCAGAATTGCACGTAATATTCCAACAATGTCCTGTACAGCCGCAACATGACCTCCCAACTCCTGTACTCAATACTCTGACCAATAAAGGAAAGCATACCAAACGTTTTCTTCACTATCCTATCTACCTGCGACTCCACTTTCAAGGAGCTATGAACCTGCACTCCAAGGTCTCTTTGTTCAGCAATACTCCCTAGGACCTTACCAAGTGTGTAAGTCCTGCTAAGATTTGCTTTCCCAAAATGCAGCACCTTGCATTTATCTGAATTAAACTCCAGCTGCCACTTCTCAGCCCATTGGCCGATCTGGTCCAGATCCTGTTGTAATCTGAAGTAACCCTCTTCGCTGTCCACTACACCTCCAATTTTGGTGTCATCTGCAAATTTACTAATTGTACCTCTTATACTCGCATCCAAATCATTTATGTAAATGACAAAAAGTAGAGGGCACAGCACCGATCCTTGTGGAACTCCACTGGTCACAGGCCTCCAGTCTGAAAAACAACCCTCCACCATCACCCTCTGTCTTCTACCTTTGAGCCAGTTCTGTATCCAAATGGCTAGTTCTCCCTGTATTCCATGAGAACTAACCTTGCTAATCAGTCTCCCATGGGGAATCTTGTTGAACGCCTTACTGAAGTCCATATAGATCACATCTACTGCTCTGCCCTCATCAATCCTCTTTGTTACTTCATCAAAAAATTCAATCAAGTTTCTGAGACATGATTTCCCACGCACACAGCCATGTTGACTATGCCAAATCAGTCCTTGCCTTTCCAAATACATGTACATCCTGTCCCTCAGGATTCCCTCCAACAACTTGCCCACCACCGAGGTCAGGCTCACTGGTCTATAGTTCCCTGGCTTGTCCTTACCACACTTCTTAGACAGTGGCACCACGTTTGCTAACGTCCAGTCTTCCGGCACCTCACCTGTGGCTATCGATGAGGGATTGGATATCCATGGTGAAGATGAGGCGTTGGGGGCCGGGGAAACGGAACCCACGCCCTCCACCTCCTCCAAGACTTCTGTTTCCCTGGCCTCCAACGCCTTATCTTCACCATGGATATCCAATCCCTCTACACCTCAATCCGCCATGACCAGGGCCTCCAAGCTCTCCATTTTTTCCTCTCCAGACGTCCCCAACAGTATCCTTCCACTGACACTCTCATTCGTTTGGCCGAACTGGTCCTCACCCTTAACAAATTCTCCTTCGAATCCTCCCACTTCCTCCAGACCAAAGGGGTAGCCATGGGCACACGAATGGGCCCCATCTATGCCTGTCTCTTTGTTGGCTACGTAGAGCAGTTGATCTTTCGTAATTGCACCGGCACCACTCCCCACCTCTTCCTCCGCTACATTGATGACTGCATTGGCGCCACCTCGTGCTCCTGCGAGGAGGTTGAGCAATTCATCAACTTTACCAACACATTCCACCCTGACCTTAAATTTACCTGGACCATCTCTGACACCTCCCTCCCCTTCCTGGACCTCTCCATCTCCATTAATGACGACCGACTTGACACTGACATTTTTTACAAACCCACCAACTCCCACAGCTACCTGGGTTACACCTCTTCCCGCCCTACCTCTTGCAAAAATGCCATCCCATATTCCCAATTCCTCCGCCTCCGCCGTATCTGCTTCCAGGAGGACCAGTTCCACCACAGAACACACCAGATGGCCTCCCTCTTTACAGACCGCAATTTCCCTTCCCACGTGGTTAAAGATGCCCTCCAACGCATCTCATCCACATCCTGCACCTCCGCCCTCAGACCCCACTCCTCCAACCGTAACAAGGACAGAACACCCCTGGTGCTCACCTTCTACCCTACCAACCTTCGCATAAACCAAATCATCCGCCGACATTTCCGCCACCTCCAAACAGACCCCACCACCAGGAATATATTACCCTCCCCACCCCGTTCTGCCTTCCACAAAGACCGTTCCCTCCGTGACTACCTGGTCAGGTCCACGCCCCCCTACAACCCACCCTCCCATCCTGGCACTTGCCCCTGCTACCGCAGGAACTGTAAAACCTACGCCCACACCTCCTCCCTCACCTCTATCCAAGGCCCTAAAGGAGCCTTCCACATCCATCAAAGTTGTATTTGCATATCCACTGATATCATTTATTGTATCCGTTGCTCCCAATGCGGTCTCCTGTATATTGGGGAGACTGGGCGCCTCCAAGCAGAGCGCTTTAGGAAACATCTCCGGGACACCCGCACCAATCAACCGCACCGCCCCGTGGCCCAACATTTCAATTCCCCCTCCCACTCTGCCAAGGACATGGAGGCCTGGGCCTCCTTCACCATTGCTCCCTCACCACCAGATGCCTGGAGGAAGAATGCCTCATCTTCCGCCTCGGAACACTTCAACCCCAGGGCATCAATTTGGACTTCAACAGTTTCCTCATTTCCCCTTCCCCCACCTCACCCTAGTTCCAAACCTCCAGCTCAGCACTGTCCCCATGACTTGTCCAGGCTTGTCCTACCTGCCTATCTCCTTTTCCACCTATTCACTCCACCCTCTCCTCCCTGACCTATTACCTTCAACCCCTTCCCCACTCACCCATTGTACTCTATGCTATTTTCTCCCCACCCCCACCCTCCTCTAACTTATCTCTCCACGCTTCAGTCTCACTGCCTTTATTCCTGATGAAGGGCTTTTGCCCGAAACGTCGATTTCAAAGCTCCTTGGATGCTGCCTGAACTGCTGTGCTCTTCCAGCACCACTAATCCAGTCCCAGTCGATGTTTGGAAAGTTAAAATCCCCTACAATAACCACCCTATTTTTCTTACAGATAGCTGAGATCTCCTTACAAGTTTGTTTCTCAATTTCCCTCTGACTATTAGGGGGTCTATAATACAATCCCAATAAGGTGATCATCCCTTTCTTATTTCTCAGTTCCACCCAAATAACTTCCCTGGATGTATTTCCGGGAATATCCTCCCTTAGCAAAGCTGTAATGCTATCCCTTATCAAAAATGCCACTCCCCCTCCTCTTTTGCCTCCCTTTCTATCCTTCCTGTAGCATTTGTATCCTGGAACATTCAGCTGCTAGTCCTGCTCATCCCTGAGCCATGTTTCCGTAATTGCTACAATATCCCAGTCCCATGTTCCTAACCATGTCCTGAGTTCATCTGCCTTCCCTGTTCGGCCCCTTGCATTGAAATAAATGCAGTTTGATTCATTAGTCCTCCCTTGTCCCTGCCTGCCCTGACTGTTTGACTCACTTCTGTTCTCAGCTGTACCCGTCTCAGATCGATCTCTTTCCTCACTATCTCCCTGGGTCCCACACCCCCACCTTACTAGTTTCAATCCTCTCAAGGAGTTCTAGCAAATTTCCCTGCCAGTATATTAGTCCCCTTCCAATTTAGGTGTAATCCGTCCTTCTTGTACAGGTTACTTCTACCCCAAAAGAGATTCCAATGATCCAAAAATGTGAATCCTTCTCCCATACACCAGCTCCTCAGCCATGCATTCATCTGCTCTATACTCCTATTCTTGCCCTCACTAGCTCGTAGCACCGGGAGTAATCCAGATATTACTACCCTTGAGGACCTCCTTTTTAAATTTCTACCTAACTCTCTCTAATCTTCTCCAGAAAGAATCTCAGCTCAATATAGCAGGCAAAGTCTAAGTCTCCAAGTACAAGAAATGTTGTGGCAACTTTGACTACCTCCCTAGAAAAGAATTGTTACAAGAATGGTCAATCTCAGCCTCTCAATCGGACACTGACATTGGACTCTAGTCATGTAAATGCATGGCAACCCATAATACTTGAAGAAATTCACAACGTGTAATTACCTTCCTTCTCTTTATTTCTGCTCTTTCAAATCCTTCAATTGAACCTGGCTCCACCACATTTGCAGACAGGCCATTCTAATCTCTAGCTACTCACTATGTGAAAATATATGGAATAATTAGTCATTTATTAGGTGGAGAGAAACTATTTCTTCGGTGAAGAATGTCCAGGTCAATGGGCTAGCCTTAAAACTAGAGCGAGGCCATTCATGGGTGGTATCAGGAAGCGCTTCGACATACAAAGAGTGTGAAAATCTGGAATAAAAACAGAAAATGCTGGCACCATTTGACGATGGTTATGGACCTGGAGCATTAATTGATGTTACCAGATCTGCTGTGGATGTCAGCAACAAAAACAAAAGTTGCTGGAAAAGCTCAGCAGGTCTGGCAGCATCTGTGAAGAGAGATTAGAGTTAACGGTTTGGATCCAATGAGCCTTCCTCAGAACTTTGGTTTACACAGCATCCACAGTTCTTTCAGCTGCTGTGTATTCCCATTGTTTTCTGTTCTTACTTCAGATGTCCAACATTCACAGCATTTTGCTTTTTCATTAGCAGGAAATCTAGAACCATCTCACACAAAAGCTGTTAAGTTTGGAGCCCAGTGAGAACTCAAACAGTGAGATCAATCGATTGTTGTTCGGAATCATGCATATAATGTAAGAATTAGGAACAAGAGATTGCAATCCAGCCCATTGAGCCTGCTCTGTTCTTTCAGTCAGATCATGGCTGAACTTCTACATTAACACAACTTTCCTGTCCTAACCCCAAACCTCTTGATTCAATTAGTGCCCAAAAATCTATCTATCTCAGCCATCGATACACACATTAATTGAGCAACTACAGAGAGTGTCAACTCGGAAAATGAAGAATGATCTCCCCATCACAGTCCTAAATTGTTGACCCCTTAGCCTCAGGCAATGACCCCAGTTCCAGACTCTCTCGCCAAGAAAACCAACATTCAACATATAAATGGTAAGGGATAAAGGCCATTACAGAGGAACCTCAATATTCCGAATGAGATGGGTGGGCACTATTTCGTTCAGATAATTGATATTCGGTTAATTGATTTCCTCTGGGGCTTGGGGTTTTCTGGTAAGTCTTACATTGCGTGTGAGACCCTGTCTCCAACCGAGTCCCCTCCCACCCAGCCCCCTGCTTGCGCCCCAACCCCATCTGCTCCAACCCCACCCCTGCCTGTTTCTCCAACCCTGTTTGCTCCCACCCCGCCGCCAACCCCTGCCCAACACCCCCCCACCAGGGGCAGCCGGAGTGTGCACCAATAGTAAGACTGCTGCTGCCTTTGTGAGATAAATCTCCAAATAGCACACACACACACACACACACCTTTTGACAGGTTCCACCTCTGCCCTGTACAGAACAATGTTGGAGAGATTATCTGGGGAAGGGGGGTGTGTAGGGTACATCTCTGTGTAGAACTCCAGGGAAAGTGTGGGGGGAGAGAGAGAGAGAGCGCAGGAGGTCAGCCATTTGGAGATGGTGCCTGGACTGTCCAGGACTGTTCTCGGCAACATTTCAGTGAGCCGTGTTAGTTTTTAATCATTGTACCTGTCAACCAAAGATGTGATCAGGATTGAAATAGTTCTTTGACGTAATGTGTTAATCAGGACCTTGAGATACTCTGCAGATAATCCGATATTCGGATAATTGATATTCGTATAACCGAGGTTTCTCTGTAGATGGAATTAAAGTGTGGATCAGCCATGATCTAATTGAACAATGTAAAAGGTGAATGTTCTAGTCCCATTTATATGTTCCCATATATAACATTTAACATGGTAAAATGTTCCAAAGTGCTTATTTAAATCAGAGTGCAATTTCCCACAGAGAGGAAAATGGAAAACTTAAAGAGGAAACAATTTAAGCTCTTGACAACTTATTATGTAAAATCTTTCCCCTGTTTTATCCACATTAGAGCAGCGATGATGATACAGGAAGTATTTTGTTTCTTGTAAAGCACTTTAGGCTGTTCTGAAATTATGAAAGACACTACGCAGATGCAAGGTCTTTCAATGTCTTTTGCTGTCTCTGTGACAAATTTTATTCTCTGAGCCAGCAACCTCAGTCCTCAGGGCTCTGCTGACCTCAGTAACTAACTCAAAGATGTACAAGAGCACTGTCAAAGTTCCACCTCATGTATGTCCATACGGGGCAAGGTATTTTCAATGTGACATCCAGGGGTCTGATGTAACTATTGGCATGAATCAGAATTCTATTTCTCACTAACAAGATTGATCCAATGTGTGGGAATTCAACATTAAAATGTCTGTGGGTGTTGCTACATAATTTTCACTCTATAATCATTTGATCAATTCTTGGTTTTACCACGATATAGCTGCACTCAATTCTTTGCTGAATTTTAGCACCTTGTTGCTGGTGAAAACACAATTTTAGGAAAATTCAATCACCTTTACTCAATATGATAATCATAGCAACATCTTCAAACTGTGTTTTCCCCTCTATTATCTCCTTTCTTTCTGCTGAATCTGGTTCTATGGCCTCATTATGAAGTCTCTCCAGAGCCTGCTGTTCAATATATAGGGTGTTATATCCTAGAGTCTGTTGTTCGCATTGAACCTGTGACTAAGAATCACACGTTCAATATCTGCACTGATTACAAAATGTTTTGCTTTTGTCTGTGCTTGTTTATTTTCATAAGATCATAAGAAGTAACAACGTGAGTAGGCCATTTGGCCCATTGAGACTGTTAAGATTATAGTAGATTTGATTGTGACCTTAACTAGGCCACACTCAAATAGGTGGCACGGTTGCTCAGTGGTTAGCACTGCTGCCTCACAGTGGCAGGGATCCAGGCTCGATTTCCACCTCGGGCAACTGTGTGGAGTTTGCACGTTCTCCCCGTGTCTGCGTGGGTTTCCTCCGGGTGCTCCGGTTTCCTCCTGCAATACAAAGATGTACAGGTCAGGTGAATTGGCCATGCTAAAGTGCCCAAAAATGTAGGTGCATTAATTAGGAGTAAATAAAGGGTAGGGGAATGGGTCTGGGTGGGTTGCTCTTTGGAGGCTCGGCGTGGACTTGTTGGGCTAAATAGCCTGTTTCCATACTGTAGGGAACCTCATCTAAACTTCATGTAGCTGTCGGCATCCCCATTCCTCTTAACCCTTGACTTTGTTGTCAATCAAAACTCACTGTAATTCAGCTTTAAATATAAACAATCCAGTCTTCACTCCCCACTGTGGAAGAGATTTCAAAAGACTGATGATGCTCTTAAAAAAAGAAATTTCTCCTTATCTCCATATTAAATAGGAGATCCCTTATCCTTAAACAGTGTCTCTTAGCTCTAGATTCTTCCCTAAGATGAACTATCCTCCTTACCAAGTCTCCTCAGAAGCTTATGCACTTCAATAAGATCATCTCTACATTCTTATGAATTTATTAAATCTTATATACTAAGTATAGCTAAAAACCTGCTCAACATTTCCTCCACAACTTATCCCAGGAATCAACCCAATGAATCTCTCTGATCTACTTTCAATATGTGTCCCTCCTTAGGTAAGGAGACCAAACTGCTGTCTTGGTGCTGTTTCAGCTATGCTCTCTACAGTTGGAGCCAGACTTCCCTATTTTGATACTCCATATCCCATGCAATAAATTATTTCATTCTATTTGCCTTCATAATCATGTATGGTACTTGTGTGCTAATGCCATGTGTATGTGTCACAGGACTACTCAGTATTCTACAGTCTCTTTCCACTTAAAATCTACTTTTCTACTTTTCCTACCGAAGTTCTTTGCATTTCTCCAAAGTTTACTCTATCTGCCAGTTTATTGCCTGTTCACTTAACTCACCTGAATCATTTTGTTGTCTCTTTGTATCTTGTTCACAGCTTACCTTCCTGCTTATCCTTGCATCATTGCGAATTTGGCTACAATACAGTTGACTCTTTATCCAAGTCACTATTGTAGATCATAGATATCAAGGACCCAGCACCGATCCCTGCAGCACTTCACTGGTGACATTTCACCAACCTGAAAATTAACCCATTTATTCCACCTACAACCACAAAAAAATAACAAATTTCCCTTTCACAAAACCATGTGGGCACTGCCTGATTGTATTATGATATGCTACATATCCTTCTCCTACTTCCTTAATAATAGATTCTAGCATTTTTGTAATGACAGATGCATGTTGGATGAAATGGCCTGCAGTTTCCTACTTTCTGTCTCCCTCCTTTCTTGAAGTTTGGTATTACATTTGCAGTTTTCCAATTTGCTGGAATCTTTTCAGAATTTTTGAGATTCCAGCCAATTCATCACTACCTGCAGCCACTTTTCTAATGCCCTCAAATGTGAACCATCAGCTTCAGGGGATATGTCAGCAATTTTGTCCCTTTAGTTTTCCTGACGCATTTTCTCTAGAGATTGTGATCGTTTGAAATTTCTCCCTCGCTTAAGCGTTCTACTTTTTTTTCCTATTCTTTACGTCTTCTGCTCTGCAGATTAACTGAAAACACTTGTACAAAGTGTTTTGAGAAGATTTGTAGCTCAGGTTGAGATTCTGGACTTAGGTTTGCTCGCTGAGCTGAAAGGTTCATTTTCAGATGTTTCGTCACCATACTAGGAAACATCATCTACCTAAACAATTACCTAGATACATAAATAGAAAGCGGGCCATGTCACCAGTGCTTCATCTGGAGGCTCACTGATCATGTTTCCTAGTATGGTGATGAAACGTCTGAAAATGAACCTTCCAGCTCAGCGAGCAAACCTACATCCACACTTGTACAAAGTCTCTGGAAATAATGCAGAAGTGTCACTGGACCCAAAATAGTAACATCACTTTCTCTCCATAGATGCAGTGAGACTAGCTGAATTTTTCCACCAATCTTTGTTTCCAGCATTGACAGTTCTTTGTGTGCAAAGACTCTGCATTTTGTTTGTTTCCCATTATTAATTCCACAGTCTCACTGTGCACAAATTACAAATCCTATCAGCTTCCTCAGTTGGTAAGTCTTATGAAAATGACTGATAAAGCTGATGTCTCGATTAGGCGAAAGTGAGGACTACAGGTGCTGGAGATCAGATTCTAGATTACAGTGGTGCTGGAAAAGCACAGCAGGTCAGAGAGCATCCGACGAGCAGGAAAGTAACATAGAGTGAGTGGGAAAGTATTCAGTTGTCATGGCCCACATGTGTGCCAAGTACAAGACTAAGAAAGAGGTCTTGCTGAGTGATGATGAGCAGCTAAATATTCAATTAAAGATACAGCCATTAGGGTAGTTTTAAAAAATGTATTCCTGGGACATGGATGTTACTGCCTAGGCCACATTTATTGCCCATCCCTAATTGCCCAGAGGGCAGTTAAGAGTCGACAACATTGCTGGGGTCTGGGGTCACACGTGGGCTAGGCCAGGTAAAGATGGCAGTTTTCTTTCCTAAATGACATTAATTAGTCAGATAGGTTTTTCTGACAATTGACAATGGATTCATGGTCATCATTAGACTCTTAATTCTGGATTACTATCTGAGTTCTGAGCAAATTGATATAAGATAATTAAGGAGGAGAAAGTGAGGCCTGCAGATGCTGGAGATCAGAGCTGAAAATGTGTTGCTGGAAAAGCACAGCAGGTCAGGCAGCATCCAAGGAACAGGAGAATCGACATTTCGGGCATCAGCCCTTCTTCAGGAATGAGGAAAGTGTGTCCAGCAGGCTAAGATAAAAGGTAGGGAGGAGGGACTTGGGGGAGGGGCGTTGGGAATGCGATAGGTGGAAGGAGGTCAAGGTGAGGGTGATAGGCCGGAGTGGGGGTGGGGGCGGAGAGGTCAGGAAGAAGATTGCAGGTTAGGAAGGCGGTGCTGAGTTTGAGGGATTTGACTGAGCAGAGGAGATGACCTGGGGTGTGCAGTGAGAGAGGGACTCACTGAAATCCTTGTAGAGGGAGGAAGAGAGCTTCTTCAAGGAAGGCATCCTTGCAAGAGGATTCGCAGTAAGTTAAAATCTTCGAGGAGAAAGTGAGGACTGCAGATGCTGGAGATCAGAGCTGAAAATGTGTTGCCGGAAAAGCGCAGCAGATCAGCAGCATCCAAGGAGAAGGAGAATCGACATTTCAGGTCTTCCACCTATCGTATTTCCAACGCCCCTCCCCCAAGTCTCTCCTCCCTACCTTTTATCTTAGCCTGCTGGACACACTTTCCTTATTCCTGAAGAAGGGCTTATGCCCGAAACATCGATTCTCCTGTTCCTTGGATGCTGCCTGACCTGCTGTGCTTTTCCAGCAACACATTTTCAGATAAGATAATTAAGATCAGCAAGTTGAATGCATAGCTCAAACATTTTCATGATTTTGATTCATGGGGCACGAGCATCAGTATTGGACAAAGAGAACTGTATCATTGGTATGACTGACATCTAAATTGTGCTGGGATGAGAGTGATGGGTGAATCGTGTAACTAGGGCTGTAAAGAGGATTTTAAACTAAATAGTGTGCGTGTTTGGGGGGGGGGGGTGGGAGATGGTTAAGAGCTCATATGAGGGCAGCTTGGGCATATTATAAAGAAAGAACAAAACAACAGACAAGGCAATGATATAAGTGATGATAACCAGAGTATGACAGGAAGGGATAGAGCTGCAAACATAAGAATACACCATCAGATAATCTCAGGACAAGGAAAAATAGATAAAACCAAAGAATTAAAGGCATTTTGCTTGAATGCCTGTTACACTTATAACAAGATGGATGAATTGATAGTACAATACATATAAATAAAGATATGTTGCAATGTAATCATGGTGAGGATTTGTATATTCAAGGTACTTGACATTTTTGTGAAAGACATGAAGAAAGGAAAAGCAAGTGAGCTAGCTCTGTTAATGAATCATGAGATCAGCCCAGCAGTTGGAAATTATAATGATTCAGAGGGTCAAAATGTAGAATCAGTTTGTGTGGAAATAAGAAATATTAAAGGAAAGACAATACTGAGGGGTTTGTTTCTAAGTCCCTGAGGATAGAGAAGAAATCAAGAAATAACAGGGCGCTGTAAGAAGGGTACTACAATAATTATGAGAGATTTTAATCTTCATAAAGATATGATAAATGAAATTGTAAAAGGAGGATGAGTTTATAAATTATTTTTAGCCTAATTCCTTACAACAATACATTTTAGAAACAACAAGAGAATGGGCTATTCATTTAAAATTCACAAGCTGTGAGCATCATTGGCTAGGCCAACATTTATTGCCAAAACCTAATTTCCCATAGGACAGTTAAGAATCAATCACATTACTGTCAATTGGGCCAGCCCAGGTAAGGACAGCAGATTTCCTTTCCTAAAGGACATTAGTGAACCTGGTGAGTTTTTATGACAGTGGTTATAAAATCACAATTAGCTTTGCTTATTTTAAATTCCAGATTTTTTATTAAATTCATATTTTACCATCTGTCAAAGTGGGGTTCAAATCCATGTTACTTAGAAAATTAACTTGAGGTTCTGGATTACTAGACTAGAAGCATTACCACTACACCACCACCTTTCCTGGAAGTGTGAAATGAGAAAAGATTAATTACCTCATAGCAAGAGATCCTCTCAGCCATCATAACATGATAGTATTTCACATTCTGCTGGTGGATGTAAAATGGCTCACTAACCATATTAAAATACTAGCAGCTTCCCTGAATGACTGTTGAAAAGCTCAAATGTTTAATGTAGTGTTATTTCTGTGAATGTTATGCTATTGATAAACTATAGCAGTTCCACAAAAAAGCAAGTTATGATATTCTGAAACAGTGTATAGGCTGTTCTTTCTTACGTTTTAACTTTTTTACCCTGTCCATTTTAGCCAACTCTGTCTTCATACTCTTGTAGCAGCCTTTAAGTTAAATTCATTAGTATTGACTCAAATTTTACATCCACCAACAGAATGTGAAATAACGTACGTATCTTTAATTGAAGCATAACATTTTGGACTCATGCTCCTTGTTGCAGAGCATTGTGTCTATCCCCCTAAATATACCATGCTCTATACAAACAATATCCCTTTTTTGCTCCCCCACTTGAATTGCCTCTTGCACTATGGTGCTGTGGTTAGTTTTGTCCTCCTCCCTGCGCTTGTCAATATGACTTGCAAAAACATTGACTATTGCATGGACCAAGGCTAAGACCATTGCTGAGTTCTGTACCACTACATGTGACTCTCTTCCTGTCACACTTTTCTATTCCTGATAACAGACCAAATCAGAAATACCTAACAGTGTGTGAACTGTCTCCTGAACCAAAGTGTCCCAAAAACGCTCCCCCTTCCTGATGCAATACAGTGTCCAAATTGCAGACTCCAGCTCATCAACATAGGGCCCAAATTCTTCAATGAAGAGACACGATGTTTCATTTTCCTTTTGCGTACAATTGCTTCATTCTATAAAAGGCTATCTTTCTGATGATTTTTTGCATTCTGCAAAATCAGCCCGTGCCCTGTGGCAGTTGTTGGCAGCTCCTTGCTCACTTTATCAAATAGTTTTTAAAAAAACTTTTTCCCCATCATAAAAGAAAAATAATAATGAAAAGCTGCTTGAGAGGAATTTGTAATGAAAGATTCAGTGATTAAGTTTGTTGCTGGATGATTTAGTAGTAGTGTATCCAGTTTGTCTTTTAATCTCCAGCTATCAAGTTAACTTGGTGCAATGTGCCTGAGATACAACATTACTGTCACTACCACCCTCTATGATCCTTGTTTCCTACTATGGGCATGATAAAGTCGTCCTTATTGATTGCCTGGTAAATTGGAAAAGAAACTATGGAAACTATGACTTTGGAAACATTACACCCATCAGTTCTGAAACAGTGGTCATCCAACTGAAAGATTAGTTTTGTTTCTTCCTTTTCGATAGACGCTGAAGGACCTGCTGAGTATTTCCAGTACGTCCTCTTTTTATTAGAAAGGCAAGTGGCTAAGCTTGGCCTAAGAGGTCAGGCCTCAATAGAGAAGAGGCAGGAGGAGATGTAAAGAGTTTTGCAGTATGTAGTGTTGAAGTTGAAATCAGATCAGTTATGATCTTATTCAATGTCAGAGCAGGCTTGAAGGGTGAGTGGCCTACTTTTGTTTCTTGTTGATGTGTTTGTAGGATTAGGGAGGAAGCTGGATTCTTGGCAGCTGAAGGAAAGGAAGGGAAAGTGGAGGAATAGAAGTGATATACTAATTAAACAAATGAAGAACTACTTGACAGAATATGAACAGCAACCAGTACTGAGGACCAGTAATGGAAAGATCATGTAATGTTATATAGGATAGGAACCCTCCAGAAGCCTGAATTATTCATTTGATAAGGCTGCAACTCCTGCTGTGAAGCTTCAGTTGATGAATTGTCCCATTATATCATTAGCAAATATTTGTCTCATTTTTGCTTTGATTGCTAATTTGTGTGTGTGTGTGTCTGTGTGTGTGTCTGTGCGTGCCTGCATAAAGGAAAAATTGAGGATTGGAGAGCTTCTGTCTATAAGATTCCATAGTGTCAAGTATCAGGGACAGTCACAGATGAAACTCCCTCCTTACTGTTCACAAGAGAGTGCATTAAAACAGAGTGACAGAGGAAAGGTCCCTCTGTATTGGAGTAACATAACGCATTTGCTATTGATTTAATCTCAACAATGAGAAGGTAGGCTGAAGCTAATCTTCCTCAATTTTGAAATGCACATCTTGTTTTCAAATCCTTGCCTCTGTCCTTTCTGCCTGCTATCTCTGTAAACGTCTTCAGCCCCACAATCATCCAAGATATCTAGTTACATACCCAGTTTTCATGTCTCCCCCATTGCATTAACCCTAACTTCCCCTTCTGGAATTCAAAAGCAGTTGGGAGAAGTATTCATGCAAAAGAAAAAGGAAAACTTCAATACCACAAGCTGAGAAAATGGTCCTCAAAGTTAGCTGGGTAACCATAACACAAACTGTTATTGCTGTCTGATGCTGTAAGTTTAGATCAGAGTGGTGCTGGAAAAGCACAGAAGGTCAGGCAGCATGGGGAGCAGGAAAACCGACATTTCGGGCAAAAGCCCTTCATCAGGAATAGAGGCAGGGAGCCTCCAGGGTGGAGAGGTAAATGGTGGTGGTGGGGGGGTGGGGTGGCTGGGGCTGGGGAGTACAATAGGTGAATGGGAGTGGGGATGGAGGTGATAGGTCAGAGGGGAGAGTGGAGAGGATAGGTGGGAAGGGAGATTGGCAGGTAGGACAGGTCATGGGGACAGTGCTGAGCTGGAAGGTTGGAACTGGGGTAAGATGCGGGAAGGGGAAATGAGGAAACTGGTGAAGTCCACATTGATGCCCTGGGGTTGAAGTGTTCTGAGGCGGAAGATGAGGCATTCTTCCTCCAGGCGTGTGGTGGTGAGGGAGCGGTGGTGGAGGAGGCCCAGGACGGCTGAGTGGGAGGGGGAATTGAAATGTTGGGCCACTGGGCGGTGTGGTTGATTGGTGCAGATGTCCCGGAGATGTTCCCTGAAGCACTCTGTGTGGAGGCGTCCAGTCTCCTCAATGTAGAGGAGACAGCATCGGGAAGGCTCCTTTAGGGCCTTGGATGGAGGTGAGGGAGGAGGTATGGGCGCAGGTTTTGCAATTCCTGCGGTGGCAGGGGAGGGTGCCAGGACGGGAGGGTGGGTTGTTGAGGGGCGTGGACCTGACCAGGAAGTCACGGAGGGAACAGTCTTTGAGGAAAGCGGAAAGGGGTGGGGAGGGAAATATATCCCTGGTGGTGGGGTCCATTTGGAGGTGGTGGATGACACGGTTAATGCAAAGGTTGGTAGGGTGGAAGGTGAGCACCAGGGGTGTTCTGTCCTTGTTACAGTTGGAAGGGTGGGGTTTGAGGGTGGAGGTGCAGGATGTGGATAAGATGCATTGGAGGGCATCTTCAACCATGTAGGAAGGGAAATTGTGATCTCTAAAGAAGGAGGCCATCTGGTGTGTTCTGTGGTGGAACTGGTCCTCCTGGGAGCGGATACGGCAGAGCATTTTTGCAGGAGGTAGGGTGAGAAGAGGCATAATCCAGGAAGCTGTGGGAGTCGGTGGGTGTGTAAAAAATGTCAGTGTCAAGTCGGTCATCGTTAATGGAGATGGAGAGGTCCAGGAAGGGGAGGGAGGTGTCAGAGATGGTCCAGGTGAATTTAAGGTCAGGGTGGAATGTGTTGGTGAAGTTGATGAACTGCTCAACCTCCTCGCGGGAGCACGAGGTGGCGCCAATGCAGTCATCAATGTAGCGGAGGAAGAGGTGGGGAGTGGTGCCAGTGTAACTACGGAAGATTGACAGTTCCACGTAGCCGACAAAGAGACAGGCATAGCTGGGGCCCATATGGATGGCCATGGCTATCCCTTTGGTCTGGAGGAAGTGGGAAATTGTTAAGGGTGAGGACCAGTTCAGCCAAATGAATGAGAGTGTCAGTGGAAGGGTGCTGCTGGGGACGTTGGGAGAGGAAGAAATGGAGGGCTTGGAGGTCCTGGTCATGGCAGATGGAGGTGTAGAGGGATTGGATGTCCATGGTGTCCTCTACACTAATGACAACCGACTTGACACTGACATTTTTTACCGACTTCCACAGCTACCTTTCCACCCCTATCCATTTTCCACAAAGACTGTTCCCTCCGTGACTTCCTGGTCAGGTCCACGCCCCCCAACAACCCACCCTCCTGTCCTGGCACCCTCACCTGCCACTGCAGGAATTGCAAAACCTGCGCCCACACCTCCTCCCTCACCACCATCCAAGGCCCCAAAGGAGCATTCCACATCCATCAACATTTCACCTGCACATCCACCAATGTCATTTATTGTATCTGTTGCTCCTGATGCTGTCTCCTCTACACTGGGGATACTGGACGCCTCCGTGCAGAGCACTTCAGGGAACATCTTCAGGACACCACAACAATCAACCCCACCGCCCCATGGCCCAACATTTCAACCCCCCCTCCCATTCTGCCATGGACATGCAGGTCCTGGGCCTCCCCCACCGCTGCTCCCTCACCATCCAACACCTGGAGGAAGAACGCCTCATCTTCCGCCTTGGAACACTTCAACCCCAGGGCATCAATGTGGACTTCACCAGTTTCCTCATTTCCCCTCCCCCACCTTACCCCAGTTCCAACCTTCCAGCTCAGCACTGTCCCCATGACCTGTCCTACCTGCCAATCTCCTTTCCCACCTATCCACTCCACCCTCCCCTCTGACCTATCACCTCCATCCCCACCCCCATTCACCAATTGTAGTCTTTGCTACCTTCTCCCCAGCCCCAGCCACCCGCCCCCCCCCCCCCTCGATTTATCTCTCCACCCTGGAGGCTTCCTGTCTCTATTCCTGATGAAGGGCTTTTGCTCGAAATGTCGATTTTCCTGCTCCTCAGACGCTGCCTGACCTGCTGTGCTTTTCCAGCACCACTCTAATCTAAACTCTGGTTTCCAGCATCTGCAGTCCTCACTTTTGCCCTGATGCTGTAAGCTGTCAGGTTTGGTGATGTTCTGCATTTGCAGTTCTCAGTGTGAGAAGCTGTACACTGATCGAGTTTGACTCAGTGATTCTCATCAGAAATCCTGGCTTCCAGAGCAATTCTTTAGGCACATGACTTGAATTATTAGATATGGTTAAAAACATCCTCCTCATCCTTATCATTGACTGTTTCTGTGAAGCTGCTTGTACACGCTGGCTATGTGGACTTGTTAGGGACTGCCCATCATTTCCTTCTATAGAATCTGGATTATTAATTTTTCTTCTTAGATTTGGAAGATATGAGTAATCAACTTCACCCTCCAAGAATATTCTGAGTGAGACTTTCTGCTTTGGAGCTCTGAGGAATTCACCTTCAAGGTCAGAAGAGAGATACATTTTATTATACTGAAGAGAAGGGCAGCTGGAATTCCTGATCACAATTCAAGTGGCACTCTTCACATTAGACAACAATTCAGCCTAGTTACATTCATTGTTGAATAGCACAGCATAGTAGAAACTACAGGAGTAAGATATGTCTTTTGGCCCATTTGTATTGGACAGCTTCTTTGTCGAAGAATCTGCTGACTAAGTCTGTTGACCTCTGGCCAACTATGCATAAATAGGTGCCTCTTATTCTTATGTTTGTGCCAGAAAGTTGTGAGTTTAAGCCCCACTCCAGGGACTTGAACATAAAATCTGGACTGACACGCTAATGCATAGTAAGGAGGTGCTGCACTGTCAGAGGTTCTGATTTTCAAGTGAGTTGTGAAACCAATGCCCAGTCCACCCTTTCAAGTGAAAGATTTCAGAGCACTATTTTGGAGAAGAGCAGAAGAACATCCCTGGGGTTTTCTGATGATAACTTAAATCTAACCCAAAAATAGTTTATCTGATGATTTATTCTGTTATTACATATCAAATGTTGCTGTGTGTAAGACAGCTGCCAGGTTTCCTTTATTACAGCGGCTGCTACACTTCCAAATATTTCATTAGTTGTAAAGTGCTTTATGATCCTTCAAGACTGTGAAAGTTTTTCTTTTCTTTCCTCCTTCTCATGACCCTATATGATAACCAAATGTTCACATATGGAGTAGGAATTTCCATTCTAGAATGGGACCGCAACATCAGAGTCAAGTTGAGATTGGGCTCCTGCACCATGTGGGAGCTACCACCTGATATTCCAGTGCTGAATATCAACCAAAGTAGATAAAAATCTGCTAAATTTTGGCCAATTCACTAAACCTCTACATATCCACTTATAAATATTTTATTTCTTCATTGCAACTTACTTTAGTGCCATTTGCAAATTTAGCTGTAGTACCTATAGTATCTATAATACCTCCGTCTGCATCCAGACTAATATCGATTGTAAATAGTTAGGGCAGGAGGATCAAACCCTGTGGTACTCCACTATTTACAACTTGCCAATCAGAATAAGCCCCAGTTATATCTATAGGGGAGTCAAAGGTTGTAGATCAGACAGGGAAGGAGAGCTAAGGCCACAATTAGATCAGGCATGAACTAATTGAATTTAAACATTGCTAAAAAGAGATATGATGTTGAAGCTTTTCATCTTGAACTCATTAGGACTGAAATTAAGACCACATGGGGTTAGGGGCAATATATTAACGTTGATAGAAAATCAGCTAACCAAAGAAAGCAGAGCATCAAGATAACTAGGTCTTTTTCTGATTGGCAAGATGTAATTAGTTGGGTACCACAGGGTTTGATCCTCCTGCCCTAACTATTTACAACTGATATTAATCTGGATGCAGCCGGAAGTATTATAAATACTATTGGTACTATAGCCAAATTTTCAAATAGCACTAAAGCAAGTTGCAATGAAGAAATAAAATATTTACAAGTGGCTATGTATAGGTTCAGTGAATTGACCAAAAATTTAGCAAATTGAGTTTATGTGGATAAGTGTAAAGTTATCTACTTTGGTTGGAAGAAGAGAGGCAACACATTATCTAAATGGAGAGGAACTTCAGAGTTTTTCAGTGCAGAGAGTTCAGGGTGTCCTTATATATGAATCATAAAAAACTAGAGTGCAGTAGCAATGGAGAGTGGGCAGTAAAGTGGATTTGAAGTTGAGATTAGATCAGCTATGGTTATATTGAATGGCAGAGCAGGTTTGAGGGGCTGAATTGTTTGCTCTTGCTCTCAGTCCTTATGTTCTTCTGAAACACAAGAAACACAACTTTAGAAAGGAAGCAACAACTTATGCAGCAGGAGCTGTAATTGCTGATTGATTTGACTATGGTGAACATGGAGTTGCATAAGAACTGCTAACTGTCAATCTTAATTAATTTATCAAATTCAAATAAGGCAAGTTAACAGTGATTGATCAGATTGTTGCCTTGGGGGAATGCAGCATGTATCTCTGTTTCCATTGCACGTTCTTCAGTAAGAGAAAGGTTATGTGTGGACGTATTATTTTGCTTACAAAGATCAGGGTCCTATATGTGAATAATAGCTTCTAGCATGTGCAAATGATTCATACTGCAAGCTCAACTCATGACCTTCAATTAATTGCTGTGCAATTCCTAGCGCAGTCAGGGTTATCTGAAACATTTTTTTCAATAGCAGGTTGAGTCTAATGATGGTGCGAGGTTCTGAGTTTAGCAAGCATGGGCTGGTTGACCACAATCAGACACTGTCTGGTCTGGTCAGTCATAGTGACATGTTGCTTTATAGGTCTGCCAGGTTTTGGGATGCACATCCTACACACCAGGCATCATATCAGTTCTGAAGTTCAAATGTCATATTGCTCAATTTTGTGGTCAGTCGTATATCCTCTTAGCAACTGATACTCGCACCTCACTTCTACTGCAGAAGGGCCCACACGTTTCACTGATCATTCCCTCTGATTGTTTGCTTTAATTGACTTCCTAATTAGTTTAAGTTACATGCGAATTGCAGAAAACTGGCCGTTAACTGATGCTGAAATTACACACGCACCCCTCCATTTCTGAAATGAAAAACCTGCTTATGAAGAATAGCTACATGGGAAAACCATCCAAGTGTGGGAGGTTTATGAGGAGATGCATGATTGCATGAGGTAGCACTTTCATGGTAGAAGGAGAGAACTAACGTGCACAAAAAGATCACAAAATGAGAGTGGCGATTTCCCAACTTGTTATTTCATGCCATCGATGAATTGTCTTCCAAAGCTTCAAAGGCTAGTAACTTCGATAGGTTGTGTTCCAGGTAGGGAAACTGTTCTGATTTCAGTGTTGTACCTGAAGAAAATGTTTCTTTGATGCAGTTTGTGTATTCTCGATGCAAAAATCCTGAGTGTTATGCATGAAGAGCTCTGCAGATTGTGTGTGTTAGTAGAGCCATCAATCACTGCCTCTGTGACCGGTCCCAGTGCCAATGCGCTCATTAAAGTTACCAATCCACAGAGAGGTGGCCAGTTTGCATTGCGATTAACAATCTCGCTGCCATGCATAAGGATCAGAGCATGATAGAATTCCTATTTATTCACACAGAGAAACACTTCTGTGGCAAAGCAGCAACCCACTTAACGTGCTGCGTTCAAGATTTCCCAATTTAAACATATTGCTGTTTTGGTGAATAGCTTCCTCCACCATTCCAGCCAAGTCCCTTTCATCTGGTCCTCCCTCACCTGTCTCTCCTTCACCTGCCTTTCCCTCACCTCTCACTCCCTCACCTGTCCGACCCTCACCCACCTCTCTCTCCCTCACTTGGCTCTGCCTCACCTCTCTCTCTCTCTCTCTCTCTCTCTCATTCACCTGCCTCTCCCTCACCTAGTTCTCCCTCATTCTGTCAGTCCACATCCTGGCTATTACTCACCTAATGGTTTGTTATGTGCGAATTTAGTTATTGGGAGGTTGGAACCCCTTACATAAAGAATGTTAAATTTCTGTAGCCACTTTCAATACTTCAGTGTCCCAAACATTTAGGTAATGAAGTATTTATTGAATATGGTGATATAGGAAATGCTGCAGCTAATTTGCACATAGAAGGATCCCACAAATGGCAATGTGATAAGAACCAAAGAGACTGTCTTGTTTTTCTTTGAAACAGTGGAACAAGATTGTTTAAAGATCACATGTGGCATCTTGATTAAACATCTGATTTAAAATACAGCATCTTGACAGTGAAGCACTGCATTATCAACAGATTGAGCTTGTCTGCTAAGGTGAACATAATAGCACTGTTTCAAAAAGAGCAGGGCAGCTCTCACAAGAATCCTGGTTTGCAGCAGGCTAGTACAGCTCCAACAGTACCATCTATGATAAAACAGTTCTTTCAGTTGGCACTCCAACTGAACATTTTCTCCCTTCATCACTGATGCACTGGAGTGACTGACCAAGCCTCCTCCAAAAGCAATTTCCCAACCTACACGATCTACCACCCGAAAGGAGAGGGACTGCAAATGCATGACAATGCCACAACTTCCAAATTACAGGCCATTCTATTCCTTCATTTTTACTGTGTCAAAATTCTGAAATTCCCTTCCTAACAGCATTATGGACATCTGTACAGATTAGGGACTATGGTGGTTCAAGAAAGGAGCACACCATCACCTTCTCAAGGGTAATTAGGGCAATTAATGCTGACCTGCCAGTGATACTAGATCCCATCAAAAATTAAAGTAGAATTAACTTTCAAATAATATCATTAAATTCAGGTTGGTGGGTCATTTTTCACTTTGCTGCAGATTTTGCAGTCACTTGCCATGGCAATAACTAACTTCAAAAAGTGCTTCATTGAATTTAAAATCCTGAGGAAGTAAAAGGCGCCACAAAAATACAAACCATTCTTTCCCCCCCCCCCCCCCACATGATCATTGTCAAGGCCTTCAACTGTATCTAACTAATTTCCTGTGATTCTGCTTTCAACTCCACCCTGTCTCTCACAACTATGAAAGGTCTCCCCTTGTCCTCACTTCCCACCCTCCAAGACTGCACATTCCATCAATCTATCCTCTGTCATTCTCACCATCTTCAATGTGATTCTAATACCAAACATGTCTTCCTCTTCCTTCTGATCAGCTTTCTTCTGTGACACTGGAATCTAATCCTCAATCACCCTAACTTTTAATCCCCCTCCCACACACAGCACCATCTGGCAAATGCAGATGTAATATCTGCCTTTTACCCACCTCTCTCTTCACCATTCTAGGTCTCAAACACTCCTTCTAGTTCAAACAATGATTTCCATTTATTTCTATCAATCTAGTCTGTTGGTTTTCTTGCTCATGATGTGGTGCCCTCTACACTGGGGAGATCACATGTGATCTGAGTGACCATTTTAAAGAATGCCCCTGATCAGTGTGCAAGTATGATCTAATCTTCTCATCACTTGGCATTTTAATTCTCTCCCCTGCTCCCAAGTGGACATCTCAGTCCTTAGTCTGCTCTGCTGCAGTGTTTCCATGAATCTCAGTGCAAGCTCAAGGAACAGTACCTAATGTAGCAATTTACAGTCATCCGGGCTCAAGTGTGAAGTTCAACAATTCTGGATTGTAGATTCTGTCTCATTGACTAATGTGGTTTTATCCAAACTGTTAATTTATCTGCCATTGAACTCTTCTTAGACAATATTTTTTTTAACTGCAAGCATTCCTACTCCTTTGTCTTTTGTAACCATGGAATTGTTTGTCAACTCTTTCTCATCCCCTACCCTATCCCTGATAATCCATGTTTCTTCTATTTCCCCTCACACATTACATTTGCTTAAAATCTGTAGCATTTCCACTTCTCTTCAATTCTAAAGCAAAATCTTTGACTTGAAATGTTCACTCTCTTCCTCCCACCACAGATGTTGCTGAACGTGCTGAGTACTTACAGCACTTTCTGTTCTTATTTCAGATTTTCAGCCTCTCCGGTGTTTTGCTTTTTGTCTTTCTTTAGTTGTGATGCTTTATAGCAAACTAACATGAAAAGTTCCACCTTGTCTAATTTGCCAGGAGACTGAGAGCTCCAGCCTCACAGCTGGACCTGGATGCTTTATTTAGGCTGACTGCCTCAGTGTGGGAGTGCTGCATTGCCTGAGGGACTGGCTTCTGTACAAGAAGTCAGACAGAGTTGCCAGTAAGCATTAAGAAGCCTAAACGGCACACCAGTAAGGGCTTGGATCCAAAAAAAAACAAGATTGAGAGTCAGCCAAAGTGCTTCCTTCATCTTGTGAATCAACTGCTTAAGGTACTTACAAAATTGTATGAGAGAAAAAATGCAATTCTTTGCTGGAAAATAAAGTGCAATGTTATTGGGTTTCTGCTTGTGACTGACATGCTTCTGTCTTTGCTGTTTATTTGTATCAGTTAAGTGCGGCTGTGATAGATGAGCAGCAATTTACAAAGTTACATTCTCAATCAAAGGCATGCAGTCAAACCTATTTATATGCAAATTGGATATATATACAAAATCTATTTACGTGTCAGTTTTTTTTACTCTTAGAGTTTATTTCCTAGTCTCGCCTCTACATTCATCATTTATTTTGACTAAAGGCTTTCTTTTTGTTATACAGCCCATATCCCTCCGCTCTGTGGCATGCTCAGCTCTGGTACTAAAGCTTGAGACTTCAATGAATATTATGTCTGAGTGGGAATACAGAAATGGGATGATTTCTCCAGCTCCACACTGTCTTTCAACACTCCAGGATCCTGTGGGTGATTTAAGAGGAATATATGTATACTCCTTCATAGGAGCATTATAAATCAAAAAAAATGTCACTTAAGGAGATATTAAGTTAAATGAAGATTGGATGAAAGAGAAAAGTGAGAGAGTGAGACAGAGAAAAGTAGAGAGCATAGTCCAAAGATTTGGAACCTGAAAATTGAAGATGTCAACACCAATGGGGGAGCATTTAATCTTGGAGATACTTAAAATGCCAGCATGAGAATAGTGCAGATATCTTGGAGGGTGGTGGATCTGGAGAAGATTAGAAAGCTAGGGAGGGATGAGGCCATGGGGGAGTTTGAGAACAAGAGTAAGAATTTTAAAATGAAATTACAAGTTGACCAGGAGCCGGTGTTTCTGAACACAGACTTGATAGTGAGGATGACACTAAATTTAAATTAAGAGTAGGTTGAGGATGGCAGAGTTTTGGATGGCTTCATATTTACAGAAAGTAGAATGTAGAAGACCAACCAGGAGATTGTTACAATAGTCAATTAAAGCATGTATGAGGGTTTCAATGGCAGATAAGGTAAGACAAGGGCAAATCAGAAACGGAGGTGGAGATCGGCAGTCTCAGAGACAGCATGATTGTGGAGCCAGGAGCCAGCTCTTGGGGTCCAATGTAACATCAAAGTTGTGAACAGACTGGCTTAATTTCAGCTTGTTGCCGGGAAGAAGTGGCATTAGTGCCTAGGGAACAAAGTTTGCAGTGGGGACCAAACACAATGGTTTTAGTCTTTCTGATATTTAATTGGAGGAAATCCTTGTTCATCGAGTCTGATAGTTTAACAGTGGAGGAGAAGTCACAATATAGAGCTGGGTATTGTCAGCATGTATCTGAGGATAAAGGTTGTCTTTTTGGAGATTATGTCACCGAGAGGCAACAAGCAGATGAGAAATAGAGGAATGACTAAGTGTAGATGCTTACTGAAATCTTGTGGGGCAATGAAAATTGTTTGATTGTCACAATATCCAAATAGGTTCACTAACCTCCTTTAGGGGAGGAAATCCAAGATCCTTATCCAGTTTGATCATGAGGCAACACTACCTGGTTAACTCTTCAGATGAACAGCAAGTGTGACATTATCAGCATCACCATCAATATATCTTTTCAAAACAGAATAGTACTGGTCATTCCAATGAATGCAGGTTTTGTTCCCACTTTCTCTGATCTGTCTGGTTTACTCTGCCTATTGATAATCCAAGGCAGTTCTAACAACAGAACATACCCAATGTTCTTTATTAAAGCAAAGTACACCAGACGAAAAACTACAAGAATCTTACCTATACACTTCTTACAATTACAAGAGAATCCATTTACAAGGACATGTCCAAAGATCAGATGAGAGCAAATGATCATCCTATTCTGTGCCAATTTCTAGTCTTTGGTCAGATGACCGAATGTTTCCTGAGTTAACTAACGGTGTGCTGTGAGGCAAGTTTCTCGATATTCTTTGCATACAAAGAAGCTGTGCATTCACCTTTTACACTGCCCAGTTTCCAGAAATGATCATCTTGATGACTGGCAAATATCACAAACATTTCATGTTTTTCATGTTGGTTTGATGAGTGAATTTATTAGGACCTCTTCGTGTCTTTCTGGAAAGAGGCTTATTTCTTGCTTTAAAAAAAACTTTGTAGTGATTGTATTGTGCCAGATGGACCTCATAGAATATGGGTTCCCTGATTGGGGCTGTTAGTCTGGTCCAAGAGGCCCTGGTTGACAGATATAAACAGGAGGTCAGAGGCTCTGTTCACTCCAAGAGCTGACTCTGAAGAACTTGAACAGGTTTCTGGATTAGTGGTGCTGGAAAAGCACAGCAGTTCAGGCAGCATCCAAGGAGCTTTGAAATCGACGTTTCAGGCAAAAGCCCTTCATCAGGAATAAAGGCAGAGAGCCTGAAGCGTGGAGAGATAAGCTAGAGGAGGGTGGGGGTGGGGAGAAAGTAGCATAGAGTACAATAGGTGAGTGGGGGAGGGGGATGAAGGTGATAGGTCAGGGAGGAGAGGGTGGAGTGGATAGGTGGAAAAGAAGATTGGCAGGTAGGACAAGTCATGGGGACAGTGCTGAGCTGGAAGTTTAGAACTAGGGTGAGGTGGGGGAAGGGGAAATGAGGAAACTGTTGAAGTCCACATTGATGCCCTGGGGTTGAAGTGTTCCGAGGCGGAAGATGAGGTGTTCTTCCTCCAGGCATCTGGTGGTGAGGGAGCGGTGGTGTAGGAGGCCCAGGACCTCCATGTCCTCGGCAGAGTGGGAGGGGGAGTTGAAATGTTGGGCCACAGGGCGGTGTGGTTGATTGGTGCAGGTGTCCCAGAGATGTTCCCTAAAGCGCTTTGCTTGGAGGTGTCCAGTCTCTCCAATGTAGAGGAGACCACATCGGGAGCAATGGATACAATAAATGATATTAGTGGATGTGCAGGTAAAACTTTGATGGATGTGGAAGGCTCCTTTAGGGCCTTGGATGGAGGTGAGGGGGGAGGTGTGGGCGCAGGTTTTGCAGTTCCTGCAGTGGCAGGGAAAGGTGCCAGAATGGGAGGGTGGATTGAAGGGGGGCGTGGACCTGACCAGGTAGTCACGGAGGGAACGGTCTTTGCAGAAGGCGGAAAGGGGTGGGGAGGGAAATATATCCCTGGTGGTGGGGTCTTTTTGGAGGTGGCGGAAATGTCAGCGGATGATTTGGTTTATGCAAAGGTTGGTAGGGTGGAAGGTGAGCACCAGGGGCTTTCTGTCCTTGTTACGGTTGGAGGGGTGGGGTCTGAGGGCGGAGGTGCAGGATGTAGACGAGATGCGTTGGAGGGCATCTTTAACCACGTGGGAAGGGAAATTGCGGTCTCTAAAGAAGGAGGCCATCTGGTGTGTTCTTTGGTGAAACTGGTCCTCCTGGGAGCAAATACGGCGGAGTCGGAGGAATTGGGAATACGGGATGGCATTTTAGCAAGAGTTAGGATGGGAAGAGGTGTAACCCAGGTAGCTGTGGGAGTCGGTGGGTTGGTAAAAAATGTCAGTATCAAGTTGGTCGTCATTAATGGAGATGGAAAGGTCCAGGAAGGGGAGGGAGGTGTCAGAGATGGTCCAGGTAAATTTAAGGTCAGGGTGGAATGTGTTGGTGAAGTTGATGAATTGCTCAACCTCCTCGTGGGAGCACGAGGTGGCGCCAATGCAGTCATCAATGTAGCGGAGGAAGAGGTGGGGAGTGGTGCCGGTGTAATTACAGAAGATTGACTGTTCTATGTAGCCAACAAAGAGACAGGCATAGCTGGGGCCCATACGTGTGCCCATAGCTACCCCTTTGGTCTGGAGGAAGTGGGAGGATTCGAAGAAGAAATTGTTAAGGGTGAGGACCAGTTCGGCCAAACGAATGAGAGTGTTGATGGAAGGGTACTGTTGGGTACGTCGGGAGAGGAAAAAACGGAGGGCTTGGAGGCCCTGGTCATGCGGATGGAGGTGTAGAGGGATTGGATATCCATGGTGAAGGTGGAAGAACGCCTCATCTTCCGCCTCGGAACACTTCAACCCCAGGGCATCAATGTGGACTTCAACAGCTTCCTCATTTCCCCTTTCCCCACCTCACCCTAGTTCCAAACTTCCAGCTCAGCACTGTCCCCATGACTTGTCCGACCTGCCTATCTTCTTTTCCACCTATCCACTCCACCCTCTCCTCCCTGACCTATCACCTTCATCCCCCTCCCCCACTCACCTATTGTACTCTATGCTACTCTCTCCCCACCTCCCCCCCTCCTCTCGCTTATCTCTCCACGCTTCAGGCTCTCTGCCTTTATTCCTGATGAAGGGCTTTTGCCCGAAACGCCGATTTTACTGGTCCTGGATGCTGCCTGAACTGCTGTGCTTTTCCAGCACCACTAATCCAGAATCTGGTTTCCAGCATCTGCAGTCATTGCTTTTACAAACTTGAACCAGTGTCAGGCACTATACTCGTGTAAATAAAGGGTGATTTGGTGACGGGTTACTGGAGTTATTTCACTTTGACCTCAGATTTAGCTAACTCTTCCTTTTCACTACTTTTATGTCATCTAATAAATCATATGATATTTACAGAGCACAATTCTATGACAATCACAAATTTAGCTGATAAATAGTTTACATTACCCTATCTGATTCACTGCATCTATTTAAAGCCAAGCTTCCAGAGTTACTGACAGTTCAGTTCATTACTATTGAGTTACAATGTTTGATGTAAACACATACGCATTCCTTCAGCAAAACACAGAAATACATTAAAACCAGTAACTTTTCCAATCATGAGGTCATCACCAGGCTTCGTATATTTTTTCCTCATTTCACTTGATTTCACTCAAGATAATTTTGGCTAACCCAGCAAATATTAGCTTTATATTTACATGAGTTTGATAAGTAGCCCAGGCAAATGCTGTGAGACACAGGTTCAAATCCAATTCCATCAACTGATGGAAATGAAATTCAATTAATGGCATCATAATTACAGTTGAAAGCTAGTCATAGAGTCATGGAGTCATAGAGATGTACAGCACAGAAACAGACCCTTCGGTCCAACTCGTTCATGCCAACCAGATATCCTAACTCAATCTAGTCCCACTTGCCAGCACCTGGCCCACATCCCTCCAAACCCTTCCTATTCATATACCCATGCTTCTTAAATGTTGCAATTGTACCAGCCTCCACCACTTCCTCTGGCAGCTCATTCCATACATGTACCACCCTCTATGTGAAAAAGCTGCCCCTTAGGTCTCTTTTATATCTTTCCACTCTCACCCTAAACCTTTGCCCTCTAAATCTGCATTCCCCTACCCCAGGGAAAAGACTTTGTCTATTTATCCTATCTATGCCCCTCACAATTTTACAAATCTCTATAAGGTCACCCCTCAGCCTCTGATGCTCCAGGGAAAACAGCCCCAGCCTATTCAACCTCTCCCTATAGCTCAAATCCTCCAACCCTGGCAACATGCTTGCAAATCTTTTCTGAACCCTTTCAAGTTTCACAACATCTTTCCTATAGGATGGAGACCAGAATTGCATGCAAAATTCCAACAGTGGCCTAACCAATGTCCTGTACAGCCACAACATGTCTTCCTGTACTCAATACTCTGACCAATAAAGGAAAGCATACCAAACACCTCCTTCACTACCCTATCTACTTGCAACTCCACTTTCAAGGAGCTATGAACCTGCACTCCAAGGTCTCTTTGTTCAGCAACAGCCCTAGTCACAGAAATGAAGCCCATATAACTATCATCAATTGTCACAAAAATCCAGCTGGTTCAATTCCTGTCCTTTATGGAATGAAATCCGCCAACCTTACCATGACTCTGGATTCATGGCAATGTATTTGACTCTTGAATGTCCTTTGTCATTTGTTTCTAAGTTTATTGAGGATGGGTGACAAATGCTAGCCTTGCCAGTGATGCCCACATCCCGTGAAATAATAGTTTGAAGAAAAATGTATGTCCAAACTTTTACTGGTAGTGATCTGCTATTCAAAGAGTATATATTTGCTCAGATACTAGGCTTGGGGTCAAATCCAGTTTGAATGTAAGTGACGGAACATTTCCCACCACCTGGCTGTTTAGGTCAGGCATGAAGTGGGTTTGAGCAGTTTCTGTCTGATTCTGCGTGGCCATGGACTTGACACAAAAGATCTCACTTAGATGCTCCTCAGGGAGTAAAATTGACCATTTATTACCATTTGACCAGATATAAGAGAAACACTTATTATTTAGATGTAACAATAGAAACAAAGTGATGGATAGACCTGCCAAAGTGCTAAGGGGCAAGATGTTATCTGTGTGCAACCCACTATTAAGGGCCAATGATAGACATACATAGACACTTACGTTAAAAGCAGAAGTAAGTCATTCGGTGCCTTGAACCTTCTCTGCCATTCAATTAGAACATTGCCTGATATGAATGTAGCCTTAACTCCACTATCCTATCCACTACCAATAACTTTTGATTCCTTTGGCAATTAAGAATCTATATCGCAACATTTAAAGTATTCAATTACCCTCTCTCAGGCAGAGAATTTTATAGACCACCACCAATCCTGAGAGAAAAACCCACTCCTCATCATTGTTGAACAGGTAACCGCGTATTTTGAGGAAGAGAAGATCCCATCTGAAAACGTTCAAGTCGTGTAGTTGATGTGTTGGATGTTGGTCAAGGAGGGCAGAATTTCTAGGCTAGAGGACTGAGAGAAGTAGCACTTCTAACAAAAAAGTTGAAAATAGATGAAAAAGACAATAGGCAGAAGATAGTTGGAGAAAATGTTAGTATCACTTCCTACTTGCCCAAGCTGGAGTGAGTAAAAGGGCAATAGACACAGTTGACCCATTCATTACAAAATCAATGGCATTTCAGGATTGTCCAGACAGTTTGAAGTGAATGTAGTTCAGCCAATCATAAGGCATTTTTGACCTCTTTAAAACATTACAAGAAAATTTCCAACATTATCATGGTAAAGAAATCATTCAAAGGACTGGGATTGCAAAACATAAGTGTGTATATTCTGAATGCTAATGAAAGATATGCCCTATTTTGAATTTCATGGAATCCAGACAGTATCTCTCCTAAATAGCCTTGGCAATTATCCAACTATTAACTAATAGCAACTTGCGATGGATAATGGCAGACCAGCCATACTTTGTCTTATGGGAGGACTGACTCATTCCCTAGCACCAGCCTCTGGCATCATGATTAGCACAAAATGCAAAATCTAAGGATATACTTGATTTTCTGAAGCTATTGCATAAGTGGTGTGTATTTTACTTCTAGGAGAAAGTGAGGACTGCAGATGCTGAAGAAGGGCTTATGCCTGAAACATCGATTCTCCTGCTCCTCAGATGCTGCCTGGCCTGCTGTGTTTTTCCAGCATCACATTTTTCACCTCTGTATTTTGCTTCTAACAAGGAATCTTTATACCTGATGCTGTAATGCTTATGTTATCCTTCATAATGTAAGAACAAGATCTGGGTAACATGGTACTGAAAGATCTAATAGACATGTATTTCAGTATACAGGCACTTCAGTGTCTGGGCTAAAGTTAAGTTATTTGATTACAAACAGCAGTTCACTTCCATCACTGTGTTCTGCTTCAAGTGACCCATTTTCAGATGGAGTCTGAGACTTTTATATCTCCAGGTCACATGCTATGGTCCAGTAATGCTATAATGCATGTGGCTCTGAAAGGCATACTGACAGACTAACTGTGAAGCATAACACAATAATACATTTTTCTGCATGGCATTTCTGACAGAGTGTACCAGTGCATCGACACTCCAAACATCTTAGCTTACACTGGGAATCAAATTATTTTTCTCTTTTACCTTCTTAAAAATTCTCTCGTCACCAAGATTTAAGTCCTTCCTCCTTCTATGGTTCAGTGACAACTTTTGTGTGATTTTCCTCCTGTGAAATGTCCTGGAATATCTTCCTCTTTTTAAAAGCAATATATAAAGGCAAGTTGTTGTTGCCATGGGCAAGTTTGATGGCATCTCTGTGATTTGTTTGGGGAAACCAAATAATTTTACGACATAAGGAAATGTTTTACTGGTGTGATTTTAAAATGAAAGAAAATCTTTGTAAATTTCGTGGCGTCTTCCAAATTGACCTGTTCTTATCTTCAGGAACATTTTGGGCTCTCTAAGCTTTGGGTAAAACAGGGCAAAGTCAGTATGGTTTCAGCAAGGGGAGGTCATGCCTGACAAATCGTTAGAATTCTTTGGGAAGGTAATGAGCAGGTTAGACCAAGGAGAGCCAATGGATATTATCTATCTGGACTTTCAGAAGGTTTGGTAAGATGCCGCCCAGGAGGCTGCTGATTTAAGATAAGGGCCCATAGTGTCAGAGGCGAGATAGCATGTATAGAAGATTGGCTGTCTGGCAGAAGGCAGAGAGTGGGGGTAAAAGGATTCTTCTCAGGATGGCAGCCAATAACTGGTGGTATTCCACAAGGGTCACAACCTTTCACTTTATACATTAATGATCTAGATGAAGGGACTGAGGACATTTTGGCTAAGTTTGCAGATGGTACAAAATAGGGAGAGGGGCAGACAGTATTGAGGAGGCAGGGAGGCTGCAGAAAGATTTAGACAGGTTAGGAGAGTGGGCAAAGAAGTAGCAGGTGAAATACAATGTAGGAAAGTGTGAGGTCATGCACTTTGGTAGGAAGACTATTTTCTAAATGGGGAGAAAATTCAGAAATCTGGAGTAAAAAGGGGCTTGGGAATTCTAATCCAGGATTATCTTAAAGTAAACTTGCAGGTTGAGTCAGTAATTAAGAAGGCAAATGGGTTGTGGTCATTCATCTTGAGAGGACGAGAATGTAAAAGCAGGGATGTACTTCTGAGGCTTTATCTGGCATTGGTCAGACCAGATTTAGAGTATTGTGAGCAATTTTGGGCCCCATAGCTCAAATGTATTGGCCCTGGAGTGGGTCCAGAGGATTATCCCAGGAATGAAAGGCTGAAAATATAAGGAAAGTTTGAGGACTCTGGGACTATACTCAGTGGACTTTAGAAGGATGAGAGGAGATCTGATTGAAACTTACAGAATACTGAAAGGTCTGGAAAGAGTGGAAATTGGGAAGATGTTGCCATTAGCAGGAGAGACGAGGACCTGAGGGCACAGCCTTAGAGTAAGGGGAGAAACTTCCTCAGCCAGAGAGTGGTGATTCAATGAAATTCACTACTACAGAAGGCTGTGGCGGCCAGGTCATTGAGTGTATTTAAGACAGAGTTCTTGATAAATTCGATTGCCAAGGGGATCAAAGGTTATTGAGACAAAGTGGGAAAATGGGGTTGAAAAACCTACCAGCCATGATCGAATGATGATGTAGATCCGATGGGCTGAATGGCCGAATTCCTGTTCCCACAGTCTTGTGGTCTTATGGTCAGTAGATTACCCAGTGCTGTCTGCTGACAATGAGGGAGGCATTTTCTCTATCGTTGGGATCGGGATTGCAAACTGTAGCATCACTACAACTCTGCTGTTGGAATATTAAATTCTAACTCAGGCAGAATCAACCAGCCCCTCGCTCATTTCACAACCTCATTATCTGCGAAGGGAGAAGCAGATCTGTGATGCAGCAAAACGAGTTTAATTGAGTCACAACTCTCTAAATCTCTTCACTGACTTCCTCATCTGTCTACGTCCTCTGACAGATTCTGAGTATATTTCACTCACCAGGGTGTAGATAACACAGAGAAAAACAATACAATGTGATGATAGGATATGAGAAGCATGATTAATCATCCCCGTCTGCAGTTCAGTACATCCTATGTCCTGAAATTATAAACCAGTCCCATTAATCAGGTAACAGGAACTTGACATCTTTCATGTGCAAACAACACTTCCTGCTTGGGTTATATATTTTACAGGTGTTGTCATCTGGACCTAAACTGCACTCCTCTTCCCCACACCCGCATCCCAGTCAAATAACCTTTCCTTTGCCCCACCACCTGCCAAAGTGTGGAGAGAAAATGAAAGACCAACAATTTTTTTTTTCTTCAGTGTTCCTCACAGCAGTACCCAAAAAATTCAGCTTTACTTTTGGAGACTTCAGGACTTTCCTGGAGGGATCTGAATCCTACCTCTCTTTGACCGGACATTCTTTGGATTCAAGTGTAGTCTAATTGCGATCTCAAACACACAGGAGGGCAATTGGGATAGGTTGTAAAATAAACTTGTAATCAACTCAAGAATGTATAAATATGAGGTGATCAATGTGCCATTGCAATTTATCATTCTCCCCGTTGCCCAACCCTCCAAAAACAACTTCATTTACTTTTCTAAGATTATGATTATTTCCCCACCCACAGCACCCATCAACAATCAGTCAAAAACTGCATTGTAATGCAGTTGTGAGCCTTATCTTAAAAGCCCTATCAATTGGGGCTTCAGTGGAAGATGCTGGAAACTTGGTTGCGATCTGGTAGCATCTGGGAAGACAGAAACTGGATTAACATTTCATGGCAATGACCAGTCAGAGTATTTTTTGAGTCAGAGTAATACAGCACGGAAACAGGCCCTTCGGTCCAATCTGGGCCATGGTGCCCACTTAGCGAGTTCCAATTGCCCACATTTGAACTATATCCCTCTAAACCCTTCACATCTGTGTCCCTATCCAAATGCTTTTTTAAAAATGTTGCTCTTGTACCTGCCTCAACTACTTACTCTGGCAGCCCATTTCATATATGTACCATTCTCTACATGAAGAGGTGCCTCTCAGGTCCTCCCTAAATCTTTCCCCTCTCTCCTTAAACATCTGCCCTCTAGTTTTCAATTCCCCATCCCTGGGAAAAAGACAACATGCATTCATCATATCTGTACCCCTCATGATTTTATACACTTCAATAAATCACCCTTCATTCTCCTACGCTCCAATGAAGAAAGGCCTATCCTGTCCAACCTCTCCCTTTAACGCCTGGCAACATCCTCATAAAACTTCCTTACACTCTTTCCAGTTTAACTATATCTCCAGAACTCTGTTGATATTAACTCTAGGTTGAGACTTACATATTTTTTGGTGAAGCGTCAGTTTTATTGTCAAGGCTTAACGGGTTTTTTCACCGTATCTGACCAAACCCATATCATTAACTACCAACCCCTCCCCAGTGGCGCCTCCCTCTTCTCATTCTCATCCCATTCTACCATTGGCTGATATTACTTCCAAACACATAGATGATCCGCCTGCTGCTATGATAGCAGTAGGTGAGAATCATCATTTACAAGGACCTCTGACTAAATGAGCACATGCCCCATGAGTGCTGCTGTTGCTCAGTCAAACACCGCACTTCATCTTGCTTTAAATGTGTCTGGCTCATTACTTGGGCTGAGTGGGTAAGGACCTTCTGTGGTCTGAGCGAGCCTTCTTCCCAACTGTGGATCTCCTTTGCACTCTCTTAGGGAGCAAAATGATACTTGGTACCTTTTCTGCCCTTACCCTCTGATCCTCTTGATCCAGAGGGCTTTTGGATGGATTAGAACAGAATTCATGACTCATCCAACTTGAAGATTATCTTCCACAATGCTGTCAGTATTGATTGGCAGAGACGTCCAATCATTAGGTTGGCAATGCCCTAGACTGGTAGTGGCTCACTTTTCAGGCATTCCCCCTCTTTTTAAGTCAGACTGCTGGTCTGGCCTCAACTTTCACCTGGAGCATTGAGGTACTGCTGGGCTCTACATTGCTGTTTATCTTCAATTCTGTTGGTCTGGTCACCATCACAATCATTCAGTGCTCATGTCTATGCTCAGGTGGGTCAACGTTTTTGAACATACACGTGAGGGACTGTAAAAGTGGGGATCTCCAAACCCCATCAGTCTTAGGATCCCAGGTCCACATGATCAGACATCACTATCACATAACTTCTCACATACATGATCAGTAGCTGTTTTTGGAGTAAAGATTTGGTTAACAATCTGCTCCACATTGGCTTTAAATGGCATCCAAAAGGTGAAATCTCCAATGCACCACACAGGATCTCTTACTTAAATTGCATAGTGTAGTCTCTGGAGTGGATTCAAACCCTCATTCATCTAAATCAAAGATGAGAATGTTACCAAGTGAACTGCAACCTTGACATTTTTAACATTACCAGGGAATTTGACGATGCTGCAAAATTAAAGTGTGGCAAGGAGTTAAGGCTATCAGTAAAGTACGGAAGGGGGATGAAGTTCAAGTGTAAAGAGGGCTGGAAATTTCCCCATTAAAATTCTGCCTAGAGCAATCCAGTGATTCAGAATCTGGTCTCGGAGGCAGTGGGACAGGTTCCCAACACTTACAAGATTTCAGAACTAGCTGAAGAAGAGACATTTAAACTTGAGGGCCAGATTCTATTGGGCTCACGGTTGTCTTAAATCATTGTTGCTCATTAAAATCTGCCCAGAATAAATTGGCTGTGCTTACTAAGCAATTCAATGACAGCAGATCAAAACATCCAGATCCTGCCATTACACAGGGAACTAATTGCCTTTAGCTTGTATCTGAAACCAGTGGAGAATCAAACCAGGCAACACAAGAACATCAGATTGCAAATAAGTCGACAGCTTTTTAATTGTCCTGTTATTGAACTGGGTGTCTAATCTTGAGCAAGCTGAGGGGAAGAAAATATGCTTTCACGATAACACAAATAAAACATGATTCGGAGATAAAACAGTCCATGTTAGTTATAAAACAAGAAGAAATAAAGTTAAACAATTGTGTATAATTTGCAGTTCAGCAACAGGCCATTTTAATTTCAGCCTTTAAGCATGAATTTTAAGCCTATACCCCCTTGTTCTGATTACCCTCCACAGAGGAAATAGTTTCTCTTTGTCTTTCAATGCATTTAATGAGTCTTCAGTAAACATGAGCTTATTCAAAACTCTGCTGTCTGTTATTTAATTTACAATGAGTTCAGTTACCTTTCGCCTGCCCCAGTTACAGTCATATATTCACTTCTGGTCAAACAATACTTCATGTTTAAAATTGTTAATCTTGTTTTCAAATCCTTCTTTGTCCCTGCTGCTCCCTAATTGTGTAAAGTTCCTCATTTCCCTGTAATATGTCATGATTTATGTTCTCCTTGAATTTTGGCCTCTTCTATGTATATTCCTAACTTTAACTGCCCACCATAGATGGTCAATTTGGATACATAGGTCCAAAATGTGTAATTTCTTCACTAAAAAAAACCACCTTTCCACCTCTCTCTCCTTTTCCTTTGAATTGCTCATTGGACATTCAACATAATAACTTCGTACATGGGTCTGTGACAAATTTAGTTTGACTACATTCTTGTGAAGCTCTTTGAGGCATTTTACCATGTTAGGTATACTACATAAATGCACATTATTGCTCTTGTATATGAAATCATCCATATCCTTTCAGCTGTTTAAATACAAGATCAAGTTCCTCCAAGTGATTGGGGAATTGTGCGTGAGAGTAAATGTGGACAGATTAGAAGATAGCAAGTGATTGGGGTAGTTGAGGATGTGAGGTAAAGGGGAATTAAGACGGTGGAGTCTATAGTGTAAGAGAGATTAGTGAGGATGGGAAAAGTTCAGGATGGGAAAGGTTGAGTGAGATGTTTAATGAGCTGTAGAATGAAGGGGGTGGTTGAGGATGCTATAGGTGTTATTGCAGAGGGACCAGAGGTTTGAGGGAGATTGGAGTTGATGGACTGTTTTCGAGGGAGTGAGGAAGGTGATAGGGGATTAGGTGTTTTCGAGAGTTAGAGTGTGCAGGTGTGTTAGAAGCATGGGATGGATAAAGGTGGAAGGGATGTCAATAGAATTGGAGGAGACATGCGGGGGGGGGGGGGGGGGGGGAGCGGAATTATTGATCAAAAATAGCCTTTGAGGATTTTTTTTTCTGATCATGTTCTCTGGTTGATGTGCAAAATCTTTTACTGAAAATCTGTTGCTTTTAATTGCACTCTGTGCTTTTGCATGCTAATCTGAATAGTCACTTAAGTGGAAAATTGGAATTTGAAGAGTTAAGCTAAATATCCTTGATGTGTGAGTGATTTTGTTTTTGTTTATGTCTTTATTGTAGAAGGATTACCAGAGGCAGTCTGTCATCCTCTTTACAATGTGGGAAACATTCAGATAGTCAGTATTTCATTTAGTCACCCTTAACCTCACTCAGTGACAGCTTTCCTGTAGATAGTGTGCTTCTAACATACCAACATTCAAAAATTAATTAACAGAGGGAAGCTAGCTGCTCCAGCAAGGTTGTCCCACATCATGGTTTTGGAACTCTCTAATTCACTGCTACAGTTACACCACCACCTCCACTTCAACAGGGCCCCACCCCTCTCACCCACCATTCCTGGAATTCTAGGAGAAAGGGTTCTAAGTTTCCCCTGTCTCATTTGTGAAGACCAGGCACATCATGGCTTATAACAATTCTCATGTTGGTGGCTGGAGGAAGTTCATGCTTTGAGGCTAATAGAGCAAGTGGATTTGTGGGCATCCAGGATGACTAAATATTCTGCAGATTGTGCCTAATTACTTCTGGGAAGCAGGGAATACTAATGTAGGATGTTTCCTACGGGTTGGATAAGTTTCCATGGGCTGCAGAAAGAGCATGTTCAATGGAACTGAAGGCCCTTTTCCATCATGCATCCCTGAAGACTTGCCAATAAAACACTTACATTTCTATCACACCTTTCACAACATTAAGCTCCTTTACAACAAGCAAAGGATTTTTCCTGAAGTATTGTTACTATAGTACTGGAAGAAGTGCAGCAGTCAATTTTTAGACCACAAGATCCAATAAGCAGCAATGTGATACTGACCAGCTAATCTGTTGTTTTAGATATTATTGATTGAGGGCTAAATATTGGTGAGTACACTAGGGATAACTTCCTTGTTCATCTTTGAAGTAGTGTCATGGGATCTGTTGCTTTGCCTTAACAGGACAGATTAGCTTTGGTCTAGCATACATCTGAAAAATAGCATCAACAGTGCAGCATTCCATTAATGCTGCACTGGAAGACATTTCATCCCAAAACCATTGAGCAAAATGTCAAGCCTGATGAGCTTATGGATTTGTTTCACCTACAATATTCTCTCATGCAGAGGAGCAATATCTTTTACAGAGCTAGATGTTAATGGATTTATAAAGAAACAGGAAGAGGCCACTCAGTACTTTATGCCTGTTTCACACATAGATAGCTATAAGGCTCCAGGAAATATAACGCTATTTCTGTAACTATATATAGTTCTGTGCAAGACATTCAGATTGAAATTCAGTGCAGAGAAATGTATGAAAACAATCAAAACTAATTTGGAGTAGTTGCTTAGGGATTACATTTTATTTTATCCTGAACACATATTGCAGTCAATGTAACAATTTCATTTGCACCATAGACTGAATGGTTGAATAAGTCTGTTTTAAATAAAACTTAATTTGTTTGTTCAGGTTACGACACAGCTCTGTTGCAGAGGTGGGAATTGTATTTCTCCAAAGGTACCTTACAACTGCACTGCTCAAACTCCTTAAAGTGAGACAATGTGTGAGATTGAATTGACTTAGTAGCCAATGAGATCGAAGCGTTAACTTTGACATTAGTTGTATCTTGTGCTAATTACCCGAGATCAGCTCAGTAGATGAACAGCTTTAAAAAGATAATATTCCAGAAGCAGTATTTTTAAAAATCAAATAATAATGTAGTGGAAATCAACTGAGATAATGCATTTTGTTTGGAACAGAATATAGAATTTTGTTGATGGGTAGTTAATACGACATAAAGTCCAACATGAAATAAATGCTGAAAGTACTCAACAAATCTTGCAGCATCTGGGGAGTGTTACAACATGAAGACAGACGGCTAAATCAAATCAGCCTTCCTACCTCTGCATTCACTCCACAGTAAATTTAAGACCTTCAAAGACATTCAAAATTGACCCCAAATGGTTCCAAAACAGACTTTTAAAACAATCAATCCCAGACACCGTGAGAAATCATTTCTAGATATTGCATTTGCAGCTTAAAATGCCTCTGGGGGCGATGAACCCTGTGGGGTGGTGTTAAGAGGGCAGAGTCAGTTCAGGGGCAAGGTGAACATGAGTGAGGTTGAATTATAGTTGTTATCTCCGTGCTGTGGCAGCAGGCTAGAGGCAGAAGACCAAGAAAGCTGTGTTGTGGGATGTGGAATAGTCTTCAATAAGACTTGAAAATTTACTAACAATACAGTAACTTTACCAGATCAAAATGAAACAAAGCAATCTAAATAATGTCTGTGATTTAAATCTTTTTTAATCAGCCCATTCACACAAAAGACAGACAAACAAACATAGTTAAAAGGATAAATAAAAGAAAATAACACATTGGTTTTCACAACATGTTGTTCAATGAGATTTAATGATTGCTTTATGGTTGATTTGTTATGTTTTTTGTGTTTTTAACACAAGCTGCTGCTCACAGTCCAAAGGTTATCTTCAGTTCACAGTTCTCACTTCACTATCAAAACCAAAATTGATAAAAGAATAAAATAAAAATAATGACAGATCAGTGAGGGTTCTAACAGGGGAGAGAAGCTGAGTGAACAGATGAGTTTTTGCTACTGTGGTGGACTGCTTGCGTGAAGAAATTCCCTGACTCAGGTGACCCACCATGAAATGAAGGGATCTGGGGAGGCAGGACTGGGATTGATTTGGCCTCACAAATCCTCTAAGCAAATCAGAAGAGGGCATGCTGGTGGGCGATTGTCAAAGCAGACTAATTAGAAAGCCTAGCTTTGATTCTCTGGGATATTGTCCCGGTTGCTTTAAGAGCTATTAGACCCATAGCCCTCATTTCTCACATTTCCTCACACTCGATCACACTTACCAACTCTCTTTAAGCCTAAGCCATGTCCTCAATGTCTGTGCTACTTTCTGCGGGCCCACTCACCCGTTCATTAATAACCAATGAACTATGTAATAGCATTGGCAAATCGTGAAATGCTGAGGTAAACATCCATTCAGGAATCGATTTTGAAAGAAACTGTTGTTCTTATATTCCTATAAAGTCCCAGTTAGACAGAACCATTTATAATATAAATAATGAAAGTTTCCCTTACTTCACACCTTTTACAATTGTTCAAATAAACATAAAGGTATTGACAAAACTAAGAAAGAATAGTTCTTAAACCTTCATATATGTGTCAGTCAACTAAAGCAAACACTCCACTTCCAGCTGTCAATATAAAGCTGATGTAATTAATTTCTAAATCTTGCAGCTCAGTCAAACATTCATGATGATGCCACTTGGGAACTGAATCAACAGAAATCCTGTTTCACTCTGATTGGGTCTCCTATTTCATTGGTCTGTCCACTACCCTTAATTGGCTGGGGCTCATATAGGCAAGTTCTGAATTGCTGCTCCTGTATTGTGTTACAGTCTCAGAGTAAATGCCTAAGTTTTATTCCAACTATTTTGAATCAGTAACATTTTGCTTTAATAGACAAAATTAGAAGTCTCAGTTACATGTCGTTACAATAAAACCACCAGATTCCATAGTTTTAAACAAACAAAGAAAGTTTTACTTTGCATGAGTTAACAAAACAGACAGTCAGTGCTAGATACCTTATTATACTCCACTATTCAGATTTAACATGAGGCAAACATGACCCATTGAGCACACAGATCTGCACATTAAATGGCAGACACAACTACAATGGGTTTCTTGAATTTCTTGGCAACCTTAATGAGTCAGAAAAAACTTTCAAATCTACCCTCATCATGAGGCATTTCTGCTCCTCTCTTGCAAGGATTGACCTCATCTTTGATCTTGCTCAACAACAGTTTCTATTTAGTTTGGAGACTTGTCAGCTCCTTCTTTGGCCTGAAGGTAGTTGTCAGGCAACAGGACCTTGTAGAATGTCCCAATGATGGTTTAACATCCAATTGCACAATCTCTTCTCAAGAGTCACGATCCCACTGGATTTACAAGGCTGGACCCCATCACCTAATCATTGGCACTATCTCTGGAGCAGAAAACCATTCCATTGAATTGAAACAGCTCCCACTTCTCTTAGTCCCAGTCAACAATAGTATTACACCACCCAAGTTCCACTTGTACAAGGCTCACCAAATGACACACTATTCCACATCCCACAACACAGCTTTCTTGGTCTTCTGCCTCTAGCCTGTTGCCACAGCACGGAGATAACAACTATAATTCAACCTCACTCAGCAGGCTCCTGATGTTCACCTTGCCCCTGAACTGACCTATGCCCTCTTAACACCACCCCACAGGGTTCATCTCCCCCTGAGGCAGAATCTGATATATCAGCTTAGTACTTTTTATATTCCCCAGTCATTCGAAGGTCATTTGTACAGATGCAAAATTTACAAGGCTCACTTGATACTCCATTAAGTGGGGTCCTGCAGATTCAATTTAAAAAGAATATACTCACAATTACCTTATTATTTGCAATGAGTTAAGAATTCTATTGTTATGTGCATGTGTACATGCATATCCAAAATTCTGTGACATTTACTATAATGCTACAGACAATCTACCAGAGCAATGACATATCATTCGGCAGTACATGGAGAGCCGCAAAAGTTATTCTCACTGTCAAAATGTGATTGTTTTAAACATGTGGGTTTAAAGAATAACATATTGATGATACATGTCCATGAGTAAAACGCCACCATTCGAAACAAAATACGTGGTGAATTATATTGAGAAAAATTAGCCTTTGTTAGTGTGAGACAAAGAATGAACAGTGAAATGAAATGGCCTCTGTCAAAACAATGAACATGTCGATCCAACTCACTGTGAATTACGAGGCCAGTAAGGTCATGGAGTTACTTGAAAAGTTTAATCAAAAATGCAGGCTGACATTCAGCAGTTGTTTAAAAAGGCAGCAGTGGACAAAAGTGAAAGATTTAAATATGCTTAATCACTCCTTTGGGAATAAAGGAGGATGAACAACGACCCAGGGAAAACCTCTTAGACGTACTGCACACACCTTCAGCAAAATCAAACCATTGAATTCACAAATTTTAACTTAAGACCTTGAGTGAGGAGCTGAGTGAGCCTGTTGATGAGGTCGAGAAATTCAGCTGGCAATAGGTGAAATGCTGGTTGGTCTCCGATGTAAAAAAGCTCTGAAACAAAAGCAGAGGTTGCTGAAAAAGCTCAGCAGGTCTGGCAGCATCTGTGAAGAGAGATCAGAGTTAATGTTTCAGGTCCAGTGACCCATCCTCTTCACAGATGTTGCCAGACCTGCTGAGCTTTTCCAGTAACTTCTGTTTTTGTTTCTGATTTACAGCATCTGCAGTTCTTTCGTTTTTGCGAAAAGCTCTGCTTGGAAAAGACAAGAATATTGAAGACACTGATAGAACACAAGGTGACGAGCCCACAGATGAAGATGCAGCCACCCAATAGGTAGCAGGAGCGATCAACAAAATAGCTGGAGAAGAACACACACCAAACAAACACAAAAAGGCTCTGAATGTGTTCAGTTCGATTATAAACATTGATTGTTCACTTGCTTAACTTTAGACAATAAAAAAACCTAATGGTTAGAAAAGTTACTTTGATGTAGAGAAAATTGTATTTGTTAAAGAGAAGGGGATGTCCTAATACTATTGACATAACTTTGCAGCCAAAATCACTCACGTGGCCATATGGTCATCAGCAACTGTTTAATCCAGTTTTGCCGTATTTATATCAACATACAAATGGCCACAAGAGGGTGCAATTACAGCCCTATGATTCAAAAATCAGTGCAGGACTATACTGTTATGGGCACATATACATGCCTAACCACAATGTCACATCATTCACAACTAGACTGCATCCAGTGAGAGCCAGAAGAAATCTATTCAATGTCAGCTCCAGTGGTTGTGTTTAAAAGTGTGATAATTTTCAACTGTTCGCAAAGGCTGACGACCACCTTCTGGCAGATTGTCTGCAAAGACCCATCGAGACCACTTTCACACTCGCGACTCAGGATTCGGGATGAATTGGGATTGTGACCCTATTGGGAAATCTGATCTATCAGCAAGTGCTCTCTGATCAGTTGAGAATATCCTGTTCCTAGGGTATTTCCTGTTTGTCGTTTGGATTCATAGCACCCAACAGTATTTCGCTTTTACATAGACAAAATGAAGGGTTTTGCAACTAGGTTCTGTCTGGCTTCATCCCATCTTCCAACCCAATAATTCCTGTTCTAACCTGTGGTTCAAGCGGAAGTGGGCCTGAGGAATTTTGGACCAGATGAGAAGGAGTTGTCTTCCACATTTAGGAAGCTCGATTGCCACTTTCCACATGGCCTGTCATCATCTTCTTGATTCAGAATCCAACTGGTTAGTTGATATTTTCCAGATTGTGAAAGAAATTGACAACAACAACTTTCATTTATACAGCACCATTAATGCAGTGATATCTCCAAGGCACTTCACAGGTTTGTAATCAGGCATAAGCCATCAGCAAGCTCCCCTCTAAACCACATGCCACCCTGACATGGAACTATGCTGCTATTCCTACAGTATCATTGGGCCAAAATTCTAGACCTCCCTTGCTATCAGACTGCCATATTAGTTGGGGTGGTCACAATACTGGTTATTCCTTTGTCTCCATCTTCTTTCTTGCAGTTACCCATGCTTCTTCCAATTCCACTGAATTTAAGTCTCTTAAGATGACAAATTTTCATTGGGTGTTAGGCTGTCTGTCTTCTCCTTCTCCCTAGCTGTCCCATCGCCAACACTCACCTCACCAGATCCTCTCTTTCTCTCTGCAACAGATGAGAATACAACTTCACTCTCCTTTTAGAACATAGAATATAGAACATTACAGCGCAGTACAGGCCTTTCAGCCCTCAATATTGTGCCAACTTGTGAAACCAATCTGATGCCCATCTAACCTATACTATTCCATTATCATATATTTATCGAATGACCATTTAAATGCCCTTAAAGTTGGTGAGTCTATTACTGTTGCAGGCAGGGCATTCCATGCCCCACTACTCTCTAAGTAAAGAACCTACCTCTGACATCTGACCTATACCTATCACCCCTCTATTTAAAGCTATGTCCCCTTGTGCTAGCCATCACCATCTGATGAAAAAAGGCTCTGACTGTCCACCCTATCTAATCCTCTGATCATCTTTTGGCAATTTGTTTCGTAATTCTTCACACTATCTTTCCTAATCTTGTCTTTTTTTGTTGCTCCACACTTCTTAACATGTACCTCTGATTAGTATCCAATTATTGCTCTTCTCTTCTTGATGTTGCCCATGTTTGTGATGTAACATGTGAATGCCCATGTTATGATATAACAGTCTTGCAGGTTCAGTGGTACTTTCAGTCATTGATCACTCCAGTGTCCTTTTTTCAATTACTCCAGCCAGAACCAATCCTTTACTTAACTTCTGTATTGATATTCTATATTTTGTTACCAGATACTTGAAACCACTCACTTTCTTCAGGTGATCACCCATAATCTTTATCCTTTAATTCCAATCCACTTCAAATTGACAGTACATACATTGGCCTTTAATTTACTCATCTTAATACCCCTGTCTTCCACTTCTATTCTCCAGTTCTCTGTCACATTGTGATCATCCTCACTACACACATCCATGTCACCTGCAAGTATGTCACCTAAAGCATGTAGTGGGGATTGATCTTGGCACTTTATGTTTCACTTGCTCAGTTAGAACAGGCCTCCTGTATTTTCAGTATTTTCTGTTTAGATCCAACACATTCAAATAATTCCAAGCAGAAAAAATGCAAGCTAAAATTTTAGAAAATTTTGGAGGAAGAAAGTCCAGTGAAACTATTTTTTACAGAGAAGTAATAGATTTGAGGAATAAGTTAACAGAGAAGCTCATTGAAGCAGGCAATATAATGGATTCAGGCAACAATGCTTTCACCTCTCAGATTACTTACAGTCTGTTTTGTCTCTAATGAATTTACACTTTACTGCCTCGTTTCAGATTTTTTGAAGCTTTCCCTGATGGTTGCAATGTTTGCTTCTGTATTTATTTTCATTTATTTCTTCATAACTTTTCCTGTTTATATCACTTCAAGGACTGAGCGGAACCACCACAATTGCTTTGATGCAATTTAACTGAATACTCCATTCAATTTGTCCCAAATGCTTAATTGGTCTATTGTGATACAACAATACATGAAAAATCATTTTAGAAACATGTTGTTGCCAATTTGAAATCAAACGGGAAATAAGAGGAAGATAAAACTTAAATTAATATTGTTATTTTTCTGATTCCCTCCCATTATGGTATATCTCTGGCTCTCTCTCTATACATCAGGACAGAGCAGATTATCTTATGTCTGGGTATAGTTCATGCTCTCTGTTATTCCCTATAAGTGTACCTCACTGTCTCTCTGTCTCCATTCTTAATGGTTTCATTCGTGCCTTTTCCCACTACTGCTGAGATTTTAACTGCAGCGTGGGAGACAGCCCGTCAGATGAAACTGGGCACACTGGTAGCCATGTAAAAGCTCCTTTTCATGTCATCTATACCAATTGGATTCTATCTCCAAAAACATGCTTAAGTCCCCTTGTCTTTGCCACCAATTTACTATTGACCCTTGGCCGTTGCCCCTTACAATCTTCTCACCCGCACCCCAGTTTTGGAACTCAACACTGTACCCCAGATGATCCTGATTTTGCTTCATACTCCAGTCTACTTTGCAGGATACATTTGCCTGTACTCCCAGCAGTGGCCACTGCTCCTGATGATGCTGCTGGGATCTGAGAGCTGCTGGGACCTCTCAGAGGATGACTCCCCACCAAAAAGGACAGGAGTCAAGTCTTAAGTTAGTTAACAGCCCCAGAGCCATTAAGCAGCTACTGGATGAACAGGCCATGCTGTTAAACTCATCTGTGACTGTTAAGGTAGACAATAGGGCCACCCAGAGCACACTGTCTTTTTCTCTCTTACTCACATTTCTTTCTGTGGCAACGTGTCACTGTCTTTTTGTCAGTCTGGAGGCAAGAGTTCAAATGTGTGTAGAGAAGAAAACTGTAAAATGGAAAATGAGAGTCCAAGGTTGGCAGGAAGGGACAAACCTTTGATGGTGGTTGCTTCACTGCTGCCAAATCATAAGAAGAACTACGCCAGTGCTATGGGTCTCTTTTCTTTCAGGAGATATGGTTAGTGAAAGCACACTGTCTGAGTGAAAGAAGCCTTTACCCATGACACCCTTCCCCATGAAACCCTAGGTCATTCCCTCACAAAGGTTGGTCTTGCACCTTGCTAGGTCACCCACCAGATACACTTCATGCAGCTCTTTGTTGCTGTGTGGCTGGACAGCACAGTTCCTCGCCATCAACATCACAGGAGATTGAGGGCATCTGCTTCTCTGCAGCATTGTCTGGCCTGAATAAGTGCCCCTCCTCTGTACAACAATCATTTTGGCCTCATTTTAGGTGGCCCAGGAAAGTGACAAATGAGGCTGCAGTGACCAGAAAGATTCACACAACCTCTTGTCCCAAACCTCTTGTAGTGGTCTTTTTCTTGTGTGTGAGAATATGTCACTGCAATGTCACAGCTTATGGTCTTAGCATTTGTGTGTGCTACTTCCAATGAGGAAGGCCAAAATGTACTTCACTCAGGACTTCATGAGACCAGATCAGAAGCTGATGGTATAAGAAAACTATTCCTAAGCAAACTGCTTGGACATGTTGTGACACACTTCTTAGGCAGGTGAGAGTTCAATATGAATCTTCTGTACAAGAGATTATGGCCCTGCCACCACACCACAAGACACTCTGAGGCCTTGCAGAATGTCGATGTGCTGCTTAGTACAGAAGTGAAGGCAAGATTACTAGCATTGAATAATGACTGGACTCATGATTACTGGGCTAGACCCTCAGTTGCTCAACTGAACAACCAGCAAAGCCCAGGCTTACTTGACTTAACTTCCAGTGAAATCATGTGCATTACCAGATTGGAATTGGGCCAAATGCCTGGCTGATTGTTGTCAACCCCTCTGACTAGACATGACCCAGCCTTGAACTGACTGTTTTTTTTTACTTTTTTACTGACGGCAGTCCATCCTCACTCCAAAAGCCATGCTTCCCCTTTGCCTTTTACACATTACCACGTTCTGCATGAACATGCAGTGTGTTTGCCACATACATGGCAGGCACATGTTCCACCTCTGCATTGATATAGCAGCATGCCCTTCAATGGCATGTACATCCCTCTTCCCCTTTTTTGAAACTCTGCTGCTCTCTACAGTGACATGGTACTACCTTGCCTTCTGCACTAAAATGACTCTCAAACCATAAGATGTTTTGTTGCCTTCTGTGCTAAGCTGCCACTCTGAAATGAAAGCCACCGACTGAACCTCTGCATTAAGCTGTAGAGCTACGGTGAAGCAGAAGTTGATGTGGTGCCATTTTCCAGTTGAGTTCTGTAATTGATCAGAGACACATCCAGCCTTGATCCCTTCAGTGTACCTTCTGCAGTTGTAGTGCTAATAGCAGAATTGAAGACAAAGAACATTGAGAAGGCTTCACTGCAGTCAACTAAAGTTATGTATTCACCTAGGCTTGAGGCAAAAGACCAAGATGACAGACACACACTTGCTAACAAGTCAAGGTATGAAGCAAAAATTATCTTGTTTGGGCAGATATTGATTGGAAGGTGAATTTAATCCCAGTGAGCAATGTAATTAATGAATGCAAATACATGCAGATTGGCTTCTCTGATGTGAAGGCAAGAAAGGTATCTCAGAACCTAAGAGTGGAAGACCTGATTGTAAAAATTCATCTTAACAGTGAGAATCTAATTTTTGGATTTTCGCCTGATTACGTCTTTTCATCTATGGCTATTCTCTCCAGGTTTGGGCGTGGAAAATCACGGCTTTCATGTCAATATTTCTTTCTTCCACTGAGAGCGTCATTCTCAATTTCTTTCTTTCTCAACATCTGTATCAATCTATTTCTCTGTCAGTGTTGTTACTCGCTCTGTCAGTACACCATTCTCTCTCTCTCTATTTCTCACCAATTCCATGTTACTGCTGTTACCACTGCAATTAGGGGGAGTGCAGGGTCACTCTAATCCCATTAATCCATGGGTCACAATATCAAATAAAAATATTTTTCCTGGTTATTGAGATGACTGATTAAATACCTTTTCAAAATCAGGCTTTAAGTTTAAAAAAACACTATCAAACAGGTTTCTTAAATAAATCCAATCATTGGTTTAATATCAAAACAAAACATATTGAATGAAGATGCAACAAATAGTTAATAAACACAGTCTACAATACCTCCCTGCAAAGGTTCACTTTTAAATAAAAGAAAACCCTTTACTGACCATTGGAGTATACTTGAAGGCAACAAGGATTTTCAAAATTCATTCATGGGATGTGGGCATCGCTGGCATGCCAATCACTAATTGCATTGGAGAAGGTGGTGGTTGGTTGCCTTCTTGAACCATTGCAATCCTCATGATTTACATTTACAGGGAGTGCCGTTCGGATGGCTGTTCCAGTTTTTTGATCCAGTAACAGTAAGCAAACAGTGATATAGTTTCAAGTAAGGATGGTGTGTGACTTGGAGAAGATATTGATAGTGGAGGATTCAGTGATGGTAATGCCATTGAATGTCAAGGAGTAATAGTTAGATTCTCTCTCATTGGAGATGGTCATTGCCTCGTATTTGTCATTTGTCACTTATCAGTCCAAGACTGGATATTGTCCAAGTCACTCTGCTTATGGATATGGACTGCCCAGTATCAGAGGAGTTGCAAATGGGGCTGAACATTGCGCGAACATCAGAGCACATCTCCACTTCTGACCTTATGCTGGACGGAAAATCATTGATGAGGTAGGTGGTTTGACCTAAGACACCTTCAGTGTTGTTGCTGAGATGATTGATCTCTCACAACCAGAATAAACTTCCTTTGTGTGAACTGTGACTCCAACCAGCAGAGAGCTTTCCCATTTCCATTGAATACAATAAGCAGTAAAGCTTACTGATGCCACAATTGGTCAAATATTGTCTTGAGATCAAGGGCAGTCACTCTTACCTCATCTCTGGAATTCAGCTCTTTTGACCATGTTTGAATGAAGGCTGGAATGAGGTCAGAAGCAAATGGCCCTGGCAGAACACAAACTGGGCATCACTGAACAGGTTTATCCTTTATCAGTACCATTGAATAGTTGTTGATGACCCCTTCAATCACTTCACTGATGATCGACAGTACATTGGTAGGGTGGTAATTGCACTGTTTTTCATGCACAGGGCATACCTAGACAACTTTCCACATCGTTGGGTGGACATCAGAATTGTAGATGTATTGACTAACTACAACACTCTTTCTGGTGGATAGGCTTTCTGAAATATTGTTGAAATACTGTTAGCACCAATTGCCTTTGCAATATGTAGTGCCTTCAGTCATTAAAGATCAGTCATGATCTCATTAAATAGTGCAACAAACCTAGGGAGCTGAGTGGCCTACTCCTGTTCCTATGTTGCTATATTTCTCGATATCATATGTCATGCACCAAATTGGTTGAAGACTGGTATCTGTCTCAGGAGGTGGCATGTTTGGCTGAAGGTGGATACAAATATTGCAGCCTTGTCTTTCGCATTGCCGTCTCCCACCATTACAGGTGAGGTCATTTGTGGAGCATCCACCTTCTGTTCCTTGTTTAATTGTCCACCACCATTCAACAGCAGATGTGACAAACCTACAGATATTGGTAATTGATTCCAATTGGTTGTGGAATTGATTAACTCTATCTATCCAGTCTACTTCTAATGTTTAACATGTTGTAGCTTCACGTGGTTATCACATCATCTTTAGGAATGCCTGGTGTTAGTCCTGGCATGCCCTCCTACTCTTTTCATTGATGGTAATGGTAATGAGGAATATGATGGCCATGAGGATATAAATTATTGAATGCAATTCTGCTGTTGCTGGCTCACAGTGCCCCATGCTTGCCCAGCTTTTGAGTCACTAAATATATCAGATTTTATCTCATTTAGCATGATAGCAATGGCACACAACATAATGGGGGTGTCCTCATGTGTAGGTGGGACTGTGTCTCTGTAAGCACTATGCAGTTGTCATTCTGACCAATAATGTCATGATGCATTTGTGACAGATAGATTGGTGAGATTGAGATCATGTAGGTTTTTCTCTCATGTTGGTTCCCTCACTACTTGCTGCTGACCCAGCCAGGTAGGTATGTCCTTTAGGACTCAGTCAGCTCAGTCAGTGGTGCTGCTACTGGGATGGACGTTCGCGATGTGGTAATCAGCAGGAAATTTCCACACCTATGTTTGATCTGATGCAATGAGACACCATGGAGTTCAGAGTCCATGTTGAGCATTCCCAGGGCAATTCAATATAACTGTTCTCCCAATTCCTGAGGTCTGTCCTGCAGTTGAATCAGGAGATACCCATCGAGGAGGTGGTGGTATCTGTAAGATATAAAGGTATAGATTAGATTCCCTACCGTGTGGAAACAGGCGCTTCAGTCCAATAAGTCCACACCGTCCCTCCACAAAAATCCATTTCCCTCCGACCAATGCACCTAACACTATGGGCAATTTAACATCACCAATCGACTTGACCTACACATCTTTGGACTGTGGACGAAACCCAGACAGACATAGGGAGAATGTGCAAACTCTACACAGACAGCTGCCCAAGGCTGGTATCAAACCCAGATCCCTGGCACTGTGAGGCAGCAGTGCTAATCACTAACCGCTGAGCCACTGTGCCGCCCAAATATAGAATGCACTGAAGTTTGGACTTATATATATAGTCAAATCACTAATTGTGCATGATTGTCTCTGGGATATTGGCAGACACAACTTGCTTAGAAAATAAACTATTGAGAATTTCACTCAATTTTCCAGAAGAAACTTCCAGCTTGTACTCGCAAAGACTGTTCTTTCCAGAAATAGGAGATATTGGTTGGACAGTAATAGCTTTTTGTTCCTCAACTAGTTATAAAGCCAAAGGGTTCTCTCCAACCATCTGCTGTTCAAACAGCCCGAGTCGGGTGCTACAGCAGGACGAGCAGGTCTCACCTGATCACATGATTTCTAGGAAATCTTGTTAAAATAATGTCCACACCGTGGGACGGCACGGTGGCTCAGTGGTTAGCACTGCTGCCTCACAGCACCAGGGTCTCAGATTCGGTTCCAGCCTCAGATGACAGTATGTGTGGAGTTTGCACGTTCTCCCCGTGTCTGCGTGGGTTTTCTCCGGGTCCTCTGGTTTCCTCCCACAGTCACAAAGTTGTGCAGGTCAGGTGAATTGGCCATGCTCAATTGCCCATAGTGTTAGGTGCATTAGTCAGAGGGAAATGGGTCTGGGTGGGTTACTCTTCGGAGGGTCAGTGTGGACTGGTTGGGCTGAAGGGCCGGCCTGTTTCCACACTGTAGGGAATGTATCTATCTAACCCTTCAAGGATCCATTTCAAAGAAACTACTTCATAAAATTCCACAAAACTTGAAATAAATCAATATTTCCAATATCCATCAAAATGTATATCTTCTAAGAAATATTAGATATGAAGATCATAAGAACATAAGTTATAGGAGGATAATTAGGCCATTTAGCCCATCATGTCTGCTCCACCATGACTGATGTGTTTCTCAACACCATTCTCCTGCCATCTCCCCTTAATCTAAAATCCCCTTACTAACCAAGAACCTATCCATCTTTGTCCTAAATACACTCATTGACTTGACCTTCACCGCCTTCTGCAGCAATGAGTTCCACAGATTCACCAGCCTCTGGCTGAAGAAATTCCTCCTCATCGTAGTTCTAAAGGATCGTTCCGTCAATCTGAACTGTCCCATCGAGTCCTAGTCTGACCTACTTATGGATAAATTGTCTCTATGTCCACTCTATCTAGGCCTCTCAGTATTCTGTGAGTTTCAATAAAACCCTCATCCTTCTAAACACCATTGGATACAGACCAAAAGCCCTCAACCACTCCTTATACGAAAATGCTTTCATCCCTGGGTTCATTATTGCAAACTTCTTCTGGACCCTCTCCAAGGCCAGCACATCCTTCCTTAGATACAGCCTCCAAAACTGCTCATAATTTTCCAAATGAGTTCTGACCAGAGTCTTAGACAGCCTCAGCAATTTATGTCTGCTCTTGTACTCTATCTGTCCTGAAATGAATGCAAGCATTGCATTTGTCTTCCTAACTGCCAACTGAACCTGCATGTTAACCTTAAGAGAATCCTGAACTAGGACTCCCAAGTCCCTTTGTGTTTCAAATTTCTGAAGCCTTTCCTCAGTTTCAAAAATGTTTTACACCTCTTAGATGGCACAGTGGCTCAATGGTCAACTCAGTGGTTAGCACTGCTGCCTCACAGCGCCAGAGACCTGGGTTCAATTCCTGCCTCAGGTGACTGACTGTGTGGAGTTTGCACATTCTCCCCGTGTCTGCGTGGGTTTCCTCCGGGTGCTCCGGTTTCCTCCCACAATCCAAAAATGTGCAGGTCAGGTGAATTGGCCATGCTAAATTGCCTGTAGTGTTAGGTGCAGGGTAAATGTAGGGGAATGGGTGTGGGTGGGTGCGCTTCGGCGGGTCGGTGTGGACTTGTTGGGCCGAAGGGCCTGTTTCCACACTGTAGGTAATCTAATTCAAGCCTCACAGCACCATAGACTCGTGTTCAATTCCATCCTCGGGCAACTGTCTGTGTGCAGATTGCACATTCTCCCTGTATCTGTGTGCATTTTCTCCGGGTGCTTCAATTTTCTCCCACAATCCAAAGGTGTGCAGGTTAGGTGGATTAGCCATGGGAAATGCAGAGATGGGGTGGGTCTGGGTGGGATGCTCCTCAGAGAGTTGGTGTGGACTCAATGGGCTGAATGGCCTGCTTCCATGCTGTAGGGATTTTACTATTATATTCATCCTACCAAAGTGCATAACCTCACACTTTCAGACATTACATTCCATCTATCACTTCTTTGCCCACTTTTTTAGCCGGTCTGAATCTTGCTGCAGACCTCCCCACTTCCTCAACACTACATGTCCCTCAACATATCTTTGTGTCATCTGTGTCTTCATTACACTGTCTCTCTCTCTCTCTCACTTTGTTAATATGTTGTTATTTTTCTCTACATCTCACTTTGTCTCTAGCAGTCTCTCGGTTTCTCCTTCTGTTAGTATGTCATTCTTTCTCTGTTTCTCATCATCTCAGTATCTGTCTTTTTCACTCTCTTATGCTCTCCATCTGTCAATGTGTCACTTTTTTTTTGGAGATGGGAACTGCAAGTTCTTTCTATGCTTTTTCTTCGCAGTTCTTCAGGCCACTAGATTATGTTCTAAATCACTGCAATTTAGCTCCCCGTTGTCTAATTCAGATGCTAAACCAGGGTGTTCATTTAAATTTGCGGTTTGGCTGGTTTGGTTGTGTTTTAGTTATTTGATTTGTGAGCCAGACTTACAAGCATTTACAGCACGAAGGGAGGTCATTCAGCCCATTGTGTTCATGATGGTCAACAAAGATCTGACTACACTACTCCCACATTCCAGCTCTTGACCCATAGCCCAGGAGGTTATGGCAACACTAGTAGCTATCTAAATGCATCTTAAATGTTTTGAGATTTTCTGACTCAAGCATCCTTTCAAGCAGTGAGTTCCAGATTTCAACCATCCTCTGGCTGTAAAAAATTCTCTTCAAATCCCTTCTTAGATTTTTGACCTCGAACCTTAAATCTATATCCTCTGTCAGACCATCACGGGCACAAAAATGGACATTCGAAATTGATCCAAAACAGAAAAATCAGGCCTGACAGAAAATTGGCCAAACTGAATTGAACAGCAGCCCCAGTGGCTGTTACAGAGAACAGTGGAAACCAAGATCCAACAGGTCACAAAAGTTCAAGGGGAACCAGTTACAACCAGAGCAAGGGTTGTGCATTGGACAAGTGTCAGTGAGTCTTTCTGGCAGCTTGACTGCCTGAGTATGGTGACGTTGTATTTCCCGGCATGGAAACAGTGGAGGTTGTTGGCACAACCCCATTGGATATTTCAACACAGCTCACAACCCTATTGGACCAAGGCCAAGGAACATTCTGGAAGGTCAGAGGTGAGGAAGGGTGTAAACACACATACCTGGAAGCTAGTCTTTCAGTGAAGATTCAACAAAGACTCACAGGGAAGTTTCATGGAAGACATTGCAGCAAGTCACGAAGATTCAGGAGAAGATCCACCTGGATCTTCTTATAGGACTTTATCAGATCTATGCCCTACCTTTGCAGCTCAAAGGAAAACCAGCCAGGCTTTTGATTTTTCCTCATAACTCAGACTCTTCAGTCCAGGTATCATCCTCTGCACCATCTCTAGTGCAATCACATCCTTCCTATAATGTGGCGACCAGAACTGCACACAGTCTTCCACTTGTGGCCAAACTAACAGTTCCAAAATATCCTCCCGGCTCTTGTATTCTATGCCTAAACTAGCTTTGGCCAGTATCCCCTATGCCTTCTTCGCCCCCTTGTCATCTGACCTTGCTACCTTCAGGCATCCATGGATCTGCACTCCACAGTCACTCTGACCTTCAGTACATTCCAAGGCCTGATCATTTTTAATGTAATCCTTTGCCTTGCAAGTTCTCCACAAGTGCATCTCCTGGCATTTTTCAGGATGAATTGCATTTGCCACTTCTCTGCCCACTTGACAAATCCCCTGAAATTCCTTCCTTTTTCCTGAAACGCCACTTGGATTATTTCTGTTCCTGTCCCCCAAGGGCATGCAGTAAAGCTACAAAAAGCTGCATTTACTTAGCACCTTTCACCATCTTCACATTTGAGGTTAATTTGCCAAAGGTTTTTGCAGTAAAAGCCATTGTCTGAATCTAATTCATGTTTCACTTGCACATGACCAAAACTTATACAGGTCCTTGTACACCCAGTTACTTGCTTGTGACAGAGCTGCTTTGGATACCAGATTTGAATGATATTGGGAATCTGGTGGAAGTTGAAAGAGTCCATTCTTCTTCAATAAGCAAGAATATTTCACGTTGCTTCCTCACAGTACTTGAAGACATGACTGGCAAGAGTGTTGAAATCGAGAAATGGAATTATAGTGGAATGTTCAGTCCATTGCTATGGGGTAATGGTGTCAGGTTTCATTGATAGTAATTTGAGGAGAAACCAACTCACAAGAAAAATGAGCTGTCATCTCGATGTGAGTCAGAGACTGGAGCTGAGCTAAGATCAGGGAGCATCAAAAGAGGCCAGTGTGAAAGAGCTTAATCGTTGCATTGAGATTCATCAGGGAGCAGGTTTCAGACAAGAAGACACTATTTGAACAATGAGTTTTGAGACACATACCCAGCAGCTATGACTCTGCACTCAAGCTTAAAAGTGCAGCCCTGTCTAATGTTTGAATTGACTGGCACAACAGGAGAACAGGAACCAACAAATTGTCCCACTGCTCTGTCCAAACAACAGCAAAGAAAGCAGCAAACTGTATTTTTCAAACAGAATAGTTAGGATTTGAATTGCACTTTCTGATCTTTCTCCGGATCCAGTGCATGGCACTTGGCCACCCTTCTGATCAGTTTATTAGTCCTATCAGTTGCTAAATAGGGCTTTTTTGCAATTCACACATTCTATCACCTCAAGGGAACAGCAAATTTATTATGTTGTCTCACATCCACTGGACAGTGCTTTTCCAACAGTGAAGTGAATTGCAATAATGATGCCAAGGTCTGATTTCACTCATTAGCATTCACTTGTTCTTCTGATGAGACACAGCATGATCCAAGAACAGTTTAGACTTATCCAACTTCTATAAAATTCCAAACCCAGTATTATGCTGATACATTGGAAAGCCATCCTGCATTGCAAAGTTGACATTTGGTTGGTGACTTTCATTCAGTTACATAAGAAAATGTTACTTCCCTTTTGCTCCTTTCATGACCTTAGGAAAAGTGAGAAACACTTCTGAAATGTCATCATAGTTGTAGTGAAGTAATCGTATAAATAAATATCATTAATTTTTTCAGGTCAAGGTGTGCTTTGGCTTGAGATAGTATTGATGGGTTAAAAGAGATACTTTTTTTAATTTCAAAAATATACTTTATTCATAAAATAATTTGATGGTCTGTACAGTTGGTCATACCATACATACGTAAACATTTACAGACAGAGATCAGAATTTATCATTTTTATACACCAGTCTGTACATTTATCAATCATATATCCATATATTTAGCTGAGGCGCCAGCAGAGCCCAAATGACTGGGTGGGCCCCCTGTTCTTCTTTAGGCAGGCCGATCTTACACGGTGGTCTTTCCCCACCGCGCCTTGGCGGCAGCTGCCCCAAGCTTCAGCACGTCCCTCAACATGTAGACCTGGACCTTGGAATGTGCCAGTCTGCAACACTCAGTCGGGGTCAACTCCTTCAGCTGGAAGATCAACAGGTTTCGGATCACCCAGAGAGCATCCTTCACCGAGTTGATGATCCTCCAGGCACAGTTGATGTTCGTCTCGGTGTGCGTCCCGGGGAACAGGCCGTAGAGCACGGAGTCCCATGTCATGGTGCTGCTCGGGACGAACCTCAACAAACACCACTGCATTCCTCTCCAGACTTCCTCTGCATAGGCACATTCCAGAAGGAGGTGTGTGACAGTCTCGTCCCCACCGCAGCCACTTCGAGGGCAGCGTGCGGTGCGGCTGAGAGTCCGGGCGTGCATAAAGGATCTCACAGGCAGAGCCCTTCTCACCACCAGCCAAGCCCATGTCTTGGTGCTTGTTGGAAAGTCCTGGCGATGAGGCATTCTGCCGAATGACTTTGACAGTCTGCTCAGGGAACCGCTCGATAGGATCCGCCCTCTCCTTTTCCCGAAGGGTCTCAAGGACACTACGTGCTGACCACTTCCTGATGGACTTGTGGTCAAAGGTGTTTTTCCTCATAAATTTCTCCACGAAGGACAGGTGATACGGAACGGTCCAACTACTCGGAGCGTTCCGCGGCAGCGAGGCCAGGCCCATCCTTCGCAACACTGGGGACAGGTAGAACCTCAGTGCGTGAACCTCAGTACGTAGTGACACTTGGTGTTTGCGTACCAAGGATCCACGCACAGCTTGATGCAGCCACACACAAAGGTGGCCATCAGGCATTGGGTGTATTTTTTCACCTGTTGCCCAGATCTTTGTCAGCGAGTCCCTTCGGACCCGGTCCATCTTTGACCTCCGCATAAACTGGAAGATGCCCCGGGTGACTGCAGCGGCACAGGTTCTGGGAATAGGCCAGACCTGTGTCACGTATAACAGCAGTGACAGTACCTCACACCTAATGACCAGGTTTTATCCCGCGATGGAGAGCGACCATAGCTTCCATCTGCCCAGTTTCTGCCTCACTTTGCTGATACGCTCCTCCCAAGAGTTGGCGCTCTTGGTCAGATCCACTGACGTCAAGCCGGTTTTCTTCTCTGACCACTGCCTCCTGCTGGCCGACTGTCACCTACAGGATGAGCAGCGGGCTGGTAAGGGAACATGGAAGCTGAACACAAAGCTGTTGACCCCGGGAAACATTGAGGAGCTCAAGAGGGACTACGCAAGTTGGAGAACCATGAAGCCCCTCTTTGAGTCCCCAGCGGACTGGTGGGAAACAGTAAAAAGGAACATCTAGAGGTTCTTCATCCTCAAAGGTGTTCAGGAGGCGAGAGAGAGGCGGGAAAAACTGTCCCAGCTCCAGGAAAGTATGCCAAACCTGCTCCTGCTGCCAATGATGGGGGTCGATGTCACGGAGGACTCAAGGAGGTGAAGGGCCAGCAAGCCTCGCTCTTTGCCTCAGAGGCCTCCAGGATAATCTTCCGGTCCAGGGTCCGCTCGGTCTGCTCACGTTTCTTCTTCCAGAAGGTGCACAAAGAGAGCTCCGTGCTCAGCAGCCTGAAGGAAGAAGAAGGCTCGATAGCGTCATCTCAGGCTGACGTCATGAGGATCAGCAAATCCTTCTTTGCCAGTCTGTATGACACGAAGCCAACCGACAGCGCAGCCTCCCAGTCATTCCTGTCCTCTATCACGGAGGTCTGAGATGACAGAACACAGGAGAGGCTGGACCAGCCGCTATCTCTAGACAACCTGACCAAGGCCCTCGAGTCCTTCGAAAAGAATAAAACTCCCGGAAGCGACGGCTTACCGGTCGAGCTGTATTCCGCTCTGTGGGACTTGATTGGTCAGGACCTGCTGGAGGTGTATGTCAGTATGCTTCGGGCAGGTACCATGAGTGAATCCATGAGGAAAGGCATCATCACCCTCATCTACAAGCGGTAGGGGGAGAGGGAGGAACTCAAAACTTGGAGACCAATCTCACTATTGAATGCGGATTATAAAATTTTGTCAAAGGTTATCGCCAACCGGGTCAGGTCTGCTCTGGGGTCGGTGATTCACCCCGACCAAACCTGTGCTGTACCGGGCAGGAAGATCACTGAGAGTCTCGCACTCCTCAGGGATACGATCGCCTACGTGCAGGACAGAGGGTTGGACACCTGCCTGATCAGCCTGGACCAGGAGAAAGCCTTTGACAGGATATCACACAGGTATATGAGAGATGTTCTCTCCAAAATGGGCTTTGGGGAGGGAATCAGAAATTGGATCAGACTGCTCTACACCAACATTGTCAGTGCAGTCTCAATCAATGGGTGGGAATCCGATAGCTTCCCAGTCAGATCTGGAGTCAGGCAGGGCTGTCCTCTCTCTCCTGCCTTGTTTGTGTGCTGCATAGAGCCATTTGCCGAGTCCATCAGGAAGGATGCGAGCCTGAGAGGGGTGACTATTCCTGGCAGCGGGGGCCTGCAGGTCAAGGCCTCCCTGTACATGGATGACGTCGCGGTTTTCTGCTCGGATCCGCTGTCCGTGCACAGACTCATGTGCATATGTGACCAGCTTGAACAGGCCTTGGGGGCCGAGGTAAACCGAGGCAAGAGCAAGGCCATGCTCTTCGGGAACTGGGCCGACCAATCCTCGACCCCCTTCACCGTCAGGACCAACCACCTGAAGGTGCTGGGTATTTGGTTCAGGGGGGCTGGGGCATGTGCCAAGTCTTGGGAGGAGCGTATCAGCAAAGCAGGGTTAAAAGAGATACTCTCAGGAACTGCACTGTCAGCCTATGATCAACAGTTTTTCAGTCTGTGCAGGAGCTGATCCTTTATGTAGGAGGGTAGGGTGAACCATGACAAATATCAGTCATGAGTTCAAGGGATCAAACAACAATGGTAACATTTGTTGGAGGACGGCAACTAAATTATCATCTACACACATATTGAATATGATTACAAAGAAAACAGCTTGTTTTGTTGTAAATTATGTATACCAGGTCCTTCATCTATTTAGTGTTGGATTATTTGTCTTGCAAGTGTTTACTCCCTGAATCGTTGCAGTGAATATCATAGTGTAAATATCAACTGAGAAAAGCAGAGGAAACATGCACCAACTGTTTCCATGACACTGAAACATAGAAGCACGCATTGATTTTGAGCTTATTCTTTGATGCATCGAAGACAGGAGGATTTTGTCCATTAGGAAGTGACTTTTTAACCAGCCCTTCAGGCCCAGCAGATTTAAAGAGCTTATGTGTTCTTTGCATTCTCTGTATTACTCCTAAACCTTTCCCACCACCTGTAGTTAAGAGGAGCTCTCTTTAGACTCAATAATTGCATTCTTGAAAATGAATGGAATCTTTGGGAATGTGTGTCTGTGATGTGAAAGGAGGAGGTGGTGAGAAGAGAGAATGTAAGAGAAGCAGGGGAGTGAGAAAGAGAGAAAAGGACGGCAGTGAAATGGAATAAACATGAGCTTCCATAGCAACATAGAGATCCCCCAAAAGCAGGAGAGATTGTGGGTGGAGTAAAATGATAGAGAAAGAAGAACAATACATAATTCTATAGTGCTTTTTACATATATTCAAATGTCCTGAAGCACTCTACAATCAATGGGATGGTTTAGAACCATAGGCACTTTTGTAGGACTTGTCTCAGTCGACCTGTGCAACAAAATTCCCTTAAAAACAGTAACAAGTTAAATGACATTAGTTGAGGGAAGAACATTGACCAGAACATAGAAACATAGAATTTAGATGGAGTATGCTATTCAGTCCTTCAAACCTGCTCCACTATTCAATATGTTCATGGCTGATCATTCAACTCAGTATCCTGTTCCCACTTCCTCCCCAAATCCTTCGATCCCTTTAGTCCTAATCACTACGTCAACACCTTTCTTGAAAGCATTCAATGTCTTGGCCCCAACAGTTTCCTGTGGCAGATAATTCCACAGGCTCACCCCTCTCTGGGTGAAGAAATTTCTCCTCATCTCTACCTTAAAAGGCCTTATCTGTAACCTTAGACTTAGACTACTGGTTCTGGACTTCCTGGTCATTGAGAACATCCTTCCTGCTTCTAACCCTGTCTAATCCTGTTTGAATTTTATTAGTTTCTATGTGATTCCCCTTTCATTCTTCTAATCTCTAGTGAATATAGTCCTAACAGATCTAATCTCTCCCTTTACGTAAGTTCCACCTTCCCAGGAATCATTCTGGAAAACCTTCTTTGCCCTCCCTCAACAGCCACAGCATCCTTCCTCAGTTAAGGAGACCAAAACTACATGCAATATAATTGGCATGGTCTTGCCAACGCCCTGTACATTTGTACCAAATCATCCTTGCTCCTGTACTCGAATCCTCTCACAATGAATACTGCCATACAATTTGTCATCTTCACTGTCTACTTTGAGTGACTGAGAACAAGGATACCCAGATTTCATTACACATCCCCCTTTCCTAATCTATCCCTATTCAGATAATAACATCCCTGCTGTTTTTGCTTCCTGAGTGGATAACCTCACATTTATCCACATTATACTGCACCTGCCATGTATTTGCCTATGTACCTAACTTGTCCAGATCTCAATTGGGGAGAACTTTATTGTTGTTCTTCAATCTATATTTTGATGAATCTTTTGCATGTATCTGAGATACCAGTCACGATCTCAGTTTAGATTGCACATCTAAAAGTGTAATGTTCCCTCCAGGCTTGACTGGAATGCCAGCTTTGGGAGAACAGATTTATGGAATGAGTCTTGATTCCATGCACTTCTGGCTCAGAGGTGAGGGGAGAGATTGAATCTGGGTTCAGAGAAATGGAATGATGGAGGTGAAGGAGAGTTGGGAAGAAATTAAAATTAGGGCCTTACGTTTTTATGTACAACACAGAGGCTTGCATTATTATGTGATCTTGAGCAGTGGTTTTGATTTGTTAATCTGCCTGCCAATTCTGAAGGGTTGGTCATCCATTATATATCCCACACTGTAAATAGAGAACATAGAAGGTTATTTAGTAAATGAGGAAACTCAGATAACTCATGTGCAAAATGCAGTATCCAAACAGAATATACAGAAAGGATATTCATTTAACACCACGTGAGCTTTACATTTTAATTTCAGCGTAGCACATGGTCACACACACGTGGATTATTCTAAGTATGAAACACAGTTCAAGAGAAAAATATACTGGCACAAGAAGCCAAGTGAAATCAATATCACCTAATTTCCTAATCAAATTACTTACTTTTTTTGACTGTTTAGTTTCTGGATAACATTAAAATAGTGAGTGCATTTTGAATGTTCCTCAATGTGTTAGTAACTGATAAATTCATGAGACAATTTTGGCCCACAATGCAATAACAAGTTTACACTGTTTCCTATGTAATGATGAAAAAGCAAAAATGTCCCTAATTTACAATAATATGACAGAGCTACCTGAAATTCAATGAAATTAATAGAATGCAAGCCTTGATACTGTCATGTTGTTCACAGTAACACAAACCATTATGGACTGAGGGAAGATCATCAAGGCTTCTGCAGTATACACACCCACCCCTTCAATCTGTTGAGAGATGGACTTCTACAGAAATAAGCCCTAATACCCAAAGTTAGTCAATGCTCATATTTTCATGGCTTTTGCATTTGGCAAATGAATATTTCTTGGGGAGCAAGGTCAGGGAAATCAGCGTCTGGAATTAGCTGACTAGCTAAGTATTTGTCTTACCTTGTGTCCCTTAGATTCTAGTCCACAAACGTAGTTGACATCATCTTCCATTCCATACATGTTGAATACATAGCTTATGTCACCCTTTGATGATCTTTCTGCAGATGAAAAATAACTTCAGTCCTTCCACAGAAGTCTGGAAAAGGCTATTTAATTTTGACCTTCTCAGGAACTCCCTAAATACATGACGCCTTTCGTTACTATCCTACTTTTCATTAGATAAATAGGCCAAAAGAAAATGTTGACTTTCTATATCACCTTTCACAAACTCAGGGGCATTGCAAAATGCTTTCCAGTTCTTAGAGTTATTTGGAAGCATCGTCACTGTGGGAAACACACTGCAGCCAATCTATATACATCAGTTCCACAACTAATGAGCAGATAATCTATTTACTGTAGTTGATAAATATTGACCAGGAATTCTTCTGCAAATTTGCCTGCTTTTCCTCATTCTCCCCCATCCAGTGTTGCAGGTCCACTTTGGAGAGCAGACAAGAACTGATCTGAAAAACAGCACCTCTGACAGTGCAGCAACCCCTCATTGTCATACTGGTGTGCCAACATTGATTTTGTGTTCCGGTGAGTTTTGAACCCAGAGCATCCTGATTCAGAGGCACTCAAACTGCTCACTGAGTCACAGCAGACTAATTATCATCTAGGACAGTTGGAAACGCCAAGCAGCAACTACGAGAGCTACAAATTTGCCCACAAGCGAAATCTTACCTTTTCTATCCCAGTAAAACCTCTCTCTTTGACAGGAAGGTTTAATCATGTGAAGAAATCCATAAATATATAAAAAGCAATGAAGCGAGTTGATCACATGATGCAGTAAATGTATAAAACTCTAGTGAATAATTGCACTAATAAATTTCAGCAAGAATCCTTAAATATACGAGAGGCAATCAACAGAGGTTAAAAAAAATCTGCTCATAAGTGAGTTCAAACACCGTGGAAAAAAATCAATGCAACATTAAATATATGGAATAATGGACCCCGGGAGTGATGACATGGATATAATCTAATTGATGACATTAAATAGATGACATTGAAAAGCATGAGAATCAAGAGCTGTTGTCTCTTTATTTTCTGGTTTCTATTTCTGTTTTTGGAACTGTGGAACATCTGTAGACAAATTGCCAGTGGTACAAGACGCTATGCTGAAATTGGAACAGAAACTGACTTAATACCAGACATTGGCAAAAATTCCTCTATACACTTCAGTTTAAAGTACTCTGATTGCAACAATACAGGATACAGGAGGTGGAGTGGATACAGGAAGCTCTGTGAACACCCTGACAAAGGAAAGGGAATGGAGGTTTAGTCAAGAAGCTCTGGGAATGCATTGATAAGATGGGAGATTAAATGGGCGGTTAGAGTATAAAATAAGACAGATGCACTCAAATCTACTACTTATGGTGGGAACTTAAAGAGAGAGATTGCAATCATCTAATTTTCTGCCAGAGAGTAAGAGGAACCAAAGGGGTCATTATAGAAGCGCTATTTCAGCATTCATTGCAATCAAAGAAGAAAAAAGGAGAGAACTGCATTCAAATGGTGACATTCATGGTCCCAAAGTTCGTCACAACCATTAAAGAGAATTTGATGTATTATTCCTGTTGTAGTTAGTGAAGTATGACAGCCTATTCACCTATGAGCTCTCCAAAACAACATTGTGAAGGTGAACCAGATATATACCACCTTTGCATGTTCGTTGAGTAATAAATATTGGATAGGATACTGACAGAAATCCTCTTTTTATTTCCAATATAGTGTGGAGAGCACAAACAGGGTTTCAGACCAACATCTCTAAAAGAGCAGCATATTCAAAGTTTCAGCATTCCCTTAATACTGCACGGTGCCAGCTTAGATTCTGTGTTCAAGTTGCTGTAGTAGAACCTGAACCCTCAACCACTTGAGGTCAGAGTTTTACAAACAAAGTCACAGCTGACACATAATAAGTCTGTATCTTTATTACAAGGATAGACAGTAAGAGTGAAATAGACATCACAAGAACCAGCCCTGCCGTGAAAATACTTCTCCACTTGGTAAGTAGGCTGTGAAAGAAAAGACATGCATCAGAGAAAATGATTGTAACGAAAGAGAGCAGGAAATAAAAATTGGTGAGGAGCTTCTTTCTGCAATTCAATGGTTCTATGTGAGAAGAGGCAGCCTGTCACTTTGAGCCACATTTTGTATTTGTCATGTGATGTGACTTTTTCAATTTACATCTTGTAACTGGAAGTCGTACCCTCAGAATCCTGGGTTGCATAAGAGTCATTGAGTTCAAAAGCGAGGAAATTATGCTAAGCTTTCATAAACTACTTGTTAGACTCCAACTGAAGCACTATATTCAGTGCTGGGTGCCACATTGTAGGAAGTATACAATGCCCAGATGGCAGAGAGGAGATATACTAACAGGACTGGGGGACTACAGCGAGGTAGAGAGATTGGAGGAGTAGGGGAATGTTCTTCTTAGAGTAGAGAATGTTAACGTGAGGTTTAATGGAGCCAATTCAAAATGATAAAGTATGAAGGGAGAAATTATGTTGGCAGATAGAAGGGCCAGTTATCATAGATATCAGATGTAAAATTATTTGCAAAATAACCAGGTAAAGACAGATTTTGTTTTGCAGTGATCAGAAATGTACTGTCTGATTTGATACTGGCAAATTCAACTGTCACTTTCAAATTGAAAGTGGATAAAAACCTGGAAAGAAAGATTTGTAGGGCTGCAGGGAAAGGGCAAGGCATGGTTGCACGAACTGGATGGTTCTTTCACAAACACACTATGCTGAATAGGCAGCTTTTGTGCTGTGGGATTCTATCTGCCTAATGGCAACTGTTCAGCAAAGACTTCTCTTCTGCTCCTCTGGGTTGACTGGATGTGCCCACTGCTGTTCTACACGAAACGTGCAACCTTTTTGTCTGATTATCTTGTTTTGGTACATTGTAACTCAACTCAGCATGCTTCTGTTCAAAACAATAGGGTTCTTCAGCAGACAATGATTTACCTGATTGCTACTGAGAATGCAATTTGTCCTATATTTATCAAAATAGTCATTATCTAATATTCATGCACAGGTATTAATGAGAGAATCGTGTGTAGTGTATACTTGCTTGTTATAAATACATGGCAAATTTTTTGTCTTGACTTGTGGTACATTGCAATATTCAATTTACTTTAAATAAAGTGACAAGTATGCAGAGAACGTTTGAGAATTAACATCCAGATGCTACGTGGAACAGGAATAGAATAAGCTATGTGCTTCATGAAATTAGATTTTTATTTGTAATTCTCAGAGGATTAATACTGGGTATGTTTGTTCATAAATAAAAACTACAAGGACATTGAAACACTGGCTGAGAATTTTTGATCAAGAGTGAGATAGACCAAAGTGAAATGGTATGAAAAACGTACCAGCCGATACTTCATTGTTTTGCCTGCAACACATGTTGCCCATGGCAGCCTTATAATGGCAGCAATGGATCCCATCTACAAACTGGGAGCTTGAAACTTGGTGAGTGGGGAAATCAGGATTTAAAGACCAGCAGCAGCTCAAAATCCTGCAATGCCTTAAAAGGAGAGGTTTGGAATTGAGCAAGCAGTGGTGGGGAAGATGCACAATGAGTGTATCATTTCTGGGATGGAATGAATGAAAGCAAGGTAAAGGAGCATAGTGGAACATAAGACAATTAAGAGGAAATCTATGCTGTAAAGTGCTTGAGAAGGTCTACACCTTCAGCACTGGTCCTGTTCTGGTCTTGAGATAATTGAGGAAAAGAGCTACAAGACTGATTTGCAGAAGCAGGGGCTAAGTTATAGCGAAAAGATTGGGTTTTTACAGTCAGGAAGTGTTTAAAAGGTTATCTTACAGAGGTAGAGAAGGTAGTTAAGGGTAAGGAAATCTAAATTTAGAAAATTACTTTATCGTTAAATTGCAAGAGTAGCTCTCCGTGATATCGGTTCAAAGGTAAGTTATGACTGACATTAGCAAGATAGTATTCGCATGAAGAGCAATTAATTTGTGGAATGAGTTCCCAATGTTCACCACAGGGTTTGTGATAATCTGCTGCTTTCTCTCCTCCCCTGTTTATCTCATCCATTTAGTTGCAGTAAAGCACATGTTAACGTATCTTAAATAGTCACCTCTACCTACTGATAGTTGTATGTGAAGTAAGGATGTAATTGTAATTCTTCTTCTCTTTCTCTTTGTGTACTATGAGAAGCCAAGTCTAGACTTTCTCTAGATTTAAATTCCCTTGGCTCAGATGTGTACACACTGCAAGATTTAGATAACAAGTGGACCATTGAAGTGACCACAGACAGGAATGTTCCCTCTCAGTTGGAGAACACTTCAGCGGTCTGGGACATTTGAAGTCGGACCTTCAGGTGGCTATCCTCCAAGGCGGACTTTGGGACAGGCAAAAACACAAAGCCGCCGAGTAGATGCTGATAGCCAAGTTCAGTACCCATGGGGATTGCCTCAACAGGGACCTTGGGTTCATGTCAAACTACAGGTGATCCCACTGCACTACATACACAGACACACAGACACAGACACACACACATGCACATTCCTATAGAACCTTTCTCATACACAAGCTCTCTCTCATACACTCATACATACACACCCACACTCACACCCACACACGCACCCTCTTACAGATTAATACCCCTTTACACTCACACTCATACCCATATACATGCTCTCACAGACACACATACGCCTCCCCCCCCCCACACACACACACATGCACACACATACAACCACACACCCATATACAAATTTTTTTGTGGTGTGAATTTGTATGTGCAGAATTATATTTTAGTTTGCTCAAAATCTGCATGAATCCATATGAGATTCTGTAAGTCCCTTTTTTAGAAATAGAATCAGTCTCAACATTGTGATACAGACAGCTTCAGACAGTGCACCTCACACTTTCAATGCATTATCTGAGACAACACAGATTGTTATTGTTAAAGTTCACTTGAGAATGTAACTTGTTAAAAAGAAGTTCTGGGATTTACATATGAAAGAACTTAAACCAACATGGTCATTCTAAAAGATGAGAGACTTAACAGACAATCCAAGTCTGTTTCAATATATAATTTCAGTTGCATCATACTGTAAACATTTGCTATAAATCCTGTGATTTACGATCTTATACTCCACAACCACCTGATAAAGGAGCAGTGCTCTGAAAGCTGGTGCTTCCAAATAAACCTGTTGGACTATAATCTGGTGTTGTGTGATTTTTAACTTTGTACACCCCAGTCCAAAACCGGCATCTCCAAAGTAGAAGAGGGATTAAGACCAAGAAGGGATCTTCCTCAGCTAATAGATCCTGAATATTTTGACTTCAAGCAACCTGATTTTAAAAGAAAGAAGTTGCTGAACATTGAATGTTGATACAGGCTTGAGGTACCCAACAAAGCAAATGACAACTTGGATGAAGGAATACAATGAATGAAGGAAGAAAATATGAGGAATGGTTAGGCAATGGACATTGACTGCAGGAGAGGAGGAGAAGAAAATGGCTATTTATTGAATGAGATAGTTGCTTAGGAAGTGACAATCTTGCCTGATCACTTGTAACACTTCCAATTCCAGTTTATGTGCACAGGCCGTAAGACCATTTGGGCCATAATGCCTACTGCCATAGAGCCTGAAATTTTCAGGTTACCTTTTCTAATTTCAACAGGAACTAGAGAAAACTAGAGGGTAAGGCTTCACTGATTGCAGCCAATATGTGGGGTTATTACAGAATGGCTGGATTAGACATAGACAATGGTGCTGTCCCTAGTCATTGCAAAACCCTAATAAGCAGCATTGTTTTTCCATTAATTGTCTATTACAGAATGTCAACAGGCTCAAGAGCTGGTGAGCTGCCCAATGCCTCCACACATCTGCATACTCCCCTCCAACTATAAAGGTTTCTACAAGCCAGAGGTGATTAGACGACAAGAGGGGCCTTGCACCATATTGTGAGGGAACATAAAACCTAACCCATATTCAATTCTCCTTTATCCTCTATTTTGGTTTTAGATTATTTTGGCTTGGTCACTTCTGAATTATTTTGTTCAATTCTGGGCACAAAAATTCCGGAAAGATATGAAGACTGAAAGGTGCAGAAAGGATTTCAATTACATGGACAGCTTGGAGAAGTTGGGGTGGCCCTCTGTAGAGAGAACACGTTTGAAAGCATACTTGATAAAGGCATTCAAAATCACAAAGAATCTGAACAGAGACAGAAAGAGTGTTCCTATTGGAAGCAAGGTCAAAAACTTGATGTCATTAAATTAGGGTTATTGGCAACTGAAGCAACAGGGAAAAAAATTCTTTTTTAAATGTTTAGACATCTATTGCCTGACTGTGATGGAAGCAGCTTCGATTGTGGTTTTCGAAGGGAATTTACCAATTATTTATGATAAAAAAGAACACCTTTAGTGCTACAAAGGTGAGGGAGTGTGACTTGGTGAGTTACTTTTGCTGATTGTCAGTTTATACACAAAGGACCAAAAGCCTCCTTTTATAGTGTAACCTTCCTACAATTCAATAACTTTGTTTTGATTGTTCTCTACATTATGAAATACTTCAACATTACTTCATTTGCTGAAAAGTACTTTAAGATGTCTTGAAACTGTGCAAGACACTATATAAATGCAAATGGTCTTTTCTAAAGGTTGGTGAGCTTGCCAAAAGATGAATCCTGGTTTCAGACGTGAGGAATGGTTTGGTAATGGACCGTGTCCTCAGGAGTGGAGGACAAACAATTGCTCACCACAAGAAAATGGCTATTAATTCAATGAAATTGGTCCTTGTAAGTATGCAACTTAAATATTGTTGAAAAAAGGGTGTGTTGACAAAGCTCTTTGTCCTGCACCCAGCAGGACAAATTCAAGTTGTACCAAATTTCAGATGATCATGGCAATTCAAACTGATGAAGGAGTAGCACTCCAACAGCTTGTGATTTCTTATAAACCTGTTGGATAAGGACTCTGCTTCCAGCACCTTTTTCTGAAAAGAGTTCCAAAGACTCATGACCTTCTGAGAGAAAAAAGCCTAATCTCTGCTTTAAATAAACGACCTCTGATTTTTAAACAGTGACCCCTGGTTCTAGAATCTCCCATAAGGGGAAACATCTTTTCCACATCTACCCTGTCACAATCTCTAAGAACTTTACATTTTTTAATCAAATTACTTCTTACTTTTGTAAACTTTAGTGGATACAAGCCTAGTCTATCCAATCATTCTTCATTACACATTCTGCCCATACCAGGCATTATTCTGGTAAACTTTCTCTGAACTGCAACACATTTGCATCCTTCCTTAACTGGACATGAGGGGAAATTTTTTTTTACACAGAGGGTACTTGGCGTGTGGAATGACCTTCCTGAGGAAATGGTGGATGTGGACACAATTACGACGTTTAAAAGACATTTGGATAAGTATATGAATAGGAAAGGTTTGGGCCAAGAGCAAGCAGGTGGGACTAGCTTATTTTGGGATAATGTTTGGCACGGACTGGTTGGACCAAAGGGTCTGTTTCTGTGCTGTATGACTCAATGACTATAACCTGATGTTGTGTGACCTCTGACCTTGTCCACCCCAGTCCAATGTCGGCATCTCCACATTTGATTGGTTGAAGCATTGTCATGGAGAAGGGAATGGCAACTATAAGTACCCTAAGTAATTCAAAGAAGACTCAATGCTTGAACATATATTTTTTGCTTACAGAGACTGGATCCCTATGTATAAGTTACCTGTATATTGCTTTGAACCCGCACGCATAAATGAGACATGTTCTGAGCTCAAAAGATCATCTTAAATTGCTTGTTAGTGTCATTATTGGTGCACTCAGGATTGTTCAGCAAGCATTGTGTAATTGTGAAATTATACATAACTCACAACAATGTAATTATAATACTATATATTTTATAAAGTAGCCTAATTTGACGTTTAAAATAATCACAATGTCTAAAACATGGTCTCTAGAAGTCACATAGCTCCTTTATTGATTCAACTTCAGCCAAAAAAGGCAAGCAGTTTGATGTGTTATTTCAATATTAGTCACAAGGGAATCCATTTAAAATTTAATTAACCCCTCTGAGAACACGACAGGTCTGTGAAAGTGTAAAATTCAAAACATTTGAGACAAGCGAAAAGTCAGATGAAACCCCCACAGGGAATTTCAGCATAATTGACTTTGTAGGACAATGAATCATCAAAAAATAACAAAACAGCAATCTTAAGTTTGATCAATGTGAGACTGTGACACACCATTTTGGAACAGGACTCAGCAGGAAGCACTCTGAGAGATCACATCCTCAATGTAGAGAGTTCTTAGCTTAAGAAAAAGGCTTCTTCAAAAATCAAACATGGATTTGCTGAAAGGGTTCAGACTCTCAGAAAGAGTGAAGAACAAGAAACCTTCTCTCTCTCAACACCTTCACTGTTTACTGAGTCTACGTGGACAAGCACCCTCTAACCCTTCAACTGCAAAAGCCATCACAGCTGCTGAATTTAGACTTCATGCTTTTAACCCCTTCACCTCAGACCATAAGACATAGATTAGATCAGATCCCCTACAGTATGGAAACAGGTCCTTTGGCCCAACAAGTCCACACCACCCCTCTGAAGAGTAACCTACCCAGACCCATTTCCCTACCCTATATTGATGCCTGACTAATGCACCTAACCCTGTGGGCAATTTAGCATGGCCAATTCACCTAACCTACACATCTTTGGATTGTGGGAGGAAACCGGACCACCCGGAGGAAACCCACACAGACACGGGGAGAAAGTGCAAACACCACACAGACATTTGCCCAAGGCAGGAATTCAACCCGGGTCCCTGTGCTGTGAGGCAGCAGTGCTAACCACTGAGCCACCATGCCATCCTGGACGAACAGAATTAAGCCATTTGGCCTATCGTGCCTGCTCCACCATTCGATCAAAGCTGAATATGTATTTCAACCCTATTCTCTTGCCTTTTCTCTGTAACTCTTGATCCCCTTACTAATCAAGAATCTATCCACCCCTGTCTTACATACACTCAATGACTTGCCCTCAACAGCAGCAAGAAGCTCCATAGAATCACCGACCTCTGAGTTAAGAAATTTCTCCTTACTTCAGTTCTAAAGGATTGGTTCCTCACTAGCCTGTCCTACTAGTGAAAATATCTTCTTCACGTCTTCTCTATCCAAACCCCCAGTATTGAGGTGGTGACGTTGGAGTTGAGACATCAGTAGTGGGGAAAATGCTAGAGTCAATTATTAAGGATGTAATAATTCAGGGTATGGAAAGCAGTAACAGAATTGGTCCTAGTCAGCATGGATTCATTAGAGTGAAATCATACTTGATATATCTTCTGGAATGTTTTGAGAATGTGACCAGTAGAGTGGACAAGGGTGAATCAACAGATGTCCTGTGTCTGGACTTCCAAAAGGCTTTTGACAAAGTTCCACACAAGAGATTAGCAAGGAAAATTAAAGCTTATGGTATTGGAGGTAATGTGTTGACATGGAGAGAGAACTGGTTGGCAGACAGGAAGCAGAGAGTTGGAATAAATGGGTCCTTTTCAGTATGGCAGGCGGTGATGAATGGGGTATCGCAGGGTTCAATGCTGGAACCCCAGCTGTTCACAATCTCCATTAACAATTTAGATGCAGGACTGGAATGCAGTGTCTCCAAATTTGTAGATGACACTAAGCTGGGTGGCTGTGTGTGTTGTGAGGAGGATACTAAGAGGCTGTAAGGGTGACTTAGACAGACTGGCTGAGTGGGCGAATACTTGGCAAATGCAATATAATGTCATTTTGGGAGCAAAAACAGGAAGGCAAATTATTATCTGAATAGCAGCAGTTTAGGACAAATTGAGGTGCAACAAAATCTGGTGTCATGGTGGAATAGTCACTAAAGGTTGGCATGCAGGTGCAACAGGTGGTGAGGAAAGCTAATAGCATGCTGGCCTTCATAGGATTTGAGTACAGGAGTAGGGATGTCTTGCTGCAGTTATACAGAGTCTTACCTTGAGAATTGTGTGCAGTTTTGGTCTCCTAGTCTGAGAAAAGACAGTCTTGGTATGGAGAGAATCCAGTGAAGGTTCACCAGACTGCTTCCTGGGATGACAGGATGACAGGATTGACTGAGCTTATAGTCGCCCTGAATTTAGAACAATGAAGGGGGATCTCGCAGAAACATATAAAGTCCTGGTGGGGCTGGGCAGGCTAGAAGAATGTTCACGATGTTGGGATGGTCCAGAACCAGGGATACCAATCTAAAAATAAGGGTAAGCCATTAAGGACTGAGATGAGAAAGAATTTCTTCACTCTGAGAGATGTGAACCTGTGGAATTCTCTCCTACAGAAATCTGCTGGGGCCAGTTTGTTAGATATATTCAAGATGGAGGGGGACATGGTCCTTGTGGCCAAGGGATCAAGGGGTATGGATGGAAAAGAGAGTGGGATACTGAATTGATGATCAGCCATGATCATATTGAATGGTGGTTCAGGCTCAAAGTGATGTCTACCTCTGCATTTATTTTCCATGTTTCTATTCTGTAAGTTTCACTGAGATCCCTCTCATTCTTCTAAACTCCATCTAAGTGAGTCCAGACTCAGCGTACTCAACCACTCTTCCTATGACAAGCCCTTCATTCTCAGTATCATTCTTATAAATCTCCTCTGGACCCCCTCCAAGGCTAGTATATCTTTGTCCAGATCTGGGGCCCAAAACTGTTCACAATATTCCAAATGTGGTCTGACCAGATCCTTACACAGTCTCAGCAATTCATCCCTGTTCTTGTGTTCTACCCCTTGTGAAATGAATACTACAATTGCATTTGCCTTCCTAACCACCAACAGAACCTGCATGTTAACCTTAAGAGAATCATAAACTGGGACTCCCAAATCCCTTCAGATTTCTGACATTTTTCCCTAATCAGGAAATATTTTACTCTTTTATTCTTCCTACCAAAGTTTAGAACTTAACACTTTCCCACATAGTATTTCATCTGCCTCGTCTTAGCCTGTACAAATCCTCTGCAGCCTCTCCACTTCCCCAACATGACCTATCCCTCCACCTATCTTTGCATAAATGCAAACTTAGCAACAACTGTCTCAGTTCCTTTTTCCAGCGAAGAATTTAGAACATGAATAGTTATGGTCCCAACAATGACTCCTGTGGAACTCCACTAGTCACATGCAGCCATCTGAAAGAGGCTCCTTTATCCCCATTCTCTGCCTTTTGCCAGTCAGCTAATCCGCTATCTCTGACAGTACCTTGCCCTTATTGTATTTAGCAGTCTCCTGTGTGACACTTTGTCAAAGGCCTTCTAGAAATCCAAATAGATCACATCCATTGGCTCTCTCTGTCTAACTTTCTCATTACCTCTTCAAAGTCTTTTAACAGATTATGTCTAGAATGACCTCCCCTTGACAAAGCCATGCTTACACAGCCCTATTTTAATGCACTTCTAAGTACTCTGCAATCTCAAAAATGGACTCTAAAATCTTACCAATGACTGAGGTCAGGATAAAACAGCCTATAGTTTCCTATCTTCTGCTTCCTTCCCTGGGAGATTACATTAGCCATTTTCCAGTCCTCTTGGACCCTCCTTACTTCAGTGATTCCCGAAAGATCACCACCAGTACCGCTACAATCTGCATCTTCAGATGTTTGACCTTCCCCAGCACCTTCCCCTTAGTTGTCATGACACTCACTTCTGCCCTGACTCTCTTGAAATTCTAGAATGCTACTCGCATCTTCTACCATGAAGACTGATGTAAAGTACCTATTCAGTTGCTCTGCCATTTCTTTGTTCCCCATTACTTATTCTCCAGTTTCACTTTTCAACAATCCAATATCCACTCTTGCCTCTCTCTTACTTTTCATATATATGTTAAAAAAAACTCTTGTAATCATCTTTTATATTAGCTAACTTACTCTCATATTTCATCTTCTTCACCCTTTTTTCCTTAGGTCTCCTCTGCTGGTTTTTAAAGGTTTCCAATCATCTGGCTTTCCACTAATCTTCACCACATTGTATGCTTTTTCTTTTGCTTTTATATGTCCATGGCTTTCCTTGTCAACTATAGTTGTCTCGTTCCTCCCCTTTGAATGTTTGTTCTTCCTTCGGATGAATTTCTGCTGTGCCTCCCGAATTATCCTCAGAAACCTCTGCCATTGCTGCTCCATTATCTTCTCTGTTGGGTTTCCTTTCCAGCTCCTCCCTCATGTTTTTGTAGTTACCTTTACTCAGTCATAACACTGCTACATCTGTTTCCACTTCCTCCACCTCAAACTGTAGGGTGATTTCTAATCTAATATGGTCACTATCCCCGAGGGGTTCCTTCGTCTTCAGATCTCTAATCAAGTTTGCCTCATTACACATTACCAAGTCCAGAACTGCCTGTACCTTCATGGGCTCTAACACAAGCTGCTTCAAAAAAAAACTTATGGAATTCCACAATTTGTTTTTTGAAATCCACCATCAATCTGATTTTTCCAGTTTACCTGCATATTGAACATCCCCCATGAATTTAGAATTAGGTTTATTGTCATGTACTCAAGCTCAGGGATACACGAGTACAGCAAGAAGTGTGCAAAGTCACCATTTCCAGCGATATCAAAGGTACAAAGATACCTAGGTACAAAGGTTTAGATATAAATTAGAAAATGAAGAAATATAGGTAAAAGTTCAGAATTACAGTCTTTCTAAAACAGGGAGTCTGCACTGGGCTTCACCCTCGAGGCTGGGAGTCCGCGTTGGGCTTCATTGAGGCCGGTTATTGTAATGATTATGGTGACTATTGTAATAGCACTTTTCTTACATGCCTTTTCGATCTCCTGATTTAGTTTCGTCCCCACTGCCAGACTACTGTTTGGAGGCCTGTGTGTAACTCCCATCAGGGTATTATGTCCTTTCCTCAAACCTACTCATTCAGATTCTATGCCTTCTGACTCTGTGTCACTTCTTGCTATCGATTTAATTTTGTTTCTTACTGACATGGCAACCCCACCTCCCTCTGCCTATCTGCCTATCTGCCTTTTTGATAAGTTGCACATCCTTTAATATTTAGTTCCTGGCCCTGATCCCCTTGCAGCTGCTTCTGTAATAACATTGTACCTGCCAATTTCAATCTACGCTACAAGATCATTTAAACTCTTTGAGAAAGTAAGGGGAGATTATAGCAATAGATTGGACTTTCATCTTTCTATGTATCTTTTGTCTGTATGCATTTTTAATCTTTATATCTGTTTCATATCTAATAAATGACACATTTTTACTCAATAACATTTAGCAATCATTGCATAATAAACTAGCCTTTGTGAACTTACTCTTTTATCGGGATTTTTTAATCACAAGTTGCTTGAGTATTTAGAAACATAGAAACATAGAAAGTGGGCCATTCGGCCCATTGAGCCTGCACTGCCATTCAATATGATCATGGTTGATTGTGCAATCTCAGTATCCCGTTCCCGTTTTCTCTCCATTCCCCTTGATCCCTTTAGCCGTAAGGACATTGTCTAGCTTCCTCTTGAAAATATCTAATGAACTGGCCCCAACAGCTTCCTGTAGGAGACAATTCCACAGGTTCACAACTCTCTGAGCAAAGGAATTCTTCCTCATCTCAGTCCTGAATGCCTCACCCTTTATTCTTAGACTGTGACCCCTAGTTCTAGACTTCCTCACCTTCGGGAACATTCTTCCCGCACGTAGTCTAACCAGTCCCATCAGGATTATTTGTTTCTGTGAGATTCCCCCCCGCCCCCATTCTTTTAAATTCCAGTGAGTACAAGTCCAGTTGATCCAGTCTTTCTTCATAATGTCAGTCCTACCATCCCAGGAAGCAGTCTGGTGAACCCTCGCTGGACTCTTTCAATAGTAAGAGTGTCCTTTCTCAGACTAGGAGACCAAAGCTGCACACAATACACAAGGTGTGGCCTCACCAAGGCACTGCACAACTGCAGCAAGACAGCTTTACTCCCATACTCAAATCCTCTTGCCCTGGAGGCCAGCATGCTATTAGCTTTCCTCACCACCCGCTGCACCTGCATGTCATCCTTCAGTAACAATTCCACCATGACATCCAGACCTTGGTGTACTTCACCTTTTCCTAAACTGCTACCATGCAGATAATAATCTGCCTTCCTGTTTTACCACCAAAGTGGATAACCTCACATTTATCCACATTATATTGCATTTGCCAAGTATTTGCCCGCTCAGCCAGTCTGTCTAAGTCACCCGGCGGGTTCTTAGTATCCTCCTCACAACACCCAGTTTAGTGTAATCTGCAGATATTATATTAAATTCTTTTGTCCAAATTGTTTATGTACATTGTGAACAGCTGGGCTTCCAGCACTGAACCCTGTGATAACCCATTCATCACTGCCTGCCACCCTGAAAAGGACTCGGTTATTCCAAGTCTCTGCTTCCTTCTGCCAACCAGTTGTCTATCCATGCTGATACATTACCTCTGATAGCACAAGTTTAAATTTTCCTTGCTAATCTCTTTTGTGGAAGCTTGTCAAAAGCCTTTTGAAAGTCCAGATACAGAACATCTGTTGATTCACCCTGTCCACTTTACTGGTCACATCCTCAAAAGTTTCCAGAAGATACCTCAAGCATGATTTCCCTCTAGTGAATCCAAGATGACTAGGACCGATTCTGTGACTGCTTTCCAAAGCCTCAGTTATTACATCCTTAATAATTGACTCCAGCATTTTCCCCACACCCTATGTCAGGCTAACTGGCCTATAATTTCCCATTTTCTCTTTCCCTCCTTTTTTAAAGAGTGGGGTTACACTACCTATCTTCCAAGTCCTTTGAAACTCTTCCAGAGTCTACAGAATGCTGGAAAATGATCATCAATTCATCTGCTATTTCTAAGGCCACTTCCTTAAGTATTCTGGGATTCAGAGCATCAGGCTCTGGGGACTTATTGGGTTTTAATCCCATCAGTTTCCCCAACACCATTTCCTGACTAATACGGATTTCCCTCAGTTCCTCCTTCATGCTTGATCCTCTGTCTCCTAGCATTTCCAGAAGGCTATTTGTCTTCTTCATCGTTGTTCATTATGCATTCACCTGATTCTAAGTGCAAGGAACCTACATTTGTCTTCACCAGTCTTTTTCTCTTCACCTAACTATAGAAGCTTTTGTGGTCAGTTCTAATGTTTACTGTAAGCTTATTTTCATATTCTATTTTCCCCTTCTGAATTAAGCCCTTTGTCATCCTCTGCTGAATTTTGAATTTCTCCCAGTCCTCAGGTTTGCTGCTTTTTCTAGCCAATTTATATGCCTCCTCTTTGGCTTTAACGTTATCCCTGATTTTCCTTGTTAGCCATGGTTGAGCTACCTTCCCTAACACCAGTTAGGGATGTACAATCTTTGAAGTTCATCCATGTGTTCTTTAAATGTCTGTCATTGACTATCCTGCCATTGGCTTATCCTATTCAATATGTGCCTCATACCATGAAAGTTAGCATTTAAGCACAGGACCCTAGTTTCAGATTTAATTGATTTGATTTGATTTATTATTGTCACATATACCTAAGTACAGTGAAAAGTTTTGTTTTGCATGCTGTACAGGCAGATCATACTGTACAAAGTGCATAAGGATAACGGAACAGGGGAGGAATTACAAAGTTACGGCAGCAGAAAAGCTGCACAAAGGACAAGACCAACATTAAATTTAAAATTTGAGAGGTCCCCCATTCAGAAGTCTAATAACAGCGAGAAAAAAGCTGTTCTTTAATCTGTTGGTGCATGTGCTTAAGGTTTTGCATCTTCTGCCTGATGGAAGAGGTTGGAAGAGATTATAACCGGGGTGGGAGGGGTCTTTGACAATGTTGGCTGCCGTCCTGAGGCCACAAGGCATATAGATGAGTCAATAGATGGGAGGTTGACTTGCATGATGGAAGGCTATTACGAACAAAGGAAGGAACAAGCTGCTTCATTAGATCAGATAACAATTGGGACATATGGTCTATGTACTTGTCACAGTATCAGCTTTGAAATTTATACCTGACATCTTTCTGGACAGAAGAATATATCCAACAAAAGGAAAATACCACTCATTGAAGCCACAAGTAACAGTGTGAAACAACTTGCTTAACCCATTGCTTAAATTTTTGAGATACAGTAAATCCTCTGTATCTGTGAGTTCATGACTCGTGAATTTTCCTATCTATCAGACAGTAAGCAATAATAAAATTAAGTATCTACAGGCAAAGTTGTGATTCTGTGATTCTAAACCTCTTCTTAATGGGTCTGCGCTCATTGATTTCATCAGTCAAGGAGAGTTTTCAGAAACAGAAGCCCCTGCACATATGGAGGAATAACTGCACTTTACATTTCGGGGTAGTTTGGGCTAGATCAAAAATGATGGCCTTCACTCAATTGCAAGTTTGTCTGATAAACAGCAAATAATGATCTGGTCAGAATAACCATTGGCCCACAGGATTGCTTTGAAGTCCTCTAACCTTATGCCATGCTTGTAAGGTGAGTGAATGAATAGGGTTAAATGTCTCAAAGGCTGAAAAAGCCAGTGCCAGTGTGATGTTGGGTACATAGGCTGTACATCTCAGAGATTGGCTAATTGAATTAAACAGCATGACTGTTTGATTTTTCTTAATATATCAGGTACTCATACTCTACTCAACCAGCCCATGCTTTTACATAGCAAAACAAAATATCTACTGAATCCTTTTTTGGGCAGCATTTGCAGGACAACCCTGAGAGCATTAACAACTAGAGTAAGAACTAATGTAAGATAATCAATGTAAGATGAAACACAACTTTCCAACCAGTCAGCAGCCTCTTCTCCTGTAGTATAAATGCTTGCGGTCATTTGAAATTTTACATTCTTGAGTTTGTCCTGATCAGTGTAAGATCCAAAGCTTTGTCAACATGGCTGTCTTTCCAGCAGTACAGGTAGTTCTGGGATAACGTGCATTTCGGCAGCACAATTTGGCGATAATGTCGCTGAAGAATTAGAGAACAGTATTTTGGAGAACGCTTCCCTCCATTGGCAATAGTGCGATTCCAGTCAGGATCAGTTCGTGCTCTTTGTACTGTGCATGTGCCGATGGTCTGGCCATTCTGTGTGTGCGTTGGTGTTGTCTGCTGACACAGCAGCGTTCTGTGAGAGGTAATGTACAGAGAGCAGCTTTCTTCCATTTTTTAAATGCACTGTGTTAAATTTACTTTTGTTTCATTGATACATATGATTTCAACCTTCATTTAGGCTGTATTGTAGACTTGTTTGTGTTAGACTTCTGCTAAATTTTCTTCAGAAATTCACGGCTTCATTCTCTTTTCTGGTGGGAGTTCAAGTCAGTGTCGTAGTTCTCCTAATAATCCCCTGACGTTTGCTTGAGTTCCTAACTGACATTTATAAAGGTCTCTCTCCTGTGGATGTATGTGAGGACTTCCTTGGCTGGCAAAGGTGGTGTTTTAGATTGTTTTAGGGAAGTTTTTATACTGTATTCTTCCTGTGCCCCCCATATGCATCCTGGTAATGTCTGTTCAGACTCCAATCTCTGCAGTACAATTTAGAGTGGCATTTGTCTGAAATCACACAAGGCATATTCATTTGAAAGTGCAGTGTAGAGACACACAATTACTTTTTTTGTCTGCTGACATTTATCTAGAGTGGTACCTACAAGCCTACCCTCTTTCTCAGCAGCATATGGAAGGGAGCTGTCGTATTCCAACCAGGCTCCATCATGGATAATGCTGATATTTTCCACCTCAAAGACTTGTCACTTGTTATGATCGGGATTCCCCAGTACCCATCTCTACTGTGTTTCCTGGGATCCCCTTACAATCGTTTTTAAACCAGACCTTGGTCTTTACCGTAATTGACAATTTGAAATGCGGGTATCTCTTCCCACAGAACAAGTGTTCAATCTGCTCGTCACCGATCCAAGATAGAACCTGCCCTTGCTTAGCCCACTCAAGGTTTGTACACAGGGTGGGGAAGTTTAAAACTAGGGGTCATATTTTTAAGGTGTGAGGAGAAAGGTTTAAAAAAGGACATGAGGGACAACCTTTTTAGACAGGAAGTGGTTCGTGTGTGGAATGTACTGCCAGAAGAAGTGGTGGATGCAGGTACAGTTATAAAGTTTAAAAGACATTTGGATAGGATCATGAATAGGAAAGGTTTGGAGAGTTGTGAGCCAAGCACAGGCAGTTGAGACTAGTTTGGTTTGAGAACATTGTCAGCATGGACTGGTTGGACCATGGGGGTCTATTTCCATGCTGTTTGACTCTATGACTCTATAAGTGTTTGATCATCCATTGGCCATAAATGCTGCCCAGGGTCCTTTTCAGCTGTGTACTGTCATCATCTATATTTCCTCGCATGATCTTGTTTATGGTTCTGACCAGGACCGTTACCAGGTGTTAGTCTGCCTGAGTTTCTTTTATTTTCCCCCTTGGCATCTTGTCCACTGTTCACATTAATTTTATCCAAGGTCTGTTTAACTTGCTAGGTTAAAGATCTAAGTTTATTATTCAAATGAACTAACATGAGGGTATTGACTATGGGCATTCCTGCTCTGCAAGCTTTGGCTAAATCATTCAACATATCTCTTTTACTACTCCCCACTGACCTGGGTCTCGCCTCCCCTGTAGCTATCTCAGTTTTCTGTCCTAATAGTCACTGAAGCAACTGGATTCCGGATATATCCAATATGACCGGTACCAATATGTGGTATATGTTGTTATCCAGGGTTTTGCCTGTGTGTTTTAAAACCAGCCCATTTTGTGGCCCTGGGTGGTCATCAGACGGACTGTCTCTAACCATCACTTTCACTTCAGAGCTACTGGTTGCTGAGGCCTGCATCTTCTGGTTGGAATTGATGGGGCCAGCTGTGAGTCAGTTCCTGAAGTTGAGGCCTCAGGAGGGACAGTGTCTAGGGCTAGTCCAGAATAGGAAGCAGGTATTCAGACTGGAACTGGATTAATGACTGATTTGGGGTCCAGATCAGGACTTGGGTTAGGGTTCGCATCCCCCTGTTCCCCTAGAAGCATGTGGAGTTGGTAGCTGTTGCTTTGGGCTCTATAAACCTTTAAGTGATTGATATGGTTCCAGTCAGTTTCTGCTGTACCTAGCAAAATTCTGCACACGGATTGGTTGGTCTTGAACACCACTGATTGCAAAGCTGAATACCTGTTCCTGGCTAGAAAATTAGTAACATCACCCACTGCCCTACCTTGTATTCTACTGGGTTTACCATTCAACCTTACTCTGTTTTATCCTCTCCACCCCTCTGTTGGCTGCTGTTTTGTGTGCACCTTGTACATTTTCTAATAGAATTTTCACCGTTTTCTCATGACAGAGGACTTCGAATTCAGGTTCTGTCCTATTAAGGAGTTGATGTCTCCCATGGAATACCCAGTCACTGGAACACAGGGTATGAATCTAATTGAACTGGAGGGTGAGTTCCAAGATAAAGGATAAAATTACATTCCTGGTTGAGTTGTTTTACTAGATGACCTTTCGCAAAGTTCCACTTGATCGATGATGGCAGAAGAATGTGAAACTTTTTGCTGATTTCAAGTAGGTTCATCACTGCCTGCATTTTCTGGGTTGTGAATGTCTTCCCTGAAATACTGCATGGAAGACCCCATTAATGAAAGTGTACTGAATTAAATGTCCGCTGCAACACTAGTGGTGTTAATTCGAGTGGGGAAAACCTCTATCCATTTGTTCAAAATGTTCAAGATGGCATAGATGTTGTGGCATAGATAAATCACTTGAATTCATTCCTGGACTGGTACCACATACCATTCGTCTTTGAGAACAAGTCCATCCTTAGTACTTAATTTGTCCTCCCACTTGCTACACAAGGAGAAGCTTGCTCCTTCCTGTATTGCTTTAACTTGGCGTCACTGCTCTGAGCCTACAACAGATCTTTAACCTTGGTTTGGCTCACAGTAACAGCATCTATTTGTTCTGAAATGGGGGGAGGGAGCTGCCATCCTTCTTTATGGGTGCCCTTCTCAGCCAAATCGTCTGCACTTGGGTTCCCAGTCGGTGGCCGGCTCTAACCTTAATGGTAGCATATTCACAATCTTGGGCAGTTTGGAGAATAAATTGGAGCAGGAATGCGGACAGTAATGGTTTCCTGTCTGCTGAAACAAATACTCTATCTTCCCCCAGTGACAGGAAGTTAGTTGAACAATGCAGACATGCATGCTGTCTGAGTATCTGACTGCTGCTGGGGGATAGTTTTCAGAGTGGCTGATCATGTAGACCACAGCTGCTAACTCAGCAGCCTGATTGCTCATTTTGCCAGGGAGCTTCAGTGCTAACACTATTAGGAGTTCTCCTCTGTGGTTCTCCATATATATGTCACATTCTGTCTCTCCACTGTAGAGTATCTGTCTATGAATATTCTTCCGGGGGTCTCTCTTCTGCTATCCAGATTCCCTTGGGTCTTTCCCTATTTGGTTTTTTCACAAATGGTTTCTTGGGGATATTTGACACACATGGGGTTCTCTTCTGGAGCTCAAAGTTTTGGCCAGGAAAGTGCCCAGGAAAAGCACAGCAGGTCGGGCAGCATCCGAGGAGCAGGAGAATCAACGTATCAGGCATTAGCCCTTCATCAGGAATTATGCCTGAAATGTCGATTCTCCTGTTCTTCAGATGCTGCCTGACCTGTTGTGTTTTTCCAGCACCACACTCATGACTCTGACTCAGTCCTCACCTTTTTTTTTAGATTAGATTACTTACAGTGTGGAAACAGGCCCTTCGGCCCAACAAGTCCACACCGCCCCGCCGAAGCGTAACCCACCCATACCCCTACATCTACCCCTTACCTAACACTATGGGCAATTTAGCATGGCCAATTCACCTGGCCTGCACATCTTTGGACTGTGGGAGGAAACCGGAGTACCCGGAGGAAACCCACGCAGACACGGGGAGAACGTGCAAACTCCACACAGTCAGTCGCCTGAGGCGGGAATTGAACCCGGGTCTCAGGCGCTGTGAGGCAGCAGTGCTAACCACTGTGCCACCATGCCGCCCAGACACCTTCTCCAGATACTTTGATATGTTTGATCCTGTAATATTAGGGTCCAATATGTTGTCTTTTATCTTGCCGTCAGGTGAATGGGGGTGTGCTCCGTCATCATAGTTAAGGGGTTCAGGCCAGTAATATATGCAAAATGTTGTACCACCCAGAACATGGCCAGCAAGTGCATCTCATGTGTAGCGAACCCTTGCTCTACTGGTGAAAAACTCCAGGAGGCATAGGTGATCAGTGCAAGTTTATCGTGTCATTCTTGGAGATGTAAAGCTGCTGGTATGGCACTGCGGCTGCAACTTCCAAGGCGAAGGGAAATTCTGGGTCAGATATCTGCAGGACAGGGGCCTGGACCAGGCAGCATCGGTGTACTGTTCACAAAAGCCATTCCTGTTAAGGAGATTGGAGTGACAGGCAGCTTTAGTGGTGAAACCACCAGTATAGTTCTGACAGTATCCCACTAAACCCAGAAAGGAGCTCACATCCCTGAGGAGGGACAAACAGGTTAGAGCCTTGAGGTGTTTCATGTTTCCCTGAACTCCCACAATTTCTGAGTATGAGACGCGGGATCTCATGATCTGTGTCTTTTTGGGGTGAACTACTCCTGCTATAGTGAGGAAGGCTAACAAACAGTTCCATTGACAGTGTCAATGTTCAGTCCTTATCTCTGTCTGCAGGGGCCGTACATCCATCTCCTGTACCCATGCAGTCTGGTGGGGAAAACTTCTCCAGCCCTTTAGCCAGCCTCAGCCAAAATATTGATGGAGAATTTGTGAAAACCCTGGAGCAAGTAGGTCCTGAAATGCGAAGGTGAATTTATTGGCCGTGTTGGTGCAAATGAATGAAGCAAAATCCATTAGTTATGTCCAGTATGGTGAAATAATCTCCCTGTGGGGCCTGCCTCGTTTTGGTTTCGGGGCCAGTTGCTACTGTTGATGCTGTGAACCGACAAGAGTCATCCAGTTTCTTAACTAGTCACATTGGGGTAGCAGGGTGGCTCAGTGGTTAGCTTCCTCACAGTGCCAGGGACCTGGGTTCAATTCCCCCCTCGGGCGACTGACTGTGTGGAGTTTGCACATTCTCCCCGTGTCTGTGTGGGTTTCCTCCGGGTGCTCCGGTTTCCTTCCACAGTCCAAAGAAGTGCAGGTCAGGTGGATTGGCCATACTCACTTGCCTTTAGTGTCCAGGGATATACAGGCTAGGTGGATTAGCCATGGAAAATGAAGGGTTACACGGTTAGGGTAGAAGTGCGAGTCTGAGTGGGATGCTCTTCGGAGGCTTGGTGTGGACTCAATGGGCAGAATAGCCTGTTTCCATGCTGTAGGGATTGTATGATTAGTATATGTGATATTGTGTTGGACTCCTTGCTTTAATAAGTTGCTAATCACATTGGCTACCTCCCCTTTGCCTGCTTGGGGTAAGTGTATTGTCTTTGTGCTTTGGGTCTGTCTGTTTATCATGACTTCATCCTCTGTATGACTACAGTTATGTTTGTGACTGGTAAACAGACTCCTGCTGTCCATGAGAGTTGCCTGTGCTGCTGGATCTCATTCACCCTGATGGGGCTAATCCAAAATTTCCTCAGTAAACGCTTGCCATGGTGAAGGCTGCTGCCTGATCCCTCCTAGGGGTCTCTATCTCTCACTGCGATGGGCATATGGATGTGATTGGCCCCAATGATAACTCCTGTTGTTTCAATCACCCTCTTCAGTGCTCCACATGGGACTGGGGTTTGGGGATTTACTGGGTGCAGTTCTCCCTTGCCTGATTTGGGGCATTCTGATTCAATTAAGCTTTTTTTCCCAAGCCCAGGCCATCTTCCTTATCACCCATTGTTCTGTGTGGATGGTGTCTGTGGGATCATAGTTCTCATAGGCTTTCCTCATTGCCTCAGTGGTGATACTAGGGTTTGGATCCAATTTGGCCTGTGTGGCAGTGTCAGCACAGTCTGACCTAGGTTACCAAAGACTCCTGTGAACTGTGTCCACAGGAATCTGACAAATCCAACTGGGTGCTCTCCCTTTCACTGCCTACACGTATTTAATTTTATTTACTTTGAAAGGGTGGATTCCAGGTGTGGGTTTTTATCCCCATTTGTCCCAGACCTTCCTGAATGATTTGCACCCTTTGGCCAATAGGGTCACAAGCAGTATTCAATAGAGTCACATCAAATCCCTTCACTATTCCCATGCCGGGGAGGTGTAATCTGCATGTCCTCAGGCACTGGCTAGAAGTCAGGAGGGCATTAAGTCTGACTGAAACTTCTCCAATACATGCCCTCAGGCTGGTTGTAACTGGTTCCCTTTCAACCTTTGTGACCTCTTTGACCTTGGTTTACACTGTTCTTTGTAGCCAATAGCAGCTGCCTCTGTTAAACTTAGCTTGGTCAATTTTCTGTTAGGCCTAATTTCTTTAGCAGTGGTCAATTTGGAATGTCTAATTTTGTGCCCCGTGGTTGCTTAACCACATCCCATACACTGGATAAAAACAACACAGTGACAATTCTTGACATGAAAGTCCAAGTGGGTACCTGGTAACTCCAACTCACCACTTGCTCCTCTGGGCCTTCACCTTGGACAGCATCCCTAACACCTCAGTTCACTCTCCATTAGCAGTGACCATCTGCACCCTCCATCTACAGCAGCTGGCTGTGGACATGCACCACCCCATTCTATCCTCATAGCACATCTCTAACCACTTAGAATACAGTTCCCCACTTCAATGTTATACTTTGGAGTACACTATTGTCTTCCATTAGCACAATGTCACCAGACCCCTGTGCAGTGACTCCTGGATTGGACCAGGCTGCATTTCGCTTGCTTTGTTAGTTTTCGCTTATTCTGTGTCCCCTTGAATGTTCATTGCCTCTCTATTTTGTCTTGCCTTTTTGCACATTGCCATCTCATTCAGAATTTAGAGGCCCACAATATTTCTGTCTTGACGTATGTTTTAGTGCAGACACAAAGCCAGGCAGCTTGTCAAGGTTGCCAGAAGTGACGAGTAATCCTGCAGCGGTTAGTTCACCTCTTAACTCCACAAAGCCTATCCTTCATCTACAGGATACAAGTCGAGAGTGTGATGGAACACTGCTGACTTTCCTGGATGTGCCCAATTTCAACAAAACTCAAAATGCTTGACACCTTGACATCCTACCAGATGTATCACAGCTGGTATGGCACCTGCTCTGCTCAAGACTGCAAAAAATTACAGAGAGTTGCGAATGCAGCCCAGTCTATCGCAAAAACCTGACTTCCTTCCATTGACAAAGCAGCCAACTTAATCAAAGACGTTTCCCGCCCCCATTATATTCTATTCCACGCTCTTCCGTTGGACAGAAGATACAAAAGTTTGAAAATGTACCAACATATTGAAGAACAGCGTCTTCCCTCCGCTATTATCAGAATTATGAATGGACCTCTCATGATCTTTCTCTGCACATTCTCTGTAGCTGTAATGTTGTATTCTACATTCCGTTCTGTTACCCTGATGTATTTATGTAAGATATGATTTGTCTGGATAGCATGCAAAACAATACATCATAATGGCACTCGTCCACAGACTCTATCAACAAACACATCGACCTGGACCCAATATACCGGCCACTACAGCGGACAGCTCGAACTGACAACCGGAAGTGGCAGAGACAGGCCACTATAAATGCCGGAGGAAACAGCACAGAATCGCTTCACAGGAGGCTCCCAAGCACTGAGGATGTCACCTAGACAGGGGACAAAACGTTTGCAAGACAAATTCCCAGCTCGGCGAACAGAACCACACCAACAACAAACAATACATTTCACTGCATCTTGGTACATGTGACAATAGAGTCACAGGGATGTACAGCATGGAAACAGACCCTTCGGTCCAACTTGTCCATGCTGACCAGAAATTCCAACTCAATCTAGTCCCACCTGCCAGCACCTAGCCCATATTCCTCCAAACCCTTCCTATTCATATACCCATCCAGATGCCTTTTAAATGTTGCAATTGTACCAACCTCCACCATTTCCTCTGGCAGCTCATTCCATACACATACCACCCACTGCGTGAAAAAGTATGTTTTATATCTTTCCGTTCTCGCCCTAAACCTATGCCCTCAAGTTCTGGACTCCCTCACCCCAAGGAAAAGACTTTGTCTATTTATCCTATCCATGACTCTCATGATTTTATAAACTTTTATAAGTTCACTCCTCAATGTCTGATGCTCCAGGAAAAACAGCCCGAGCCTATTCAACTTCTCCCTATAGCTCAAATCCTCCAACGCTGGCACCATCCTTGGAAATCTTTTCTGAACCCTTTCAGTTTTCACAACCAAATCAAAACCATGCAGGGCAAATCAATCCACTTGTTTGGCACTGCATCCACAAACATTTACTCCCTGTCTACCACAGCAGCAGTGTGAAGCATCTACAAACATTTACTCCCTGTCTACCACAGCAGCAGTGTGAAGCATCTACAAGATGGCAGCAAACCATCACCTCCTCAAGGGCAACTTGAGATGGGCAATAAATGGCCCCAGCCATCAATGGCCATATCAGATGAATAATGTTAAAAATATATAAATTTTCTATAGTTTAATTGGTTTCCATTTGAAACTAGATGACCAACTAATTAATGCACACAGTATATCAGTGCATTATTTCGTTACCTTGGGGATTTCTGGCTACGTTTCTCTGCATCCAACAATACACTGATAGAGAGACGTAAGTATCACCTATGACTCAGGATATTACATTCTTGCTTCTGAGTCAGAATGTTATGAATTTAAACTACATTTAAGTGTCTTGGGCACGTAACCTAGACTGATGCTCCTAATGCAGTGCTGAGGGAGTGCTGCATTGTTGAAGATGTCAACTTTTATTAAAATGAGGTCCACTCAAGTATAGAAGATCTTGGACCACTGATTTTGTAGAAAGGAATTTGCCCTTGTTGTTATGGCTCATGTCTATCCCTCAATATCAGAAAAATAAAATGCAATCACAATCCGATTGCCATTCATGGGAACATGCTGTGTGTGTACTGGCTGGCACATTTCTTATGTTGCCATGACTTTCGTTCACTAAAAGTGCTCTGCAACCAATGAAGTACTTTTTGTGCATATTTACTACTTTGAGTCATGAAGCAGTCAATTTAGGTGCAGCTCGGTCCTACAGACTGCAGAGTAACACTGGCAACATAACTTGTTTTTCCTTATATTGGTTGAGGGACAATTATTGATAGGACATTAGTGGGAGAAGCCCACTGTTCTTCTTCAAAACAATTGACCCATCATAAGGGCAATTAAGGAGGAAAAAACAAATGCCAGCCTTGTCAGTGATGCCCACATCCTGAGAATCAATTTCAAATAAAAAAAAGAGGGATCCATCAGCCCAGATGAACAGCTGTAAGAATTATTGAAATAAAAAGTTACTCTGTAAATTTTATTAGAATGATGACCTTGTAAATATTTTCCAATTAATATTTATATTTGTTTTCTGATAGAATAAGGCATATGTGTAAAATTTGGTGTGTGAAAATAAACAAATTCATTGAGATATAGATAGCCCCAGCTAGATGTTATTCCTGCTATTAGCAAGAGGGAGACTTTCGAACCACTGTCATATTCCATTATTCTAGCACCGCTGTACATGACCTAACTGGCTCATTACAGGAACTTTAGCCTGATGCAGGAAAAATGGCTTCTCAAACAGAAAACAACAGTGACAGCCCTTTCAAGGTCATGGTTGCCAATTATGAGCATGGTCGGCCTGTCTTTTGAGGCCTTGTCCTCACTGGGCCATTCTCTCTTCACTTGTAACTGCAGCACCCAGTTTGAGCAGGTGTTAGAGATCAGCCGCAGGGCTGAAAGAGGGCACCTCTGTCTGTCAAGTTAATTAGTGCATAACTAAAAGCAGTTTCAATGGATACAGACTGATCTCATTAGTGCTTTAGTGCAACTCAACATTGTTGTTCTGTCAAATCTCTGTTTCTTTCACGAGTCAGTTTGTAGGTGATCAGAGTCCTTCTAATCCTCTTAGAAAAACACACAGAAATAATGATTGCATGATTCCTAATTGAGCTTGCTGCACTGTACTCTACAGACTTCTTTAGGTCAGTCCTGGAAGGAGATCTCATTCTCATGTTTAAATCATTCCACTGCTACACTCTTCTCTGCTGTAACATCTTCCAGTCCCACAACTCTGCATGAACTCTGTGTTGCACCAATTCTGACTTCTTGTATATCCCTGATCTGAATCATTCTGCACCTTCAGCTGGATTCTCTTTTAATCTCTCCACTTTTGCCTCCTTGTTAAAACCTACCTCTTCGACCAGGCATTTGATGACCTGTCCAAATGCTTCCTTATTTGGCTTGATATCAGCATGTTATCTGATGGTGCTCCTCCAAAGCACCTTTGACGACATTCAGGTTGTTATATACATTTGCGTTATTGCTGAAGTTTACAGTATTCCCATGGTTATTCAGCCTTCACAGAGCAGCAGATCTTAACTCATGGATTTGTGTAGAAGCAGCTGGTCTCAGTTTGGGTATCATTATTGGCCATGCTGATTCCGGAAAAGTGTTCCAGTTTTAAGTGCAATTCCAGGTAGTAGGATAGCATGGCATTTAATAAGGTTCTCTTCAACCTATATCACCTACCCAGATTTTCAACACATTAACCTGTCAACGAAATATTTTGAAAGCCTAACCAGGTGTTAATACTGGTCTTCCTTTTGAACCGCTCTGCATTGGATGACACAGTGGCTCAGTGGTTAGCACTGTTGTTTCACATTACCAGGGACCAAAGTTCAATTCCACCCTCTGGCAATTGTCTGTGTGGACTTTACACATTCTCCCTGAGTCTCTGCGGGTTTCCTCCGATAGTCCAAAAATATGGATTGGCCATGCTAAAGTGACCAGGGATGTGCGGGCTAGGTGGATTAGCCATGTGAAATATAGGGTAGAAATTTGGCTGGGATGCTCTTTGGAGGGTTGGTGTGGACTTGTTGGGCCGAATGACCTGCTTTCACACTGTAGGTATTCTATGAATGAAAATGTTATGATTAAAACAACTATTGAAATGTCTTGTCTATAAAAGGAATAGATTAAAATCAAATAGGCTGTTTCTGTGGCCCTCTCCCAACTGTTACCTTCATGTGTAAATCTCATGAAGGCAAATGATTTGTTCATATGTACATCAAAGCCTCAGCCCCAAACCATTAACACCCAACATTCTACATGTTTGTATTGTTGTGTTCTAGTCTTCATCATAGCATGAACAATGAAGGCTACTATGTGTGGAGTCAAAAAGGGCAGCATTGAGCATAAGTAAATATTCTTCCAGTATTTTGTTACTGGAAGTTGCCCAGTTAATAAACAGCTTGTTGTAAAGGATCAGTAACTGGAAGATTAACCTATGGTTTTAAACCTCCCCACTTCCGACAAAAAAAACAGGCAGGCCAGCAGTTTAAATCACCAGGTGACCTCCTGAAGTATTGTCCAGCCTAAATCCTACAATTTCTAATTTCTTCTAGATCTTTCAGACATGCAGTTAAAATATCCTCAGCCTGAAGCCAATGGGTGTTTCTTTTTAAATGTGCAAATTGGGGTCTGATGATGTACAGTTACACTACCTGGTGTCAGATGGTGCTGGTTGGGTTAATACATAATCAGGCTCTCACCTGGCCGCAGGGTAGGATTAATACTTCTCTAGCTTTACCTCTGCCGGGTTAGGAAAGGATAGTGATGCGAAAACTGGGGAAGATGAATCTTTCACTTTGTTTGTGTGTGGCAGGAGTTGCAGATGAAGGCCCCATGAGATAAATTAGCCTTCCGCAACCTGATCTAATCCTCCTTCCATTCCCTCTCAGAACTCTCTCCCTCAAACCTACATGGTCTTGCTTATACTTGAAGAGACAGGGTTCAATCTTTAAACTATGTACCTGGAAATTGTTAAACCACTGGATTCAAATTAGATGATAATGCATTCACTGTCTCTTTTAAGGCCATATATGTGTTTCATATAAGCTAGGTGCCATTAGGTAGCTAATGGTAACTTACCTCATAAATTTTGCATGAAGAATTCTGCTGCCAGTTAGTTAACATCAGAGTTTTGAAGATCAAAATACAGCAAGTTTGGATACTTTAAAGATATGAAATTTGCAGGGACATGAGGAAAGAACAGGAAAGGAAAATTGAATTGCTCTTTCAAAAAGCCAGCTCAACTCAAAAGGTCAATTGGCCTCCTCTTGTGATGTAATAGTATTCAAACTTAAGAGATCTATCTATTCACTCGGAAATAGCCTGCAGGGGAAGCTGGGGTGAGCAACATAGTATGCTATGACTTTAGGTTCCTGTTTGTTGAATCTGCATCTCTGTATATATGTACATGGTGCTTGGAATCTGTCAATAAAGCTTTGAGTAGTTCAGCAATATCACTATCAAAGGCGTAGGAGCTTGTAGTATTGAAAATTCACATTGCAATATGCCATGTCTTCAGCTGTCCAGGACTGAAGCACTGGAAATTCCTTGCCAAACCTTTCTGTCCCCCGACTGTCATTGACTCATAGCTTTATATTACAGAAAGAAGCCCTTGGGGCCCATTGTGTCCGCTCCAGTCATCAAGCAAATATCTATTCTAATCCTATTTTCCAGCGCTTGGCCTTAGCATTGTACACTATGGCATTTTACACGTTTATCTAAATACTCCTTAATTGTTATAAGGGTTTCAGCCTTGACCACCCTATCAAGCAGTGAGTTTCAGGTACAACACAGACACTGGGTGAAAAATAATTTCTTCAAATTCTCTCTCAAACTCCTTCCCCTTGTCTTAAAACTATAAGTTCTGGTATTTACCTCTCTCCTAATACAAAAACTTTCTTCTTCTCCAACCTTTCTCAAATTTGTGAGACATGATCTCTCCTTGACAAAGCTATGCTGACTAATCTTGATTAATCCATGCCTCTCCAGAAAGAGATTAAGTCTGTCCCTCTCATTTTGTTCCAACATTTTCCAATCGTGAATTCAGACACAAAGTACACCACTTCCCGCTCCACAAACAAATTACCACTTGGGTTCCTAAGGGTACCCACAATTTTCCTGATTGCCTCTTGCTCCTAATATACTTAGAAAACATCTTTGGATTTTCCTTTATTTTACCTGCCAGAGTTTTTGCATGCCTACCTTATCATTCTCACAATTTTTTTAAGCAATCTAGTAGTTCATTCACTGTTTTGAGCCTTTCGTAGGTGCCATGAGCTTCCTTTTCCCCCCGATCCAATCATATACATCCTTGAAATCTAGGGTTCATTGGACCAGTTGGTTGCACCCTTCAACTTAATGTGAACATGCTGGTCCTGCACTCTCACTATTTCCTTTTGAATGATCCCATTGTTTGGATGTAGAGACTGCATCCAGTCTACTTTGGCCAGATGCTGTCTTGTCATATTAAAAGCTGCCATTCCCTAATTCAGAACCTTTACTTCCAGTCCATCTTTGTCCTTTTCCATAATTGCCTTAAATCTTAATGAGTTATGATCACTATCGCCAAAATCCTCCCTATTGACACTTCCATCACTTGCTTGACTTCATTCCCAAAACTAAGTCCAATATCATTCACTCTCTTGTCGCACTTTCCACATGAAAACTAAAAAGCTCCCCAGGATGCATTTTAAGAATCCCAGAGCCTCTATGCCCTTTACACTATGTCTATCCCTGTTAATATTGGGGAAGTTGAAACTCCCTACTATTATTACCCTATTATCTTTACATTTGCCTACATGTCTGGACTTCTATCTTTCCTGACAGAGTGTCTATAATATACTCTCATCAAAGTGACTGTCCCATTTTTGTGTTTAATTTCTATTCATATAGCTTCATTTGACGATTCTAAAATATCAACCCTCTTTATTGCAGTAATTGACTCCGTGATTGATATTGCAATACCACTTCCTCTTTAACAGAAACACCTCCTTCCCACTCCATCTCACTTGAAGATGCTTTACCCGGGAAATATTCAGCTGCAAGAGCTGCCCCTCCCCCAACTGTGTCTCTGTGATAGAAATGACAACGTATTCCCACATGTTAAACAACATCCTCAACGTAACTGCATCATTTGCAAGACTCCTTGCATGAAAATGAATGCCATCTAAGCTTGATATGCTCCCTTATGCTTTAACTTGACGATATGCATTTTGCCTTCCAGACTGAACTGGCTTTTCTTCCATACTTGTCAGCACATCTCACCCTTCTATACCTTTATTTTGTATCCCAATTCCCTGCCAAATTAGTTTAAATTCCCACCAACAGCACTAGCAAAACTCCCCTCAAGGATGTTAGTCCTGTTCTGATTCAGATGCAGCCTGTTGGATTTGGACCCACTTTACCCAGGCACAGACCCAGTAAAACAGTCCTCCCCCGGCACCAACACTTCAGCCATTCATTTTTCTAATCTGTCCACCTATTCCTTTACCCAGTAGCAAGGTGCAAGAGAGACGCGAAGGACTTCTGGGAAGGTGAGTCTAACTGTTTAAAAACCTTGCTTCAGGCGTCGGGGCCTCCATTTGCCGAGTGGTCCGAGGGAGGAGTGAAGAACTTCTAGGAAGTCATATATTTGCACGGTTGCATTACCCGAAATACTATTTGGGTAGTGTCTCCCACCCATCCTCCTCCTCTAACCAAAAAAAAAGGTTCTGTGAGCCAGATTGGTAAGGTAATGAGTTTATTTTTTATTCCTTATTTTTCAACAGTCTCTTTGGGAATTTAGAATAGTGGGAATGGAGGTTAGGGCAGTTGAATGTTCCTCCTGCAGAATGTGGGAGGTAAGGGTCACCGCTAGTGTCCCTGCTGACTACATCTGCGAGAAGTGCACCCAACTCCAGCTCCTCGAAAACCACGTTAGGGAACTGGAGCTAGAGCTGGATGAACTTCGGGAGGCAGAGAGGGTTATTGAGAGGAGTTACAGGGAGGTAGTCACTCCTCAGGTACAAGAAAAAGACAGATGGGTTACAGTCAGGGGATGGAAAGGGAACCGACAGGCAGTTCAAGGACCCCCTGTGGCCATTCCCCTCAACAATAAGGATACCGTTTTGGATACTGTTGGGGGGGACGAATTACCTGGGAAAGCAGTGGGTCACAGGGATCTGGCACAGAGTCTGTCTCTGCTGCTCAGACGAGAAGGGGGAAGAAGAGCAGAGCAGTAGTGGTCATTGGGGACTCCATAGTTAGGGGGACAGAGAGGAGGTTCTGTGGGGACGAGAGAGACTCATGGTTCATGTGTTGCCTCCCAGATGCCAGGGTTCATGATGTCTCTGATTGTGTTTTTGAGATCCTTAAGGGGGTGGGGGAGCAGCCCCAAGTCATGGTCCACATAGGCACCAATGACATTGGTAGGAAGAGAGATGGGGATTTAAGGGAGAAATTCAGGGAGCTAGGATGGAAGCTTAGAGCTAGGATGAACAGAGTTGTTGTCTCTGGTTTGTTGCCTCTGCCACATGCTACTGAGGCGAGGAATAGGGAGAGAGAAGATGGTGCAGGAGGGAGGGTTTTGGATTCTTGGATAATTGAGGCTCTTTCTGGGGTAAATGGGACCTCTACAAGCAGGATGGTCTTCATCTGAACCAGAGGGGTACCAATATCCTGGGGGGGGGATTTCGCTAAGGCTATTGGAGTGGGTTTAAACTAATCCAGCAAGGGGATGGGAACCAAAATTGTAGTTCGAGTATAGAAAAGGTTGAGAGTAGGGAGGTCCAAAATCAAGTTTCAGGGACACAAGATGGCACCGGCAAGCAAGACGTTGGTTTGAAGTGTGTCTACTTCAATACCAGGAGCATCCGGAATAAGATGGGTGAACTTGCAGCATGGGTTGGTACCTGGGACTTCGATGTTGTGGCCATTTCGGAGACATGGATAGAGCAGGGACAGGAATGGTTGTTGCAGGTTCCAGATTTAGATGTTTCAGTAAGAACAGAGAAGATGCTAAAAGAGGGGGAGGTGTGGCGTTGTTGGCAAGGACAGTCTTACAGTTGCAGAAAGGATGTTTGGGGACTCGTCAACTGAGGTAGTATGGGATGAGGTTAGAAACAGGAAAGGAGAGGTCACCCTGTTGGGAGTTTTCTATAGGCCTCTGAATAGTTCCAGAGATGTAGAGGAAAGGATAGCAAAGATGATTCTCGATAGGAGTGAGAGAGACAGGGTATTTGTCATGGGGGATTTCAACTTTCCAAATATTGACTGGGAACACTACAGTACGAGTATTATAGATGGGTCAGTTTTTGTCCAGTGTGTACAGGAGGGCTTCCTGGCACAGTATGTAGGCAGGCCAACAAGGGGCGAAGCCACATTAGATTTGGTACTGGGTAATGAGCCCGGCCAGGTGTTAGACTTGGAAGTAGGTGAGCACTTTGGTGATAGCAATCACAATTCTGTTATGTTACTTTAGTGATAGAAAGGTATAGATGTATACCACTGGGCAAAAGTTACAGATGGGGGAAAAGCAATTATGATGCAGTTAGGCAAGATTTAGGAAGCATAGGATGGGGAAGGAAACTGCAGGGGATAGGCACATTAGAAATGTGGAGCTTATTCAAGGAAAAGCTCCTGTGTGTCCGAGATAAGTATGTACCTGTCAGGCAGGGAGGAAGCTGTAGAGCGCGGGAGTGGTGGTTTACGAAGGAAGTGGAATCTCTGGTCAAGAGGAAGAAGAAGGCTTATGTTAGGAGGAGATGTGAAGGCTCAGTTAGGGCACTTGAGGGTTACTAGGTAGCCAGGAAAGACCTAAAGAGAGAGCTCAGAAGATCCAGGAGGAGCCATGAGAAATTGTTGGCGGATAGGGTCAGGGTAAACCCCAAGGCTTTCTATAGGTATTTAAGGAATAAAAGAATGACGAGAGTAAGATTACGGCCAATCAAGGATCGTAGTGGGAAGTTGTGTGTGGAGTCAGGGGAGATAGGGGAAACACTAAATGAATATTTTTTGACAGTATTCACTCTAGAAAATGACAATGTTATCGAGGAGAATACTGAAATACAGGCTACCAGACTAGGTGGGATTGAGGTTCACAAGGAAGAGGTAAGAGAAATCCTGCAGAGTGTGAAAATAGATAAGTCCCCTGGGCCGGATGGGATTTATCCTAGGATCCTCTGGGAAGCCAGGGAGGAGATTGCCGAGTTTTTGGCATTGATCTTTAAATTGTCATTGTCTACAGGAATAGTGCCAGAAGACTGGAGGATAGCAAATGTGGTTCCCCTGTTCAAGAAGGGGAGTAGAGACAACTCTGGTAATTATAGACCAGTGAGCCTTACTTCAGTTGTTGGTAAAGTGTTGGAAAAGGTTATAAGAGATATGATTTTATAATCATCTAGAAAAGAATAATTTGATTAGGGATAGTCAGCACGGTTTTGTGAAGGGTAGGTCGTGCCTCACAAACCTTATTGAGTTCTTTGAGAAGGTGACCAAACAGATAGATGAGAGTAAACCGGTTGATGTGGTGTATATGGATTTCAGCAAGGCATTCGATAAGGTTCCCCACAGTAGGCTATTGTACAAAATGTGGAGGAATGGGATTGTGGGAGATATAGCAGTTTGGATCAGTAATTGGCTTGCTGAAAGAAGACAGAGGGTGGTGGTTGATGGGAAATGTTCATCCTGGAGTCCATTTACTAGTGGTGTACCGCAAGGGTCGGTGTTGGGTCCACTGCTGTTCGTCATTTTTATAAATGACCTGATGAGGACATAGAAGGGTGGGTTAGTACATTTGCAGACGACACTAAGGTCGGTGGAGTTGCTACACTTCGGTTGCACTCCCCAGTGGAACTGTCACTCTTAATATGTGCCAACACTGAAAATCTAGATTCAATGAGATGCACTTGGGGAGTTTCCTGACTACCTGCCCGTCTCCATTCTATGACTGATGGTCACCCATTCCCTCTATGACTGCAATTTATTAAGCTGCAGGGCGACCACATCTAAAAACATGATGTACACATAATTCTCAGCTCGCAGAGCACAGTCGATGCTCAAGTCCTGAAACCTGAGCCCTGAAGCCAGAGGAGATGGTGGAGGCTGACACAATTACAACTTTTAAAAGGCATCGGGATGGGTACATGAATTGGAAGGGCTGAGAGGGATATGGGCCAAATGCTGGCAATTGGTATTAGATTCATTTAGGTTATCTAGTCAGCATGCATGAGTTGGACCGAAGGGTTTGTTTCTGTGCTGCACAACTCTATGACTCTGAGTCCAGCTGGCCCCAAACTGATGGCACTTCCTGTGAATGTGGTCATTCTGACTGTCTCAATAAAAAAGGAGCTAGGTCTCTTACCTTTCCTCAATGCAGCTTGAAAATGGAGGATAACAATTTCCCTGATATTTATCGAATAGTTCTCTGCTTTGCATTGATGTCCCTTTAGTCAAGATGACCAACTTCTGGTGGGCTTCCTTCTGGGCTGTAGCTGCGGCTCCCACAGACTCGGTCTAGGCATAAACTCCCATCATTTTATTGGGAGGCTCTGCTGCTGCTGTTCATCCCCAATTTTGATCCATTATGACCTTTTTGATCTTTTCACCATTTGGTTACACTCTTATCATAGGCTTTGTGACATTTTGCTAAGCTAAAGACACAATATAAATGCAAGTTGTTGCCTTAAGGCAACAGGGTTGAGGGAGTTTTGCACAAAGGTTGGGTTGGAGAAACTGGGACTATACTCCTTGGTATAAAGGAGAGTGAAAGGATATTTGGTAAAGGTGTACAAGATTTTGAGAAGTTTGAAGAGGTAGACTAGTAAAAAGTGTCCTGACATGATTTATAGATTTTGGAAAGGTATTGAGATTGTGTGGAAGAATTTTAGGTACCACATAATGATATGGAACTCACTGCCTACAGGATAGTGTAAGTAGAGACAAAGAATGCTTTCTAAAGGAAATTAGATGGATTCTTGAGGGAAACAAACTTGCACAGCTAAGGAATGGGACTGAGTGGATTGCTCTACAGAGAGAGGCAGCATAGATTCCATGGGCTGAATGGGTTCCTTTTATGCTGTATTGACTACATGTGTTTACAAATGAAGTCTAATCAGTATATGTCACATAAAACAACCCATCTTAATGTCCCCTCCTTTAATGAAAGTATATATTGATATTTTAAATCTATAATTGTAACACATTTATTCTGCCACCTGTGAAAAAAGTCAAAAATCACACAACACCAGGTTATAGTCCAACAGGTTTATTTAGAAGCACTAGCTTTTGGAGTACTGCTCCTTTATCAGGTGGTTGTGGAGTATAAGATTGTAACACTTTGAATTTATAGTAAATGTTTACAGTGTGATGCATCTGAAATGATATATTGAAAAAGACCTGGATTGTTTGTTAAGTCTCTCATCTTTTCGAATGCACATGTTGGTTTCAGTTCTTTCATATGTAAATCCCAGAACATTTTTTTAAAGTTAAATTCTCAAGTGACCTTTAACATGTCTTCTCAGGTAATACATTGAAGGTTTGAGGTGCCCTGTGTGAGGCTGTTTGTGCCCCAATGTTCAGACTGATTCTATGTTTAAAAAAGGGGATTTACAGAATCTGAGATGGATTCATGCAGTTTTTGAACAAAGTAAAATATAATTCTGCAAGTACAAATTTACCTCACAAACTTATATGTGTGTGTGTGTGTGTGTGTGCACAAGTGGGTGTGTGTGTATGGGGGTGTGCTATGAGTGTTTGCGAGGAAGTATGTGTAAAGTATAAGTCTGTGAGAGGGTGCATGTATGGGTGTGAGTTTGGGTGCGTATGTGTGAGCGTATGAGAGAGAGCTTGTGGATGAGAAAGGGTCTGTGTGAACGTATGGGTCTGTAGGAGTGTGTGTGTGAGAGAGAGAGAGAGAGAGAGAGAGAGAGTGAGTGTGTAGTGCAGTGGGGTCATCGGCAGTGTGACATGAAGCCAAGGTCCCGGTTGAGGCCACTCCCATGGGTACCGAACTTGGCTATCAGCCTCTACTCGGCTACTTTGAGTTGTTGCCTGTGCCTGAGTCCACCTTGGAGGATGGTCACCTGATGGTGCAAGGTCAAATGTCCCGGACTGTTGAAGAGTTCTCTGACAGTCAGGGAACACTCCTGTCTGTTGGTTGTTGTGCAGTGTCCATTCATCCATTGCTGTAGCCTCTGCTCAGTCTCAACAATGTACATTGGTGAATGGATACCATACAACAATCAGCAGACAGGACTGTTCCCTGACAGGCAGAGAACACTTCAGCGATCCAGGACATTCGACCTCAGATCTTCGAGTGACCAATCTCCGAGGCAGACTTCGGGACAGGCAACAACTCAAAGTGGCCGAGCAGAGGCTGATAGCCAAGTTCAGAACCCATGGGGATTACCTCAACGGGGACCTTGGGCTCATGTCACACTGCAGGTGACCCCATTGCACTAAACACATGCACACACACACTCCTACAGACCCATACACTCATGCAGACACTCTCTCACACACAAGCTCTCTCTCATATGCTCACACCCACACACGCAACCCTGTCACAGACTTATACCCCTTTACACTCACACTCATGCACATACACACACCCTCTCACAGACACTCACAGCCCCCCATGCTCACACACACATGGGGCGAATTTGTACTTGCAGAATTATATTTTATTTTGCTCAAGAATCCATCTAGGAATCTGTAAATCCATTTTTCAATAATAGAATCTGTCTGAACACTGGGGCACAGACAGCCTCACCATCAATGCATTATCTCAGCCGACATGACACCTGTTGTAAAAGTTCACTTGAGAATGTAACTTTAAAAAATATTCTGGGAATTACATATGAAAGAACTGAAACCAATATGTTCATTCTAAAAGATGAGAGACTTAACAAACAATCCAGGTCTTTTTCCATATATAATTTCAGTTGGATCACACTGTAAACATTTGCTATAAATTCAAAGTCTTACAATCTTATACTCCACAACCACCTGATGAAGGAGCAGCGCTCTGGAAACTAGTGCTTCTAAATAAATCTGTTGGACTACAACCTGGTGTTGTGTGATTTTTCATTTTGTACACCCCAGTCTAATGCCGGCACCTCCAAACCATGTTAAAAAAAGGGCAGGTTTGGTGTATTTCTTCACACAAATGTCTTTAATATGCAGCAGCCCATGTCATATTGTTTCCAGAGTACAGATGTTCACACTTATTTTATCTCAGCCATGCAGAGAAGGTGAAATACATTAGTGGGCAGATGGTGGCATAGTCATAGTGGTTCCTGGACTAGTCATACAGGAGCCCAGGCTAATATTCTGGGGAAATGGGTTTGATTCTCTTCATGGCAGATGGTGAAATTTGAATTCAATAAAAAGAAACAGTTCTGGAGTTGAAAGTGAGCCCAGTATGTATCCACTGTCAATTAATATTAAAAAAAATTCTTTATTGGGGATGGAATTCTGCTGTCCTTACGTGGTCTGGCCTATATGTGATTCCACACCCACAGAAATGTGGTTGTCCCTTAACTGCATTTTAAACAGCTAGGGTTGGGCAATAAATATTGGCCTAGCCATTGATGCCCATGTCCCATGAATGAATAAAACAATTGAGCAACTTAACATCCTCACTGTTAACAATTGTCACATGGTGTGTAACAGTCTTATCTCTGAGTTAGAAAATTGTTCATTCTAGCCACACTCCAGACTGTCTAGATTGACATCTTGATGCATTACTGAGGATGGCATGCTCTGTCAGAGGTGCGGTGTTTCAGGTCAGATGTTAAATTGGGGCTTGGCCTCTTTTCACAGATAGATTTAACAAATTCCTGTCAACTCTTTTGAAGAGATAATTCTGCAAACTATGCCTACCCAATGTTAATTAACATCACTAAATATAGATGATCTTGTCATTGTAACAGTGTTTCTGTTTGTTGACTGTTGTTTTTCCTTCAATATATCAGTAACTCCAAAGGTATTTTACCAGGTGTAAAGCATTTTGGGACATTGTGAAATTGGGTAAGGTACTACACAATTGCAAGTCCTTTAATTCTTTTCATAACTAACTCGATTCATGTAAATTCCGTTCTCTCAGGAACTACACAAAATCTTAACTGTCTTTTCCATCTCAAGACATAGGGAGATTTTACCTTTCCCACCATCCCAGAGTCCTTCATTCATATTCTTCCAGCCTGAACCCATGACCTCTTTGTAAACAAACGGATAGTGCAATTTATTTATTTCCGCCAGTGTGGAACCTATATGCAGCACCCTTTACAGGAAAAATAATCTTCCACAGGAGAGCTTGGAATCAACTGAGAAGCTGATTGCCTGTTAAATGTAGAAAGTGACACTGAATTAACATTCCCGGCTCATTTCTTCACAATGTCAGACAAGGAGGAGCTATTTTCGTTATCTCTGCGTGATCCCTGTTCCCTTGTCCCACTCTCCTCCAGGCTTGCTGAGCCCGCACTTGTTGTAATGTCTCTTGCTCCCTTTCATTCTGCACAGCTGCAAAGAAAGACACCATCTGGCAGCATTACACCAGGAGGGAACTTATTGTAGCAGCCACGACAAATGCTTTTTTATGTGGTGAATGAGTTATTAATTGTTACAATTGTCGATGACAAGTCTTGGAGATAAAACACCCCACTGCAATTATTCCATCATTGTACTGCGCTCTGAGGAACTGTTTACTAACCTGGTGTGTGACACATGTGCTGTGCTTCATTTGTTTTATTGCTGTTAGAACATTTGAACGGAAGCCAGTGCACTCCAAGACAATGCTAGTGTTTCCTGCTTTTCAGAGCATTTTATGTACTACCTATCAATGCCTCTACTTTTCGGCTTGCTCAAATCTAAACTTGTTACACTGGTTCCATGTTTTAACTCATTCCTTTCCTAGATTTTAACACTGTCAGATTGTTTACCTCATGAGTTTTTCTTTGAGCAATTTGCAATCATTTAAAACCCAAGGTTAGATTTTTGACATAACCTGTAATCTTGAGGAATTGCCTCATATTTGGTTCCCTTAGCAGTGAGCCCTGAAATTTGCTCTCTAAACCTCTCCGCATCTCTCTCCTTCTTGGTGCTTGCCATAAAATCTACCTTTTCAACTGGAAATTTGGCCAGCTGCCCTATTTCCTCTATATGTGGCTTGGTATCACATTTATGAAACACTTTTTGATGTTTTATTCCATTAAAAACACTATATAAATGCATTTTGGCATTCCCTGTAGATTGTGACTGAAATTAAATTGAATTAAATCAAATTAAATTAAATTAAATCGTTTTGCAGTTTCTCTCATACCCATCACCATTTTGATTCCTTCGTTCGAAAAACAAGAACAGGAGGATTCTGAATATCATGTTCAGTACACCCCATCAAGGAAAACTACAACATTCTTGGCAGTCATATAAAATCCCTCCCAGCTCAATTGATTGATTTATGATTCACCCTGAGCTGTAAAAGGGTGAGGGAAAGTGGAGTTGGGGAAGGGAAGAAATCAAGCTAAAATAATTCTCTCCATTAACAGCCAATCATCTCTTTCTGAAAGGTTTGCACATGGATATTGAGAGAGAACAGTATTAGGATTGTTGAAGATAACCAGCCTCCCACCCCACCCTCCTACTCTGTGCCACCAAGGATCCAAAATCCTATCACAGTCATTACTCAAGTTCATATTGATTACTTGACACAAATATCTTTCTTTAATACAACATTCTCAGAATATGAAAGAATTGAGGCACATTTACAAGTCAAACATTAGTAATTCAACAAGAAAATGTTTACTTGAGAGCTATATCAAGACTTGTGAGTTTAACCCCATGTTTATCTACCTTCTTTGGAAGATGAATTTACTACAGAACAATAAGCATGCAGGTAATTGGAAGGAGTGGGCCTTATTCACCCACATGACCCTTTCCTTTCATACAGTTATGTGGACGTATCCAGTTAATCTTAATGTACAATGGTTAAATGCTCCCTTATTGATCCATTAGGTGTGATTATGTCAGCTCAGGATTTTCCCACCATGGTAATATTCTGAATCAAAATACAGGAAAACAACAGAAGGTGTTAGAAAACAAAGAATTGACTTTCATTTCGGAAATTGTGGAAGACAGTAGTGTTCCCACATGATGTGGCACAAATATACGAATGTGATTACATTCTCATGCCATGAGTCTTAATTTTAAGCTAAAGGTAAAGTGGAGAGGAAAAACAATTCAGAAGCAACTAAAATGTTAGAACTTTGGGGGATCAAAAATAGGGAAAAATTCAACAAAGGCTATTTTGAGTAACTGTGAACAACTGGTTTTAAATCTGTTGTGGATGAACTGGAAGTATGAACCTGTCAGAAGATGGCACTCGAGTGTGGAATGAGCAGTTCCTCTGATAAAATTTAGGTAGAAGCTCATATTTAGCTCTTTCTGGATCATCATGGCCAAAATGTTTTGTCCAGTCTGGTTTCAATAGTTTTGTCTGATTCAGGAACACATGTGCAAGAGTATGCCTTTGCCACAGATTTGTCTTTTCAGGCTGTTGCAATACCAAATGAATCTTCATGCCTTCAGCAAATTTGAATATGTGGCTTTCCATTCCATCATATAAGTTCTTAATAAATACAGTGAATGGTTGGGGCCCCCAAAGCACCACTAGTTACATTATTACAATTAGTGTACTTGCCAATATCTCTACATTCTGTCTCCCAACACAAAGACAAATCAATAATTTATCTTCAACTCTATGAAGTTTAACTTGAGGTGACTGTTTCATGTGGAGATCTTTTATCAAATGCCTTTCTGAAGCCCATATAAATAGTATTGATGGATATTCCCTTGTTAACATCTCTGGTCACTTGTTCAAAAAATGAATTGCGTTTCTCAGACACGATCTTGCCTCTATGAGTTCATGTTGGCTGTCTCTGATCAGCTGAAAATGTTCAAGGTGTTCATTCTAAGTCTAAATATAGACTCTAATAATTTCATAACACTGACGTTAGTACCTGGTGCATAATTTAATGTTTTCCTCTTATATCTTTCTGAAATAGTGATGTGGCATATACAGTTTTCCAGTCTAAAGGAGAATGGTTCTTGAATCAACAGAATTTGGAAAATTATAATTAGGGTGGCTGCAATGTTCTAACTTTCTTCAAACTCTGGGGGAGAAACTTTCCTAGTCTTGAGAATTTGTCTCTCTTTAGTATCATTATTTTCTTCATTCCTGTTATTTTGCTTGGATTAATTTTGGCGCGTCCTTGCCTTGATTCATTATGAACTTTCTTGTCAGTTCCAGTGTGCTGACCATTTTCTCTGCAGGATATATAGATTTTAATGATTTAGCATGTCCCCCATTTCCTTATTTTCTTTGAAAAATGTCAGAATTATCAAGTATTTTTCAATGGGCTCGACATTGCTCCTGATTACCTGCCTTTTTACACCTTAGTTTTTTGTGTGCTGATTTTCATATCCTTTGAGATTTCTTCTCATACTCTCTTTTTATAACTCTTACCATTTGTTTTGTCAGGTTTTGCTGTTCTCTGTATCTTTCAGCATTTATTAATGATCCATACACATTTCCCATTGCTGCTAGCAAAAAGAAGTCACATCTTACTCCAGCCGCGGACGTCACCTATTTAAAATAAATAAATTGAAAATGTCTTGCTTGCAAATTTTATCTTTCTTGGTGTGATCTCAATGGATTCTGCATTACATAATTGTCTGGCACTGAGCTGGAATGGATGCTGTATTATCTGATTTTAATTCATCTGAGTGACCTTTATCACATGTTTAAAACTTTAAACAAATGAGTCATTAGTATTTGAATAATAACTGTGCTGCATTTTTTTGAATCACACGGTTAGTTGGTTGGCTTCAGTGAACGGCTTGTCTGAGAGAAAAGGGCAAAAGGAAATTGTTGTAGGCCTTAATAGATTTAAGGTCACTTACACCGATGTGAATGATAAGGCAGCCGTGTATATGCATGTCCAAGTGGCGGTTTGGAAGATGAGAACAAGATTGACCACTGCTGTGATATGCCCCAAGATCAAGTCACCTGAAGCAGTAATTATTTAGATTTGGACATGAAAAGTTCACACTTGGGGTAGAAGGGGTTTTCAGTAAATCACTCCTCATTCTTCACAGTATATCATTGGCTGTAAATTATTTTTATGACATCCTGTGGTCAGGAAAGACATTACAGAAATATAAGTATTGTTTTCCTTGTTTTAATTCTTTTTTATTTCATTTTTTGGTTTCTCTCTAACTTCCTCTGTTTCTTTGTGTTTGTTCCTTTCTATATCTTCCTCTCTGTCTCTTTTACTCTCCTTCTTTTGCTCCTTTTGCAGGTGAAGGTTTCACTCCCGATGAGAAAACCCATTACTTCGACCAATGAGACTGAAAGAGAATGTGACAGAAGAAACCACTCAGTGCATTTCTTTCACCAGTCCAGTTTTATCCAAAGCTCAGAGCCAGTTGTTAGACATTCACTGGGAACCAAACAGACTATTCTGTAAAATCCGCAATTAAAACCTGATACAAACAGGCAAAAAAATCCAGAAACATCATTGCAAATATAGAAATTTATCTGTACAGAACTGCAGGGGCAAAGGGGGGGGAATCTTACTGGTAAATATTACTGTACAATGCAAGGTGTGAGCAGTGTGTGAGCTACAATTACACGGCACAGTCCAGTCACGGTGTACATTGTACAACGAACAATGCCCCATGTACACTACAGTGAGTCACAGTCACAGGACAGAGTCATGCGATAAATAATATCCAATATTCCAAGGCATTGGATTTCCTTTTTATTATATATCATATATATACGCATATATATATTATATATATGCATATATATATATATAGTGAGGGAGAAAAAGAGAAATCCTTTACACAGGTTTTAGAGTTCAGTTTCAAGAATTCTTAGTGCATTCAGTTCTTTTTAAGAAGTTAATATAATTGGGTAAAAACAGATATTTTCATGTTTTTTTTGGTCCAATTTAGTCTTGATGAATGAGGAGTCAAGATTTGTGCTGACTGGAAACTCCTTTCCAGTAATCAAGAATATCATGCAAGTCCTCATCTGTTGCGAATTGCACTTTCTTCCTCAGTGCGTATCCTGCAGCAAGGTATTCATCCTTCCTGTGCCACTTCTCATGAGGTTTGTAACGCTCCCAGACCCCCTTAGAGGGTTTGCTGGAGTACTCTGGGCTGGAGGCATAGCTGACGCTGTGGTATTGGGGGGAGAACTGAGTGTAGGCCAAATTTCTCCTGGATCGAGATCGTGGGAGGGCTTCAAGGACACATGGACTTGGACTCCTTATCTGCTTTCGTTCTCCATGATGCAAGCCAGCATAGAGGTGTGAGTGGTCACTGTAGGGCTGCATTTGCCCTGTTTCTGATCTCACAATGCGACATGGGGTTCCGCTTAGGATGGCACTGCGTGTTGGAGAGGTCCTTTCAATGTATTTTGCTTCTGATTTGTACCTGGGACCAGCATAGATCTCAGAACGCACTGATCGAGGGCTGCGCACAGAGCAGTTGGAAGAGATGCTGGGACATTTGGGTGCTGCGTCCATACTGCTATGTCTCTTTAGCGGGTGGTAGCTTTCCCGGTAAATAGGGGACAGGAACCCTGATTTCCCCTGGGACTGTTCGGAAACCAAAAAGTCCTGGGGCTCCACTGATGCCAAGGTCCTAGCACTAGGACCTCGGAAGGAGCTGGACTCTGTCTGCAGAGCATCAATGCAGTTATTGATGATCAGATTCACTTGATCCACTTCTTTTGCTATGGTCGATATTTCAGCAGCAGAGTCCTGACTCTCTCCAAACATACTCTCGAGGATATCTCTGTGATATGGATGTTCACCTGTCCTTACATCCATATAGTTTCCTCGACTGAGCTTCGGACTTTCAATCACTTCCCGGAGATTATACTCTTCCAGATCCCCTGCTGAAGGTAGGAAAGGCATCCTGGATGACATCATGTCGGAGGGTGGGACTGGCTTCTGTGCCATTTGGGTAATGGTGATGGTCTCCAACTCTGGGGCATATTTCAGCTCAATGATTGTCTTCTTGGCATTTCCTGATTTCTTGTTCTTTACTTGTTCCTCTTTTTTTTTACGCAGACAGTAATAGGTCACACCCAAGATGATGACGACCCCAAAGAGGCAACCCAGAATGGTCATGATGTAATGAGTGGTATTGGAAGTGGCAGGCAATGGCTTTGCTTTTGCTTTAGCCCTTGTCGAGAATGTTACACAAGTTTGATTGTATCTCAGCGAATTTTGAATGGAAGCCACACAATATGTATAATTAGTATGGGGAATTAATTCTTCAATTTTAATTTCCTCCTTTTCTGTGGATAGGCTCTTTATGTCCGTATACATGCTGTTGTTATATTGTACCAGGATGTTTTCTTTCCGAATAGGGAATGGAATGTGGACCAGAAGGGTTGCTGTTGTGTAGGTGATCTCTTTTAACTTTATTACTGGTGTATCGTCAATATTCATGATGGGGGTCTGAAAGGATATCAATGGAGTAGACTCTTCACCTGATGGGCAATCTTCAGCTTCACAGGGACTTTCTGGGACAGTAGTAGTTGAGGGTTTCTGTGTGAAGATAAACCTGGGATCAACAGAGTCAAGGTCTTCATTGCACATTGAAGCAAGTACACTCAATGCATCCTTGGAACTGGCCTGGCCTTGGTTCAGCAAAAGATACCCAGCAAAATCTGAAGGAGATGTACATTGAGTTCGATCGTAACTCCTGGTGGTGTTGTTGAACTGCACCAGCCATTTCAAGAAGCCCAGTAGATCACAGGAACAATAAAATGGATTGCCGTAGAGTTCACAAGTGGTGAGTTTGCCAAGACCCAGGAAGGTGGAACTTTCCAAGGTTTGCAACCGGTTCATGGAAAGGTCGATGTTCATTACATTGGGACATTCCCAAAAGGAATTGGGGCTCACCACCTCAATGAGATTGGCCTGGAGATAGAGGTATTCAAGCCTGCCCAGTCCCCGCAGGATTCCCTCCGTGATGTTCCGAAGTTTATTGAATCCCAGTTGCAAAACACGCAGGTTGTACTGAGCAGAGAAGGCTCCATCCTCAATGTAAGAAATCTGATTCTTGGTCAGATTGAGTTCTGTCAGGTTACCAAACCTATTGAGCGAGGAATACTGAACGCTTTTTATCTTGTTCTCATTCAGCCGGAGGTCCACTATGGTACTGTTGATGTGCTGAGGAATGGATTCGTATGGTGGTTGGTTTTGGCTACAAATGGCCAGCCACACAAACCCTTTCTCCCCTTCAATGAGCCAGCAGTCACCATAAACACAAGCAGCATTCATCAACGAGGCTAGTGAGACCCAGAGAATGAAACTGTGCAGAGCCATCCCCTTGTGCTCTGGGGGGCTTGTGAGCAAAATCTTCCAATAGCACTCACCTGCTCAATAAATGATGCTGAATTGTTCTGTAGCTCTAAAATCAAAACTGTCCTTGAAACTCTAGCTATTAAACTGAGGTGTCGTAACTTTCTCGTCTGTATAATTCATGATATTTCCCTATTCCAGTTTTCTTTATGGTAACTTCTCATTTGATCCCTTTGTACTTCCAGTACATTTCAATAGATGGTTTCATCTGCTTTTCTGGAAAATAAGAAAAGAGAAAAATGCAGTGAAAATGAACTGAAATCATTTTCAATCAGGTTACATTGTGACTTTAGACCTCTTGCCTAGAAAACCAGTCCTTAACTTCCTTTCAGGCTGCTCATGCCTCAGCCCATTCTACTTTGCTACGATGTGTACACACTGCTCCCCTTATTTTTCAATATTACCTGCCTGAATGTTGGGACAAAACGTTAGTTTAATGAAGGAGTTTGATAGGGTCATTAAGCAGAAATTGTTTCTACAGGCAAAAGAGTCAGTAACTAGAGAATACAGTTTTGAGTAATGGGCAAATGAGGCAGAGGAGACTGATAAGAATTTTCTTTTTATACAATAAATTGTTATGATCTGGAATACGCTGCTTGAAGGGATAGTGGAATCAGATTCTGTAACAACTTTCAAAAGCAAATTTGATGAAATAAAACAAAAATGCATGGTTAAGGGGAAAGAGAAGAGTGGCATTGGACTAATTGGATAGCTGTTTCAAACAGCCATATATTCTGTGGACGAACTGGTTCTCTCACATCTATTTGGAATCAGTTTTAAAGTCTAGGCCAATATGAGTGATGGTGGCTCCTTTCTCTGAAGGGGAACTGGAACTGTTAAGCCTTGTGTGCTATTGTTCTTTGCAAAGTGTGAAATTGCTCCCATTATTATCTGTCATAAAACATCCGGCCATGAGTTCTTCATTGTTGAGTTACATTTGATGGATTCATACGACAGAGATTGGATCAGTGCAGGCTGCATACTGAAAAACCAGAGAATCAACAGTAGAGGAGATAACCATTCAGCCACAGCTCTTTTGAAGAGCTGTTCGATTGGCCTCACTCTCTTTCCCCTTCGGTCTAAAATGTCTTTAGGTATAAATCCTTTACAAAGTAATTAATGAATCTGCTTCCTTACCCTTTCAGCAGATAACAGGTTGTTACACATAAAATAAAACCCTCATCCTCCTCTTGGCTCATATTTTACACTTCAATCCTCTTGTGAACAACCAATCCACTCTTTATAACAAACATGGACTGTCCATTTGAAGGCAGCATATATCTGAGCACCATGGACCAGTTTAATTCCCAGCTTTTTCTGACTGTGTGTTGTGTACAGCTGTGACAGGGCCCATGAATTTCTCAGTGAAAATACCAGAGGCCAAGTAGCACTTTGTGAATTATAATCCTGCACAAATTACAACTACAGGACTGGAAGAAGGGAGGCTTGGCAAAAATCATGTATCCACTCCACTGTTTATGGACTAGTTGGTGTCTACAGAATGACAAAGCCTTGAAGGGATTTTTAAATCAGGATAAACATTTTAAATTTGTGGCATTGCTGGACCTGGAGCCAACAGATGTCAGCAAGCACCGATTGATGGGAAAATGGGATTTAGTGTGAGCTGATATTTTTGAGAAAGCTTTAAGTTTATGTGGGGTTAACTTTGACAGAGTTAAAACAGTGATATCTAGAGTTAACAAAGAAATGAATAAATGGTTCAGAAGCAGATAAACTGAGGCAGAACTGGAAATGGGAGATATCAGGTATGGGAAAGTAAATGTTTGAAAAACTTCCCTCATTTTGTCTTCACTAGGATGCAGTAGAACTCAGGTTGATAGTTATTAAAGAAGCTTTGAGTTGTAGAATGTCTGTATTTTGATACGTTCTTTAACATTTCCATACAATTAAATCAACTTGACGCCACCTCTCAGAAATATTTCAAAGTGCTTCAAATAGAGTGAATCACATCATACCCTGACCACAAAGGTTAACAGGTTTAGCATTTCATTGAACAGATGCACCAGTTCCAACAGTGCAGGACTCTCTGTTATGTGTTGAACTGTCAGCATGGATCATACTCTCAACTTTCAGAGAGGGATTAAATTTCAAAGCTTTAATTTATGGAATTGAATGGAAGAAATTGGTTCAGTAATTCTGGGTTAAGAAAGATGGAGGAAATAATTTGTTAGGAACATTGCTGTTGATGGATAATGCATATGTGGATAAGTGTACAGGCAGGACTTACTGCCATTATTAGGTAGATTGCTGCCATTCTGAGTTCACATATAAAGAATAGCCACTCATTTAAGGTATTATAGGTTTGCACTATATGAAACCACATATAGGTCAGCACATTAGGAGTAAGGAAAATAATGCCTGTGCAGATTTCAATGGGTTTGTAAAATGCTGGGTGAATATGATTATCGCTAATTTTTAGTTATAAGTACAGCATGACTTAGGCTTAATTTGCAATCATTGATGCATCCATACCCCATACCATTGCAATGTGCAAATGAAGAATGTAATGAGATGTACGACTGAACCAGGCATAGTTGGTGTAGATCCTGGGAGATGCACTTTTATCCCTATGAGAATCTACTCTTTATAAGCATCATCTGTGTCTGAGAAGCAAGAATCTGTTACTGGCTGCCAACATTTCAGTCTGCAGGGATATATTCTGTCAATTTTTAAATTTTTGATACAGCGAGAAATGCAAATCAAGTATTAACTCCCTGATACACTCCATCCCTGAAACCAAAAAGATGAGATAACTCAGAAAGGTTCGCAGTACTATCTGGCTTTTGAGGAAGAAAGTAAAAATTGGCTTTCATATTCATGGTCTTGGAGCTCCCCAAAACTCTTTATAGATAGTGAAGCCACCATTACAGTACACATAGTCAAGTCCCACAAATAAAAATGAGGATCTGATAATTTGTTTTAGTGTTGAACATTCTCCTCAGTGCCTTGAGGGGAAATCCTTTGCTTTCCTTTAACCAGCATTATAGGATATTTCATATGTACATGAGGGGCTAGCATCTCTGAAGGTGGTGGAATCTCTGATGCCAAAATTCACTGGATTTATCACCTTGAGTATCCAGAGTGTGACTTGATCCTATGTTTTTCTGAAAAGTAAAAGTCCGACCCATTGAGCCACGGCAGACGTTTGGCAAAGTAAAAGAAAGGAGTGTAACCAGTTTTGCATTTGTGTAAAATAATGAATTGCAGTCAGAGATTATGTATTATGCCCTTGCTGCTTCAGAATAGGATTTGGGGAGGATATAAAGTGTAAAATCTGGAGACTGGTTGATTAAAAATGAAGAAAGGACAAGAAAGAATGTTGAGAGTCACAAATACCTTATTTGTAAAAAAAACAGTTAAAAAACAGACAAAGTGTTTGTAACCTGCTCAAAATCATACGTACAAAAGATAAATATTACTTCCATTGGCAGGAGGATCAATCATTAGTAGAGACAGATTTAAGATAATTGCTAAAAGAATCAGAGGAGGAAAGATTTTTGTATGTAATTGTGTTATTGTGAACTGGAGTGTACTGCCAGACAGATGGTGGTGGAAGTAGTTTCAATCATTCCTTTCAAAAAGGAACAGGGTAAGTACTAGGAGGGAAAAGAATTGCAGTGCTATGGGGAAAGAGCAGGCTAGGCAGATTAGCCTCTTTCTTATCTGTGTGCTTCTATGAATGAATTTTCTTTTCAAAATGTATCTGCATAATCAATGTCCAAAGAGAGACATGTAAGAGATGTGGAAAGATGATCATTTCCATGAACTCTAGAGCAGCCCTATAAGGATGATTTCTGGGACTATTTCAAGATTTTAAAAACATTCATCAGTTGCTTTTTAAATAGTAAAACAACCACTATTTATTTATGTCTAAGAATGCAAAGGACAGCTTACACATTAAATGATCTCGGCCAGTGTTCATTTAAAAAGATTACATTATGATTTCAAAAAAAATATGTTCTCACAAGAATATCGGCAGCCTTAATGGAACCCATTAAAACTAAAGGCATGCAGGGATGAGACCAGAATATCCATTCATGAGGACTGAAACATTGATGGAGGTTCGGAGAGCAGCACGTACACACAAATACAGTTAGCTGAGCTGTGTGCATATTTAAACAAAACAACATTTTTAAAAAATTCACTTGCAGGATGAGGGTCCTGCCAGCCAGGCTGGCATTTATTAGGCGAAAGTGAGGACTGCAGATGCTGGAGATCAGAGTCAAGATTAGAGTGGTGCTGGAAAAGCACAGCAGGTCAGGCAGCATCTGAGGAGCAGGAAAATCGACGTTTCGAGCAAAAGCCCTTGATTCCTGAAATGTCAATTTCCCTGCTCCTTGGATGCTGCCTGACCTGCTGTGCTTTTCCAGCACCACTCTAATCTTGAAGCTGGCATTTATTGCCCATCCCAGGGATGTCAACTATATTGCTGTGGGAATGTAGACCAGGCCAGGTAAAGATGGCAGTTTCCTTCTCTGAAGGATATTAGTGAGCCAGATGTATTTTTCTGACATTAGACTCTTAATTTCAGATTTTTATTGCATTCAAATTCCACCATCTGCCATGAAGGGATTGAATTTAGGTCTGCAGATCAGCACCTGGATCTCTGGATTAAATGTACAGCGATAATACCACTAGGTCATTGCCTATTCATGTGTCATCCCCATTCACTGTTAATCACACTGCTGTATAAGTTCCTGGCTTGGGTACTTTCATGCAGTGTGTGTGAGTGTGTGTGTATATCAATATGTGTACATGTACACTTATGGATGTGAATGCTTTGTAACATTTAGGTTGAAGCATCTCATCTAATTTTTACACATGTTAATTCACATTGTCCTTCTATTTCTAAAATGGTCCACTGCAATAGTAATCTCCTCCCATTATCACTGCTCACACCCTGACCCCCTGCTCTGTTTTCAGAACATTATCTTGCCAATAATCATTGGTAAAGTTAAACGAGCAATTTTATCTCAGCAAGCAAATGAGTGGGATGATCACTAGATTGTCAAATAATCTTTTGTTGTTTCTCAGAAGCCCTCTGAAACCTAATTTCATATCATTGAAGCAAAAACATACAGACAAAAAAGTTAGGAACAGGAGTTTACCATTCACCCCCTTGAGCCTGCTCTATCATACATTACAATCATGGCTGATCATCCAGCTCAACACCCTAACCCCCTCCTGCAATCCCCCACTCCCCCAACCATTACCACCACCAGCACCAATATCCCTTGATCCACAAGAGCTCCTTTTTCATGAAAATACATCATGTGTTTCTGCGATAGTGAATTCCACAGCTCACCATTTTCTGGGTGAAGTCATTTCTCTTCATCTCAGTCCTAAAAGGTTTTCCCTTTATCCTTTAAATATAACCTCTGGTTCTGAAAAACCATTAAGATCATCCTTCCTGAATATAATCTGTCTAGTCCTTTTGAATTTTATGAGATTTCCCCTCGTCTTATGAACTCCAGTAAAACAATCCTAACCTTCTCAATCTTTCGTCACATGTCAGTCTTGCCATCCCAGAAATCAATTTGGTAAAACTTTGCTGCACTCCCTCTGTAGCAAGAACATCCTTCCCCAGATAAGGAGACCAAAAGTGCACACAATATTCTAGGTGTGTCTTCACTAAAGCTCTGTATAATTGCAGTAAGACATCCTTGGTCTTGTACTTGAATTCTTTTGCTATGGAGGCCAACATACAGTTTGCTTCTTTACTGCCTGCTATACCTGCATGCTTACCTTCAGCAACTGGTACACAACGACACTCGGATTTCGTTCAACATTCCCTCTTCCAACTTATAGGCATTCAGATAAAAATCTGCCTTCCTATTTTTGCTAACAGAATGGACAACCTCACATTTATCCACATTACACTGCATCTGCCATGCATTGGCCCACTCACTCAATCTGTCCAAATCACACTGCTACATCTCTGCATCCTCCTCACAGCTCACCCTTCCACACAGCTTTGTATCTTCTTCAAATTTTGAGATATTATGTTTAGTTCCCTTATCTAAATTATATAATACATTATGCATAGCTGGAGTCCTAGTATCAATCTCTGAGGCAACCTATTAGTCATTGCCTTTCAGGAAAGGACCCTGTTATTTCAATTCCTTGTTTCCTGTCTGCTCAACTTTTTAATCCATCTCAATATATTGCTCCCAATTCCACGTGCTTTAATTTTGCACATTAATTGCTTATGTGGGACTTCTTTGAAAAGCGCTCTGAAAATCCAAGTGTATCCACTGACTCCCCCATCAATTCTACCAGTTACATCCTTGAAAAATTCCCGTTGTTTATCAAGCATGCACATTTTGTAAATCCATGCTGACTGTATCTGATCCGACCACTGTTTTCTAAGTGCTTTCCAATAAAATCCTTAATAATGGGTTGTAGCATATTTCCCACTACCTACATCAGACTCCTAATCTTTCCCTCTTTCCCTCTTTTCTCTCTACCTCCCTTTTTAAATAATAGGGTTACATTAGCTATTCTTGAAGAAGGGCTCATGCCCGAAACGTCGATTCTCCTGCTCCTTGGATGCTGCCTGACCTGCTGCGCTTTTCCAGCAACACATTTTCAACTCTGATTTCCAGCATCTGCAGTCCTCACTTTCTCCTTACATTAGCTATTGTCCAATCTGTAGGAAAGTGTTCTGGAGTCTAAAAAGCCTTGGAAGATGACCACTAATGTAATTACTATTTCTAGGACCACTTCCTTAAATACTCTGGAAAATAGATTACCAGGTCCTGGGGATGTATCAACCTAAAATCCTACAATTTCTCCGAAATCATTTCTTTACTTATACAGATTTGCTATAGTTCCTCTCTCTCTCTCTCTCTCTCATTAAAAACTGTTCCCCATGATTTCTGGTATGTTACTTATGTCCTCCTTTGTGAAGAGAGAAGCAAAGTTATAATGTCATGTCAATGTTACCCTGCCCTTGACAGCAGGTCTTAGCCTGATAACAGTTTTAAAATATGCTAACATTTTATCTAGACTAATCTTGTCTTTCCTGCTCTATAGAAGGTTAAGACCAACTGGATTGAGTTCCTTTTACTTTGAAAGGAATTAATAGGATAGCAAGAGAGAAACCATTTCTATTGATAGAAACTTTAAACAAGGGAACATCATATTAAAACCCGTATCAGGTCATTCAGGATAGAAGACAAAATGGTGATGTAAGTGTGGAATTCACTCTGAGAAATAAACAGTTGATGCCAACTTACTAACATTAAATATGAAATTGATATATTAATTGATATCAATTAGAGCCAAAGTAGATCAATGGAATAAATCAGCTGCTAACAGCCTCAAAGGATTGAACGGCCTATCTTTGCTTTATTCTAACAAGTAATTATATTTGTCAACAGTTTTAACTTCTCACCCTCGTATTCAAATACTTCACGTTATCAACTCTCTATTTCTGTAAGCTCTTCCATCTGTATAACCCTGCATTCACTCTGGAACTTTCCACTTTTGTTCTTTTGTGCTTTCCAATTGTAATCACTGCACCAGTGGCAGCCATGCCATGAGCTGTTGGTACTGGGAAAGACGCTACTGTCCATTATTAAAGATTTTATAGCAAAGCACTTAGAAGCACTAAATTCTGTCATCCCTCACTTCAACATTTCCACTCTCTACCTGGCTTTAAGCCTTCCAAGACGCACCTTAAAATGTAACTCTTTGATCAAGCTTTTGGTCACCATTCTAAACATCTTTAAGTAGCTCAATGTCAAATAATTTTTGATAACAATCGTGGGAAACAAAATGGAACATTTTACTATATTAACGACTCTGTAGAAATGCCAATTGTTAGCATTTTTCTTTATTCTTTTGTGGAATGGCAAGGACAGCATTTATTGCCCATCCCTAATTGCCTTTGACCGGAGTCACTTGCTCAGCTATTTCAGAAGGCAATTCAGAGGGGAAGGGACTGGATCCTGGGGCGGGGGGGGGGAGTCTCCTCTGCAGAAATGGCTATCAGGCCATAGGAATATCAAGGCCATTATGACTGTCATTTATGTGGCAGCCTTCTGAATGTTATTGGAACTGCACCAATGTACTTAAGTGGAGCACATCCAATCACTCACACCATTCTCCTGATATGTGTATTGTGGCAAGTCGAGAGACCTTGGGGAGTCAGGAGTTGAGCAACTCAACACTGTCTATTCAGTCTTTATGTATTAGGTTGTTTGGCTCCTGTGACTGACAGAACTGCCTTTCATGAATCTTTAACCTGATTTGAAACATGCGAGATTACACCAGTTTATGGTTTTGATAATATCCCATACACTGCATGGGTGAATTAGTGCTCAAGCTGTTCATGTACTTTATTGCATCTTGAAGATCTGCACAGAACACAAACCTAATGATCCTCTTCAATTACCTGCTGCCTGTCAGATACCGTAACAAATTATTTTGAACAGTGAACGTACATTGCGCTGTATCGTATGCTTTTTTACATTCTTTCATTTGTACATTAACCTGGCTGAGAAGCTTTAGCTTGTACCTGTTGATGTGAATGTCATTTTCTCTTTTCAGAAGGAATTGAAGAGAACATGCTGTGATTAGAGAATTAATTATTGAACCTGGATCTCTACCTGTAGATGAAAGTGATTAAGATATGAGATGTAACTCACAAAGAACTTCATTTGTTCCTAGAGATTGTTTCAATTTGCCAAGAGCAGATATAAAATCAATTAAATATCACTCAAAATACTGTCAATGTTGTTTAAAATGTAAATTAATATAGAGAGAGCAGGAGAAAGGAGGGGCCACAGACAGAAAGCAGCACCTTAAAGAATGGGACAGAGAGGTTCCTGGAGATAGACAGTAGCAGCTAAAAGAGCAGATGATAGGAGGACCAAAGACAGAATAGTAGCTAAAATATCGGAGAGAGAACATTGTGGATACAGAGCAACATCTGAAGGAATAGGAGAGAAGAACGATCCGGAGATAGGGCAGTGTTATGGGAGCTTTGTGATTCAATCCAATTCATGATTCTAGAGCTGGCCTTCTGGGAAATGTCTAACTGCAGTATCTCAGGATTATGGAATGCCCTGCCAGTAGCAGTAGTGGACTCTCCCTCTTTATGGGTATTTAAGCGGGCATTGGATAGGTATATGGAGGATAGTGGGTTAGTGTCGGTTAGGTGGGTTTTGATCGGCACAACATCGAGGGCCGAAGGGCCTGTACTGCGCTGTATTGTTCTATGTTCTATGTTCTATGTTCTATGGGTCATTGATTGGTTGGTGATATTTTTCTCTTTAATTTTTCAACTCACAGCTAATTTTAAAAATTGTGATGTTTAATTACTTGTACCAAACTTTACTAATAGTAGTAAAGTACATTGGAATGACAGATGAGTATGAGAAAGTGAGGAGTGCAGATGCTGGAGGTCAGAGTTGAAAAGTGTAGCACTGGAAAACACAACAGGTCAAGCAGCATCTGAGGGGCATGACAGATAAGTATGTCCTACTTATCTGAAATAGGAAATTTCAATTAGGGAAAGTAGAACATTTGTTGACATAAAAAGAATTTAAACAAAGGTAGGAATACAGACATTAGTTAAAACAAACAGTGAAAAAAAACCAATTAGTTAAACAATATATAGATAGCAGGGTAGATAATGTGCGGTGGTTATAGAACAGGAGTTCTTACGTAATCCAAGGCAACACGTTTGCAATGTTTATGATGTGAGAAAATTTGGCTGTAATTGATATAGAGGCTGAGCTGCAAACACTGCAATACATCAGGGAGGGGATGTTCCCTCAATACTTGGTCACACCTCTTCGAATATTCATGATTTGGAGGTGCCAGTGTTTGTCTGGGGTGCACAAAGTTAAAAATCACACAACACCAGGTTATAGTCCAACAGATGTATTTGGAAGCACTAGCTTTCAGAGCACTGCTCCTTCATCAGGTGGACAACCCTCCGTGTGAAAACGTTGTTCCTTAGGTCTCTTTTACATCTTCCCCCTCTCACCCTAAGCGTATGCCCTCTAGTTCTGGACTCACCCACCCCAGGGAAAAGACTTTGCCTATTTATCCTATCCATGGCCCTCATGATTTTATAAACCTCTACAAGGTCACTCATCAGCTTCCGACACTCCAGGGAAAACAGCCCAGTCTATTCAACCTCTCCCTATAGCTCAAATCCTCCAACCTTGGCAACATCCTTGTAAATCTTTTCTGAACCCTTTCACATTTCATAACATCTTTCCAATAGGAAGGAGACCAGAATTGCATGGAATACTCCAACAGTGGCCGAACCAATATCCTGTACAGCCGCAACATGACTTCCCAACTCCTGTACTCAATACTCTGACCACTATCCTATCTACCTGTGACTCTATTTTCAAGGAGCTATGAACCTGCATTCCAAGGTGTCTTTGTTCAGCAACACTCCCTAGGGTCTTACCATTAAGTGTATAAGTCCTGCTAAGATTTGCTTTCCCAAAATGCAGCACCTTGCATTTATCTGAATTAAACTCCATCTGCCACTTCTCAGCCCATTGGCCCACTTGATCAAGATCCCATTAATCTGAGGTAACCTTCTTCACTGTCCACTACATCTCCAATTTTGGTGTCATCAGCAAACTTATTAACTTTACCTCTTATTTAGGTTAGATTAGAATAGATTCCCAACAGTGTGGAAACAGGCCCTTCGGCCAACAAGCCCATACCGACCCTCCGAAGAGTAACCCACCCAGTCTCATTTCCCTCTGACTAATGCACCTAATACTATGGGCAATTTAGCATGGCCAATCTAACCTGCACATCTTTATGCTCACATTCAAATCATTTCTATAAATGATGAAAAGTAGTGGACCCAACACCAATCCTTGTGACACTCCACTGGTCACAGGTCTCTAGTCTAAAAAACAAATGTCCAGCACCACCCTCTGTCTTCTACCTTTGAGCCAGTTCTGTATCCAAATGGCTAGTTCTCTCTGTATTCCATGAGATCTAACTTTGCTAACCAGTCTCCCATGGGGAACCCTGTTGAGCGCCTTACTGAAGTCCACATAGATCATGTCTACGGCTCTGTCCTCATCAATCCTCTTTGTTACTTCTTCAAAAAACTCAATCAAGTTTGTGAGACATGATTTCCCACGCACAAAGCCATGTTGACAATCCCTAATCAGTCCTTGCCTTTCCAAATACATGTACATCCTGTCCCTCTGGATTCCCTCCAACAACTTGCCCACCACCGATGTCAGGCTCACAGGTCTATAGTTCCCTGGCTTGTCCTTACCACCGTTCTTAAAACAATGGCACCACATTAGCCAACCTCCAGTCTTCCAGCACCTCACCTGTGACTATCGATGATACAAATATCTCAGCAAGAGGCCCAGCAATCATTTCCCTGGCTTCCCACAGAGTTCTAGGGTACATATAATCAGGTCCTGGAGATTTATCCATTTTTATGTGTTTCAAGACATCCAGCACTTCCTCCTCTGTAATATGTACATTTTTCAAGATGTTGCCATCTATTTCCCTACATTCTATATCTTCCATGCCCTTTTCCTCAGTAAATACTGATGCAAAAATACTCGTTTAGTATCTCCCCCATCTCCTGCTGTTCCACACAAAGGCTACCTTGTTGATCTTTGAGGGGAAAGTGAGGACTGCAGATGCTGGAATACCAGAGTTGAAAAATGTTGTGCTGGAAAAACACAGCAGGCCAGGCAGCATCCGAGGAGCAGGAGAATCGCTGTTATGGGCATAAGAAGTCCTGAAGAAGGGCTTATGCCCAAAACATCGATTCTCCTGCTCCTCGGATGCTGCCTGGCCTGCTGTGTTTTTCCAGCACAACATTTTTCAACTCTGATCTTTGAGAGGCCCTATTCTCTCTCTAGTTACCCTTTTGTTCTTAATGTATTTGTAAAAACTCTTTGGATTCTCCTTAACTTTATTTGCCATAGCTACCTCATGTCCCCGTTTTGCTCTCCTGATTTCCCTCTTAAATATACTCATACTTCCTTTATACTCTTCTAAGGATTCACTCGATCTACCCTGTCTATACTTTACATATGCTTCCATCTTTTTCTTAACCAAACCCTCAATTTCTTTAGTCATCCAGCATTCCCTATACCTACCAGCCTTCCCTTTCACCCTGACAGGAATATACTTTCTCTGGATTCTCGTTATCTCATTTCTGAAGGCTTCCCATTTTCCAGCCATCCCTTTACCTGCAAACATCTGCCCCCAATCAGCTTTTGAAAGTTCTTGCCTAATACCATCAAAATTGGCCTTTCTCCAATTTAGAACTTCAACTTTTAAATCTGGTTTATCCTTTTCCATCACTATTTTAAAGCTAATAGAATTATGGTCGCTGGCCACAAACTGCTCCCCCACTGACATCTCAGTCACCTGCCCTGCCTTATTTCCCAAGAGTAGGTTAAGTTTTGCACCTTCTCTAGTAGGTACATCCACATACTGAGTCAGAAAATTTTCTTGTATAGTCTTAACAAATTCCTCTCCATCTAAACCCTTAACACTATAGCAGTCCCAGTCTATGTTTGGAAAGTTAAAATCTCCTACCATAACCATCCTATTATTCTTACAGATAACTGAGATCTCCTTCCAAATTTGTTTCTCAATTTTCCTCTATTAGTGGTTCTATAATACAATCCCAATAAGGTGATCATCCCTTTCTTATTTCTCAGTTCCACCCAAATAACTTCCCTGGATGTATTTCCAGGAATATCCTCCCTCAGTACAGCTGTAATGTTATCCCTTACCAAATATGCCACTTCGCCTCCTCCCTTACCTCCCTTTCTATCCTGCCTGTTTGATTTGTATCCTGGAACATTAAGCTGCCAGTCCTGCCCATCCCTGAGCCATGATTCTGTAATTGCTATGATATCCCAGTCCCATGTTCCTAACCATGCCCTGAGTTCATCTGCCTTCCCTGTTAGGCCTCTTGCATTGAAATAAATATAGTTTATTTTATCAGTCCTACCTTGTTTGCTGCTTTGTCCCTGCCTTTGACTGGCTTCTGTTCTCAATTGTACCAATCTCAGATTGATCTCTTTCCTCACTCTCTCTGTGGTATCCCCCATCCCCGCCTCACCTTACTAGTTTAAATCCTCCTGAGCAGCTCTAGCAAATCTCCCTTCCAATTTTTATTATAAGATTGAGTTTCTGATTTTTGAGTTAGTAAGCTGTGTGTTTACTGTTTGTCTGAATGAAGGAATTAACTTGTAAATATGTTTGTAGTCATGGTGATCTCTTTTAAAACAGAATTTGAGGTCTGGCTTTCGATTGAATGGGTTGCTGTGCACCACTAATAGACTTCTTTGTTTATCTTAAATTGTTTTGCAATCCAGCAAGGTAAATAATAGGATCTCAAAGTTTGTTAGGGAGTTATAGGACTTGTTATTTTTAAGCTTAATCAAAACATTCGTAGTTTAGAGAAGGAAACCTTCGATATCAGTCTTACTTTGAGTTTTGGGCAGTCCTGTGAAATGCTTGCCAGGTGGCTGTGCTTCTGAGAATGAAAGGATATATAGTAAACTAGGTTATCTTAAAGTAAAGAGTTAATATTAGTCGCAGACCAGAAGTGTTAGGATAAAACCTGGAAGAGGTTACTTAAAGCTGTGTACTTCAAGCTCAGGCAGTGCAGGAAGTTGAAGTCTAACCTATTGAGTTGTTAAAGACAGGAACTGTCATATGAGTATTATACAAGTAGTATTTGAAGTACTATATAAGAGCTGTTTGTTTCTTTTTAATTTTTAAAGAACCTGTGGGATTAATGGAATTATACTTCTCTTGGATATGTTTAAATATCTTTGAATTTGTATCATGAGCAGATGGTCTGGTTTATTCAATTTCATCTTCATTTTCTTTGTTAATAAACTTTTGTTTTAATGTTAAAGCAAACTCTGCAGCAATGAAACATTGCTTCATTGAAATTAAATCAAAACAAAATATGATATTTCAACCAGTATTAGTCTTGGATCTGATTTGTCCAGTAATAATATCAGCTGGGATCAAAATAATTTATAGGCCACAAACAGCAATGATATTGTAGAACACAATAAAAATCAGGAAATTAAAAAGTGCATACAATAACACATACAAACACATGAAATAGGATTAGACTTGGACCATTAAGGCTTCATTATTCAATAAGATCATGGCTGACCTGTTTGTATTTTGAATTCCTATCTACTACCAATAACCTTTGGTCCCCAGAATTTATCTACTTCTGCCTTAAAAATATTGAATGACCCCACCTTCACCATATTTTGAGGCAGTGAGTTCTAGTGAGTTACAAAACTGTCCTAAAAGGGTGACCTCTAATTTGAAAACAGTCTCTCCTGTTTCTGGATTGACCCACAAGGAGAAATATTCATGTAACACTCACTTTGTCAAGCCCACTCAAGATCATTTGCATATCAAGTCAGTCACCTCTCACTTTTCTGAATTTCAGTGGAAACTAGACCAATCTGTCCAACCTAGCCTCAAAGAGAAATAGCAAAGTAGTTGGATAAATACTTTGCATAAAGGGTCACCATAGAAGATACCAATAGCATTCCAAAATTACTAAATATTCAAGAGGCAAAAGGAGAAATGGAAATAAATGCAATAACTATCATTAGAGAAAAAATGCTGAGGAAACTAATGGTGCTAAAGACTGATATTTCCGCAAGACCTAAGGATATTAATGGAAGTCACTACAGAGATAGCGGATGCATTGGTAGTAATCTTTCAGATCCTTAGGTTCTGGAACAGTCTCAGAGGATTGGAGAACTGCTAATGTAACACCTTTATTTTAAAAGGGAAGGAGATAAAAAATGTCTAATTAGCTTAATAACTGTTATAGGGGCATGTTAAAATCTCTTGTAAGGGAAGTAATAGCAAAGCAGTGAGAAATGCATAATATAATCTAACAGAATCAGCAGGGCTTCATGAGAGCAAATCATGCTCAACAAATTTACCAGAATTCTTTGAAGAGGTTAAAAAAGATAGACAATGGGGAAACAAATAATGTAACATATATAGATTTTTAGAAGTGTTTAATAAATACGACACACAGGGCTACTTAGTAAGAGCCATTGTTTTGGTTGTAGTATATTAGCATATATAGAGGATTAGCAAACTACTAGAAGGCAGAGAGTTGGAATGAGGAGGGGGGCATTTTCAGGATGGCAAATATGTAACTAGTGGAGTGGCACAGGGATCAGATTGGGACCACAATTAATTACTATATATTAATGACTTGGATAGTGGAAGCAAATGTACTATAACTAAGTTTATGGATGACTCAAAAATAAGTAGGAAGGCAAGTGGTGAGGATGACACATGAGTCTGCAGGGGATTAGGCCAGTGGGCAAAAATCTTGGCAGATGGAATATAATGTGGAGAAATGTGAGGTTATGCACTTTGGCAGGGTATTAGTTAAATGGAGAAATACTGAAGAAAACTACAGTACAGAGAATAAAAACAATAATTACTCAAAAAGCTCAGCAGGTCTGGCAGTATCTGTGGAGAGAAATTTGAGTTAACATTTCAGGTTGAGTGACCCTTCCCCAAAACAGAGGGATTTGGGAGGCCTCATTCATGAATCACAGAAGCTAGCATCCATGTCCCATGGGTAATAGGGAAGACAAATGGAACACTGGCCTTTATGTCAAAGGAAATGAGTTTAAAAGTAAGGAAGTATTACTAAAACTGTACAAGGCATGAATCACACAGCAGCTGGAATATTGTGAACAGTTTTGGATCCCTTATCTAAGGGAAGATATACTGGAGACATCCCAAAGAAAGTTCACTTGGCTTATATCAGGTATGAAGAAACGATCTTATGAGGAGTGGTTGAACCTGTACTCATTGGAAGAAGATTGAAAGGCTACCTTATTGAAACATATAACATTTGTAGATGATTTGACAGGATAAATGTGAAGATATTATTTTCACTTGTGGGAGAGTCTACGATGAGAGGGCATTATCTCAGAATAAGAGGTCGCACTTTTGAGATAGCGATGAGGAGAAATTTCTTCTGTCAGAGGGTACTGAATCTGTGGAATTCTTTACCACAGAAGTCTACTGAGGCTGTGTCTTAAGTATATTCAAGGCTGAAATTGACAGATTTTTAATCAGAAAGGGAATCAAGAATCAGGGGGATAAAAAGCTGCAAAGTGGAGTCAAGATAGATCAGATTAGCTGTGAATTCATTTAATGGCAGAGCAAACTGAATGATTTACTCCTGTTCCTACAGTCAGCTGTTTTACAAGAAAACCTGCCCATTCCAGATATCAAACCAATAAACCTCTAAAATGGCTCAAATGCATTTGCAATTTTCCTTAAACAAGGAGACCAAAACTGTACACAATATTCAAGATATGGCCTGACTAATGACCTATACAATTGAAGCACAATATCCTTACTTTTACATTCAATTTCTCTCATAATTAAAGCTAATACTCTGTTAGTCTTTTTAATTACAAGTTGTTATTCTATGTTAATGTTTTGTGACTTAGGGACTAGAACACCTAAATCCCTTTGCATCTCAGAATTCTGCAGTCAGTCATTCCTCTATTTAAGTAATACTCTGCTTTCTCTTTCTGCCAAAGTGAACAGCTTCACATTTTCCTGTGTTATACTTCATCTGCTAGATTTGTGCCACTCACTCAACCTATCATATCCTTTTGCAATCTCCTTATATCTTCTTAGCAATATACTTTCCTTCGTATCTTAGTGTTGTCTACAAATTTACTTACCATCCCCTCACTCCCCTCATTTAACTCAGAGATATAAATTGCAACACCTGAAGCCCCAGCACAGACCCCTATTATCCTGATTATTAGACAAAAAGCCATTTACACATAGACTCTGTTTTCTGTCAGCCAATCTACCTTCAATCCATGCTAAAACACTATCCCTAACCATGAGTTTTTACTTTCTGCAAAACCTTCCGTATAGTGCTTTAACAAATGCATTCTAGAAATCCTAGTACAGTACAACTGGAGTCTCCCCTTTATCCACTGTAAAGTTATTCTTTCAATCTCACTGCTCCTTTGTCAGGTAACTAGTGGGACAGGATCATCGGACACAGAATTTATAGCTCCAAAAGCTTGTGCTCCCAAATGAACCTGTTGGATTATGGCCGGGTGTTGTGTGATGTTTAACTTTTGTCTACCCAAGTTGAACACTGGTAGCTCAACATCTCAGAAAATGAGGCATTCTAATGTCGTGTACCTGCATTGGTTGACATTTAGTGCAAGAGTTACTCAGTGGGTCTGGTAGCATTATAAAGAGGAAAATAGAGTTAACCTTTAGAATTGAATATGATTCGTGCTGTTTGCTTAATTTTGGAATTGAATATGCCATTTTTGTTTTTACAGTTGTCTGCTTTGTGTGGATGTTCGTTGTTAAGGGCCAGATATTTTAATGCCTGAGATGATATTGGTATAAACAGTCTGAGGAATTGAAATAAGACACTTGCTCAGCTTATAACCATGTTGGTCATAAGATGCATTAATAAATACATTTTTACGTATTACCAGGAAGCCCAAAATTAGATTGTGAAGTTTGATGTGATCTAAAATATTCTTTGAACATTTTTATATCGCAGTGTAAGATTATGCATTTTGAAGTTAGTTCTTCACCAGACAATTCAAATTGATGAAGTTGAGCCATTTCTCTTGGATATTTCATTGCTGTGTTCTTTCACAATGTCCTCAACGGTTTCTTAAGGAATAGCACTCCTACTTTCCTACTGGCGTGTCACCTCAGTGTAAACATGATGCATTATTTTTAACCCTGTTACCATTTCGAAGTCCAAAATATCCACACACACTAAACAAAAATGATTTAAGTATTGTGCAAATGTTCCACTATCCCCCCAGAAGCTGGTATCATACAACTCATTTCGGTAGCAACTCTTTTAGCCTGATTGAGATAATCTCTGCTGAAAGTCAGATCTGGCAAATTCCTTGTCTGCATGGCTCAGTTGCTCACCAGATAAACTGAATACTTGTGAGAATGCTGCAATTCATTTTTATGCTCTGCTTGTTTCAAGACAGTTTAATTTAATTCATCTTTATATTGACATGTTTATATCACTAACGTGTTCCCAGCAATATAACTGTAACTAAAAGATCAATTGAAGAGGTTCTCAATACAAAATAATTTTATATGGATTATATTGACTCCCACCCAACTGTAGGATAAAACTGCACCTTAAAATCTGGTGGCTAAGTAACATTTCACAACTGAGCTTGCAAACTAATGAGCAGAAGCAGGTTACTCAATCTATTGAGTTTAGTCTACTCGTGTGTTAGCCATTGGCAGCTTTACCCTTTCAGGCCAAATTCTTCCCAACATGGTATCTGCCTGCCTTTTTAAATATAGGTCATTCTGCTATAACACAGGTTTTGTGAACGCAAATTGATGAATAGGGGATGCTGTTTCTAAAGTGCAAATTTTAAAAATTTTAATATGTGTGTTAGCCATAAAGTGATTGCCTTACCGACACTGTAAGTTCTATTTTTATTGCACGATTTTTATTTAGAGTGGGGTTGCACAAGAACGCAACCATTATTAGTGTTAGGTGCATTAGTCAGAGGGAAATGGGTCTGGGTGGGTTACTCTTCGGAAGGTCGGTGTGAACTGGTTGGGCTGAAGGGCCTGTTTCCACACTGTAAAGAATCTAATCTAATCTAATCTAATCTAATCCAATAAATTGATTAAGCATTATTATTCTTTGATGAAACTGTGCTGACTCTTACTGATTACAACGAGGTTGTCCTAAGGGCATAGCTGTAATCTATTTATAGATGAATTTGAGATGCTCCCTTATTGGGTTACTGTGGCATAGTAATCGTGTCCCTATCTTTGATTCAAGAGGTCTGGGTTCAAGTCTCATCCCCATATCTGAACAGATTGATTCAACATATCTAACCACTTCCCCATGACAGAGGTCAAGTCAACTGACCTACAGTTTTTTGCCTCCCTCTCTTTTTGAATAGAGGGGCTGTATTTGCTATTTCTCAGGCTAATGGAACCTTTCCTCAATCTAGAGCCTCTTGGAAAATTAATATCAATGCATCTACTAGCTTATTAGCCATTCAATCTAGAAAGAAGTCCACTTGAATGCTCCACCCATTTCCTTATTGCCATTTCCCTTGTGATTATAATTTTGCAAGGTTCTCTCTCCCTTTGATGTCCTGGTCTACAACTTTACTGGACTATTTTTGTATCATCAATAATGAGGTCAGAAGCAAAATATTTGTTCATTTCATCTCTCTTTCCTTATTATCTATAATTAATTCCCTATTCCCACTTTCTAAAGGACCAACACTCACTTTACTTCATTTTTTCCTTTTTAAATTCCTATAGAAACTCTTGCTGCTTTCCATTTATACAATGCTAGCTAGCTGCCTTTCACAGTCTAATTTATTTCTTATGACTAACCTTTTAGTCATTCTGTATTGTTCTTTGTATTTGGCTGGTTAGCTGATTTACCACTTATGCTTACACAGTTATATACATTTTCCTTAAATTTGTTGCTTTCCCCAACTCCTTTCATTAACCGACAGAACTTTTATTTTAAAATGTAATAAACTTATTCTGACTATTCTGAAATATCCTAAATATCTCCAATTGTGACTCGATTGATTTATCTTCTCGTCCAATTCATCAGGTTCACTTCAACTAGCACAGCTTTCATGTCCAAATGATTGCTCTTTTTTAGTCTTAAAATGGTAGTTTTAGACCCAATCTACTCCTTTTGAAACTAAATGTAAAATTCAATTGCACCATGATCAATGCTATCTAGAGATGCCTTAACTCCGAGTTTATTAATGAATCCTGTCACATTGCACATTACCTACTAGTCATTGCCTGCCACCCAGAAAAAGACCCATTTATTCCCAGTCTCTGCTTCCTGTCTGTTGAACGATTTTCAGTCAATGCCAGTACATTATTCTCTATCCCATGTGTTTTACATTTGTCCACTAACCTCGTAAGTGAGTCCACATCAAAAGCCTCCTGAAAACCTAAATTCATCACATCCACTGGTTATCCTTTATTTATTCTAACTTTACCCTAAAAAAACTCTGATATATTTGTTAAGCATGATTTACTTTTCATAAACCCATGCTAGTTTTGTCCAATCCTGTTAATGCTTTTGAAATGTTCTGTTCTCACGTATTCTATAACAGACTCTGGCATTTACCCTACTAAAAGGTAAAAGTAAGAAAAATAACTTCAAGAAACATAAAAAAAACAGTAAAAGTATGAAAAAAGGTAAAGATCAGCAAAGACAAATGTGTGCCCATTACACACTGGCATCTGACACATGTCAACCTCCCAGGAGCCTCATAGAATCACACCGATCTACAAAAAGGATTCTTTAAGCTATATTTCAGAATGCAACAGCAACGAGCACTGCAATGCTGCTGCAAGTACACTTTCTACACAGGAACAAGCATTATGCTCTTGAACTGGACCAGGCTGCATGTCAGGGCTGCTTGCTTGCTCTCTTAGCATTCACTCACCATGAGCCTACCTGGCTGCTTGTAGCATCTCTGCCTTGCATTGTCTTTCTGCATTTGACTCTCTGAGCCAGAGCTACCAGGCTCATCATACTTATGCCTTGCCTTGCTGTTTAGTGCAGGCACAAAGCCAGAAAACATGTCATGTGTCAGCAGTTCAGAATCAACTCAAAAAAGCCAGCCTTCAGTCAGGGGCCTTTGGCACAGTAAGCGTCTGACATGAGTCAAGAGGCTAGGGCAAAATCAATCAGTCATTTGGGACAGTCGGGGGGCAGGATTATTACCGATAGGGGTGAAGAGCTGAATGTCAGGCAGTCCACCAACTGCCTTGGCTTTTTCTGCCTTATTGTGGACGGCTTTCTCCTGAAATAGGAGAAGAGATTGAGTGACATGAAAGTAGATGGCACAGCAGATAGCGCTGGTGCTGGTGTGGGAAATCTGTTGAGGTGTCCCAAATGTGGTGAGTCAGCAGTATGAAGATCTTGCAGGGTTAAGAGGCTGGGAGATGGGAGAGGTGAGAGCGAGTGAGGGAAGATGTTGCATGCATTCATGAGAGTGTTGGAGAATGAGCCTTAGTGGGAGGTGAGTGCAGGAGGAGAGATGGAGTGAGTGTAAGGTAGCAAAAAGATGATGATGGCATTGATAATCTGTACTGGACAGGCAGGAGGCTGGAAGAACACAGCAAGCCAGGCAGCATCAGGAGGTGCAGAAGTCAACATTTTGGGTGTAACCCTTTTTGTCTCTAACCTGTCATTGATAATCTAGCAGAGATGGTCCTTGGTCTTCATAGCAAGTGGTAGAATCAGGCTAGCAATGGACAAGAGGAATGTAACATGGACTGGGAAGGTAATTAATGAAGTGTATTTTGGATGATAGCATAAGAAAACTCACTAGGCCTCACAGAGAAAAAACTCCATGAAGTCAACAAAACTGATACTTTTCAAAAACATTAAAATTCAGTCATTTGGCACATTGGCATAGAACACTCACAGGAATGCTAGAGAATCAAAGAACTAGTGAGAATGTGAAACTGAAAGAAATTATAAACAAAAGAGCAGGACTGGCGAAATTAATTGGACTGCAAGATGATAAGTACCCTGAACCTGATGATCTACATCTCAGCAAAGATAATAGTTGTGTTGGCGGTCATCTAAAATTCTACAGATTCTGGAATAGTACCTGCGGATTGGAGATAGCAATGGTAAGCTCACTGTTTAATTAGAATGAAGAGAAAAGACACAGACACATTAGCCCAACTTCAACAGTAGGGAAAATGCTAAAATCTATCCTAAAGGATGTGATTACTGTACACTGAAAAAGCAATGACAGGATTGGACACAGTTAACATGGAATTATGAAAAAGAAATTATGTTTGATCAGCCTGTTGGAGTTTTTTTTGACAATGTTGCCAGCAGAATAGTTCAGGGGGAAATGGTGGAAGTGGTATATTTGGATTTTCAGAATACTTTTGGTAAGCTCAGATGCAGAAGGTTAGGAGATGAAACGTGAGCACATGATCTTGGGGGTAATATACTGGCATGGACTGAGAACTGTTTAACAGACAGAAAACAGAAAGGGGGATATAAATGAGTCATTCTCAGGTTGGTAGGCCATGGAGTGTTGATATCTAACCTATCCTCCAGTCCTCAGTCTCCTTGTTAAAAAGTAATTAGTAGCTAGCATACAACTGCAGCAAACAATTAAGAAGTTAAATTGTATATTGGTCTTTATTATAAGGAGATTTGAGTACAGGAGTAAAGACGTTTTCCTCCAAGTGTATGGAGTCTTGATGAGGTTGGTCTTGGAGTAGTGTGTATAATTTTTGATGTCCTTAAGTAAGAAGATTACATTTGCCATAGACAGAGTACTGCAAAGGTTTGCTAGACTGATCCTATGGATGACAGGGATGAGGACAACTTGAAGAGATTATACCTATATTCTCATGAGTGAGTGAGTAGAGATCTCATTAAAGCAAACAAAATTTGGACAGGGTTCAACAGGGTATGCGCAGGAAGGATGTTTTCTCTGGCTGGTGGGATCTGGAATTAGGGACTCAATTTCAGAATAAGAAATAGGTCATTCATGACTGAAACAAGGAGAAATTTCTTCACTCAGGGGATAATAAATGTTTGGAATTCTCTCCCCCAAAGTGCTGCAGAGGTTCAGTCATATTGAAGACAGAGATTGACAGATTTCTCAAAATTAAAATATCATCAGGTATGGGGAAAATACATTGAAGTAGAAGACTAGCTATAATCTAGATGAATGGTGGCGTGAAAAGCTGAAAGACCCAGTGCTGCTTCTATTTTCTATGTAACAGTGCAAGATCTCAGAAAGGGAAGGAGAGGGTTTGAATTGGCTCAGTTTGCAGTGTTGGAAAGACAATGCTAAAACAATACTGCAAACATGGGCTGCTGACAGGAAAGAAAAAAAATGCTAGAGGATGGGTTTGAATTAGTTCAATGTGAAGCAGAGCAACACATGGATGAGGAGGCAAAAGAGGAACAGTAAAACAAAAACAACTTACATATTGGAATTTCACAACCTTGGACTGTCCCAAAGTATTTTACAGCCAAGAAAATACTCCTGTTTCAAAACATGTACGTTATTGTAATGTACATCAGGAAATACAGCAGCCAGTTTCTGCATGGCAAGTTCAAATAATAATAATGCACAACGATAACGATAATAAGCAATTTTTTTCTTTAGTGGTGTTGGTTGAGGAATAAATGTTGGTCAAGACTTTGGAAAATTTTCCTTTTTGTTTTTGGATAAAGATCACACAATCTGGTTTTACTGTTGTTTGAATGAGAAACATTGACCCCAGGGACAAGCAGGCGGACAAAGGAAGGCATTGTGAGTCAGGGCATGAGAAGGAGGGAAAGGAGGAACAATATCTTAAATCTTCATAATGTTGAAGGAGGTCATTTGTCTCATTGGACAAAATTGGGCAGGGGTCTGAGAGACATGGCCTACAGTGAGATTTGTGGCAGAATGAGAAGTCCAATGAAGAATATCTCAAAGTTGTGAGCACATTGCTCCAGCTTTTCAGCTTTAGCTGAGCAGTGAAGTGAGTTTCTCGTTAGACAGTGGCAAGTTGTCAATTAAGGCAAATTATAGCTTGTTAAACACCTTATTAATGCCACAATTATTCTTATTAATATTCAACTTCCTATCTTACTAAATCAGCCAAATAAGCTGGATGTCGAGAATTCGTGACATGAAAATTGGGGCAGGCACTTGGTGACTTTAGCTCATCACTGACTACAAGGAACCTTTGTGTTGCTCAGCAGCCCAGCCACTTGAAATCTGAGCTATAGGCTTTGGCATTGGACACTTATCACCCACTCATGACCGTTATGGGAACTCTCTGATACACTAACAGGACACGTCCAGGAATGCAGTCTTGCATTGCAGAACACACAAGCAACTAGCATTGAAAGGCTCAGCATGGACACTTTGTGCACAGGGATGGTTCCCACTTCACAGGGTAGAACAGACTGCATCTGAAACCGCTAACTGGCTTTCTTAGTGCTTGCTTACTTGGCAAGCATTAATGTGCTCACCACATCCATACATTGTCTTGTCATGCCATGCCAATTAGCACATTGGTGCTTCAGCCAGAGCCAAAAGGCTATTAGTACTGCTGTATTAAGTAGCTCCTTTGTACAGATACTCAGTCAAACTGATTGGCATACTCGTCAGTAGGGATCTGTCCAGGAATCAGAGGAGACATCTTGATGTACTGCACGTTGAGACGTCAGTCTAACAGCTGCAGTTGCAAGCACATTGCATCAACATTCAATCAAATAGCCATGTCAGAAACTGGTGGCTAGTCCTTAATCCAGTGAAATGGGGGTGCAGAAAGTGGTTGTTCCCGGCCAGTAGTCCCGGGACCATCTGCACACAGTCCAGGGATTTGACTGCACTCAGTTGTCAGCTTTGGATGCTCATCAGCAGAGAACCTGTCTGACTACAGTCCTGGAAAATGGGCTGTAGGGACTGGAGCAGCAGTCAGGGAGGTGCAAAGACAGCGATCAGTAATCAGTCATGTCTGGGGCTGCTTGTCAAAGTCAGTCAGAGATCTAGTGCAAATATAATCTTGTGCATCCATCCATTAATCATTAAAGAGAACACAAGAGGATCAGTTGGGACGACAGAGGGCTGACTGCCACAAAAGATGGGAGAGTCAAGGCTGGGGCAGAAGCATAAGCACACTTGGAGGTGGAAGCAAGGATGATGATGGGGAGAAACTCAAGGTGTATGGAGGAGTATGTAGAACAGTATTGAAGGGCATGGTAGGAAGTGGGATGGAGGCGTAAGAACTATGACCATCACCATGACCTCTACAGAGGGACCATAGAGAAGCATGGAAGACATTGTTAAGCTGTAACGTTAGGAGGACCATCCCCCTGACCAGATCTGACAGGATCATTTGGTGGAATTAATGTGCAGCGTGTTTCCTACACAGGCAGCTGACACGTGCTGTAGGCATTAGATTGACATCTCAGGGGTTCAGGGACAGCAAGGACAGTTGGGGGTAAGGTCAATGTGGTGGGTCTCCATATGGGGCGGTGATCACTGTTCTTATACTGCCCCTCCCGCATATTGCCGTGCCCTCTAATGCTGTTCTGCATATCCCCTCCACATACTCCATCCTGTAACCCGGGCCATGGTGGAAAGGATGTGAGAGCTGCAGAAAGTGGAGTTCTGCAGCTTAGATCCCTCCAGTATACTCCAGACAGACTGTGCTGCACCATCCTGCCGAGCTGTGTTCTACCCAATTGGAGCAGGCAACAGAACAATGTGAGAGGTGCTGAGGAGCAGTCATCCAAGAAGAAGGATGTGGAGACTTAGCTGGAGGAAGCACTCCTTGTGGGTGATGGAGCTCAGCTGTATTGCCAGTCATGACCTGACTGACAGCTGGTTCCAGTGGATGCAGAAGACAGTCATGGACTGTCAAGGTCAAGATATCCGCATTTGGTTCACATTGTGGGGAGTGAATCACACTCTGGATACATTTTGTTTGTGTTCCATTTTCATGGCTGTCAATAAAAGCTCATGTTTGGACTTGTCTGTATTGCTTGCCTGTATTGCTCATACTGGACAATAACCAGATGCGGTTGTTCATGGACCATTGGGAAATAATGGTGTGCACACAGAGAGGGTCTTCAGACTTTATATATCTGAGTACAGGTATAATGTGTGACCTGGTGTTTTAAGGGTGACTTGCCCTGAGAGAGTGAGAGCCATGCCAGCTATGTGCTTTGGGCTTTGTGTCTGGTGTGCCATTACTCTGCTGGTGAGAGGTACTACTGGATTGGCAATACTTTTACAGGTATGCAATGGCATTTAAAAGATAGCACAGGAGAGTCATAGAATCATAGAGATGTACAGCATGGAAACAGACCCTTCTGTCCAACCCGTTCATGCTGACCAGATATCCCAACCCAATCTAGTCCCACCTGCCAGCACCCGGCCCATATCCCTCCAAACCCTTCCTATTCATAAACCCATCCAAACGCCTCTTAAATGTTGCAATTGTACCAGCCTCCACCACTTCCTCTGGCAGCTCATTCCATACCTGTACCACCATCTCTGTGAAAAAGTTGCCCCTTAGGTCTTTTTTACATCTTTCCCTTCTCATCCTAAATCTATGCCCTCTAGTTCTGGACTCCCCAACCCCAGGGAAAAGGCATTGCCTATTTACCCTATCCATGCCCCTGATAATTTTGTGAACCTCTATACAGTCACCCCTCAGCCTCCGATGATCCAAAGAGGGTTACCTCAGGGCTTATGCCCGAAACGTTGATTCTCCTGTTCCTTTGATGCTGCCTGACCTGCTGCGCTTTTCCAGCAACACATTTTTAAACTACCTCAGATTAAAACAGGATCTTGACTAGATGGGCCAATGGGCTGAGAAGTGGCAGATGGCAAGATTCTAGGGAGTGTTGCTGATGAAGAGACCCTGGAGCGCAGGTTCACAACTCCCCGAAAGTGGAGTCACAGGCAGACAGGACAGTGAAGAAGGCACTTGGCACGCCCTCCTCCACCGGCCAGAGCATTGAGCACAGGACCTTTGGTGGATATCCATTAAGGGTAGGTAGTTAATGAGGTGAGTTTGTAAGCTACTGTGAGAAATCTTGCTGGGCATCACAATAAGAATCCCTCCAAAAAAACTTGACACAACTCGCATTTAGCCAAAAAAGTAAGGTTCAGCTCAGTGTGTCTGTGAAAGAGCTTTTCAATTAATCCCACTCCATTTACCTTTCTTCCAGAGCTGTGACTATTTTTCCATTTCAAAAATACATGCCATTTGAAAGTTATTATTGTATCCGTCAAGTGATACTTTCCAAATCATAACAAATGACTGCATTAGATAAAGTCTCCTCCACCCCTCTGTTACTTTCACTAATCTCTGGTTAATGACCCTCTCATAAGTGGCAACAGCTGTCAACATGCCTTAAAAGGATAGTGGGAGAAATCTCTTTCATGTCAGTGAGTAATGGTGAAGGTGATTCAGATGATACCTCGTTTGGAGTTAGTAGGTTTGCATTGAATCCTCACTCCAGTGACTTGAATGTAACTTACAGACTGACACTACATTACAGTTTTGAGGGAATGCTGCAGAGTTGGAGGTGCTTTCTTTCAAATGACATGTTAAATAAAGGCCCTTCTTCCCTTATATGTAGAGGCAAAAGATTATATGGCATGATTTGAAGAGTTCTCAAAAACATGTCTCTTGTCAATTAATATCACCAAAACAAATAATCTGATCTTTATTACATTAATGTTTGTGAGATCTTGATGTGCACAAATTGGCTGCCATATTTCTTACAATACAACAGTGGCTACACATCCACAGAAGGCATCAATTAAAGCCAAAGAACTCTGGGCCCTCCTGAGATTAACAAGAGTGCTATATAAATGCATGGCTGTCATTCTTTCAAAATAACTTCATAAACTCTAAGGGTCACTAGACCTAAAACGTTAACTCTAATGTCTCTTCATAGATGCAGCCAGACCTGCTGATCCTTTCCAGCCATTTCTGCTTTTGTTTATAACCCTATTTTAAATTTTAATCTTATGTCCTGTTTAACTAAGTTTCTGCAATAGAAAAAGGTGCAAGTAGATTGATGAGATGTGAATTGTTAGTGAGCCTTCATGAACTGGGCTGGACAGTCAGGGGAATGGGTCACAGTCATTCCTGTGGGTCCAGTACAACCAACCTGTTTGGCCCATAAGTCAGGCTGATGCATACAGATCAATCAGTATCAAAATAGAAATTGCTGGAAAAGCTCAGCAGATCTGGGCAGCATCTGTGGAGAGAAATCAGAAATAATGTTTTGGGTTGAGTGACCCTTCCTCAGATCAATCAGTGGTTTGTTCAGTCATCGGTTAAGGCTATTTATCAAGGTCAGTCAAGGGTGTTGCCCATGGTCTATTCTGGGTCTGTCCACTAAAAGTCAAGGGAGCATTATCAGAGGCCACTGCTGTGGGAGGGAAGCTGGAGAACTCAATCCAAAGATGTGCAGGTCAGGTGGATTGGCCATGCTAAATTGCCCATAGTGTTAAGTGCTTTAGTCAGAGGGAAATGGGTCTGGGTGAGTTACTCTTTGGAGGGTCGGTGTGGACTGGTTGGGCTGAAGGGCCTGTTTCCACACTGTAGGGAATCTAATCTAATCTTTTCTGAGGATTGAATGCAGCACGCTGGGATGCAGAAGGGCCAATAATTGTGAGTGGAGAAATTCAGTATTTAAGGGTGGGAGATGATAATGCTTTGGAATAAGTGGGCTACTATGTGACAGGGTGGTAGTCATCGATAGTCACAACCACCCTGGCATTGCCAGGGGAGGCAGTGCAGCACAATGTTTGACATGACCAAACTATAGGGCTTGGTTTACAGCGATAACATTGAGAGATGAAGTCATAATTCAAAGTGATGTTTGAGAATGTAAGAAAGCTCAGTATCAATGGGAGTCAGTGTGCCAGTGCACTCCAAGCTGAAGCACTGGTATTGTAAGTGTATGGGAGATATAACAGGAAGGTTTGAGGATGCTGGTACAAATCCAATGCCAACATCTGTGGATGGGGTGCTGTAGGCAGTTGCCGCCCAGTGTGCAAGCCCTTAGAGTCAAGATGGGGAGCTGAAGGAGTTGCCAGGTAATTGTTCTGACTTTCATATTGGGAATTGTTGCTGTTTTGTTTCTATACAAAGAGTGGGAGAGTGGAAACTGTATATAAATGAGGTGAAATTAAGTAATAATCTTATGCTAATGGATACAGACAAGCCCCTTGCCATTCACTAACAGGATTTTTGTCATATTATTTAACAGTTGATTGGAAATTAGGACTGTTTTGTTTTTGAAAATTTCAATCTCTGCTGGTCCCTATTTTCTTGTGGCTCAAAGCAGAGTGGCTAGAAGAAAGGAAGGTGGTGTTGGTTGAAGATGTGGGAGGGCTGGATCACCGTGGTGAGGCTGAAACACACTGTATCCTTTTGTGATGGCCTTTTAATGCCAATCACACTCAACGTGACTCGTACATGTTCTCTGGAAATGGAAAATGGCTGTCATGGCACCCAAATTCGGTAGTGTGTTTTATTTCTATCTGAGCATCCAGGCTCTACTTTTGAGTTATGTGAGGGTCTTTGTAAAACCGTAACATATAGGAGCAGAATTAGGCCATTTGGTTCGTCAAATCTGCTCCACCATTCAATCATGACTGTTATGTTCCTCAACAGCATTGTTCTGCCTTCTCCCCATAATCCTTGATTCCTCACCAATCAAGAACCTATCTGTCTCTGTCTTAAATACTCTCAATGACTTAGCCTCCTCCGCCTTATGCAGCAATGAGTTCCACAGGTACACCATACTTTGGCTGAAGAAATTCCTCCTCAGCTCAGTTCTAAAGGGTTGTCATTTCACTCTGAGGCTGAGCCCTCGGGTCCTAGTCTTTTCCACATCCACTCTATCCAGGTCTCTCAGTATTCTGTAAGTTTCAATCAGATTCTCCCCTCATCCTTCAAAGTTCCATCGAGTACAGACTCAGAGTCCTCAACCGCTCATTATACGATAAGCCCTTCATCCCTGGGATCATTCTTGTAAACCTTCTCTGGACCCCTCTCAATGCTAGCATATTATTCCTTAGTAATGGGGCCTAAGAATGTTCACAACATTAGAAATGTCTGACCAGAGCCTTATACAGCCTCAGCAGTACATCTCTGCTCTTGTATTCTAGCTTTCTCGAAACGAATGCTAAGATTGTATTTACCTTTTGAGAAGATCTGTAGCTCAGTTTGATGATAAGTACGTATGTTAGCTCACTGAGCTGGAAGGTTTTGTTACCATGACTAGGTAATGTCGTCAGTGAGAGTCTCCAGTGAAGCGCTGGTAGTGTATCCCACCTCTCTATAGGTCTTGGTTTCGTAAAGTGGGTGTTGTCATTTCCGATTCTTTTTTTCAAGGGAAGGTAGATGGGATCTAAGTTGATGTGTTCATTGATGGAGTCCTGGATAGAATTCCATGCTTCTAAGGATTCTCGTGCATGTCTTTATTTCGACTGTCATAGGATGTATGTGTTGTCCCAGTCAAAGTGGTGTCCTTCTTTGTCTGTATGTATGCAAACTAGTGATAGTGGGACATGTCTTTTGGTGGCTAGTTGATGTTCATGCATCCTGGTGGCTAGTTTCCTGCTAGTTTTGTCCAATGTAGTGTTTTTTACAGTTCTTGCATGGTATCTTCTAAATGACTTTAGTTTTGCTGGTAGTATCTAATGGATCCTTTAGCTTCATTAGTCGCTATTTAAGTGTGTTGGTAGGTTTGAGGGCTACCATGATGCCAAGGGATCTGAGTTTAGTCTGGAAGTCGTTTCTGATACGTCTTTGATGTAAGGTAATGTGGTTACAGTTTTTGTTGCATTGTAACTGCTTGTTTGGGTTTGTTTCTGAGGAATCGGCAGATTACGTTTGTTGGGTACCCATTTTAAAAAAAATGTTGTATAGATAGTTTTCTTCTTCTGTTTGTAGTTCTTGGGTGCTGCAGTGTGATGTAGCTCATTGAAATAATATCTTGATGCAGCCCCATTTGTGGGTGTTTGGATGATTGCTTCTGAAGTTAAGTATTTGGTCTGTGTTTGTTTTTCTGTAGATGCTGGTTTGAAACTCTCCGTTAACTGTATGTTCAACTGTCACGTCTAGGAATGGGAGTCTGCATTTACCTTTCTAACTGTCAACTAAACCTGCATGTTAACCTTTAGAGTATCCTGAACTAGAACTTCCAAGTTCCTTTAAGCTTCAGATTTCCAAGACCTTTTCCATTTAGAAAATAGTATACGCCATTATTCTTCCTACCAAAGTGCATAACTGCACACCTTCCCATATTGAATTCCATCTGCCACTTCTTTGCCCACACTTGTAGGCAATCCGAGTCCTTCTGCAGCCTCCTTGTTTTCTCAACATTTACCTGTCCTTCCACCTTTCTTTGTGCCATCTGCAAACTTAGCAATGATGCCCTCTGTCCTTTGGCCAGATCATCATTAAGGTATAACGTGAATAGTAGTGTTCCAACACTGTGGAACACCAATTGTCACTGATTGCCGTCCTGAAAAAGAACCCTTTATCCCCACTCTCTGCCTCCCACTGGTCAGCTAATCTTCTTTCCATGCCAGCAGCTTGTCCCTTAAACCATGGGCTCTTATCTTATTTATCAGCCTCCTGTGCTGCACCATATAAAAGGTTTTTGTTTGGGAAATCTAAGTAGATCATGTTCACTGTCCTTTGTCTAAATTGCTTGTTACCTCCTCAAAGAATTCTAACAGATTTATCAACTAGGACCTTCCCTTGCTGAAGCTGTGCTAACTCAGCCCCATTTTACAATGCACTTCCAATTATTCCGTACTCTGATCCTGAACAATGGACTCTAAACTCTTACCAACGACCAACGTCAGAATAACTAGCCTGTAGTTTCTGGCCTCCTTAAACAGGATTATTACATTAGCCATTTGCCAGTCCTCTGCAACTCCTCTTGACACTAGTGATACTTGAAAGATCATCATCAATGCCTCCACTATCTCCTCAGCTATCTCCTTTAGAACACTGGGGTGCAGTCCATCTGGTCTGTGTGACTTATCTACCTTCAGACTTTTCAGCTTCCCAGCATCTTCTCTTTCATGATGACCACTCCACTCACCTCTGCCCCAACTCTCTTGAAGTTCTGGTATGCTACAAGTGTCTTCAACCATAAAAACTGATGCAAAGTATCGCTCAGTTTCTCCACCATTTCTTTGTTTCCCATTATTATTTCTTCAGTCTCATTTTACTGTGGTCCAATGTCCACTCTTACCTCTCTCTTCTATATTTCTCTAAAAGAAACTCTTGCAATCTTATGTTACTAGCTAGCTGACTCTCATATTTCCTCTGCTGTTTTACTGATCCTCTACTGGTTTTTAAACGTCTTTCAATCCTTTGGCTTCCCACTATTCATCACCAAATTTTATGCTTCTTTGTTTGTTTTTGTGCCATTCCTAACTTCCCTCATCAGCCATGGTTGCCTCATCCTCCCCTTTGCATGTTTCTATTCTTTGGGATGAATTTCTGTTGTGCTTCCTGAATTACCTCCTGCCATTGCTGCTCTATCGTCTTCCCTGCTATGCGTCCATTCCAATCAACTCTAGCAAACTCCTCCCTCATTTCTTCATAGTTACGTTTACTTAATCATAATAGCGTTAAATCTAATTCAATCTTCTCTCTCTCAAACTGCAGGATGATTCCCCTCACATGGTCACTGCCCTGTAGATGTTCCTTTACCTTCAACTCCCTAATCAAAATTGCCTCATTATAGATCACTAAATCCAGAATTGCTTGCTCCCTAATGGGCTGTACTACAAGCTGCCTCAATAATTCATAGACATTCCTCTTCTTGGGATCCACTACCAACCTGATTATCGTACTCCATGATATTGAAATCCACCATGATGATTGTAATCCTGCCTTTCTTACATACCTTTTTTATCTCCCAATGTATTTTCTTCCCCACATCCTGACATCTGCTGGGAAGGTCTGTATATATTTCCCATCAGCGTCTTCTTTCCTTTGCAGTTCCTCAATTCTACCCACACAAATTCTACACTGTCCAACTCAATATCTTTTCTCGCTATTGATTTAATTTCATTTCTTACTAACAAGACAACCTTGCCCCCTCTGCCCATCTGCCTGACCTTTGGATAGGACATCTTCAAAGGACAATTACATTAGTCAGGCACTTTCACAGTACAGGGTGAAGAGCATCCTGTAGTATCCATGTCCAACTGACCTTAAAAGTGGTATCCCCAGACCACAATTCACAAAACATCTCGAAGATCTCATAAGCATGGAACTGACTACCTCTCATCTTGCATTGTATGTATTTGCTGACATGCTCTTATATGCATGCTCCTTTTCTTGACTGATATGGGGGGATTGGGAGGACAAAGTATCTGCAATCATAGTGCAATTATAAACTCCTACTGTATTTGCATGTCTTATATAGCATTCATTTGAATAAGGACCCATGTCAAAGATCCATGTAGTGGCATTTCATAGCCCTCCTTGTTGGAATCCTCCATGTTCCAATGTATGGAGGAGTATATTAATCTATTAAGGGTCAGATGCCTTACAAGGATGGCGACTACATAAGACGCACTCCCTGCTGTGACCACAGATGATGACTCCATCCTGAGTTCGGCCAAGAGTAGATACATTGCAGCATATTGTGGAGGCCATTGTGAAGCAAACAACTGGTCTGCTGAAGATAAGTTCCAATGCTTGGATCAGTCTGGGGGTGTTCTTGTAGCTCACTCTGAACAGAGTGCACTGCATACTTCCAGATCATTGTGAACTGTACAACTGGAGTAGGCAAGAAGGGATATGATGGATTCTGAAGTGTTGGGAGAGCAGCAGCAGTCTTTCGAGAAGGAAGATGAGAATATTGAGCTGGAGGAACATCAACTTCTGCATAATAGAATGCTACAATGGCAAAGTAGCAGACAGGGATTAATCAACATCCAGTTTCAATAGGTGTGAGCAGGGTGAAATGATCACTTATTGACCGTACATTTGCTGTGAAACAGAAAGCATGCAGTCCTTGTTTGTTTCCAGGGGCAAATTAAGTTTCTGTTTGCTTGCTTATTGTACCCTTTGGCTGTTGTTGAAGAAAAGTGAATGTTTTCAACCATTTGCAGCCTTTCCAGTATCTGATGACCCCACATTGAACAATGAGGATGGGTTACACTCAGCATTGGGGAAAAGAGTGGGACTGTCTTTGACAGGGTTCTAAGATGGGATGAGAGTAAGAATGGGTAAGCTATGTATCTTGGTCCTTCAATAGCAGCAGATACATACAATTAAATGTCAGATATGTTACCTATGCATTCTAAGAAATATTTGCTTTTGCATCCACACTCACTGCACTGTAAAGGGCAACTTCTGGCTGGCAGCACTTGACTTGGAGTACAGCACAACTCTAAAGCTGGTGCCAGGATGCCCAGGAAGTCCACGCAGTGGTGCATAATTCCACAAAACGGAAGATACAAGTAGGGTACCATTGTGGCATGGTGCATAAGTTAACAGGATTAGTTTCAGAGCATAGCATGAGGAACCTTACTGAGCTTCACAGGGAGAAACCCTCCATGAAACACAATAATATTGACACTTAGCTAATTTCTGGTCAAGTTCAGTTCCCTAGTTCTGACCCTGATCTGGCAAGACCTTAAATTTTGATCAGTTCTACCCCTGAATGCTACTCCCAAACAGATGCCTCCTGTTATGTCTCAATGGATATTAATCAAGAAATGCTTGCAGTCAGTACTGGAGTGGATCAGTATGGAGACTGCACCCCTTTTTCAGCAGGAGGAGTTGCATTCTGTAGTTTGAATGTCTTTCACGGCAACTGAGAAAAGATAATGTTGTAAGGTAGAAGCAGGAGTAGGATGACAGGTTGGTGATGGGAATAGTGTGCAAAGTGGTGAAGGAGGGAGTGCCAGATGGCTGAGGGGTTAGGTGCCATGGTAGTGAGGGGTTGGAGTGGCAATGGATGAGGGTGTAAGGTGTCAGGTAAGTGAAGGTAGCTATGGGAGTCAGTGGATAGCAGTGGATTCCATTCCATTCTTCCAGTGCCTTTTCCTGCCCTAGTCCATTCCTCAATGACCACTAACACCACCCCCACTTCCCATGTAACTGGACAAGGTGTAATGCCCGCCCCTTCACCTGGTCTGTTGTTTTTGTTGCACCCAATGTGGCCTACCCAACATTGGAGAAACCAAACATAGATTGGGTGATTGCTTTGCAAAACAGCTCCAGTCCATGCAAGCATAACTCCAACCTCCTGTTATTTTAACACAACATCCTGCTTGCATGCCCACTAGCTCAACATGCTGCAATGCTCCAGCAAATCATAGTGCAAACTGGAGGAACATCATCTCATCTTCAGACTAGGCACTTTACCAACTTCTGGACTTAATATTGAGTTCAACAACTTCAGATTGTAAACTCACTCACATTTCTTTCCTTTCTTTTACATTTACTTGTTACATTCTCTGTCACCATCTCCTCTCTTCCCTCCCCCCCACCCCCCCCCCACTACTCCAAGTGGGACCATCTGTTCTTTCCAGTTTGGCAGTTGGACCATTGTTCTGCCATTCTCAGATTCCAATCACTGAATCTGCACTACCAGCACCCTTTCTTCCAGCAGTCCACCTCCCTCAACTATTGCATAAATGCTGACCACCCCCCCACACTTCTCATCAGCTCTGATGATGAGTCATCTAGACTCAAAACATTTGCTTACTCTCTCTCTCTGTGAATGCTGCCTGACCTGCTGTGATTTCCCGAATTTTTTATTTTCATCATTTTTAAATTCTTTAAGATTTAAGATTATTTCTATCATTTCTTTGCCACAAGTTGTAATTTCTCCCTATTCAGAATAATTTACCCTGTACATAACAGAAATACTTCATGAAGTCAACAGGTCATGAAGCCATAGAAATCTACAGCATGGAAATAGACCCTTCAGTCCAACTTGTCCATGCTGACCAGGTATCCTAAATTAATCTAGAATATCTAGATATTGTAGATTAATTTGCCAGCATTTGTCCCATATCCCTCTAAACCCTTCCTATTCATATACCCACCCAGATGCCTTTTAAATGTTGTAATTGTACCAGCCTTCACCACTTCCTCCTTCAGTTCATTTCACACATGTACCACCCGCTGCGTGAAAAAGTTCTCCTTAGATTTCAGTTAAATCTTCTGCTCTCACCTTAAACCTATGCCCTCTAGTTTTGGACTTCCCTATGTTGGGGGTAAAGATCTTGACTATTCACCCTATCCGTGCGTGTCATTATTTTATAAACCTCTATAAGGTCACCCCTCAGCCTCCAATGATCCAGGGAAAATAGCCTCAGCCCATTTAGCTTCTCCCCATAGCTCAAACTCTCCAATCCTGGCACCATTTCTGAACCCTTCCAATTTTAACAATATCTTTCCTATAGCAGGGAGACCAGAATTGAACTTTGTATTCCAAAAGTGGCCTAACCAATGCCCTACATGGCTGTAACATGACCTCCCAACTCCTATATTCAATGCACTGACCAATAAAGGCAAGCATACTAAAGGCCTTCTTCGATACCATGTCTACCTGCAACACCACTTTCAAGGAATTATTAACTTGCACTCCAAGATCTCTTTGTTCAGCAACACTCCCCAAGACTTTACCATTAACTGTATAAGTCCTGCCCTGACTTGCCCAATCTAAATATAGCACCTCACATTTATCTAGATTAAATTTTATCTCCCACTCCTCAGCCCATTGGCCCATCAGATCAAGGTCCCATTGCACACAAAAACTCTGTTTCTGTCCTCAGGGCTGCTGTCTATCCTCCATTTTTCTAAAATTTCCCACTTTAATTTTGGAATTCCAGCACCCATTTTTCAGGATAGATAGTTTCCTACTCTCATTCTTTCCCTTGAGCATGTTAGTAATGGGGCTTTTAATATCTAAAGGCTTATTAAAATGCAGTGCAGTGGAGACTGAAACAATGTATGTAGATGATAATGAGGTAACAGACAAGGTGCAATACAGTGTTGTTCTGAGTCCTGGATCATGGGATTATGGGATATGAGTTTAAGACTAACTTTTAACAAAAGGCAGCAAAACAAAAGGATGGAGAAGATTAAATATAAGAGTAAGCTAGCCAGTAATATAAAGGATGACTGTCAGAGTTTCTTTGGATATATAAAGGGAAAACATGAAGCACAAGTTGATATTGGGCTGCTGGAAAATGACACTGGAGAGATAATAGTGGGGAAAAGGAAATGGCTGAGGAATTGAATAATTACTTTACGTCACTCTTCACGATGGAAGACATGAGCAATATCCCAAAAGTTCAAGAGAGTGATGGGCAGAGCTAAGTATGGTGGCCATCACCAATGAGAAGGTGCTAGAAAAACTGAATGGCCTGAAGGTGGATAAATCAAATAGACCAGATGGACTACACCCCAACATTCTAAAGGAGATAACTGAAGAGATAACAGAGGCATTAGTGATGATCTTTCAGGAATGGCTAGAATCAGGGAGGATCTCAGAAGATTGGAAAATCATTAAGGTGACATCACTGTTTAAAAAGGGAGCAAGGCAAAAGACAGAAAATTACAAACCAATTAACCTAACCTCGGTTGCAGGTAAGATTTGGAATCAATTGTGCAGGATGAGATTTCAGAATACTTGGAAGTGTGGGGTAAAATAGGGCAAAGTCAGCATGGTTCCATCATGGGGAGGTCATGCCTGACAAATCTGTTAGAATTCTATATAGAACATAGAACATTACAGCACAGTACAGGCCCTTCGGCCCTCGATGTTGTGCCGCCTTGTGAAACCAATCTGAAGCTATTCCATTCTCGTCCACATGCCTATCCAATGACTGTAAATTCCCACAAAGTTGGCGAGTCTACCACTGCTGCAGGCAGTGCATTCCATGCCCTTATTACTCTCTGAATAAAGTAACTACCTCTGACATCTGTCCTATATCTATCACCCGTCAATTTGAAGCTATGCCCCCTCATGCTAGCCATCACCATCCTTGAAAAACGTCTCTCATTGTCCACCCAATCTAATCGTTTGATTATCTTGAATGCCTCAATTAATTCACCTCTCAACCTTCTTCTCTCTAACGAACACAGCCTCAAGTCCCTCAACCTTTGCTTTCCCTCCATACCAGGCAACATCCTAGTAAATCGCCTCTGAACCCTTTCCAAAGCTTCCACATCCTTCCTATAATGTAGTGACCAGAACTGCATACAATGCTCCAAGTGTGACTGCACAAGAGTTTTGTTCAGCTGCAACATGACCTCATGGCTCCGAAACTTGATCCCTCTACCAATAACAGCGAACACACCGTACACCTTCTTATCAACCCTTTTAACCTGGGTGGCAACTTTCGTGGACACCGAGATCTCTCTGGTCATCTACACTACCAAGATTCTTACCATTAGCCCCATACTCTGTATTCCTGTTACTCCTTCCAAAGTGAATCACCTCACACTTTTCTGCATTAAACACCATTTGCCACCTTTCAGCCCACCTCTGCAGCTTATCTATATCCCTCTGTAACCTGCAACATCTTTCCGCAGTACCCACAACTCCACCGACTTTGGTGTCATCCGCAAATTTACTAACCCATCCTTCTATGCCCTCATCCAGGTTGTTTATAAAAATGACAAATAGCGTGGACCCAAAACAGATCCTTATGGTACACCACTGGTAACTGAACTCCAGGATGTATGAATATTTTCCATCAACCACCACCCTCTGTCTTCTTTCAGCTAGCCAATTTCTGATCCAAACCGTTAAATCACCCTCAATTCCATGCCTCCATATTTTATGCAGTATCCTATCATGGGGAACCTTATCAAATGCTTTGCTGAAATCCAGATACACCACATCAACAGCTTTACCCTCATCCATCTGTTTGGTCACCTTCTCAAAGAACTCAATAAGGTTTGTGAGGCACGATCTACCCTTCAGAAAACTGTGCTGACTATCCCTAATCAACTTATTCCTATTGAGATGATTATAAATCCTATCTCTTATAACCTTTGCCAACACTTTACCCACAACCGAAGTAAGGCTCACTGGTCTATAATTACCAGGGTTGTTTCTACTCCCCTTCTTGAACAAGGGAACAACATTTGCTACCCTCCAGTCTTCTAGTACTATTCCTGTAGACAATGACGACATAAAGATTGAAGCCAAAGTCTCAGCAATTTCATCCCTGGCTTCCAGAGAATGTGAGGATAAATCCCATCCAACCTGGGGATTTATCTATTTTCACACTTTCCAGAATTGCTAACACCTCCTTCTTATGAACCTCAATCCCATCTCATCTTATAGCCTATTTCTCAGTATTCTCCTTAGCAACATTGTGTTTTTCCACTGTGACTACTGACAAAAAAAAATCATTTAGCGCTTCCCCTATTTAATCTGACTCCACACATAACTTCTCACTATTGACCTTGATTTGCCCTAATCTTACTCTAGTCATTCTTTTATCCCTTATATATATAGAAAGCTTTAGGGTTTTCCCTGATCCCGTCCGCCAACAACTTCTTATATCTCTTCCTCACTTAGCTTTCCACTGTGACTACTGACCTTTAGGTCTTTCCTGGCTACCTTGTAACTCTCAATCACCCTAACTAAGCCTTTATATCTCATCCTAACATAAGTTTTTTTCTTCCTCTTGACAAGAGATTCAACTTCCTTAGTAAACCACAGCTCCTGCGCTCAACTACTTCTTCCCTGTCTGACAGGTGCATATATATCAAGGACATACAGTAGCTGTTCCTTGAATAAGCTCCACATTTCTATTGTGCATTCCCTGCAGTTTCCTTCCCCATCCTATGCATCTTAAATCTTGTCTAATTGCATCACAATTGTGTTTCCCCAAGCTATAACTCTTGTCCTGCAGTATAGAACTATTCCTTTCCATCACTAAAGTTATCATAACTGAATTGTGGTCACTATCACCAAAGTGCTCACCTACCTCCAAATCTAACACCTGGCCGGGTCCATTACCCAGTACCAAATCTAATGTGGCCTTGCCCCTTATTGGCCTGTCTACATACTGTGTCAGAAAACCTTCCTGCACACAATGGACAAAAACTGAACCATCTAAAGTACTTGAACTGTAGTATTCCCAGTCAATATTTGGGGAGTTGAAGCCCCCATAACAACTACACTGTCACTCTTGCTCCTATCGAAAATTATCTTTGCAATCCTTTCCTCTACATCCCTGGAACTATTCGGAGGCCTATAGAAAACCCCCAACAGGATGACCACTCCTTTCCTGTTTCTAATCTCAGCCCATACTACTTCAGTTGATGAGTCCTCAAAAGTCCTTTCTGCAGCTGTAATACTGTCCTCGACTAACAATGCCACACCTGCACCTCTTTTACCATCTTCTGTGTTCTTACTGAAACATCTAAATTCCAGAACATGCAACAACCATTCCTGTCCCTGCTCTGAAATGGCCACAACATCAAAATCCCAGGTAACCAACCATGCTGCAAGTTCACCCACCTTATTCTGGATGCTCCTGGCGTTGAAAAAGACACACCTCAAACCAACATTTTGCTTGCTGGTGCCCTCTTGTGACCCTGATACCTTACTTCAGACATCCCTACTCTCAACCTCCTCTATACTTGAACTACAACTTAGGTTCCCATCTCCTTGCTGAATTAGCTTGAACCCACACGAAGAGCATTAGCAAATGTACCCCCCAGGATATTGGTACCCCTCTGGTTCAGGTGAAGACCATCCTGTTTATAGAGTTCCCACTTACCTAAGAAAGAGCCCCAATTATCCAGGAATCCAAAACCCTCCCTCTTGCACCATCCCTGTAGCCATGCGTCCAACTCCTCTATCTTCCTATTCCTCACCTCATTAGCATGTGGCTCGGACAACAAATCATAGATAACAACTCTGTTTGTCCTAGCTCTAACCTCCACCCTAGCTCCCTGAATTTCTGTCTTAAGTCTTCATCTCTCTTCCTACCGATGTCGTTGGTGCCTTTGTGGACCACAGCTGGGGCTGCTCCCCCTCCCTCACAAGGATTCCGAAAACACAATCAGAGACATCATGATCCCTGGCACTTGGGAGGCAACACACCAACTGTGAGTCTCTCTCATTCCCACAGAACCTCCTGTCTGTCTCCCTAGCTCTGGAGACGCCGATGACTAATGCTGTGCACCTCTTCCCACTTTTCTCTGAACAACAGAGACAGACTCTGTGCCAGAGACCTTGCCTCACTACTCACCCCTGGTAAGTCGTCCCCCCAACAGTATCCAATTCTTTGAGGAAGTAATGAGCAGTTTAGACCAAGGAGAGCCAATGGATGTTATCTATCTGGACTTCAAGAAGGCTTTTGACAATGTGACGCACGGGAGGCTACTGCATAAGATAAGGGCCCATGGTGTCAGAGGCAAGGTGCTAGCATGGATAGAAGCTTGGCTGGCTGGCAGAAAGCAGAGAGTGAGGATAAAAAGGTCCTACTCAGAATGGCAGCCAGTGACAAGTGGTGTTCCGCAAGGCTCAGTGTTAGGAACACAACTTTTCACTTTGTTGCAAGGTTTGTGAAGGTTTGTAGCTCAAGTTGAGGCTTAGAGTGTAAGTTTGCTCGCTGAGCTATAGGTTTGATATCAGGACGTTTCATTACCTGGCTAAGTAACATTACCTGGCTAGGTCGCCACTGATGATGTTACCTAGCCAGGTAATGAAAAGCCTGGATATCAAACCTACAGCTCAGCGAGCAAACCTACACCCTTTTCACTTTGTATATTAACAATCTAGATGAAGGAACTGAGGGCATTCTGTCTAAGTTTGTGGATGATATAAAGATAGCAAAGAGGGACAGGTAGCATTGAGGAGGCAGGGAGGCTGTAGAAGGATTTGGACAGGTTAGGAGAGTGAACAAAGAAGTGGCAGATGGAGTACAATGTGGGAAAGTGTGAAGTCATGTGCTTTGGTAGGAAGAATAGAAGCATGGACTATTTTCTAAATGGGGAAAAAATTCAGAAGTCTGAAGTGCAAAAATTGGGAGTTCTTGTCTAGGATTCTCTCAGGTAAACATAAAGGTTGGGTCAGTAGTTAGGAAGGCAAATGCAATGATGGCATTTGTTTTGAGAGGACTTAAATATAAAAGCAGGGATGTACTTCTCAGGCTCTATAAAGCTCTGGTCAGACCAAATTTGGAGTATTGTGCACAGTTCTGATCCTCATATCTCAGGAAGGATGTACCGGCCCTGAAGCATTGTCAGAGGAGGTTAACAAGAATGATCCAAGAATGAAAAGCTGAACATATGAGGAACGTTTGGGGTCTCTGAGTCTATATTTGATGGAATTTAGAAGGATGAGGGGGGATTTAATTGAAACATACAGAATACTGAATGGCCTGGACAGAGTAGATGATGGGAAGATGTTTCCATTGGTAGGAGGGACGAAGTCCCGAGGGCATAGCCTTAGAGCAAAGGTAAGACCTTTTAAAACAGAGATAAGGAGAAACTTCTTCAGTCAGAGAGTGGTGAATGTGTGGAATTAATTGCCACGCAGGGCTGTGGAGGCCAGGTCATTGAATATATTTAAGACTGAGGCAGATAGGCTCTTGAATATCAAGGGGATCAAAGAATATGGAGAGAAAGTGGGAGAATGGGGTTGAGAACCTTATCAGCTATGACTGAAAGGCAGAGCAGATTCAATGGGCTGAATGGCCTAATTTCTGCTCCTAAGTGTTATGGTCTTAGTAAGGGTGAGTTAATATTCTCAGCCATGCACGTGTAGCAAGTGGATTTCCAACAGTGAGAAAGGTCGAAAGAAAAGTTAAGACTTGAATTTACAGCATATAGCGATTAAATTGATCTTTGTAAGTAATACGGTGGCACAAAGCAGCATTTGTTGACTTCAATGGAAGGAAAAAGCTGATAATAAGTAAAACTTACTGGTGACTGTCTATTGCTCACAGTACACTATCACCGATGACCAACTTCACACTTCACACATCTGTCAGGCAAATCTTTTGATGTTCCTGTAAACCAGTGACAAAGGGTCAGTTATACTCGAAACATCAGCTTTTTTCTCTCCTTACAGATGCTGCCAGACCTGCTGAGATTTTCCAGCATTTACTCTTTTGAGATCACTCTAAATGTAATGTAGGAAGACACAGCAGCCATTAGGATATTATAGTGCTGGTTTTCATATGAAAACCTGCCCCTTCAAGGTATTAGTCTAATAAACCTTCTCTAAACTGTTTCCAATGTACTTAGGTCCTTCCTTAAATAAAGGGGTCAACACTGTACACAATACTTACCAATGTCCTGTATAACTGAAGCATAATCTCCATACTTAGTACTCAATTCCCCTCACAAAAAGTTATAACATGCAATTATTTTTCTTTTTTTTATCTATACCTGAATAGCAACCTTTGTGATTCACGTACAAGGACACGCAGATCCCTCTGCAGTTTATAGTTTTGCAATCTCTTTCATTCTTCCCACCAAAATGGTCAATTTCACATTTTCTCTCATTATACCCCACCTGCCAGACTTGTGCCAATTGGCTTAATTTATTAATGTCCCTTTACAGCCTCATTTCTACTTCATAACTTTAACCAAAAATCTTTGTGTCATCAGTAAATATAGAAACTATAACCTCCACCCCTTCATCCAAATCATTTATATAAATTGGAAATAGTTGAGGCTCCACCACTGATCCCTGTGACACATCACTCATTAAATTTTGCCACAGAAAATTATACCTACTCTATACTTCTTGTTGGATTGGCCATGTTCTATCCATGCCAATATGTTAACCCTTACACTCTTATTTTTGACAATAACCTCTTATTTAAAGACTTCTGGAAATCTTACAGTAAATTCACCACTTCCCCTTTTATCCACAACACATGTGACTTCCTCAAAGAAATCCCAATAAGTTGGTTAAACATGATTTCCCTTCCACAAAACCATACTGACTGCTTGATTTTTTAAGTGAGCTGCTATAGCATAAATTATAATCGCTTCTAACAGTTTACTTATGAGTGATATTAAGCTAACTTGCCTGTAGTTTGCTACTTACTGTGTCTTTCCATTTTTGAATACAGGAATTCATTGTTTTGCAAACAAATGGAATTTTCCCTGAATGTAGGGAATTTCAAAAAATGAAAACCAATGCATTAACTATTAACAGAATCTGGTGTGCCATCTTGGTGGAATAAAACTCAACAGCAGGATCTGGGAACATACATCTGAGAAGGCAGATAGACCTCATTCAAAGTATGGTTGCTCTGACAGCAGCACTAGCATAGGGCTTGAACCTACAACCTGCTGACATAGCAGCCACACTGCTATATGCCAAGCTGACACATATTTGGCAGGCAACCTGGTAGAGATGACATCAGCAGAGGGCAATGAGAGCACATTGGCCCCTTGACAGGACTAAGGGGAACCAAGAAATGAAGATAGACAGAAATGAAATATGACAGACCAGTAATGAGGAAAGATAACGAGAGAATGAGCAGATAAAAAGCTGAGATGTGTCAAAGACACACAAGTAATAACTTGTTTGTAGCTTAAATGAAAATTTTGTCATTTGGTTTAATGAAATTTCAATTCAATTGACTTGAGAATTCGAAGAATCCAGTTATGTTTATATAAATAATGAAACATAAGGTTTCTAGTGTCATTACACAGAGTGTTCTATCTAAGTGCACAGTGTAATAAGGCTTACATAAAAGGTTCATTAATAAAATATACTAAGTGTATTTAGCAGCCTTTGCTAGTATAGACAAGTGCATGATCTATTTTATAAAAAGCCAGCTGCAGGTTTGAATGTCAGAAATGAGATGGAAGAAAATGTATATTTTTTTCTTAATCTTTTTGATTGTTCCACTCCCCTTCTTAACAGGACTAATTTTTTGTTCTAAGGGTAGCAGCAACCAAAGTTCAGCTGTGATTTTGGGATATTACTTTTGCTTTTGAGGCAATCATCTGTGGGTTCAGGCTCCACTCCCAAAACAGACTGCAGTTCTGTCTTTTGGTTGAAACATTCAACAGAATTGCTTTCTGCAATATCAGGTAGATGTATAAGGTCTATTAATACCATTTTGAAGGAGAACAAGAGAGTTTTCAAAATCCTGATCAATGCTGAACTCTCAACCAAAATCACGAACAGATTATCTGTTCGTTGTCTTGTTACTGTTGTGTACAAAGTATTGCCAGTTTCCCACATTACAACTATGACAACATTTTAAGAAATGCTTTATCAAGCAAGAATCAACCTATCTCTATTTTCAAAATATTCAATGACATTGTTCTCTAAAGAAGAGAATTCCACAGACTCACTGCTCTCTAAAAGAAAGAAATTCTCCTTAACTCCGTCTGAAATAGGAGACTTCTTATTTGTAAACTGTTTTCCCTAATCTTCCCTACAAAGGAAAACATCTTTTCAGCATTCATGTTGGCAAGTTCCCTGAAAATATTTTAACATTTCATGTTTCAATAATATCATTTCTCATTCTTCTAACCTCCACTCAATATATAGGCCAACCTTTCTTCATAACTGCTCAACTCAAGAATCAGTTGTGAACCTTCTCTCAACAATTTCCAAAGCAATTTCCTTTTTAAATAAGGAAACCAGATCTGTACACAGTATTCTAGATGTGATCTCTCCATGTCCTTGTGCAGCTTTAGAATGGGCTACTCTGGGGTAGTTGGGACCTCTGCAAATGGGATGGTTTACATCTGAACCAGACGGGTACCAATATCCTGGGGTGGATATTTGCTAATGTTCTTCAGGAGGGTTTAAACTAATTCAGCAGGGGGATGGGAACCTGAATTGTAGCTCCAGTGTTGCGAGCTTGAGAGTAGTGAGGTCATGAATAAGAGTTTGCAGAAGTGTACCAGCAGGCAGGAAGGTGGTTTGAAGTGTGTCTACTTCAACACCAGGAGCATCCGGAATAAAGTGGGTGAACTTGCAGCATGGGTGGGTACCTGGAACTTTGACGTTGTGGCCATTTTGGAGACATGGATAGAGCAGGGACAGGAATAGTTGTTGCAGGTTCCGGGGTTTAAATGTTTCAGTCAGACCAGGGAAGGTGGTAAAAGAGGGGGAGGTGTGGCATTGTTAGTCAAGGACAGTTTTACAGTGGCAGAATAGATGTTTGATGAGGATGTGGCTACTGAGATAGTATTGGCTAAGGTTAGGAAAGGAGAGGTCACTTTGTTCAGAGTTTCATATAGGCCTCCAAAAAGTTCCAGAGGTTTAGAGGAAAGGATTACAAAGATAATTCTGGAAAGGAATGAAAGTAACAGGGTAGCTGTTATGAGGGAGTTTAACTTTCCAAATATTCACTGGAAGGGCTATAGTTCAAGTACTTCAGATGGGTCAGTTTTTGTCCAATGTGTGCAGGAGGGTTTCCTGACACAATATATAGACAGGCCAACAAGATGCAAAGCCATATTGGATTTGGTACTTGATAAGGAATCAGGCCAGGTGTTAGATTTGGAGGTAGGTGAGCACTTCGGTGATAGTGACCACAATTCAGTTACACTTACTTTAGTGATGGAAAGGGATAGGTATATAACACAGGCAAGAGTTGTTGCTGGGTGAAAGGCAATTAGGCAAGGTTTAGGATGCATAGGATGGGGAAGGAAACTGCAGGGGATTGGCACAATTGAAGTGTGGGGCTTATTCAAGGAACAGCTGCTATGTGTCCTTGATAAGTATGTACATGTCAGGCAGGGAGGAGGTGGACGAACGAGGGAACTGTGATTTACTAAAGAAGTTGAATCTCTTGTCAAGAGGAAGAAGGAGGCTTACATAAAGCTGAGGCGTGAAGGCTCATCTTTACATAAGCCTCCTTCCTGAGAGATACTTGAGAGACACAAGTTAGCCAGAAAAGACCTAAAGAGAGAGCTAAGAGAGCCAGGAGGGAAAAAGAGATGTCTTTGGCAGGTAGGATCAAGGAAAACCCAAAAGCTTTCTATAGGTATGTCAGGAATAAAAGAATGATAGAATAAGATTAGGGCCAGTCAAGGACAGTAGTGGGAAGTTGTGCGTGGAGTCTGAAGAGATAGGAGAGGCACTAAATGAATATTTTTCGTCAGTATTCACACAGGAAAAAGACAATGTTGTCTAGGAGAATACTGAGATACAGGCGATTCCACGAGATGGGATTGAGGTTCATAAGGAGGAGGTGTTAGCAATTCTGGAAGGTGTGAAAATAGAAAAGTCTCCTGGATGGGATTTTTCCTAGGATTCTCTGGGAAGCTAAAGAGGAGATTGCTGAGACTTTAGCATTGGTCTTTATGTTATTATTATCTACAGGAATAGTGCCAGAAGACTGGAGGATAGCAAATGTTGTTCCCTTGTTCAAGAGGGGAATAGAGACAACCTTGGTAATTACAGACCAGTGAGCCTTACTTTGGTTGTGGGTAAAGTGTTGGCAAGGATTATAAGACATAGGAATAATATGATTAGGAATAGTCAACACGGTTTTGTAAAGGGTAAGTCGTGCTTCACATATCTTTTTGAGTTTTTTAAGAAGGTGACCAAACAGATGGATGAGGGCAAAGGATTGATGTGGTGTATATGGATTTCAGTAAAGCATTTGATAAGATTCCCCATGATAGGCTATTGCAGAAAATACAGAGGAATTAGATTGATGGTGATTTAGCAGTTTAGATCAAAAATTAGCTAGCTATAAGAAGACAGAGGGTGGTGGTTGATGGGATATGTTCATACATCCTGGAGTTCAGTTACCAGTGGTGTACCACAAGAATCTGTTTTGGGTGCATTGCTGTTTGTCATTTTTATAAATAACCTGGATGAGGGCATAGAAGGATGGGTTAGTAAATTTACGGATGACACCAAAGTTGGTGGAGTTCTGGATACTGCGGAAAGATGTTGCAGGTTACAGATGAACATAGATAAGCTGCAGAGCTGGGTTGAGAGGTGGCAAATGGTTTTTAATGCAGAAAAGTGTGAGGTGATTCACTTTGGAAGGAGTAACAGGAATACAGAGTATTGGGGTAATGGGAAGAGTCGTGGTAGTGTAAATGAGCAGAGAGATCTTGGCGTCCATGTGCGTAGATCCCTGAAAGTTGCCACCCAGGTTGAAAGGGTTGATAAGAAGGTGTACGGTGCGTTAGCTTTTATTGGTAGAGTGATCGAGTTTCAGAGCCATGAGGTCATGTTGCAGCTGAACAAAACTCTGATGCAGCTGCACTTTAAGTATTGCATGCAGTTCTGTTCACTACATTATAGGAAGGATGTGGAAGCTTTGGAAAGGGTTCAGAGGAGATTTAGTAGGACGTTGCCTGATATGGAGGGAAGGTCTTATGAGGAAAGGCTGAGAGACTTGAGGCTGTTTTCCTTAGAGAAAAGAAGATTGAGAGGTGACTTAACAGTGACATACAAGATGATCAGATGATTAGATAGGGTGGACAGTGAGAGCCGTTTTCCTCAGATGGTGATGGCTAGCATGAGGGAACATAGCTTCAAATTGAGAGGTGATAGATATAGGACAGATGTCAGAGGTAGGTTCTTTACTCAGAGAGTAGTAAGGGCATGGAATGCCCTGCCTGCAACAGTAGTAGACTTGCCAACTTTAAGGGCATTTAAATGGCCACTGAATAAACACATGGATAACAATGGAATAGTATAGGTTGGATGGGCTTCAGATTGGTTTCACAGATCGACACAACATTGAGGGCCGAAGGGCCTGAACTGCGCTGTAATGTTTTATGTTCTATGTTCTAACACTCAGATCACTCGTTGTACCTGTAAAATGATCTTTTGCAATTGATATGTTATGACACTAAAATCTCACTGTACCACAGAGTTATGCAATTTCTCTCAATTTAACCAATGTGCTGCTTTTCTCCTCTTCCTGGCAAAGTGAATAAGTTCATATTTTCACCGATCATGTTCCATCTGGCACGTTTTTGCCCACTCAATAAACCAATCTATATCCATTTGCAGTCTCTCATGTCTTCTTCAGAACTTAATTTCCTACTTACTTTCTGTCAACAGCAAATTTAGCAACCATACTTTGGTTTCATCATCCAAATCATTGATGTAGATTACAAATAGTTGAGGACAGCACTGATCCCTGTGGCACTCCTTTTGTTCCATTAAATTAAAATTAATTAAAATGACCCATTAATTTCTATTCTCTCTTTCTTGTTAGCGAACCAATCCTAAATCCATGCTAATGTGTGACCCCTAAACCATGATTCTCTTACTTTGTGCAACAATTTTCCAAAGCCTTCTAGAAATATCCGTGCCATATCTGCAGGTCCTCTTTTATTCTCATTGCTCATTGTTTCTCCAAATAACTCTAATAAATTAGTTTAAACCATGTTGACTTCATCTGATTGCAGTGAGATTTTCTAAGTGCCCTGTTATATGATCCATATTATTGGATCCCAATGTTCCTTCAAAGTTCATGATCCACGCAAGCCTCCTCTTACATTTCATCTAACCCCTTCAACATATCCTTCTATTCATGTTTTCCATCAAGTGATTATCTAATTTTCCCTAAATTGTTTCTATGTTATTTGGTTTAACACTTCTTACAATTAATTTCACGAAATTTCAATTAATTTCACTGTTGTCAAAGCTAACATTTGTTGTTCATCCCTAATTTATCTTGAGATGGCTTATACAAGGTAAGTCTGCATTTTTTTTTCTGTGTAAAGGAGTCTGTCTTAAGTTCTTATTGGATTTAATAATGACTGTGCAGTGTTGACAGCCCTGAGTTATGGACTTGCCCACAAGTGGGAACATCTACGTCTAATCTATCAAACTTTTCATGTATTTTACAGCCCTTCTTCTCTTCTCTCGTCTCAAAAATATAATAGGATTGCAGTTGAGAACAGGAACTCTTTCCAATTCTTTGATTATTCTGACCCAGGGCTGCTGAGTCAAAATTCAGGATCCCCAAAGCTACCCAAATTAAAGCTATTAACAACACAAGTGGACAATTACAGCTGAGAATTCCCTGGCTTGTTACAGCTCAGTTTCATATTGGACCATATGGATACCAGCTCAGGTCCAGGATATCTTCAAAGATGTTTGGTTATCTGGAGTTTTGTGATGTTAAAGGGAGCATCGCTTTTGCAAAGTGAAGTTCAATATCTTGTTTGAATAGAAACTGAATAGTGTTTCCACATTTGTCACTTTACCAACAGTGAGTCAGGAACGCCAAGGATAGTAACAACATAAAATGGTGTCCTTACAGATGAACACTGCTCTTTCTCCAATCCAGCTGATCACAAAAACAGCCCTGTCAGAATTCTCAGAGTTTGGTTGCCCACATTAGCCCAAAATAGGATAACGCAAAAGGGGAGAAAATGAAGTATATAAAAACCAAAAATATCTTGGATTGATACGATGCAACACAGAAAGGGCAATGGGAAATCACCCCTGGAATGGAGTTACAAAGGACAAAGAGCAAAGAACAAAGAACCTTACAGCACAGGAACACGGCCTTCGGCCCTCCAAGCCTGCAACAATCCAGATCCTCTACCTAAACCTGTTGCCTATCCTTCTGCTCCCTGCCCATTCATGTATCTGTCTAGATACATCTTAAATGACACTATCGTGCCTGCCTCTACCACCACCATTGGCAATGTGTTCAAGGTACCCATCACCCTCTGCATAAAGAACTTTCCACACACATCTCCCTTAAATTTTTCCCCTCTCACCTTGAACTCATGACCTTTAGTAACTGAATCCCCTACTCTGGGAAAAAGCTTCTTGCTATCCATCCTGTCTAGTCCTCTCATAATTTTGTAGACCTCAATCAAGCTCCCCCCCCACCAACCTCCATCCTTCTAATGAAAATAATCCAAATCTACTCAACCTCTCTTCATAGCTAGCGCCCTCCATACCAGGCAACATCCTGATGAACCTCCTCTGCACCCTCTCTAAAGCATCCACATCCTTTTGGTAATGTTGTGCCCAGAACTGTACATAGTATCCCAAATGTGGCTGAACCAAAGTCTTGTACAACTGTAATATAACCTGCCAACTCTTGTACTCAATAGCCAGTCTGATGAAGGAAAGCATGCTATAATACTTCTTGACCACTCTATCGAGCCACGTTGCCACCTTCAGGGTACAATGGACCCGAATATTCAGATCTCCCTTTGCATCAATTTTCCCCAGGGCTTTTTCATTTACCATATAGGTCACTCTTGAATTGCATCTTTCAAAACGCATCACCTCGCATTTGCTCCAATTTAACTCCATCTGCCCAACTCTTCAAACTACCTATATTCTGCTGCATTCTCTGACAGTCCCCTTCAATATCTGCTACATCACCAATCTCTGTGTCGTCTGCAAACTGGCTAATCAGATCACCTATACCTTCCTCCAGATCATTTATGTCTATCACAAACAATAGTGGCCCCAGCATGGATCCCTGTGGAACACCACTGGGCACAGTTGTCCATTTTAAGAAACTCCCTTCCACTACTACTCTCTGTTTCCTGCTGTTCTCTATCCATCTAGCTGGTACACCCTGGACCCCATGTGACTTCACTTTCTCCACTTTTTGTACTTTACACACAGGGTACATTTGTCATTTACTGACCACCTCTATATTGGGGAGACAGCCGCCTACTTGCGGAACATTTCAGAGAACACTTCTGGGACACCCGGACCAACCAACCCAACCACCCCGTGGCTCAACACTTCAACTCCCCCTCCCACTCTACCAAGGACATGCAGGTCCTTGGACTCCTCCATCGCCAGACCATAGCAACATGATGGCTGGAGGAAGAGCGCCTCATTTTCCGCCTAGGAACCCTCCAACCACAAGGGATGAATACAGATTTCTCCAGTTTCCTCATTTCCCCTCCCCCCACCTTGTCTCAGTCCCAACCCTCAAACTCAGCACCACCTTCCTAACCTGCAATCTTCTTCCTGACCTCTCCGCCCCCACCCCCACTCCGGCCTATCATCCTCACCTTAACCTCCTTCCACCTATCGCATTTCCAACGCCCCCCCCACCCCCCCACCCCCCCAAGTCCCTCCTCCCTACCTTTTATTTTAGTCTGCTGGGCACACTTTCCTCATTCCTGAAGAAGGGCTCATGCCCAAAATGTCGATTCTTCTGCTCCTTGGATGCTGCCTGACCTGCTGCGCTTTTCCAGCAACACATTTTCAGCTCTGATCCCAGGTTAACCAATCTCTTGAGAAATCTGAATAAGTGCAGCAAAGGTTTTAAAAGTTCTGCTCGACCTCCAACTTAATTAACAAACTGCCTTTAACATGAGGAAGCATTAACAAAATTCAACTGGATGCAAGGCACCAGCTACTTTTCAGAAAGCTACAGGTAAAACAAAGGTTACTTACAAATGGTTGAGAGTATTTGCTTAATAATCAACAACATTATGTGACAGATCTTGAGTGGATCTTCAAGTCACAAGCACTACCAACTGAGCCAGGTTGACATCAGAACTTTAAGGAATTACATAAATATTTGAAAGTGTGAATATTGAATGTGACTGTGACTAATTGTAAAGCTCAAGTTGTTAGGACAGTGACAGGCTGATCAGCCAATTTTCGCACTACACTCCACACACACCAGTACATATTCAACCCTTCCCCTAATTCCACAGTCATCCCATTCCCCCCTTCTACTTCCTTACATGAGCTTACTGCACAAAATATCACTGGACTGAAAGATTGAAGGCATATGTAAAGAAAAGTTGCAATTTCCATTCATTTCAGTTGACCATTTTCACAACAGTAGAAGAAAAATGAACAGCGAGGACAAGGTCCCTTCAACGTAAAAGCTTTCGCTCTTCATTTCTCTCCTTGTTGTTCTCTCGAGCTTGAACATTTGCAAAGTTATTTTGCTGTGCACACAAGCATTAAATTGAGTTTGCACTGTGGACCAATTTTCAGGGCTGTGCTTGCCTAGTAGCGAAGCTGCTGTACATGGGTAATTTCAGCACTCCAGCAACTGCATTAATTAGGGAATGTAAACAGCCACTTTGCCCATTACATGCAATTATACAGCTCAAATGCAACTGTGAATCCTGTTTAGACTGTGTCTTTAAATATGGATAATTCATGCTGAGAAACATACAGCATCAGGGAGAATTCTGAATTATTTTAACGTTGTGAGACAAAGTAGGAGAAATAAATTCTTAAGAATAAAGTATTGATAGAATTTAAAGCATAGAAACACCTATCCAACCGATTGGGTTTCTGCTGGAGTTTATGATCCTGATGTGCTTCCTGTCTCTCCACTTCACTGTCTCAGCATAACTTTTTATTTCTTTCTCTTACGTACTTACCTAGCTTCTCCTGATATGCATCAATGCCTCTCTCTTCAACCACTCCATTTGCAATAAGGTCTTATATATTCCGTCCACCCTCTTGATAAAGGTGTTTCTTGGATTTATTAGGGACTAAATTAAATATGTGACCCATCTAAAAGTTGAAATCTGACTTATCATGGAAGCCTTTCATGATCTTAAAGAAGCAGGAGAAAAATATTTTGCTTGGAATCAGTACGTAAAACCTGTGCAATTTTGTCACTTCCCCAGGTGAAGCCTGTGCTGGAAAGAATGTATCAGACTGAGTGCAGAGTAGATGTTGAACCTGCATTCTATCTTGACCAGTTACTTTACAGTCAGCATTTGAACTATTCTTAAACTCACAGGCCTTAAACTCACATTCTTTACAAGATCGAATTGTTGCAGGTTAGGCTAGTGAAATGCCAAACATTAAGTAATTAATGTTGTGGTTCTGTTCGCTGAGCTGGGAATTTGTCTTGCAAACGTTTCATCCCCTGTCTAGGTGACATCCTCAGTGCTTGGGAGCCTCCTGTGAAGCGCTTCTGTGCTGTTTCCTCCGGCATTTATAGTGGCCTGTCTCTGCCGCTTCCGGTTGTCAGTTCGAGCTGTCCGCTGTAGTGGCCGGTATATTGGGTCCAGGTCGATGTGTTTGTTGATAGAGTCTGTGGATGAGTGCCATGCCTCTAGGAATTCCCTGGCTGTTCTCTGTTTGGCTTGCCCTATAATGGTAGTGTTGTCCCAGTCGAATTCATGTTGCTTGTCATTATAGGGCGTTATAGGGCAAGCCAAACAGAGAACAGCCAGGGAATTCCTAGAGGCATGGCACTCATCCACAGACTCTATCAACAAACACATCGACCTGGACCCAATATACCGGCCACTACAGCGGACAGCTGGAACTGACAACCGGAAGCGGCAGAGACAGGCCACTATAAATGCCGGAAGAAACAGCACAGAAGCGCTTCACAGGAGGCTCCCAAGCACTGAGGATGTCACCTAGACAGGGGACGAAACGTCTGCAACACAAATTCCCAGCTCAGCGAACAGAACCACAACAATGAGCACCCGAGCTACAAATCTTCTACCAAACTTTGATTAAGTAATTAATTTTCCTCTGTACTTTCCAGGTAAATAGAGAGGCAAAATAACTTATTAACAACTAACATAGTAGACGATACATTAGAAGAAGAGATTTAAAAGCAAAAGACATTTGAGGTAGAAAGGGGCAATATATTGATAAACAAATTTAGGATTGATGACTAATACAGATTAATTGCATCTACACCTATTAAAAATGTAAGGAAGAGGCAGTATAGAAATTCATTAGAAAAGGAAATATTTCAGAGTTCTGAGGGATTGTGAATGTAACTCCTCTATTTAAAATGTTAAATAGAACAATTCCGGGTAACAATAGACCCATTAGTTTAATGCTGGTGTTAAACTGATAATTAAATCTTTATTCAAATATATATTTTTAAAAATCATCGAGAACTTGAAAAACAGTACAGATATTAAAAGGGATGTTCTTGCTTGACCAATCTTATTGACTTCTTTGAAGAAGCAACAGAAATGTGAACAAGATTAATACAGTAGATACAATGTATTTGGATTTTCAACAGTCCTTCAATAAAGATCCAAAGTTTGACCCGCTTATTTCTGACCACAAAACTTTAATATCTTTAATGAACAGTGTTTATCTTTTTCCTTTAAAGTGCTTCATAAAACCTACTTCTTTGACAAATCATTTGTGGTATTACCTCTTTCTATTGATCAATATTTTTTATTCTTCTTGGGATGTGGACATTGCTCACAAGGCCAGCATTTGTTACTCATCCCAAAATGCCCTTTGAACTGAGCGGCTTGCGAGGCCATTTGAGAAGGCTGTCAAGAGTTAACTGCATTACTATGGCCTGGAGTCGCATACAGGCCAGACCAGGTAAGGATGGCAGATTTCCTTCCCTCAAGGACATGAGTCAATAAAATGAGTTTTTTTGACTATCAACAAGATTGCCATTAGACTTGCTTTTAATTCCTATTTATGTTGAATTCAACTTTCAGATCTGCCATGTTGGGATTCAAACTCTTGTCCCTAGAACATTACATCCCAGGGTTGTTGGTAACTAAAGCTGTGACATTGCCACTACGTTACTGCCTCCCGCAATATGAAACCTCTATTAATGATTCTCCTATGATATGTTTTGGATGCTTTACTAGGTTAGAGGTATGAAATAATTGCAAGTTGTTAGTTCAGTTGAGATATTTTTGCTAAGCAGTTTATATTTTCTAAGCATTATAGTGTAAGCTCATAGTGTTGCGTGCTACATTACACTATCCAAAGTCCAAGGTCCAAAGTGATCCCAATTAGGATCATAAGCTGAAAATTTGAGCTCCCCAACTCTAAAGCAGCAATAGACACCATGGAGCTCTGATTGTGTTATCATATCTGTGCTCCAGCTCGAACAGGCCCCTACTCAAATGGCCTCCCTGGCCCACTCTCATACTTCTCAGTGAGGGGTCATAACATTTTTCAAACCTTGATATTGGGTGAAAGTGGGAAAGATTGGGGAAGCACTGGCCTCATGGAAGTCAAAGCTACTTTTATGTGAAACATTTACATAAAGTCCACAGCACAGAAACAAGTCTATTGACATACTGTCCAATGCTAGCTTTTCAAATCCACATGAGCCTCCTGCTAAACCTCCTTCATTTAACCCACCAGCTACTCCTTTTTCCCTTAGAGTTATCTAGCTTTCTGTTAATTTATAATTCCTATAATTTGTATTATGCATCTCAATTATTCCTAGCAGTAGATTGCCACATTCTCTTCAGAAAGAAAGAAAATGGCATGTTGTTCTTTACTGCAAGGGGTTTGGAGTGCAAGAAAAAAGAAGTCTCATTAAAATTTAATAGGATTTAAATCAGATTATATCTGATTTTGGTCTTATACTTAACAATTTAATAAGGGTAAAGTAATTGTAATCCTAGAGAACCATAGGGCTGCTCTGTCATTAGAAAGAGATGACTGGTGTTAAGTTTAACCTACCTTAGGTGAGGAGCAAGGTTAAGAAGGCAGGACCTTCATAGTGACCTTAGACAGTCTGGGAATTGAAAACATGCTTTTGGTGTTGACTCTACATCACAATTCCCTGTCCTAATGAACCCCCAAGTAAGGAACAAAATGCTTGTGGTGGAGGCAGAAAATGAAGGTTCATTAACTTGGTTCCTGGGATGAGAGCTGAAAATGTGTTGCTGGAAAAGCGCAGCAGGTCAGGCAACATCCAAGGAGCAGGAGAATTGACGCTTTTGGCATGAACCCTTCCTGCAGAAGGGCTCATGCCCGGAACGTCGATTCTCCTGTTCCTTGGATGCTGCCTGACCTGCTGCGCTTTTCCAGCAAAACATTTTCAGCTCTGACCTCCAGCATCTGCTTTCCTCACTTTCTCCTGGGATGAGAGGGTTGGATGATGACAGGCCATGTAAATTCATTATTTTCAGGGAAATGTGAGATGATCTCATTGGAACAAATAATATTCTGCTGGGATCTGCTGGGGTAGACACTGAGAAATTGTTTCTTCTGGCTGAGAATCTAAAGCACAAATGGACTGGGAGGTGAAGAATAGTCTCAAATAAGAAGCTGATTGTTTAGGAGAAATTCCTAAATCATGAGGAGAATTGACTTCACTCAAATAGCTGTGAACCTAGAAGGCTCTGGATGCTCCATTATTCAATACACTTAAGGCTGGAATAAACAGATGTCTGATCTGTCAGGGAATGAAGGAAAATGATGAGCAGGTGGGAAAATGGAATTGAGGCGACGATGAACCATCACCTCATTGAATGGCAGAACAGGTTTGTACAGTCTAGTCCTGTTCCTATTTCTCCTTTAAAGAAATTTCTGCTGAATTTCTAATTGGATTTATTACATTTATTTGTGGCTTTGAATTTTGGTATCCTCTGGAAATGAAAACATTTTCTCTATATTAGTCTTATTAAATCAATTCATAATTGTAAATATTTCTGTTAGATCACTCCAGACCCTTGTCTTTCTTTTAAAAGAGACTCTCAGCCTGTTTATACCCAATTAGTGTTCAGAAATAAAAGAACAATTTCATCACTGAATGTTGGCATTTTAAATTCATTTCAAAATTGTTGTTCTTGTTTACGACACCATCAGTACCCCAAGATTCCATTGTAGTCATATGTCTTATGACTATTGAGTAATTTACAATTTTAATAGAAGTAGATTAATCTGCATTGTTACTTGGGCAATTAACATGAAGTCATACAACTGAAGATTTAAAACGGTAGGGAAATTGTTATGATCAAGTGCAGTTCAATTTACCAGCCCTATGCAGAGATTTACTGATAGTTTTATGGCATTTGTTTTTTCAAAAGGCTATAGTTTTAGCAATGAAAAATAGTTATAAAATCCTTGAATTCATTGACAGATGTTCACCCTGACAGTTGCAGAGGTCATTTCTGTTTTCACCTGTCTCTTGTCTTTTAAGACCTTCCAGGAGAGAACTGAAAATGCTCAAATCATGAAAGACAGTATAGATTTTTGAATGATTGAATGATTTTATTGTCACGTGTACTTTACAGTAAGTTTACAATAAAATAAGTGAAAAGCTTTCATTTGTCACCACGATTCGGTGCCATTTTAAATAATTTAAGAGTAAGGAAAAACAAGAAATGAATGATATAGCTTAAAGACAGTCCATCAGTCCTGAGCCAGCTTATCACCATCGACGATACCTATGCTACCATCCCTCCTCCAGTGCTTCGCTACCATCTACACTGGACCCAACCAACGTCAAAGTCACCGATCCTCAGGTGCCACCTTTTGCTGCGGGGCTGACACTCCTCCACTGCTGCCTCACCGTTGCCTGCACTGGACCAAACAACATCGGAGTCACATCCCTCACTGACATCGCTGTGATGTCCTTGTGCCTCCACTTAGCCACTACCGACCTTGGATCCAACCAACGATGAAGTCGCCAATATCAGGCGCCATCTTTCTCTGCTAGGTCTATCTTGCTGGCGTCATTTCCACTGACATAGCAGCCACCGATTCCGATGTCAGGTCCTGTATTCACTGCAGAAAAGTAAGTCAGGGCTCATTCGAGGTCCACTCTGGGCACATTCTCCTCTGCGCTGGGCCCACTTGAGATCTGTACAGGGCTCGATTGAGGTTATCGTTGGGCATGATCTCTTCCACATCGGGCACACTCAAGGTCAGCACTCGGCCCATTCGAGGTCTGCGTGGTGGGCCCGCGTGAGTTCCATGGTGGGTTCTCACTGCTGCCAATGCTGACTGAGCTCAGGTCAAGAGTTAAACAAAGGTATAGAAAGTGAAAAAAAACAAGAAAACAGAAAAGAAAGGAAAAAAATGTGGTCAGAGTGGACGAGCTCTGGCTCAGAAACCTTACTCGGAATCCATCTTGTAATAGAGATTTGTGGTTTATGGGTGTGCTCACTGTTCATGTCGGAGTGTGCAACCTTGATAGTAATGGATCATTGGGTTGATAATTGGGTAACATAAAGAAGTCATAAAAATGTGTGCGAAAGAGAGAGTGATTGGATAGCTGCTTCAAATTTGGCTCAATGTTGATTTGTATCTGGGGCCACTTGGTTCTTGCTGGAAAGTAACAATGTCTTAACAATACACACCATTATTACTATGCAAATCAATTAGAATATTCAGACAATTAAAAAGATACTTTGCAAATTCCAAGTCTTAAGAACTTTCTGGATAATTTTTTCAGCTGTCTTTGCAAAATACCTTTTTTTAACAAATTTGTATTTCCTAATTCAATTCTAATTAAGCTTGCTGGTCCAAAAATTGAACAATTGAAAATATGGATTTTCTTTGTTTCAAGTAGTGAATTTTTCTTAGAGATTTTAAAATATAAAATTTAATACATACATTCTTTTTCATTACATTTTGTCTGTGTCTTTATTTCACTTTGAATCTAGATTTTCTTTTCATCTTTATCTCTATCTTATTTAGCTTCTTCTGTAACTGACTTTAATTCAAATTTCCTTCTACTTGGGGTGGCACGGTGGCAAAGTGGTTAGCACTGCTGCCTCACGGCGGCAGAGACCCGGGTTCAATTCCCACCTCAGGTGACTCTCTGTGTGGAGTTTGTACATTCTCTCCATGTCTGCGTGGGTTTCGTCCGGGTGCTCCGGTTTCTTCCCACAGTCCAAAAATGTGCAGGTTAGGTGAATTAGCTACGCTAAATTGCCTGGAGTGTTAGGTGAAGGGGTAAATGTAGAGGGAATGGGTCTGGGTGGGTTGCACTTCGGAGGGTCAGTGTGAACCAGTTGGGCCGAAGGGCCTGTTTCCACACTGTAAGTAATCTAATCTACTTTCCTCTCCACCCTTCCTTGATTAACAGCTGCTGCCTCAGTGTTTAAACCTCAATAATTCAGGAGATAGACTGTTTACCCCATAGTTCACAAAGGTTCCAGATGCCTCAATGAACTGTTGGTCTCCCCAAACTTATCAGCTCACAATTTCCAGCAAATAATGATGCTAACATTTTTGTGTCACTGAATGGAGAAAAATGTTTAAAGGGGCATGATACAATATTATATAACATAACTTAGAATTTCCAGTACAGAAACAAATCATTTGGCCCACATGGTTTTTGTCAGAGTTTGTGGTACACAAGAGCTTCCTCCCACCATACTTCATCCACAGTTCCAGCAATATTTCCCTTATTTCTTTCTTCCTTATACTTGCCTTTTAGAAAAATGCTTCCACGCTATTTGTCTTAACTACACTGTGCAATAGCAAGCTCTATATTCTCACCATTCTCTAGCTAACAATGTAAAGATCTAGTCTTAGTTTTATTGCAAAAGTTAGATGAAGGACAACAGGTGACAATGCAAAAAACAAAGCACAATGTTAGACTGCACAGGTTTCATCAAGAAATTGGGATTAAGCAATTATTTATATCTAGATCTGGCAGCATCTGTGGAAAGAAAACAGACTTAACATTTCGAGTCTGATGACCCTTCTTTAGAACAGAGGGTCACTGAACTTGAAATATTAACAGATGCTGCCAAACCTGGAAGTTTCTCCAGCAGTTTCTGTTTTGTGTGTTTCAGAGCTCCAGCATCCACAGTTCTTTGTTTTACTGATTTGTATCAAGATGATGAGGTGCTTGAGTTTCTAAAAAGTCTCCTTTTGGATAAAGGGAAGACTGAGGAAGGTGAAGGGTCTTTCCAACCCTATGAAAGAATTAATAGGATTGAAGTAAAGATGGAAAGTGAATAGAAGATGCACGATGGTATACTTGGAACCTAGCAGAGAATAAGAAAGTTCAAGAAAGCAATAATTAATGCAAAATTTCTAAAATAGAGATAAGGAAACAAGGTTTAAATAGAAAGAAGGTGATGTGAAGTTTTATTTTTACAGAATATAGACAAGATAAGCAACATTATGTTCCACACGATTACAGATTGTTCAAGAGAACATTAGAAGAAAGGAGGTCAAAAGAGTTTTGACTTTTACACAGACTAATGAATATGTAATAGTCTGTCAAAGAGTGTTCTTGGTAAAATATTTGATGGGAAGCTCTGAGAGCTACCATGGATATGATTATCTCCTAGAAACTGGGCTAGTCAAATCAACACAGTGGTATGGTCTGACCCTGTGCTATCCTATTGATCTCTGTTGTGCCTCATCACTTTTCACAAACATCTCACAAGCAGATCATAACTCTTCATGATAGTCTAAAACTGGCTGCACATTGTAAATCTCCCAAATGTTTTTCCTTTGAAGTAACTCATTTTATACTAATGCATAAAGTCAAGATCTATCCCAATTGTTTTTAACAGGACAACTTTAGGCTCAGTAAGATCCCACAGCTAGCAATGAGACAAACAAATAACTAACCTGTTTTTTAGGTTTTATTTGAAGGAGACTAACAGTACGCACATGTTCTTAGTTAAATACTGCCATTGGATCATTTGAATCTACCTGAATCTCAAAACATGAGATCTTGGTTTAACATTTTATCCAAAGAAAGATCATAAGTAGAGTTTCGAGGCATAACCTTTTGATTCAGTCGGCTGAGTGATTGGTTCAGAAAGGTAGTTGTAAGGTTCAGCCATCATGCTCATACATCAATAAACACAGGTGGGTCCTAAAAATCCCAACTGGCTTATTTTGTGGACCAGCAGCGGAGCTATCCCTGGAGTTCTTGTCAATGTGTAACCCTTAAATCAACATTACTAAAAAAAAATTATCTTGATATTGTCTCATGGCTGTTTTGCGGATCCTTGCTGTGCGCAAATTGTTGCTGTTTCAAAGATTACAGCAGTAACCGCACTTCAATATTACTTGGCATTTTGGAATGTCCTGAGGTGGTGAAAGGCACTGTATAACTGAAAGGAGTGCTTTCTTTCTTTCTTCATTCACAGAGTCAGGAAGAGTTGCAGGCTTTTTTCCAATATTTACATACACGGGCATTGTGGCACTTAGAAACTGTGCCGAAGGTAATATCTATTAATCCAATTACTTTACAAAGACTACACACAATAACCACTGGGAGAGAGTGTGGGGATAAATTTAAATTTGGCACAGCTGAAAGGTGAAATCCAACACATAACAAAATTAGACGAGGTGTATAACAAAATATTACAAGTTATTTACAGCACAGAAACAAAAGGTGTATGTTGCTTTCTGTTCCACACAAGCCTCCTTCCACTCCTCTTCACCTAACTGTATCAATACATACTTGCAGTCTTATCTTTCTTGTGTGCTTTTCTGATGTCCATAATATCTGTGCTATTCAGGTCTATGACTACACGGTAGCATGACCTAACTGCTCTCTGGGATCGGATTTATTCTCTTTATGATCTTATTTCTGGCCTCTTCAGTAAGTTGAAACGTTTCTTCCTAGCCTAAGTCCAACCTATCAAACTTTTTATTCATTATCAGGTGACTCACAACCCTTTATTTTCCAGAAAAAAAAAGTTCCAGCTTGTTGTGCTTTTCCTAATAAGTACAGGACTTTATTTCATTTCTGGAATTGTCAGTGTGAATTAATTTTTCACCTTCTCCAGTACATCTATAACCTTTTCAGAATAGGAAGATTAGGACCTTGAACAGTACTCCAAAAGCTTCACTTATGTTTTCCGATTTAGCTAAACTTTATAACGCCACCTCCGACAGAACCAGCCTGACCCCCATAAGGATATGGTGAGTTTTGTGTCCCATTGGCAGCAAAGACGTTAATCTCTCTGAGAGAGCCAATGACATGGACCAATGAGACAGAAAGAGAATGTGTCAGAAGAAACCACTCAGTTGATTTCTTTCACCAGTCCAGTTTTATACAATGCTCAGGGCCAGTTGTCAGACATTCACTGGGAAACAAATAGGCTGTTCTGTAAAATCTGACTAAAATTAAACCCTGATACAAACAGGCAAAAGAATCCAGAAACATCATTGCAAATATAGAAATTTATCTGTACAGACCTGCAGGGGTAAAGGGGGAGATCTTACTGGGAAATATTACTGTACAATGCAAGGTGTGAGCGGTGTGTGAGCTACAATTACACGACACAGTCCAGTCACAGTGTACATTGTACAACGAACAATGCCCCATGTACACTACAGTGAGTCACAGTCACAGGACAGAGTCATGCGATAAATAACATCCAATATTTCAAGGCTTCTGGGTGTCCTTTATATATGTATTTATATATTATATATATAATTAAAGAAAGAGAAATTCTTTGTACAGGTTTTAGAATTCAGTTTGGAGGATTTTGGTGCACAAACTTATGAGAGAGGCTAAAGTTTATAAGAACAGTAGAGCTGGTCAGGTTAAAAACAGCAGCTGTAAAGTTTTTGTGTTTTTTTTGGTCCAATTTTAGTCTCTTAATAGTTGGAGGACTCAAGATTTGTGCTGATTGGAGACACCCTTCCAGTAATCGAGGATATCATGCAGGTCCTCATCCTTGGCAAATTGCACCTTCTTCCTCAGGGCATGTCCCGCTGCCATGTACTCTTCCCCACTTTCTTTGTGCCTCTTCTTGTGCAGTCTGAAGCGTTCCCAGATTCCCAGAGGCTTGCTGCTATACTCTGGGCTGGATGTGTGGCTGAGATTATGGTACTGAGGCGAGAGTTGGGAGTATGGCATTTCCCGCCGGGGCCGGCTGAGTGGCTCTAGGATGGAGGGTTTGCTGCGACTGATTGGTCCCTCTGGCTGTGCCTGCTCAACCTGGCACCGCCCTGGATATGTGTGGCGGTGCTCGCTGCGCTGCTGTGTCCGTGGGACTGTGGCTGGACTGCTAGCCGCGATCGGAGAGGCTTTCTCAATGTACTGTGCCTCGGATCTGCAGGCATGCCCTGGTACCGAGGTGTCAGAGTGGAAGGATCTGGGACTTTTTGCAGAGCCACTGGAGGAGGTGCTGGGACGTTTCGGGGTGGCTTCAATACTACTGTGCCTCTGCAGTGGATGGTAACTCTCCTTTGAAATCGGCAACAGGAATTCAGGTTTGCTCTGGGGTTGCTCAGTGATCATTAGCACCTGAGGATCCACTGAGGCCATGGCCCCAGCCTTTCCTCCTTGGAAAGAGCCAGTCTCTGATTTCAGTGCATCAATGCAGTTATTGATGATCTGGTTCACCTTATCCACTTCTTTGGCAATGGTCGAGATCTCTGTGGCAGGACTCCGGCCCTGTCCACCGCCTTCCAAATCTCTCCGATCAGAATGCTCCCCTGTTCTCACCTCAATATAGTTGCCCTTGGTGGTTTTGGGTGTTTCACTCAGTTCTTGAAACTTATGTGACTCTGTATCCCCTGACGATGGCAGGAAAGGCATCCTGGGTGCAGCCTCACAGGCTGGCATTGGTTTCTGGACTAATTGAGAGATAGCGCTGGCTTCCATCTCCCCCCCATACTTCAGTTCAATAGCAGTTTTCGACATGCTGCCAGGTTTCTTGTGCTTTTCGTCTTGTTGTCTCTTCTTGCGCAGGCAGTAATACACCAGGCCAAGTACTATGACCATCCCAAAGAGACAGCCAAGGATAGTCATAATATAGTGTGTGGCAGTTGAAGGTGGGGGCACAGTGCCTCTTGTCTTGTTACTTCCTGTAGAGAACGTGACACAGGTTTGATTGTATCTTAAGGCATTCCGGATAGAAGCCACACAGTATGTGTAGGCAGTATGGGGCTGGAGCCTATCCAGCTTAATTACCTCTTGTTCTGTTTGCAACGTCTTTATATCTGCATAAAAGCTGTTGTTGTATTGCACCAGGATGTACATTTTACTGAATGGCCGGGGGATCTGCACCAACAAGGTGGCACTTGTATAGGTAACCTGTTCCACCTTTATTGCTGGTGAACGTGTTTCACGGGTAGGGGAGTGAAAGGCTATAATAGGAGTGGGATCATCACCTGAGGAGCAGTCTTCAGCTCCACAGGGGCTGTCTGAGGTGGTTGTGGTTGAGGGCATCTGGGTAGGCATGAACTTGGGATCAAAGGTGTTGATGTTGTCGCATGTTGAGACCAGCAAGCTGTATGCACTTTGTGTCTGGCTTTGGCTCAGCAATGCGTGACCTGCATAACGAGACGGAGATTCACACTGCATTCGATCGTAACTCCTGGTGGTGTTGTTGAACTGCACCAGCCATTTCAAGAAGCCCAGTAGATCACAGGAACAATAAAATGGATTGCCGTAGAGTTCACAAGTGGTGAGTTTGCCAAGACCCAGGAAGGTGGAACTTTCCAAGGTTTGCAACCGGTTCATGGAAAGGTCGATGTTCATTACATTGGGACATTCCCAAAAGGAATTGGGGCTCACCACCTCAATGAGATTGGCCTGGAGATAGAGGTATTCAAGCCTGCCCAGTCCCCGCAGGATTCCCTCCGTGATGTTCCGAAGTTTATTGAATCCCAGTTGCAAAACACGCAGGTTGTACTGAGCAGAGAAGGCTCCATCCTCAATGTAAGAAATATCATTCTTGGTCAGATTGAGTTCTGTCAGGTTACCAAACCTGCTGAGCGAGGAATACTGGACGCTTTTTATCTTGTTCTCATTCAGCCGGAGGTCCACTATGGTATTGTTGATGTGCTGAGGAATGGATTCGTATGGTGGTTGGTTTTGGCTACAAATGGCCAGCCACACAAATCCTTTCTCCCCTTCAATGAGCCAGCAGTCACCATAAACACCAGCAGCATTCATCAACGAGGCTAGTGAGACCCAGAGAATGAAACTGTGCAGAGCCATCCCCTTGTGCTCTGGGGGCTTGTGAGCAAAAAGCTTTCAATAGCACTCACCTGCTCAACAAGTTAAAATATTTTGTAGGGCTCAAAGTGTACTCATGTTTTTGAACTGTTAATTAGTAAACTGGGGTGCAGTTATTTGCTTGCTTCATGACATTTTTCTTGTCCAGTTTTTCTCTATACACTGTTCTCTTTGAATTCTTTTGTGCACTGAATCCCCATCTGCAGACATTCCTTGAGATAGTTTCAACAGCTTGTCTTGGTTTTCCTAGGGAAGGGAAGAAAAGACAATATAATAAGGCTGATTTGAGATTGATCTTGATCATAATTAATTCCTATAAGAGTTTGGTCCTTACGTTTATCAGTTTTTCAATTGAAGTATGAAGGATTTATCACGTTTTGTTTTTGCTTGATATTCATGAGGCTTTCTATGGTTTGAAATAGTGGAAATCAAATATTTTGGTTATTTCAACAAGATGTCCAAAAAACTCCACGCCATTTGAGAACCAGGAGATGGGAGGCATAGGTTTGATTATTCTATTTTTCAAGAAAACTTATCATTGCAGAGACATTGCAATATTCCCTCTGCACCCAGATATGAAGAACACCTCTTTTCAGTGACCACATTCAAATTTCAAATCAAGAGGGATATAAAAAAGATTCACTCTTATTTCTTTGCTATGAATCATGAGCAATTGGCTGTCCAGGTGACTCAATCAATAAATTGATGTGATATAGACCAGGAAGTTTCAGGTTCAATACTGAGGTTGGTTAATCTTAATCAGGACTTTACAACGAGCCATCACACACTTAAACTAGAGCGAGGAAATCCAATTAACTATGAGTCTGCTCACTATCCATTCAAGAAAGTAGACGTGGTGAATATAAATACCAGACTTAGTTGTGCCAACCGCTATGGTCAAATTGCCTTGCTCACTCTCAAATAGAGAGCTCAACTATCTGCTATGCCTTTGTGGAGAACATTCTTCCTTCTGAAGGGTTCAAGTTTAACTCAATGAGCTGAATCTAATTCTCCCCAGGGAACAAGTTGTGCAGTAAGGACCTCATATAAATCGGGAGGAAAGCATGAAATAGAGAACTCATCACCTTCTTGAATCTCTTCTTGTCAAGGGCAAGAAGATTGAGGACAGCTTTTCTGTCAATTCCAGTCCTTGTGATCAATTAATGATTACTTAGGGGCCCCTTCACTCTGCCTGGATGGCTCCAGAGGCTCAGGGTTTGCTCTTGATTGGAAAACTACTGGAACTACTCCTCTTGCCCTCCGCATCAATCCTTGACCCCTTTCACCCCTCTAACCCATCTGCTGGAGGCTGTCAAACTAACTTTGGGGGGAATCTGTCCCCTCATCTCTCATCTGGAGCCTTTTGCAGTCCCAACCATTGTCACACTCCTGGTGGCTCTACTGGGACCAAAGGGTTGTCAGCCCATTAGGACTGGCAACCTTTGGAGGCAGGTGCTTTGGTTTTAAAAACACTAAAGCCTTGACAGCAGGCAGTTAACTGTGTTATTTAATCCTGTCAAGGCTCCTGGAAAGGGCCACAGGAGGGTTGCCTCCATGTTTCTGGGGCCACTGCTGCACACACTAACTTCAACTGAAATGCGTATAAAAATCTAGGCTGAAACTCCAGTCCAGTAGAAAGGGAGTGCTGCATTGTTGGAACTCCGGTGTTTCAGATGCGACAATAGATCTGGTCTGCCCTTTTGGTCCCAATCCCATTTTATGCATGGCTCTTTCTTTCTTCCAAGGGCCAGGATTAGATCACAAAGTAATACTTGTAACTGTTGCATATTGTTTGCAAACAATTTGGATGAGCCCAATTTGAAACAGAGAGAATTACCTCTTCCAAACTGAATAGTGACGTGGTGATAATATAGCTGCCTTGAGATTTCCAATTTATCACTGGTTTGGCAGTAACACTTGCATGAGTGAGAAAGAGAAGAAGAATTTAGGAAACAGTACTAGCTATAGAAATTGCTCTGCTCTTGTCATAGAGTCATAGACATGTACAGCACGGAAACAGACCCTTTGGTCCAACTTATCCATGCCAACCAGATAATCTAACCTAATCTTGTCCCATTTGCCAGCACTTGGCCCATATCTCCCTAAACCATTCCTATTCATACACCCATCCAGATGCCCTTTAAATGCTGTAATTGTACTAGCCTCCATGACTTTCTCTGGCAGCTCATTCCATACACACACTACCATCTGCGTGAAAAAGTTGTCCTTTAAGTCCTTTTTATATCTTTCCCCTCTCAGCCTAAACCAATGCTCTTGAGTTCTGGACTCTCCCACACCAGGGAAAAGACCTTATCTATTTACCCTATCTGTGCCCCTCATGATTTTATAAACCGCTATAAGGTCACCCCTCAGCCTCTGACGCTCCGGGGAAGTAGCCCCAGCCTACTCAGCCTCTCCCTATAGCTCAAATCCTCCAACTCTTGCAACATCCTTGTAAATCTTTTCTGAACCCTTTCAAGTTTCACAACATCCTTCCAATAGGAAGGAGACCAGAATTACATGCAATATTCCAAATGTGGCCTAACCAATGCCCTTCACAGCCACAACATGACCTCCCAACTCCAATACTCAATGCTTTGACCAATAAAGGAAAGCATACCAAATGCCTTCTTCACTATTCTATTTACCTGCAATTCTACTGTCATGGAATTATGAACCCGCACTGCAAGGTCTCTTTGTCCAGCAACACTCCCCAGGACCTTACCATTAAGTGTATAAGTCCTGCTAAGATTTGCTTTCCCAAAATGCAGCTCCTCATATTTATCTAAATTAAACGCCATCTGTCACTCCTCAGCCCATTGGCCCATCTGATCAAGATCCCATTGTACTCTGAGGTAACCATCTTCGCTATCCACCACACCTCCAATTCTGGTGTCATCTGCAAATTTATTAACTATACCTCCTATGTTCACATCCAAATCATTTATATAAATGACAAAAAACAGTGGACCCAGTACCGATCCTTGTGGCATTCCACTGGTCATAGGCCTCCAGTCTGAAAAGTAACCCTCCACCATCACCCTCTGTCTTCTACATTCAAGTCAGTTCTGTATCCAAATGGCTAGTTCTCCTGTACTTCATGAGATCTAACCGTGCTAACTAGTTTACCATGAAGGACCTTGTCAAATACCTTACTGAAGTCTATATAGATCACATCTACCACTCTGTCATCATCAATCTTCTTTGTTACTTCTTCAAAACACTCAACCAAGTTCATAGATTCCCTACAGTGTGGAAGTAGGCCATTTGGCCCAACAGGTCCACATGACCCTCCAAAGAGCAACCCACCCAAACCCATTCCCCTACTCTATTATTCTAGATTTACTCCAGACTAATGCATCTAACCCACACATGCCTGAACACTATGGGCAATTTAGCATGACCAATTCACCTAACCTGCACATCTTTTGAATTGTGGGAGAAAACCAGAGCACCTGGAGGAAACCCACGTGGACACGGGGAGAATGTGCAAACTCCATACAGACAGTCACCTGAGGCTGGAATCGAACCCAGGTCCCTGGCGCTGTGAGGCAACAGTGCTAACCACTGAGCCACCATGCTGCCCCCAACCACTGCCTCATGGTTAGACATGATTTTCCACGCACAAAGCCATGGTTACTATCCCTAATCAGGCCTTGCCTTTTCAAATATATGTAAATCCTATCCCTTAGGATTCCCTTCAACAACTTGCCCACCACTGATGTCAGGCTCACCAGTCCATAATTCCCTGGCTTTTACTTACCACCTTTCTTAAAAAGTGCCACCACATTAGCCAACCTTCAGTCTTACAGCATCTCACCTGTGACTATCGATGGTACAAATATCTCAGCAAGAGGCCCAGCAATCACTTCCCCACCTTCCCACATATTTCAAGGTACACCTAATCAGGTCCTGGGGATTTATCTACTTTTATGTGTTTCATGACATCCAGTACCTCCCCCTCTGTAATATGGACATTTTTCATGATGTCACCATCTATTTCCCCACATTCTATAAATCTTTTCTTTGACCTTTCTCATATGTTCTGTAATAAAAATAACTTGCATTTATATGATCTTCTTAAGATAATAAAACATCCCCTTCATCAGAGGATTAGATCAGAAGACCATCAGAAATAGGAACAGGAGTAGGCCATTTGGCCCTTGAAGCCTATTTTTCTATTTAATAGACCATGGCTGGTCTGACATTCCTCACGTCCACCTTCCTGCCCTTTCCCCTTGATTTTCTGACTGATCAAAAATTTATCTATCTTCACCTTAAAAATACACAAGGTCTCTGCCCCACAAATTCTCTGTGGCAAGGAGTTTCAAGGACTCAAAAACCTCTGAGAGATGAAATTCCTCCTCATCTCAGTCTTACATTAGCACTGCTTTAGTCTGAGATATGCCTTCTGGTCCTAATTATCAGACCAAGTCACATAAAGAGATATTAGGACAGGTGAACAAGGTTTGGTAAAGATGTAGGTCTTGAAAAGTACCCTAAAAGAGAAGTGGTGAAAAGGGAGGAAAGTTTAGGGAAGAAGTTTTAGAGCTTAGAACTTAAGCATCTGCTGGCATGGCTAACATTGATACAGTAATTAAAGCTGGCCAGGCATAAAAGGTCAGGATTGGACAAGCACCGAAGTCTCAGATAGTGGCAGAGCTGGATATGGTTACTTTGATAGGACTGAGGCAGGGAAAAACTGCTAGATCATCAAATAGGATCAAAGGCTAAAGTACTCTATCTGAATGTGTTTATAAGACAGAGAGTTGGAAGAAGGGAAACATTTTCAGCATGGCAACTAGTGAGTGCCAGAGGGATCAATGCTGGGGCCAGAATTATTTAGAACATATAAAATATTGACTTGGATGAAAGAAATCATGAACTATCACCAAGTTTGCAGACGATACGAAAATAAATGGGAAGATAAGTGCTAATGATGTCACAAAAAAATCTATAGATGGATATAGTCAGGTTTCATGAGTGGGAAGAATAATGTTATACACTTTTACAGGAAGAATAGAGGAGCTGGTTATTATTTAAATGGTGAAAGACTGCACTCGAAATTAATCGAGTCCGATCAATGGAAACCATTGGGTGTATGAGAGGCAAGTGGGTACAATGGATTGGGAAAGCACACTAAACGATGTGGTGGTCAACAGACAATGGTTAGTATTTTAAAAATACTACAAGTCTATAACAGACATACATTCCTCTAAAACACAAACACCAAAAGAAAAGATGAATAGTTGTTGAAAGAAGTTAAAGATTGAGTTAGATCAAAGGAAGTGGCTTTTCAGAATGTCAGAAATCATAATAGCCTCTATGGATTAGAAGCAATTTTAAGACCCAGCAAAAGAGAAATAAGAAACTGATGAGGAAAGTGAAAAGAGAATATGAATGTACACAAGTGGGGAACATGAGTAAGGACTGTAAATGTTTCTACTGATATTTGATAGGACAAAGACTATCAAGGATAGATATGGACCTATTACAGGGGAGAACAGAAGAAAACATAGTAGAGAACAGGGAAATGGAGAAAGTAAACAATTGCTTTTCACCTGTTTTGCAAACAACATGGAAAAACATCACTCTGAAAATACTGCGTGGCACTTGCGTAACTGAAGAGTGCAACAGAATCAATATTAGTAAAGAGATTGTATTTAGAACTTTAGCTGTTTTTAGGGTTAATAAGTCTGGACCAGATGAGCTTAACCTCAAAGTGTTGAAGGAACAAGCTGTAGAAATAGTAGATGTTTTGGGAGTTGAATATTCAAATTTCTATAGATTCAGTTCAGCTGACTGGAAGGTGGCAAATGTAACCCCACTATTTAAGAAAGAGAGTAGAGAACTATAGGCCTGTTAACTGTCAGTAGTAAGGAAAAGGTTGAATCTATTCTTAGGGATGTGACAACAGAGCATGTAGGAAATAATCCAAAAATTGGGCACAGTCAACATGGATTATGTAAAGCAAACCACATTGGACAGATGTTATGCAGGATTTGAGGATGATGCTTGTTGCATAGACAAAGGATGTAGTGCATTTGGATTTTCAGAAGGATTTTTGATAAAGTTCAACACAAGAGGTTTGTAAATACAATTAGATGGTTAGGATTGGAGGTAGTATGAATTGGGAGTTGTTTAAAAGATATAAAGCAGATATAGGAATAAGCAGATCAGGATGGTGTACCAAAACAGTCAGTGCTAGGTCTAACTGTTCACAATCTGTACTGATGATTTGGATGCGAGGACCAATTATAATATTTCAAAATTTGCTAATGACACTAAATTGGCTGCATATTTAACCTGTGGGGAGGATTCAAGAAAGCTTCAGGAGGACATGGACAGGCTAGATCAACAGTTTAGAGCATGACAGCTGGAGTGTGATGCAAATACATGTGAAGGTTATTCATTTTGGTACAAAAAAAAGCAAGACAGAATATATTTTTAATGATGAGAGTTCAGGAAGCAATAGTGTCCAAACAGATTAGGATGCCGTTGTCCTTGTCACTAAAAGCTAGCAAGGTGTAGCAAGCAATTGGAATATAAAACAATATCGTTATTCAAATTTCAAGGAAATTTGAGTACAGAAGAAGACTTGCAGTTGTGAAGAGCCTCAGTGAGACTTCTCCTGGAGTAATGGGTTGAGTTTTGTTTGCCTCATGTTATGAAGGATATATTTTCCATAGATGGTGTCCAACAGAGGGTCATCAGATTAATCTCTGGGATGATGGGAGTTTGGATTTTATGAAGAGAGATTGAAGAAACTGTGTCTGTATTCACAAGAATTTTGAAGAAAGAGTGAAGAAGTTTTACAGGGTGTTACATGGTGCACATCGATTGGATGATTCTACTAGATGACTCTAGAACCAGAGGATATAATCTTTGGATAAGGGGCAGGCCACTTAATACAGGAATGAAGAGGAGAAAATTCTTTACACAACAGGTGAAGAATCTTTGGAATTCTCCCCCCAGGGGACTGTTGAAGATCAATCATTGACAAAGTTTAAGACAGAAATCAATAAGTGCCTGGACGATAAAGACTTTAACATGCATGGAAACAGTGCAGGAGAATGAGGAGATGATCAGCCATGCAGTAGAATGGCAGGACAGACTTGGAGGGCTGAATTGCCTACTTCTGTTCCTGTTTTTCTCGAGGGCAGTGGTGTCTAGTGAATGGAATCTAGTGCAGGTTAGGATATGAACTTAATAGTAACTTTATCAGAAGTGAAGGCAGAAACCACTGGCAGGTCTATGGACTGTAATTGCTTTCTTTTTTTTAAATAATTAACTTTGGTGAGAAATGGGTGATTGATTATATGAGCTATGAAATGCATCTAAAATATTGAATGAGTCTAGGTGGTACCTACTAATTTGTTGGGTGTGCTATTGAGATAGTTTTAATCATTCCATTACATTATAAAACAATCTTCCCTTGAGCTTCCATCAATCTACAATCACTCCAGCATACATCTCCCACATTCCCCAACTTGCCCCATGTGAATGAAGATGACAGTTTTAATTGGATATAAGATTGAATCAATCACAGTTTCTATTTTATTCAGTCCTTCAAGCAAGAGCTGTATCTTAACTCTAGCTGGGCCGGGATCAGATTGAACCTAAGATGAGCTCTTTCTAACCATTAACCCAAGACAAGGTGATCTCCTTGACCAGTTTTGATTCCCTAATATGGCTTGTGAGGAATTCCTCAGATTTTTATTGTTTTTGCAAATGACATGTGGTTTTAAATATCTTTGTCACCTCTCCCGGGAAAGCGTGGTTCGCCGGTGAGGTGGGAAGTGTGAAGCACGGCATCATAAGTGTAAGATTGGTGAATGGACCAAAGTGTATTTTCCTGCTTGTCAAAATTCATATGTTGAGACAGCAGTGTGAGATCAAATCTTCCTTGCAATCTGTTTGTAGAGCTTTCTGCATTTTTTTGCAATAGAACTTTGTAACTGGGGCCGAGGTTTTGAATGGGCTAGATCACAAGGACACGCACTAGCTTTTCTGGATTGTGTATGTATACATTTTCATATTCATCCTTGGGATGTGGACATCACTGACATTTGTTGCTAATCCACTATTGTGAAGTTAGCAATGAGCCTATTTCTTGAACCATTGCAGTCTGCTGATGAAGGTGCTCCCAGAAAGCAGTACAATAGTGTTCCTAGAGATGGTGAAGGAACAGCTGATGTACTTCCAAGTTGGGGGTTGTGTGATTTGAAAAGAAAGAAAGACTAATATTTTTGTAAGGCTTTCATGACTGCCAAATCACTTTACAGAGTATAGAGGGAAATTTGAGGTGACTGTGTTCTTACTTTTCTGTTTCTTTGTACCTCTAGGTTTGAGAAATGTTTTTGAAGAATATTTTGAAGGTGCTACATTATATCTAATATACTGTGCACATTGTTGTCACTATGTGCTAGTAATGGAGGCAATTGATGTTGAAGGATATTTATCTGGTGGATGGAATATCCTTATTTTTCAGTCTTGGCTGCCCTCAGATTAGATATAGAATGTTTCAAATTAAAGGCAAACTCTCCTCTGCTGCTTTAGTTAGTTTACTTTCAACAAAGTAACTCATAAGCCAAGCACCCGAAGGGCCCGGAGTGCCACTTCCTCTCTTTTTCAGAGAACTGAGCTCCTTATCAGAGCAGTGGGACTGTCTGAACTCAGTGGCCTTCATGTTAGGGGCTGTAACCACTGACTCAGCTTGTTGCTGCATGTTTATTTGGAAAGCATTATAAAACCAATTTGTTCTTCTAACTGCATGGGGCCCTCAGTATATAAGGTATAAAAGAGGAGAACATTAATCACAGTGTTTGTGGGACTAATGGTGCACAATAGTGCTAACACTGTCGTCCACCAGACTGAGGAAGCACTCCTCACAGTTAGTGTAACTGATACTGTGATTAATGCCTACTCTATTAAACACTGCAGTGTTAGCCTTGTGTACAATGTACAATTTGTGTTTATTCAGCATAGTAAGGGTTAGAACATCAATCGTTGCTTGAGTATTAAACCAAGTACAGCTTCCATTTATTTAGCATAATAAGAGTTACTGTATTGTTACTTACCAGAGGTAATTTATGACACTAGTCATCACAATTAATTAAATTTCAACATAGTCTACACAAGTCATTCTAAGCCAGCAAAGGAGGACAGTAATATCCCTCAACAAAACATCCTCTTGTCCACTAAATCAGGGCAACACTGAGACAATAGGTCAAAAGCAAAATACTGCAGATGCTAGACTTCTGAAATAAAAACAGAAAATGCCAGAAATACTGAGCAGATCTGCCAGCATCAGTGGAGAAAGAGGGACATGCACTACCTCTTCCAGATTATATGTATATAGTTTTATGTTCATTCTTGGGAAGTGGGGCATCACTGGCAAAGTGCATTACTCATCCATAGTTGCAAAGATAGTGGTGAATCTTCTGCTTGAGCCAATGCAGTCTATGTGGCGAAGGTGCTGCCACAATGTGGTTAATATTTCATGTCTGTGACCTTTCATCAGAGCTGCATGAAAGGTTTGAAGAAAGGTTATAGCCCTGTTAAATTATCTTTGTTCCCCTCTCCACAGCGGCAATAATGTTTTAGTTTTGATCACTGGGCCTGTTAACTGATCTAACCAGAGGGAATGATACAGCAACTACCATTAACCTGCATCTGGACTAGCTGTGAGAACTAAATCGATGAATGATTTTACCGTTAACCACTGTTCAGTGAACTATGCTGGAAACTGTTCCTGGTGGTCAATAAGATTAGGATCAGTTGCAGCTATAACCAGTGTGATCAAATAGCACTCTGACATTTACCATAACCTGTGAAAAATGAACATGAGGACAGAGTAAATGAGGGATAATCTGCCTCTTGGGCAGTTCAGTAAACTAGATGTCTTTTCTCTGTGATCACCCAAGAAAATGTGACATGTTTGGCTCCTTGTGTTTCAAGCGTACAACAAAGCAGTGTGTTCAGCTGTTGCAGGGTTTTATTTTCACGAAGTTTGGATGTCTGCCTGCAGTGTATATATGACACATGGTAGGGGTCTTGTGGTTACAGTATACTGGAAGGGATATTTATACATGATTGCATTTCAGTCCAAACATCCCCCTTTTTATACAAAAAGAAAAAAAACATACATCACCATGTGCATTTTGAGTTACTGAAATTACCAAATATATATTCAATTGTTTTTATGCCTCAGTAGTTTACTATTCCCATCAGTCTATGTGTATGCATTGCATACATAATCCTTAACTCATGTTTACTGGTACATATACGTATTGTTATCATTAACTGTTCATTTGGATGTTGTTATTTCCTCAGAGTGTGTCATTCCAGTGTCATTTGGTGTTGCTGTGGTTCTTGTTACTGTTCTTTCTCTGTTGTTGGGTTGCTGTCAACCTCAGAATCTGATGGTTGATGTGTGATCTGTACAGGCGGTGCATTAACTGCATGCAGTTAAAGATCAGCTTCTCCTGTTGGGCGCTTGTGCCTGTGGTTGCATTAGTATATCTGGTCATTCACTTCTATTGCATGCAATCAAGGTGACAAGTGCTACACAGATGTCTCAAGGTACCACTTTTGGGCTGTCTTTTCTTGAGAATATTGATGATTTCTTCCCAGCTGCTCTCTAATATTCAACTCTGTCAATGACTTAACAATCCTGTCAGTGAAATTTAGCTTTCTGACATTTCACCTTGATCTTGTTACTCATGCGTGTATTACTTCTGGCTTCAGTAGCCTTTTGATATTGGAAGAGAAGTTTGCTTGTGGTACAACATTATTCTTTGTACCACACTACTTTCCATGTCTTTGGGATGTATGTTTCTCCACACCAGTATTATCTGTGTGCTCAATTTCTTTATGATCACTTTGGTGATTTTTATTATTACCTCAGCTTTTCCATTTGCCTGTAGATGGTGTGAAAATGATGTATGGAGTTGAATTTACCAATCTTTCAAGAAGTGGATGACAGCAATTCTTCAGTGTGAACTGAGGGCCATTGTTGCTCATCACAATGTCAGGAATGCCATAATGGCTGAAGTGTGCTTTAAGCCATTCAATAATCTTAGTAGCAATCATTGGATGGAAGTCTACTGTGACAGCATAAAGTTTTTATTTACAAGTTGGTGAGTAAAAAGGCCTACTCCCACTGTATCCATGTTCTGTGTGGGATGTTGTCTCATCAGTGGCTCTCTTTAGGCTGCTTAGCTTAGTATTCATTGGCTGATGTGGCCCTTGATTTCATTACTCATGTTTGGCCAGTAGAGCACATCCCTTGCCTTTTTCAGACTTGATTCAATTCCTTGGTAACTTAACATGTGTATTAGCATCCCTTCTCCTAAATCCTTCAAAATAATCATTCTATTTCCATTCCTAATCGCACAAGTTCACAGATTTCAATGTGCCTTCTTGATTTGTCAATTCATCTCTAGATGTCCAAAATTCTCTTACAGCAATGGATGTGTCTTTGATACTCTGGCCATTCTTTTATCAACAGCGGTTGGAGGTTTGCATCTTATTGGGCGGTTTACTTGATTTCAGCAAGATGCTTGTCTGCTCCATTCTGGGCTGATGACTTCCAGAGCATGGCAAGCTGCTGTTTCATGTTGAATCTACTACAAATATCTTTTAGCATAAAGGTTCCAGCTTTAAACTTGTTCTGGCTGGTATTTGTTTTCCATCTTTAATCTGCAATTCCAGAGCCTTCTTCACGTGATTACAATCAGCTCATGGGGAGGAAGGTCCTCTCAGCATAAGTATGGTGTCCTCATATAGTGTATTCCTAACTTTACTTTCATGGGATTTATTTTTGAATTGTTATGTTGAGCCATTTTACAGGACTGTAAAGGTCACTATGTTGCTTGATGCCCCAGTGTCCATCTGAGGCATAATGCTAAGACAATTCTCCTTCTGCTGTTCTCATTCCAACAGTCACAAATTATGTCTCACCTATTAATTTGACTGAGGTGACTTGTTGTATGATTTTCTTTTTTGTTGCCCATCCCAAGAATCAACTACATTACTGTGGGTCTGGAGTCACATATAGATTAGACCAAATAAGGACAGTAGTACATTGGACTCTTCATTCCAGATTTTTATTGAATTCAGTTCAGCAAATCATGCCATGGCTGGATTTGAACCTAGATTCCCAAATTCTAGCATGTAATGCCCAGGACTTTGCCGGGGTCTCTGGTTAATAGTCTATCAATAATATCACTAGGCTATCACCTCCATGATGTATAAAGTGATTTGTCTGAATTTTCAGCCATTATTTCTCTTGTGGTCATCTGTATTTCCTTATTGTGCTTCTTTTTAGCCAAACGCGCGTGTGAAAAATTGCCTCTTGCAGTGAGAATATTGTTTTTGTCAGACTAGATATGCCGTCTTCTCCTTTACATGATGCTTTCCACAGTTCTTGCAGTCTACCCTTGTCTATGATTATTCTGCTCTTTGTGTCTCAAAGGTCTGTCAGGAGAATGGTCTGTACTGCCATGAAGCTGCTCTAGCTGCTGATTCACGACCTCAGAACATTTGAGCATGGCAATTGCTCTCCCAAGAGTAAGCTTCTCTGCATTCAGTCGGCATGGTTTTACTTCTAGGTCTCTTACGTCCAATACAACCGTCTCTTTAATTAGATCATCTTTTAATCGTAAAGTTCACAGATTTCTGTGAGCTGGATTAATAATGTCATCATCAGTTAACTGTTTTCCACTTTGTTCCCAAATATTGAATACACACTGTTCATACATGAGATTCATTTGGGGCTGAATGTATGCCTTCAAAACTTTGGAAAAAAAATTCTGCTGTGTTTTATTTCCTGTTCTTCAAAGAGTTTTGGGGGGATATATTTTGAAACAGTGTCTTCCCAACAGTGATAGAAGTGTTGTGAATTCTAATTATTCTCATTTGCCAAACAAATCCATTGCTATTTCATACTTCTGTCACTGTGCACAGAAGAAATTCCAATTTGACTTCAAATCCTCTATCATTTGAACAGGAGCTGACAGGAGAAACACTGCAGCCATTTTCTCTTAACAAATGCTTTAATTGTACCTGGCCTCATTGTTTTTCTTAGTGGCATCCTACAGCTCTGAATATATCTGTGTTTCCTTGTCAGCAACAGTGCTTACTTATAACTCGACAACAGTCACCACATTGACACCATGTCTCAAGTGTACATTACAGCAATGTGTTTAACAGGAGGACTTTATTTTAGTGAAACTTAAAATGCATGCCTCATGATAGAAGCCACGTGACTATGGCAGACTAGCAGGGGCACGTGTATATAATTGCATTTCAATTGAAACATTTTGTTTAAGCCAGGATGATGGTGTTAACACTAGGGTCGGGTTCCTTTAATTATCTTCCCCAGCGGACCTCTCATCTATGCTTAAAGTTTTGCCAATGAAGTAGGAAACAGCTGCTGCTCCTCAGAAGGTGGCAACTATGCCTCAAATGGATTGCTAACCGGTCAGACTTGTCCTGGACATGCCAGAATATGTAGATTAATTCCCTGGTCTGAGTATGGGCAAACCCAAGGAAAAAGCAAACATAGAAAAATTATCAATTTGCATTTTGATATTGCCTCTAAAGTAGTAAATATACCTAGGTGGTTCACAGGAATATTACCAAACATACTGTAACATTGATTTTAGAAGAGGTGGCCACAATCTTTGTTTAAGGAGGTAACTTTTAACGAGAATATTATTAAGGAGGGGTAATAGCATTTAAGGAGGGAATATCAGATTTTGAGACCTAGGCAAATGAAGGGATGGCCTTCAATGGTGGCCCATTAATACCAAAAATGCTTAAGTAGTTAGAATTGGAGGAATACAGAGACCTTCAGAAAAAGTGTCATTGGACCCAAAACATTAACTCTGCTTTCTTTTCATAGAAGGTGCCAGATCCGCTGAGTTTCTCCAGCAATTTCTGGTTTTGCTTCACATTTCCAGAATCTGCAGTTCTTTGTTTTATTGAACAATCTCCAGGAGATTGCAGAGATAGGGAAGGACAAGGCCAGGGAATCATTTTTAAAGGTTGTATTTTTAATTTTAATAATATGAAGCATTTTATTTCTTACTGATTACAAGTATTATATTGCATGAATATTTGGTTCCCTTAACAGAACATTCCTGGTATTTATTGTGTAGCTTGAAATTTCATTTAAAGGCCATTACAGCAGGACACAACTTTCCAGTATTCTAGCATATGAAAACAAAAGGAAAAATTATGAAAAGCACAGAGGTCACAATGCCTTTTGAACTAGAGTCAATAATTTATCTGGTGTTAAACACACCTTATTATCAGTGTGTCGTTTTTGAAAATAAGCTGAGAAAGAATGGAAGGCAGTGAGTGGGATGACGATCATTCATGGCTGTCCCCTGGCCATTGGCCAAAAGGGATCAGGTAATTGACTTGGTGCATATTACTTGCCCCTGGAAATATAATATAACAATAAATGCTAGGCTTAGAGAGTAGGAGTACTCAGGAAAGGAGGTCCTGAGGGAAACATGTAGAGCCAGTGGATTCTGTGTGGAATAACAGTGCTGGAGCCAAGGAAGTTAGAGAAGCCCAATCTGTGCTGGAGGATCTGCGCAGGCACTAAGTATAGAGTAGATCCAGGGGCAGAGGGGAGTTTTCCTAGAGAATAATGCCACGTGACTATGGCAGACTAGCAGGGGCATGTGTATATGATTGCATTTCAACTGAAACATGTTGTTTAACCCAGGATGATGGTGTTAACACTAGGGTCAGGTTCCTTTAATTATTTCCCACAATGGACCTCTCATCCATGTTTAGAGTTTTGCCACTGAAGTAGGAAACAGCTGCTGCTACTCAGAAGATGCCAACCATACCTCAAATGGGTTGCAGTTTTCATCAAGCAATCCTCACTAGGCAGATAGAAAATCAACCAGAAGAAATGGGGGAAGACCGAGGGAAGAACTCCCTAACACTTCGGCTGGAAAGGAGGAGGCTTTAACAAGACCGAAACATTCCGCACTGACAGTCTGTTTATCCCCAGTTGTCAGTTTAATACTTTCTTGATCTAATTAATTAATGTATCATACCTAAATTGCTATTTTGTAACAAACACACTAAACTATCAAAAATTGCAATAAATCATTGAGTGCCTAACTGGGATCACAAAGCCTTTAAAACAACAAAGTAAAATAGCAAAGGCTGTTTAACTAATAGTCTAGAATCAACTGAGCTAAGTTCATAGCTTCAATTTCTTTCTTGGATTTGAGTCCCACTACCTAGATTTACAATGATACTCATTAGTGATGGCTGACAGTGACAGAGGTTTGCATACAAATTTAGCATGGAGTGAGTGCTGAACTGTTGGAGGTACTATCTTTTCCACAAACTGTTAAACCGTGCTTCTTTCTGCTCTTTCAGGTGGATAAAAATGATTATAAAAAAGAACATCACGATAGTTCTCCCTGGTATTTAGAGTCATAGAATCCCTGAAGTGCAGATAGAAGCCATTTGGCCCATCAAATCAGCCCTTCAAAGAGCAATCCCACCCA